>NC_086318.1:253166788-254366788 GCF_036172605.1 Pelobates fuscus
TAATATCAAAGCGGAATATTTTTGGAAGTAGTTTTTAGTTTGTTTTTATTTATAGCTATTTTAGGGGGATATCTGTGTGTGCAGGTGACTATTACTGTGCATAATTATTAGGCAACTTAACAAAAAACAAATATATACCCATTTCAATGATTTATTTTTACCAGTGAAACCAATATAACATCTCAACATTCACAAATATACATTTCTGACATTCAAAAACATAACAAAAACAAATCAGTGACCAATATAGCCACCTTTCTTTGCAAGGACACTCAAAAGCCTGCCATCCATGGATTCTGACAGTGTTTTGATCTGTTCACCATCAACATTGCGTGCAGAAGCAACCACAGCCTCCCAGACACTGTTCAAAGAGGTGTACTATTTTCCCTCCTTGTAAATCTCACATTTGTTGATGGACCACAGGTTCTCAATGGGGTTCAGATCAGGTGAACAAGGAGGCCATGTCATTAGATTTTCTTCTTTTATACCCTTTCTTGCCAGCCACGCTGTGGAGTACTTGGACGCGTGTGATGGAGCATTGTCCTGCATGAAAATCATGTTTTTCTTGAAGGATGCAGACTTCTTCCTGTACCACTGCTTGAAGAAGGTGTCTTCCAGAAACTGGCAGTAGGACTGGGAGTTGAGCTTGACTCCATCCTCAACCCGAAAAGGCCCCACAAGCTCATCTTTGATGATACCAGCCCAAACCAGTACTCCACCTCCACCTTGCTGGCGTCTGAGTCGGACTGGAGCTCTCTTCCCTTTACCAATCCAGCCACGGGCCCATCCATCTGGCCCATCAAGACTCACTCTCATTTCATCAGTCCATAAAACCTTAGAAAAATCAGTCTTGAGATATTTCTTGGCCCAGTCTTGACGTTTTAGCTTGTGTGTCTTGTTCAGTGGTGGTCGTCTTTCAGTCTTTCTTACCTTGGCCATGTCTCTGTGTATTGCACACCTTGTGCTTTTGGGCACTCCAGTGATGTTGCAGCTCTGAAATATGGCCAAACTGGTGGCAAGTGGCATCTTGGCAGCTGCACGCTTGACTTTTCTCAGTTCATGGGCAGTTATTTTGCGCCTTGGTTTCTCCACACGCTTCTTGCGACCCTGTTGACTATTTTGAATGAAACGCTTGATTGTTCGATGATCACGCTTCAGAAGCTTTGCAATTTTAAGAGTGCTGCATCCCTATGCAAGATATCTCACTATTTTTGACTTTTCTGAGCCTGTCAAGTCCTTCTTTTGACCCATTTTGCCAAAGGAAAGGAAGTTGCCTAATAATTATGCACACCCGATATAGGGTGTTGATGTCATTAGACCACACCCCTTCTCATTACAGAGATGCACATCACCTAATATGCTTAATTGGTAGTAGGCTTTCGAGCCTATACAGCTTGGAGTAAGACAACATGCATAAAGAGGATGATGTGGTCAAAATACTCATTTGCCTAATAATTCTGCACTCCCTGTATATTGGCCGGCTGCAAAAATGTCCCAAATAGGAATGCGCACCCTCCAAATAAGGTATTTTATCCCCCAGAGAGCCCAACACACCTATACATGGGCAGTATCACTGTACTCAGGAGATGTTGCTGAACACATATTGGGGTGTTCTTTGGCAGTAACCGATAAAGTTCATGCATGTATTCTTAAAATGCTATGTGTGTCAAAAAAATCACCAATTATTTTTTTTAAAATTTGACATAGATTGGTGGTAAAATGGTTGCATGAAAAGAGTCAAAATACCCCAAGTTTAATACCTTAGGTTGTCTTTTTTAAAAAAAAAATATATACATGTGAAGGGTTATTCAGGGATTCCTGACAGATACCAGTGTTACAATGTAACGCGTTCATTTTGAAAAAAATGGTTTGGAAATAGCAAAGTGCTACTTGTACATATAGCCCTATAACGTTCCAAAAAAAAAGCTAAGAACATGTTAACATTGAGTATTTCTAAACTCAGGACAAAATTTAGAAACTATTTAGCATGGGTGTTTTTTGGCAATTGTAGATGCGTAACAGATTTTGGGGGTTAAAATTCGAAAAAGTGTGTTATTTTAAAAATTTTCATCATATTTAATTTTTTTTATAATAAACTATATGATATGATGACACTAATGGTATCTTTCAAAAGACCATTTAATGGCGAGAAAAACAGTATATAATGTGTGGGTACAGTAGTACAGTAAATGAGCAAGAGGAAAATTACAGCTAAACACAAACACTGCAGAAATGTAAAAAGTGCCCTTGTCCTTAACGGTAAGAAAATTGAAAAACGGTTTGGTCACTAAGGGGTTAAGGACACAAGCCATTTTTGCATTTGTTGCTGTTTGTGTTCAAACGCAATTTGTATGTCTGTCATTTATTGCACCAACACATATTATATACCGTTTTTTTAGATGGCAAACAGGGCTTTAATTTGAAGTCACATATACATAGATACATTCTCATTAATTATGAAAAAATAAATAAAAAATGTTCCCACAGTTTTGGCAATAATAGCATTTACCTAAAGTTAGTTTAACACTTTTTACGTAGCCATTTCATCACCAATCTCTGCTAAATATTGGAGTAAAAATGTGTTTTTTCTTTATTTTGGCATATACACAACACGTTTTTTGTAATGTGTATTTCATAAAGCTGGTGTGTGTTATTCCTGCACAGAACCCCATATTGTGTTCAGCTACATCTGCTGAGTATAGCAATACCCCATTGTATGCCTTTTGCACTTTTCTGTAAAGCTACAATGCCATATAAGAGACAAGGCTATTTCAGTTTCTATAGTTAGAGTTTTCGTAGATGGATTTGACGGGCCTTTGTCTCATATTATAGCAGTGTGACTGTTCAAATAACCCCAAAAAAGGCTTTCATTTGATAAATGTATATTGTGCCTTAAAGGGACACTATAGTCACCTGAACAACTTTAGCTTAACAAAGCAGTTTTGGTGTATAGAACATGCCCCTGCAGCCTCACTGCTCAATCCTCTGCCATTTAGGAGTTAAATCCATTTGTTTATGAATCCTAGTCACACCTACCTGTATGTGACTTGCACAGCCTTCCATAAACACTTCCTGTAAAGAGAGTCCTATTTAGGCTTTCTTTATTGCAAGTTCTGTTTAATTAAGATTTTCTTATCCCCTGCTATGTTAATAGCTTGCTAGATCCTGTAAGAGCCTCCTGTATGTGATTAAAGTTCAATTTAGAGATTGAGATACAATTATTTAAGGTAAATTACATCTGTTTGAAAGTGAAACCAGTTTTTTTTTTCATGCAGGCTCTGTCAATCATAGCCAGGGGAGGTGTGGCTAGGGCTGCATAAACAGAAACAAAGTGATTTAACTCCTAAATGACAGTGAATTGAGCAGTGAAATTGCAGGGGAATGATCTATACACTAAAACTGCTTTATTTAGCTAAAGTAATTTAGGTGACTATAGTGTTCCTTTAACTTGTCACCATTGTTTTTTTACCAGTGGTGGTGAGGGGGAAAAAAATTGCATTTTTACATATATGATGCATTTTTGCTGAGTATTAATTACACTTGATATGTACCACTGTTATAAAAAAAACAAATTATGCTAAGATACATCTTCTGAGTAAAACAATAGGCCCAATGTATTGGCCTATTGTGACGGCCCAGTGAAGTTACAGTGCTGTAAAAGAGTCGTGACAAGTTCAGGTTTTTAAGTGTGAATTTTCATGGAGGGTTTTGATGCATCTGTGTCCCAATTTGGAGCACTTGAGCAGGCTACATATTCCAGCTACACCATGAAGGCATACCATTTCTTAAAGAAGAAGCAATACCCCCATATGTTCCTTTGCCAGGTATATGTGGATATGGAAGGGGCACATTTGAGACACAGTCATTCCAGTTTTTTTCAAACTTTGAATTTTTACGCTTTGTCCATGTCCCATTTTAGAGTATTTTAGCAGGCTATATAATTCAATTACCCCATAAAGGCATAACATTTCTTAAAGAAGACATCCCAGGGTATTTCAAAAGGCATATTTTGAACCTTGGTGTGGGATCATTTATCTGCTAGCTTGTACGAAGTGTAGTGGTAATAAGCGTTTATTCTGCCTTTTTGACACACAAAGTGAGTTTGCACAATATATTTTGCAAGCCTTATGTGTGCTACGACTGTATAATACTACATATGTTGCTCAGCTATGTCATCTGAGTATAGCAATACCCCGTATGTACCTTTGACAGGTATAAGTGGATGTTGAAGGGCCACATTTGAGATGCAGCCATACAGTTTTACGCTGTGTCCATGTTCCATTTTGGAGTAGTTTAGCTTGTTGGTTATTCAAACTTCCCCACAAACACATACTATTTATTAAATAATACTCCCTCTGGTAATTCAAAAGGCATATTTTGAACCTTAGCGTGGGATCATTTTTTCTCTAGTTTGTTCCAGGTGTAGTGGTAATGAGCATTTTAAAATGTATTTTCTTACTTTTTTTTTTTTTTTACTTTTTAAAACTCATTTTATTTTTATTTTTTCTTATTACATTTTTTAAACTTTTTTAAAACTTTTTTACACATTTAACATTTTTATAAACTTTTTTTTTACCGTTAAAGGACCACTATAGGCACCCAGACCACTTCAGCTTAATGAAGTAGTCTGGGTGCCAGGTCCAGCTAGGTTAACCCTTTTTTCTATAAACATAGCAGTTTCAGAGAAACTGCTATGTTTATATAGGGTTAATACAGCCTCTAGTGGCTGTCTCATTGACAGCCGCAGGAGGCGCTTCCCGCTTCTCACTGTGATTTTCACAGTGAGAAGACGCCAGTGTCCATAGGAAAGCATTGTGAATGCTTTCCTATTGACTGCCTGAATGCGCGCACGGTTCGTGCAACGCATGCGCATTCAGCCGAGGAGGAGGAGAGTCCCCCGCCCGGCACTGGAGAAAGAGGTAAATTGAACCCCTTCCACTCCCTAGAGCCTGGCGGGAGGGGGGCCATGAGGGTGGGGGCACCCTCAGGGCACTATAGTGCCAGGAAAACAAGTATGTTTTCCTGGCACTATAGTGGTCCTTTAACCCCTAACTAGCAGTAAGCAGCACTAACAATAAATTCCTCAATTTCCCATAACTCCCACCCACCCCAGCTAGCAAAATATATAATTTTTTAAATATTTACATTAATTAATGAAATAAATTGAACCCCTGAGGGTTTAAAAAAATAAAAGTTAACCCTAAGGGGATAAAAAAAAAATCGGATCACAGTATAATGCTGTGATCTGTATTTTGATCACTGTAGGTATTGATCAACTGGCAGGGAAGGGGTTATTTTTTATTAGGACTGGGTAAAGGGGGGGTGAGATTTTTTTTACACGTTATTAAAACATTTTTGTTTTTTTACTTTTTTAAAACTTTTAAAAAAAACTTATTTTAACGTTAACCCCTAGCTAGCATAACACCAAATTCCCCAATTCCCCACTAACTTCCAACCACCCACGCTGGCTAAATATATAATTTTAATATATTTAAATTAATTAATTAAATAAAATTGACCCCTGAGGGTTACAAAAAATAAAAGTTGATCCTCAGGGGTACAAAATAAAATAAAAAAAAAATCAGATGACAGTAAAATGTAGTCCCTGCTAGTGATGTCGCGAACACGAAATTTTCGGTTCGCGAACGGCGAACGGGAAATTCCGCAAACGTTCGCGAACCGGGCGAACCGCCATTGACTTCAATGGGCAGGCAAATTTTAAAACCCACAGGGACTCTTTCTGGCCACAAAAGTGATGGAAAAGTTGTTTCAAGGGGACTAACACCTGTACTGTGGCATGCCGGAGGGGGATCCATGGCAAAACTCCCATGGAAAATTACACAGTTGATGTAGAATCTGGTTTTAATCCATAAAGGGCAGAAATCACCTAACATTCCTAAATCACAATGGATATGGATTGACACCTGACATATGACATATTGACACCTTGACATATGGATTGACACCTGTCCTCAGAGACCCTGATACACACTGACACAGAGCAGAATATGGACTGTTCCCCCTACATAGGGTCACTTGGCAGATATGGATTGACACCTGTCCTCAGAGCCCCTGATACACACTGACACAGAGCAAAACAGGGACTGTTCCCCCTACATAGGGTCACTTGGCAGATATGGCGTGGTCGTGGGAGGAGGAGGATGATTTTCACCTCTTCCCCTGTTAGATTCCCGTTGTGCTGTGACATCACCCTTATACGCTGTGTAAAGCATACTTTTTAATTTATTTTGCAAATGTTGCATCCTTTCTGACTTGTAATTCGGTAACATTTACGCCACTGTCTGCTTATACCGGGGGTCTAGTAGCGTGGACACCCAGTACAGGTCGTTCTCCTTCAGCCTTTTTATATGAGGGTCCCTCAACAGGCACGACAGCATGAAAGACCCCATTTGCACAAGGTTGGATGCCGAGCTACTCATTTCCAGTTCCTCCTCATCACACAGAGCAGAATAGGGACTGTTCCCCCTACATAGGGTCACTTGGCAGATATGGATTGACACCTATCCTAAGGATCCCTGATACACACTGACACAGAGCAGAATAGAGACTGTTCCCCCTACATAGGGTCACTTGGCAGATATGGATTGACACCTGTCCTAAGGATCCCTGATACACACTGACACAGAGCAGAATAGAGACTGTTCCCCCTACATAGGGTCACTTGGCAGATATGGATTGACACCGATCCTAAGGATGCCTGATACACACTGACACAGAGCAGAATAGAGACTGTTCCCCCTACATAGGGTCACTTGGCAGATATGGATTGACACCTGTCCTAAGGATCCCTGATACACACTGACACAGAGCAGAATAGAGACTGTTCCCCCTACATAGGGTCACTTGGCAGATATGGATTGACACCTATCCTAAGGATCCCTGGTACACACTGACACAGAGCAGAATAGAGACTGATCCCCCTACATAGGGTCACTTGGCAGATATGGATTGACACCTATCCTAAGGATCCCTGATACACACTGACACAGAGCAGAATAGAGACTGTTCCCCTACATAGGGTCACTTGGCATATATGGATTGACACCTATCCTAATGATCCCTGATACACACTGACACAGAGCAGAATAGAGACTGTTCCCCCTACATAGGGTCACTTGGCAGATATGGATTGACACCTATCCTAAGGATCCCTAATACACACTGACACAGAGCAGAATAGTGACTGTTCCCCCTACATAGGGTCACTTGGCAGTTATGGCGTGGTCGTGGGAGGGGGAGGATGACTTTCACCTCTTCCCCTTTTAGATTCCCGTTGTGCTGTGACATCACCCTTATACGCTGTGTAAAGCATACTATTTAATTTGATCAGCATGGCCACTTGAGTTTTTAAAGTTTTCACGCTGCTTGTAGTTTATATATGGTTCACAAAAATCAAACAAACGATAAAGTAAACATTTAAGGATTCAGAATTTTCTTTCAAACCCTTACACATTGTGTATACGTATTTTTTGTCTAAAGTTTGTGGCTTTAAAGAGGTTCAAGTTGTTTCTATGATGTGCATTAGCACAAATGTTCTGTTAAAAGGAGCAATTTTGTTATTTCCTTTTTTATTTTTTATTTTTTAAGAATGATGTGTCAGCATTGCTTAGGTTGTATCTGCTTTTGCAATATTTTTTGTTTTGATGGGGAAATTACAAATTGTGAATTACAGGTAACATCTCTAAAGCGCAAAATACATAAACGTTGTATTTAACGAAAATGTCTGCATAATCCCTCCACTGCCAGAGAGACTTGCGTGCCTTCCACCTATCTCAGTTTCTGGTAGCTGTAAATATGTTTCTAATGTAAATTCAGTATAAATTCAGATACAGCTGTACATAAAGATTCACTTATGTTAAAATGTATGAAACTAGTTCGATAATGGGCTGATTATTAGTGTGCTTTCAAATTAACTTCAAACATTTCCCATTTTTATTGGGATATGATCTTTCTGTGAAGACTTATGTGAGTAACCTTTTAATTTTTTTTGTTTGTTTTATCCATGTTCAGCCTATATCAGTACTCCGTGCTGGTACAGGTTTTGTATTGTTTAATAAGATTTATTTTGCTCAGTCCATCCACTCTGTCTACCATGCTAGGAAAATATTGCTCATGATACAAGGACTGCTCACAACTTATGTTGACTAAACTGGTAAATTGAAATACTGCCTTTAGTTGTAAAACAACTTTATGTACAATTTGAACATTTCTATCTTAATTGGCTTAGTGTTTGGAGTGGAGGTATAAATTTAGAACTAAAACTGCTTTTAACATATAAATATTTGTCATTCTTTCAATTGACTAAATTTGAATACATCTGTCATATTTTACTTAGTTTTGTTCTAAATGTCCTTTTTGGATATATCAATGATTTACAGTTCTGTACACATGCATCTGTATGTGTATTGTATAGATTATATATGAAACAAAGTCAGCATAAGGCAATATCGGTGTATCCTATCATGAGAAAGCTGTTTCTGAAGGAAATCATTATTGTCCGATACCAAATAGCATGTTCTTGTAAATGTTTGTTAAATTTTTCCTGGAATTGTAATTTTTTAATATGAATAAAGATAGTCAAATCCCTGATAAACACTGATACAGAGCAGAATAGGGACTGTTCCCCCTACATAGGGTCACTATGCGCCTTTTTTTTTGGTTTGGTTTTTGAAGCCACAGTGCAGCACCAGAGGGCCGAAAAATTAGGCATGTACACATGCCTGAAAAATTAGGTATTGTTGCAGCCGCCAGAAAAATTGATGTTTGTTTCCCAGGCAGAAAGTGCCCTAAAACATTGCGGCTTGAACCCTAGTTGGTGGCGGATAAGTCACGCAAGTCAACCGGCATTCAGAGCTAAAATACAGCAGCAAATTATCAGAATATGTGGATTTATTGGATTATTATTATGCAAATTATCAGAATATGTGGATTTATTTTTACAGCCGTATGTTCCATTACATCATACTTTCATTAAAGACACTAGGCATATTTTGCAAGATTTACAATCCATAGAGTGGAAATCTTCATATATCCTAGCAACAGCAGACATAACAGCCCTATATTCCAACATACCCCATGCGAAAGGTATTGCCTGTATCCAAGATACCCTTAGATCACCACAAGTTTTAGAGGATGCCCAGATCGAGTTTCTGATGAGTTGTATCCAATTTGTACTCGCCAAAAACTTCTTCTGGTTCAATGGTCAGTTTTTTCTCCAGCGGTGCGGCGTCGCCATGGGAACTAGGTTCGCCCCCAGTTTCGCCAACTTGTATGTGTCCCATTGGGAGCGGCGGCACATCGAGTTGGCGGAGCGGGGTGGGTGTGGTTTGGTCCTGTGGCGGCGCTTCATCGATGATGTCCTAATCATCTGGGATGGTTCTATAGAAGACCTTGATTTATTTTTGGGTCAAGTTAACGAGAACGATTATAATTTAAAATTTACTTCCACATCCAGTGATTCCACTATTAATTTCTTGGATCTAACTATATATGTAGAACAAAACAAACTAAAAACTAAGACGTATTTTAAGCCCACAGACTGTAATACAGCTATCGAGTACTCCAGTACTCATTATCCTCCTTGGCTCTCAAACATTCCTAAGAGCCAATTTACCCGGCTCAGAAGGAATTGTACAGACAACCATATGTTCCTAGAACAGTCTAAGATTGTACAACAAAGATATACTGATAAAGGATACAATGTGAAAAAAATGGAGACTTCTAAATCCGAAGTATTAAATTCTGATAGATCACTACTATTGACTAACAAAAATGAAGAGGGTCTGGAACTATTAACAGCTGAGCAAAAAATAAAAAATAGGTTCAAATGGAAAAACAGAAATAAGGAGATAAGTGACAGTACAGATATAAGAAAAAGTAAAAGTAACAAAAATGATACTAAAAGCAAATTTGAATTTGCGTTCATTACACAATACAACTCTCAAGCCAGACAGGTAGAACAAATCCTTAAGAAGCATTGGTACATCTTAAAGAGAGATGAGATCCTAAAAGATATATTACCAAATTTACCCACAGTAATCTACAAAAAATCTAGCAACCTAAAGAACAAATTGGCACCCAGCCTATTACCCACCACTCCTCCCTGTAACCCCTTTTTTAAGACCCAAGTACAAGGGTTTTACAGCTGTGGCCATTGTTCTACCTGTACACATCTCAAAAGAAAAATCCAAGATTTCACTGGCACATACACGAAAAAAACATACAAAATAAAAAATTATATTCATTGTTCCTCCATTTTTGTAATCTATTTACTGCAATGCAGTTGTGGTGCTCAATATGTCGGACGTACTTCCAGGAAGTTACACATCAGAATATTGGAACACTATAACAACATACGCAAAAATAAAACTGACCACAGTGTGCCAAGACACTGCAATTCCTGCCCCTTATTCTCTTGGAATACTCTACAAGTCTATGGAATAGACTCGGTTCAATCAGGATGGAGAGGGGGAGATAAATTACAGGAACTAATCAGGAAGGAAGCTTGGTGGATTTTTAATCTAAAAACCTTGAATATGGGTCTTAACCAAGAAATAGATTTACAGGGTCTCATCTAATCATTTCCCTAAGGGTTCTCTTTGTTGTCCAAATATCTATAACCAGATGTCATCAATTTTCTCTATTTTCGTTGTTGATATGTCTATATGTATATATTAGCCTATATGTAAATATATAGAATATACTTTTATATTCTTTAAGTATATTTATTCTTCACTATGAATGAAATAATAACACATTCCTTAATTCACGTATAAAGAAGCTCTTAAACTAATTCAAGCTTCAATCAATTTAATCTATACTTTTTCTTTATATATCAACAATATATGATGGGTATACATGGCCCTTTAATTGAGTTTTACTCTCTATTTTTCACATAATAATTCTATAATAATAATCACATCCAGTATGGTGTATACTAATTAATTCATTATGGGGTTATATGTCCCCCCAAGTAAGTTTATATCAATTGGATCTGAATTCAATTTCATGTATTAATTTATATTAATTTATATTTACATATGGCTGTATACATATATATGTACAATCCATATTATATAATTTATTCTGTGTCTACATGTACATTTGTATACATATACTTTGTTAGGAGAGATATATTCAATATATATAATTAATCTGTATGATGTAATAATTTCGGTAAACACCTTCACTTCATTAGAAGCTGTAACAATAGGGGTTCGGTTTGGTTCTCAGGCGTTTTTCGCCTTTCTATGCTTTTTGTCCCTCACAGGCAGTGGTCCTTTCAATAGACGCATGCGCGGACATTACGCGCATGCGCACTACTACCCGGAACTGTTGGAGAAGCCTCCTGTATTCGCGCCGGATTTCTGCGTTTCACAGTGAACCGCATGTCCGTAAACAACTGTACCGGATGAAAATAATGATGTTGAAGGGTACATAAACCCTCAGAAGTGGTTCTATCTTTATCCCTGAAGAAGTCCGTTATTGAATAGGACGAAACGCGTTGGACATCACTACACTTCTCATTTACTTATGTACTATTGTTTTTATTTATTTTATTTGTATGCTGTATCTTCTTCCTGACTCTGGACTGTGGATACTCGATTATCATCACCAGGAGTTCCATATGTTTATGGAGAGATGCCTTTTTTATGCTGAAAATTTGTAAGTGCAATAAATAAATGTGAATTTATATATTTCCAAACATTCTTCACTATTATTGCATTTTTTATATCCACATATACCGTGTTGGAGGACCTTCTGTGCTCATCTTATTACCCCTGAGAGGGTGAAAGGCCTGAATAATCGTTTGTTTGTGAGTGCATTTCTAATCTCACTTTAAACACCATTTATATTTACTTTTTTACGCTATGAAAGTGTTTTTCATTTTCACACAGATCCCATTCTAGGGAATTGGACCCTTATCAGGTTGTCCCTTTGTATTTCATTCATTATACGTATTCTGGGTGGTCTCCACTTTTGTCTTTTTGTAACATATTTCCACAGGTGGTTGTGAAGTTCACCTGGAACTATCTCAGTATACGTGTTTTCTCTTAGTGTATATACTTTATTTTTTCGTTTCATTATTCACCACTTCACTATTGTATATCACTATTGTTATGGCCGCACAAAATGTTTATGATGAGATGAGACATGACAGAAAATTAAGGATTGATACCTTATTCAGAGGGGAGAATAAATCTACAGACAGTTCCCTAAACCACAAATTTATACAATTAGAACGTCTATTAGAGAAAGAAACTCGCAAATGGTGGGAAATCACATCTCTAGAACAATATTTAGCTTACGATATCATCCCACGGGGTCTAAGAATACTTAAAATGCCTGCTTTTGGCCTAGAGGATGAATTGCTAATGCAAGACTGGCACAATGCCAATGATGAATGCTCAAAAAAATACATGACGGGTCTAATTAATTACCAAAAAAGATCTCTGAAAGCACTAGAGGAGGAAATTAATAAAATAGAAAACGAACTCTCTGTGCATGTAGAACTAAAAGCAGTAGAAAATAACTATGCAATTTTAAAAGAGAAAATTAAAGCCGTGGATGACAAAATCTCAAATACTAAGTCCACCAAGTTTAGGAGGGATCAGGATGATTACCAAAAAGGCAATCAAAGAAACTGGCCTAGGCAAAAACCTGAACATGGGCACTCTAGATACCCGTACAAAAACCAATTTAATTCTAGATCCCAAGAGCCCCATCAAAAAAGACCAGACATAAGACGTTTTTCCAACTCTAATTCTAATTCATTCTCCAAACCTCTATTCAGAAAAAATTCACATGGCAATGTCAATCCCACACAATATAAAAAATACCCCACACGAACAACAGGTAGCCATTCTCCCAATCATTCTAGATATTCTAAAAACAATCAGGAAGTTTTTTTAGGCAAGGAGCCAAACCAAAAACCATACACAAACCAATTTTCCATACACACTCAAAACAGATTTCAACACTTAAAATCTCCCACAAAGAAAAGACCACACTTGGAGGTGGAGGAGGAGGACCCTCCACTCCACCTCGCATACAGACAGAATTAGACCAGTTCGAAGGCATTTTTAATCTTTCTGACATATCCCTTTCACCACAAGAACTGTCATTATTAAAGAAAGGCTTGAATTTTGCTCCGTCTTCCAACTGTAATCCTTTTAACCTGTATTTAGATAACCAGAAATTTCTAAGAAAATTAACATTAAAAAGATTCTTCAGAAGTAAGGAAATGAATTTGATAAATTCAGAACCTGGTCCAAGTAATACTCCTTTAGACCCGAATATAGAGAACAGGGCACTCGATATAGAATCAAAAATTTTTCATACCTCTTTAAAACCCAAATCCAATTTTTTCCCATGGGCAGCTAAGGGAAAATTCCTGGAGGTATTCAATGACCTGGTACAGGAAGATTTAAACAAAATGGTGGACAGAAAATTTAAACCTAATCTCACCAAAAAAGAAAAACTAGCTCTTACTACACTTACAGAAAATCACAATTTGGTTATAAAAGAAGCTGACAAGGGAGGAGGGATTGTTATTATGAATAAAACCTATTATTTACAGGAAGCTTATAATATTTTACATGACGTTACCACATACCAAATTTTGGATAAAAATCCTTCTTCTGAATTTTTGGCAGAACTACACACACTACTGTCCACTGGTTTAAATAATAATATCATAAACCAGGATGAGTTTAAATACATTTTTAACCCAAATTGCAAAGTGGCAGTTTTTTATTTTTTGCCAAAAATTCACAAGAACACACAAAAACCACCAGGACGTCCCATCATCAGTGGAATTAATTCCCTGTCATGCAAATTATCAGAATATGTGGATTTATTTTTACAGCCGTATGTTCCATTACATCATACTTTCATTAAAGACACTAGGCATATTTTGCAAGATTTACAATCCATAGAGTGGAAATCTTCATATATCCTAGCAACAGCAGACATAACAGCCCTATATTCCAACATACCCCATGCGAAAGGTATTGCCTGTATCCAAGATACCCTTAGATCACCACAAGTTTTAGAGGATGCCCAGATCGAGTTTCTGATGAGTTGTATCCAATTTGTACTCGCCAAAAACTTCTTCTGGTTCAATGGTCAGTTTTTTCTCCAGCGGTGCGGCGTCGCCATGGGAACTAGGTTCGCCCCCAGTTTCGCCAACTTGTATGTGTCCCATTGGGAGCGGCGGCACATCGAGTTGGCGGAGCGGGGTGGGTGTGGTTTGGTCCTGTGGCGGCGCTTCATCGATGATGTCCTAATCATCTGGGATGGTTCTATAGAAGACCTTGATTTATTTTTGGGTCAAGTTAACGAGAACGATTATAATTTAAAATTTACTTCCACATCCAGTGATTCCACTATTAATTTCTTGGATCTAACTATATATGTAGAACAAAACAAACTAAAAACTAAGACGTATTTTAAGCCCACAGACTGTAATACAGCTATCGAGTACTCCAGTACTCATTATCCTCCTTGGCTCTCAAACATTCCTAAGAGCCAATTTACCCGGCTCAGAAGGAATTGTACAGACAACCATATGTTCCTAGAACAGTCTAAGATTGTACAACAAAGATATACTGATAAAGGATACAATGTGAAAAAAATGGAGACTTCTAAATCCGAAGTATTAAATTCTGATAGATCACTACTATTGACTAACAAAAATGAAGAGGGTCTGGAACTATTAACAGCTGAGCAAAAAATAAAAAATAGGTTCAAATGGAAAAACAGAAATAAGGAGATAAGTGACAGTACAGATATAAGAAAAAGTAAAAGTAACAAAAATGATACTAAAAGCAAATTTGAATTTGCGTTCATTACACAATACAACTCTCAAGCCAGACAGGTAGAACAAATCCTTAAGAAGCATTGGTACATCTTAAAGAGAGATGAGATCCTAAAAGATATATTACCAAATTTACCCACAGTAATCTACAAAAAATCTAGCAACCTAAAGAACAAATTGGCACCCAGCCTATTACCCACCACTCCTCCCTGTAACCCCTTTTTTAAGACCCAAGTACAAGGGTTTTACAGCTGTGGCCATTGTTCTACCTGTACACATCTCAAAAGAAAAATCCAAGATTTCACTGGCACATACACGAAAAAAACATACAAAATAAAAAATTATATTCATTGTTCCTCCATTTTTGTAATCTATTTACTGCAATGCAGTTGTGGTGCTCAATATGTCGGACGTACTTCCAGGAAGTTACACATCAGAATATTGGAACACTATAACAACATACGCAAAAATAAAACTGACCACAGTGTGCCAAGACACTGCAATTCCTGCCCCTTATTCTCTTGGAATACTCTACAAGTCTATGGAATAGACTCGGTTCAATCAGGATGGAGAGGGGGAGATAA
Source organism: Pelobates fuscus (assembly GCF_036172605.1). NCBI lineage: Eukaryota > Metazoa > Chordata > Amphibia > Anura > Pelobatidae > Pelobates > Pelobates fuscus. The sequence goes on from NC_086318.1 coordinate 253,182,212, forward strand.
ATTACAGGAACTAATCAGGAAGGAAGCTTGGTGGATTTTTAATCTAAAAACCTTGAATATGGGTCTTAACCAAGAAATAGATTTACAGGGTCTCATCTAATCATTTCCCTAAGGGTTCTCTTTGTTGTCCAAATATCTATAACCAGATGTCATCAATTTTCTCTATTTTCGTTGTTGATATGTCTATATGTATATATTAGCCTATATGTAAATATATAGAATATACTTTTATATTCTTTAAGTATATTTATTCTTCACTATGAATGAAATAATAACACATTCCTTAATTCACGTATAAAGAAGCTCTTAAACTAATTCAAGCTTCAATCAATTTAATCTATACTTTTTCTTTATATATCAACAATATATGATGGGTATACATGGCCCTTTAATTGAGTTTTACTCTCTATTTTTCACATAATAATTCCATAATAATAATCACATCCAGTATGGTGTATACTAATTAATTCATTATGGGGTTATATGTCCCCCCAAGTAAGTTTATATCAATTGGATCTGAATTCAATTTCATGTATTAATTTATATTAATTTATATTTACATATGGCTGTATACATATATATGTACAATCCATATTATATAATTTATTCTGTGTCTACATGTACATTTGTATACATATACTTTGTTAGGAGAGATATATTCAATATATATAATTAATCTGTATGATGTAATAATTTCGGTAAACACCTTCACTTCATTAGAAGCTGTAACAATAGGGGTTCGGTTTGGTTCTCAGGCGTTTTTCGCCTTTCTATGCTTTTTGTCCCTCACAGGCAGTGGTCCTTTCAATAGACGCATGCGCGGACATTACGCGCATGCGCACTACTACCCGGAACTGTTGGAGAAGCCTCCTGTATTCGCGCCGGATTTCTGCGTTTCACAGTGAACCGCATGTCCGTAAACAACTGTACCGGATGAAAATAATGATGTTGAAGGGTACATAAACCCTCAGAAGTGGTTCTATCTTTATCCCTGAAGAAGTCCGTTATTGAATAGGACGAAACGCGTTGGACATCACTACACTTCTCATTTACTTATGTACTATTGTTTTTATTTATTTTATTTGTATGCTGTATCTTCTTCCTGACTCTGGACTGTGGATACTCGATTATCATCACCAGGAGTTCCATATGTTTATGGAGAGATGCCTTTTTTATGCTGAAAATTTGTAAGTGCAATAAATAAATGTGAATTTATATATTTCCAAACATTCTTCACTATTATTGCATTTTTTATATCCACATATACCGTGTTGGAGGACCTTCTGTGCTCATCTTATTACCCCTGAGAGGGTGAAAGGCCTGAATAATCGTTTGTTTGTGAGTGCATTTCTAATCTCACTTTAAACACCATTTATATTTACTTTTTTACGCTATGAAAGTGTTTTTCATTTTCACACAGATCCCATTCTAGGGAATTGGACCCTTATCAGGTTGTCCCTTTGTATTTCATTCATTATACGTATTCTGGGTGGTCTCCACTTTTGTCTTTTTGTAAAATACAGCAGCGTGTGGACCATTTTTAGCCCAAGGCAGCTCATCTCATCAGGCCTTTTTTAGTCAAATGTATCTCCCACTGTCAGTCGCTTCGGGATCCATCCCTCATTAATCTTAATAAAGGTGAGGTAATCAAGACTTTTTTGACCTAGGCGACTTCTCTTCTCAGTGACAATACCTCCTGCTGCACTGAAGGTCCTTTCTTACAGGACACTTGAAGCGGGGCAGGCCAGAAGTTCTATCGCAATTTGGGATAGCTCAGGCCACAGGTCAAGCCTGCACACCCAGTAGTCAAGGGGTTCATCGCTCCTCAGAGTGTCGATATCTGCAGTTAAGGCGAGGTAGTCTGCTACCTGTCGGTTGAGTCGTTCTCTGAGGGTGGATCCCGAAGGGCTGTGGCGATGTGTAGGACTTAAAAAGCTCTGCATGTCCTCCATCAACAACACGTCTTTAAAGCGTCCTGTCCTTGCCGGCGTGGTCGTGGGAGGAGGAGGATGACTTTCACCTCTTCCCCTGTTAGATTCCCGTTGTGCTGTGACATCACCCTTATACGCTGTGTAAAGCATACTTTTTCATTTATTTAGCAAATGCTGCATCCTTTCCGACTTGTTGTAATTCGGTAACATTTCAGGGACTTTCTGCTCATACCGGGGGTCTAGTAGCGTGGACACCCAGTACAGGTCGTTCTCCTTCAGCCTTTTTATACGAGGGTCCCTCAACAGGCACGACAGCATGAAAGACCCCATTTGCACAAGGTTGGATGCCGAGCTACTCATTTCCCGTTCCTCCTCCTCAATGATGTCAATGAAGGTATGTTCTTCCCCCCAGCCACGTACAACACCACGGGTACCAGATAGGTGACAAGGAGCACCCTGGGATGCCTGTTGTGGTTGGTCTTCCACCTCCTCCTCAAAGCCACATTCCTCCTATGACTCCTCTTCCTCACAATCGATGCTGATAAGGCTGTTTCTGGTGGTGATGGTGACCACAACTCTTCCTCTTCCTCTTCATGCTCATCTACAGCCTGATCCCACTCTCTTCGCAGGGCACGCTCCAGGAAGAAAACAAATGGTATGATGTCGCTGATGGTGCCTTCGGTGCGACTGACTAGGTTTGTCACCTCCTCAAAAGGACGCATGAGCCTACAGGCATTGCGCATGAGCGTCCAGTAACGTGGCAAAAAAATCCCAGCTCCCCAGAGGCTGTCCTAGCACCCCAGTCATACAAATATTCATTAACGGCTTTTTCTTGTTGGAGCAGGCGGTCGACCATTAGGAGTGTTGAATTCCAACGTGTCGGGCTGTCGCAAATCAAGCGCCTCACTGGCATGTTGTTTCGCCGCTTGATATCTGCAAAGTGCGCCATGGCTGTGTAGGAACGCCTGAAATGGCCACACACCTTCCTGGCCTTCTTCAGGACGTCCTGTAAGCCTGTGTACTTATGCACAAAGCGTTGTACGATCAGATTACACACATGTGCCATGCACGGCACATGTGTCAACTTGCCCAACTTCAATGCCGCTAACAATTTTTTTCCGTTGTCACAAACCACTTTGCCGATATAAAAGTCAGCCACTTTTCCACCTGTGCGTTCAGGGCGAACAGGAGTGCTTGTCCGCTGTGACTCTCTGCTTTTAAGCAAGTCAAACCCAAGACGGCGTGACACTGCCGTATCCGGGATGTGGAATAGTACCTGGGGAGCTGGGGGGGGGGGTGCCGTTGATGTGGAGCAAGACGCAGCAGCAGAAGAGGACTCAGCCGAGGAGGTTATGGAAGAGGATGGAATAGGAGGAGTAGAGGAGGTGGCAGCAGGCCTGCCTGCAAGTCGTGGCGGTGTCACAAACTCCTCTGCAGAGCCATGCATTCCATGCTTGGCAGCCTTCAGCAGGTTTACCCAATGCGCAGTGTAGGTGATATACCTGCCCTGACCATGCTTTGCAGACCAGGTATCAGTGGTCAGATGGACCCTTGCCCCAACACTGTGTGCCAGACATGCCATTACTTCCTTTTGCACAATCGAGTACAGGTTGGGGATTGCCTTTTGTGAAAAGAAATTTCGTCCGGGTACCTTCCACTGCAGTGTCCCAATAGCTACACATTTTTTGAACGCTTCAGACTCCACCAGCTTGTATGGTAAAAGCTGGTGGGCTAATAGTTCGGACAAGCCAGCTGTCAGACGCTGGGCAAGGGGGTGACTTTCTGACATTGGCTTCTTACGCTCAAACATGTCCTTGACAGACACATGACTGTGGGCAGATGAGCGGGAACTGCTCAAGGCGGGAGACGGAGTGGCGGATGGTTGAGATGGGGCAAGTAGGACAGCAGTGGTTGACATGGCTGAAGATGCTGGACCAGGAGGAGGATGGCGGCTTAGAGTTTGCGTGCTGCTTGTACTCATGTGTTGATCCCATAGGCTTTTGTGATGTGCGATCATGTGCCTACACAAAGCAGTTGGACCTAGGTGGGTGTTGGACTTCCCACGACTCAGTTTCTTTTGGCACAGGTTGCAAATGGCACCGCTGTTGTCAGAGGCAGACACACAAAAAAAATTGCACACTGCTGAGCTCTGCAATGACGGCATTCTGGTGGTGGACACAGCATGCGTTGATTGGCATGCTGTCGGGCTGACCCCGGTTGCCGATGCATGCTGTCTGACTGTGCCACTAGCTCCTTGCGACGACCTCCCCTGCTTCCAACTCATCTCCTCCTCCTCCTCTCTGTCTCCCCATCTGAACTTTCGCCCTTTTCTTCTTCTTGCCGAGCGGGCACCCACGTGACATCCATGGACGCATCGTCATCATCAACCGCTTCACTTGTATCTGACAACTCAGCAAAGGAAGCAGCAGCGGGTACAACATCATCATCACACCGTACGTCCATGTGTGTAATGCTGCCTGCCTGAGACATTTCCCTGTTATCTACGTCCTCTGGCAATAATGGTTGCACAGCACTCATTTCTTCAAACGGATGTGTGAATAACTCCTCTGACATACCAAGTAAAGCGGCTGTGGTGCTAGTTTTGGTGGTGGCGACAGGCGGGTGAGTGGTATCTAAAGAGGTGTCTGAAGCTAAGCTGGAGGAGGATGGTGCGTCAAGGTTCCGAGCGGAAGCTGTAGAAGATTGGGTGTCCTGTGTTAGCCAGTCAACTATGTCCTCAGAACATTTCAAGTTCAGGGTACGTGGCCTCTTAAAACTGGGCATTATTCTAGGGCCAAAGGGAATCACAGCACCACGACCACGATGGCCCCTGCGGGGTGGCCTGCCTCTGCCTGTCATTTTTTTTTTGATTAGTGGTACTATGCGTGCAAGCTACTGTGAGACCAGATATGAGTGGCACTGTGCAGTGGCAGAGGTTGGCAGAGTACACACTGTAGGCCTGACACACCCGCTTAAAGACAACTAACTGCTATTCAATCTATAACAGTGAAAAAAGTTTTTTCTTTGTAAAGGCACGCTATAGAGACACCAGATATGAGGGGCAAAGTACACTTGCTGAGGTTGGCAGAGCACACGCTGAAGGCCTGACACCCGCTTTAAGGACACTGACTGCTATTAGCTTACAGTGAAAAAGTTTTTTCTTTGTAAAGGCACGCTATAGAGACACCAGATATGAGTGGCAAAGTACACTTGCTGAGGTTGGCAGAGCACACGCTGAAGGCCTGACACCCGCTTTAAGGACACTGACTGCTATTAGCTTACAGTGAAAAACTTTTTTTCTTTGTAAAGGCACGCTATAGAGACACCAGATATGAGTGGCAAAGTACACTGGCAGAGGTTGGCAGAGTACACGCTAATGGCCTGACACCCAGACGCTTGCAGACAACTAACTGCTATTCAATCTATTACAGTGAAAAAAATGTTTTTTCTTTTTAAATGTCAAGCTTAAGCTATTGTGACACCAGATATGAGTCGTGGCACTGGACAAGTGGGCACAGTATCCACTGTGAGCTTGACACAGAAGCTGGCAGACAACTAACTGCTATTCAATCTATTACAGTGAAAAAAAAATATTTTTAAATGTCAAGCTTGAGCTATTGTGACACCAGATATGAGTGGTGGCATTGGGCAAATGGGCACAGTATGCACTGAGCCTGACACAGAAGCTGACAGGCAACTAACTGCTATGCAATCTATTACAGTGAAAAAAAATGTTTTATTTTTAAATGTCAAGCTTAAGCTATTGTAACACCAGATATGAGTGGTGGCACTTGGCAAATGGGCACAGTATCCACTGTGAGCCTGACACAGAAGCTGGCAGGCAGGCAACTGCAATTACATTACACAAAAAAAAAGCAGACTGATGTTCCAGCCCTAAAAAGGGCTTACAGCAGAGATCAGATGAGTCCTTCAGGACTGTAGTGGACACTGAATACCCTAGCCTAGCTATCAATTTCCCTATCTAATGAGCAGCAGCTACACTTTCCCTCCTCTCACTAAGAATGCAGCTTCAGAATTAATCTAAAATGGATGCTGGGAGGGAGGTTGGAGGGTCTGGAAGGGAGGGTCTGCTGCTAATTTGCTGGAATGTGTCTGCTGATCGTGAGGCACAGGGTCAAAGTTTGCTCAATGATGATGAATAGGGGGCGGATCGAACCGCGCATGTGTTCGCCCGCGGCGGCGAACGCGAACACGCTATGTTCACCTGGAACTATTCGCTGGCGAACAGTTCGGTACATCACTAGTCCCTGCCAATTGATCAATGTAGTCCGTGATCAATTGGCAGGGAAGGGGTTCATTTTTATTTAAAATGGGTAAAGTGGGATGGGATTTAAAACTAACTTTTTTTTTGTTTGTTTTTTTACACACAGGGACCACTGCTGATCCATCTCCCTTCACTTCACACTGGATGCGGAAGAGCAGGGAGGTGGATCGGAAGTCCCTGCAGCACATGTGCTCACTCTGACAGCCTGTCGGAGCGATCACTGCTGCAGGGACTGCGCAATCAGGTGCTCCTGGTCTGCCTCGAATACAGAGGCAGACCGAAGGAGCGTTTGCGGCGATTGCAGCGATCTTGGTAAACAAATATATAACATAAGCAAATTAAAACCAAAGTGGCTTACTAAAAAGGTTAATCAAGTCATATACAATAAAAAAGGGTATTCAAAACATTTAAAACAGATGGGTCCATAGCAAACTATAACAAATATTAGCAAAATGGCAATAGAATTGCAAAAATGCAGTTAGATGGGCTAACTAGAAAATGTCATTTTGTAAACAAAAAAAGCAAGTTCATTAATGTCAAAGTTAATAGTGAAAGTGTTGGTTAAAAGTGAAAGTGTTGGTCCATTGGAATTTGAAATTGGTGTGTTAATCAAGGAAAGATCAGGACAAGCTGAAAATCGAAATCGGTGTATAGGGAAAATGCTCTATGGCTGTATGTTTGCAAATGCCTGTTAAAAAAGCCTTACAGTTGAGAGGTGATTGGTTTAAATAGGATAAGGTGCTACAGCAATTAAATAAAGTTAACATAAACAAGGCCCCAGGGCCAGATGGTATTCCACATGAGTACTTAGGGAGATTTGTGTTTAAAGATCATACCTCTGTTTTTAATATTTCAGGATTATTTTCTTTCAGGAATTGTACCAGAGGATTGGAGAAAAACAAATGTGGTACTTATATTTAAAACGCATTTAAAAGCGTAACCCAGAAACTACAGACCCATGAGCTTAACATCTATAGTTAGTAACTTATTTTAAGAGCTGTTAAGGGATAATATACAAGAAATAATTTTGAACAAAAATATCAATAGCTGAATTACCATGGTTTTGTAAAAGACAGATCCTGCCGTTAACGGAATTGTGTTCTATTAAGATGTTTGTAGAAGTATAGTACAGGGTAATCCACTTGGATGTTGCTAAAGCATTTGATACAGATTCACACAAAATATTACTTGTAAAAATTAAATCAATTGGTTAAGATGAAAAGCCATGTTCTTGGATATAACACCGACTTAAAAGATAGAGTGCACAAAGTAGTTGTGAATGGAATATTTTCAAATTGGGCAACTGTAGTAAGTAGAGTGCCTCATTGTTCTGTCCTTCTCTCTAATCTGTTTATAAAGTTTCCTGAAGTGGGCATTAAAAGGCATGGGTCAGTGTTTGCACATGACACAAAACTAGGCAAGATAGTACAGTCTAAACATGACATAACTACTCTACAGAGGGATTTTGATAACTTGGTTAATTGGACAGACAAGTGGAAGATGAGATTCAATATAGATGAATGAAAAAGTCATGCATTTTGGAATAAGGAACTTACCAGCCACTTATACATTAAATGGAGTTGATTTATGTGCAGCATTAAATGACAGGGACTTGGGAATAATTATAAATAAACTAGGCAACAATATACAATGCTGGTCTGCTAGTGCAAAAGCTAGTAATGGGCCATCATGCATAAAAAAGCATGCTGAGCCATGTGATCAAAATATAATTTTTCCCCTTTATAAATCAACAGAAAGACCTCAGCTTAAATATATGGTGCAATTTCCTGCAGTTTAAAAAAGGATATTGCAGAAGTATAAAAAGTGCAGAGGCAAGCTAAAAAATTGTTAGAGGGCTGAAAAACATTAGTTATGAAGTTTTCAGGGGATATGATAACCCTATATAAATATATTCAGGGTCATTACAAACCGCTATATGATAACCTGTTCATTAGCAGGACTATATAACAGACAAGAAGTCACTTGTTGATAGTGTTATTTGTAATTATGACAAGCTGACAACTTGACAACATTACTTTTAGGCTAGGCAATATTGTAGCCATTTTTTACATTGCAGCACACTAATAAGCACTTTTTTCCCCACTTTTTGGCATGCCTTAATGTTTGGCCAAATATGTTTTCATGGATGACAGTCGGGCAAGTTGAATCATCACATGGATGAATGCTGGACAATCCAAACAATGTTTACATTTCTGAAAAAAAATTGTTCTGCTAAACAGAACAGTCTCACCATGCACAAGTCTACCACTGATACGGAAAGATTATATAAAATAAAAGCAGTACATTTCTCTCATTGGTATTTTGATCTCTCTATTTATTTGTTGTCTTTATATTTCAGAAAGTATATCTTTTTTAACATTGGTCATCACGAGTTCCTTACAAAGAAGGCGGTACGGTCCTGAGCCATACAGAGCCACTACATTGAACCACATGTTAGGCTCCATCTTTGTCAGTATAATAGCTTTATAAAATATATTATATACGCCTAAAGCTGTATCACACTATTTTACATATTTCTTTCTTCTGAGACTTTTTGGGATATGCTTTGAAATTGTTCTAGAGAGGAGTGGTCGCCCTAACGAACCAACAATCTCTGCAAACCAGAGCTAGGGTTGTTAGCTCTGGAACATGTGAGTGTTACATTAAAGTTATTTTATAATCACTTTGTTTAAATGTCTCGATCACTTTTGCACTTTAAGGGTATAATAGTGTGATGTACCACCGTCACTAAGTACCATGCCCACTGCTTATTCGTGTTTTCCCCATGTATTCTGTGTCTCCCCATGTATATGTTATGTATTTTGTGTATTGTGCCTCTTTCCCGTTTGGAAGTGCTCATGCCAATGGAACCCATTCGCCTCCCGAATGTGGACCATCCTGGTACCCCAGTAGAATGTTCACACCAATCAATTAGAACGTTTGCATCTGCATCATATGTGTGAAAGGGATGCCAGAAAACAGGGAAGTCAAAAACAATGCCAAAGTCAAATAACCAGAATTACCAGAATCAATAACGTGCTCTCGGACAACCACAAGGGAAACCATGACAGGGCACTGAGCAGGATGAGAACTGGGCCTTCTCTAGATCTGATAGGCTGTAACCAGCCTTTGACCCCAAAGGCAGTTACCAGAATCACATTTGCATAATTGCTGCTCAGCATTAACCCTTCTGTGGATTTGGTTGCTGCTTGGCACACATTTTCCTGTGTGGACAGTAAATGCCATTAACCACATTTTTATAAGCGGATGAATACGTGACAGACCCTTCCCTTGTGGGATCTTCACACATGGACTGCACGAAAGGGTCCCTGAGGTTGGTTTCGCTCCTTTCAGCTGATTGGCTGTTGCTTGGTTTAGCCACAAAATTTTAATTCAGCAGACTAAACCAAGCAACGCTGTGGAACTATTTTCGGTTATGTACAGAGCACCGAGCCCAGACTTCGTATGATGGTTTCTCGGACTCTGTACATCCGATAGTCCTGCGATTTGCAGGGGTCCTGGCTGGGATCCGGGGCTCTCCAGGGATGTATGTTTCATGTGTGTACCCGATTTCCTTCCTGGGGCACGGAGCCCCTATATTTTCCCCCATATACGTAATGTGTGTTACTGTTTGTAATTGTTGTGCAGTTGGTATCTCCCAGAGCGGGAAATTGTTATCTGTAAACCATCCCCCTCCAGACTGGGATTCTAGTGGGTGTCTGTGCATAAAAGCTGTGACCCCCACTGTGTGTATCAATAAAGCATTGTCAGTGTTGTACCTCCAGAACTTGGTCTCGTCCAGTTACTGGGGGGGGGGTTAATCCCTGTATCAGCTTGTTGCAACTGGTGGAATATACAGCGGGAAAAGTCCTTGTAAGGACTGAAGCTCCCGGGACTGTGTGACGTCCAGTGCCTGGGAATGAGCAGAGCTAGTTCCTCTACCCAGTTGCAGCTAGGAAGGGTCCCAATTAATGATCTACACATGAAAAAAACAACTTACTTAATACAAAAACTAAAACTGTTAGCAACGCGCCTATGACAACAGCAGGCGCTATCTAAAATCCCCTAGCTCCTGGCTTATGATGGGACACAAATGTATAATCCCCAAAACATTACTGATGAGCTAGCAAAATACTACACTATCTTATACAATTTGAAGAATGAAACATTTCTCCATCAACCAACGGGATTTGAAATTAACCCCTTAAGGACCAAACTTCTGGAATAAAATGGAATCATGACATGTCACACATGTCATGTGTCCTTAAGAGGTTAAAGACTTCCTTTCTAGAATTACTCTCCCAGGTCTCACCCAAGTCCAAAAAATAAAAAAACTACAGTGCCCAGTCAATTAAGAAATAATATCCCAAAACATAATTGGTTGATCAGATGGGAAACCTCTGAGCCTAAATGGGCTTTCTTACTACAAGTCATTTTCTTCTACCCTGACTCCCCACTTACTGACAACCACATGTCTGGCTATTTTGAACTCTCTCCGAGTCTGGGACAACAATTCCCCAAAGATTTAATTGGTTTCATCCCTCTCACCTATGATACCTATTTAGCAAAATAGGGTATTCCCTCTGGGTATGAAGGCACATGATTTTAGAGAAGTAGAATATGCTGGACTTCAACGAGTGGGCCATCTTTACGAAGGTGGAAGCCTTATAATCTTTGACAAATTAAAATCTAGAAATACGTTGAAACTGGCTGATTTTTTCCGCTACCTACAATAAAATGAAATAAAATCAGCATAATTACCAGTTATGTTGTATACAATACGTCCCAGGAATAGTGAATGCAAGTATGAGTATAGAGAATTTTGTGAAAAGTTTTCAGAGTTCTGATTTTAAAGAATTTCAGTTGGAAAAGATACAAAGAGTTAGGTGTGTCTAGGTTTGGCTCCAGATATCAGATCTTAGGTGTGAGTCCATTCTCAGAGTGAGAGTGTCTAGAGACTGTGAGTGAGTCTGAATTCCTTGAGAGTTTTCATGTTTGAGAGTTTCCTCTCTCTCCTTTGTCCTAATTTTAAAGGAGACTTTCTCTATACATCACTGGTTGATAGGACCAATAGAGAACTGTCTTCCCTACAGACTATCATCTATATTTTGGTCAGTAGATGGCGCAATTACATCATAGAAAATTCTTGTCATGGCATTTATTTGCCTTTTTGTATAATGGGTTAAAAGTGTTTTGTGATGCGTTTGACGTCATCTTGGTTATCTTTTATGGTTACCTATTTATCAAAGAAGCTGTCACTTCAAAGCATTTTTTCTTTTCGTTTTTACAGTCTCATGGTCTGCTTTTGGTGTCATGAAATTAGAATTTGACACCTGTAGCCTTAATTTTGTAAGATTCCGTTTTTTTTTGTTTTTTATTAGTAAAATGAATTACTTACTGTTATCTGTCAATCTTTGTCTGGTTTTCTTGTGTGAAACTGTAGTAATATTATGTATACATGTCTATTACACATATTCCACTTACGTTATTAAATAATATGAAATTTCTTCATTGATATTATACTTAAGCTCATGCTTAAGTGAATAGAATCAGACAAAATAAATTGTGTCTGTCTTTGCATTATAATACAAAATGGAGTCACCTCTGTTCTGATGGTGACTTGCAGTATACACTTTTAATTTCTGTCTTAACACAAAATGTCTGCAAGTATAAATATACTGACAAGAGAGAGAAAACAGAACTGAATAATTGAAATTACCGGTAACAATAACTAGGCTATGAAATAAAAAGGTTTAGACAATAAGCCCAGAGGAGAAAATAGGTAAACCAATAAGAGGTATAGGTAAACATTTTGAGGCAAAACAGAATTTAGGCAATAAGCCCCAGAACAGGATAGAACGAAACAGGAAAACATTTAAGAGGAATTATAGGTTTGAGTTAATAGAAGGAACAGAAGAAAAGGTTTAGGCAATATGCTCTAAGTGGGTTATCAGGTAATAGGTAACAGGGATATAATCAGATAAAACAGGAACATAAAGGATAAAGTAAAACAGGTTAAAGTAGCAATGGAGGTGATCAGCCTCTTAGTTTGTAATCAGAACAGTTTCTGGGTCTTTGAGGATACTTGCAAATAATAAGATTAAGTCTGTAATATCCAGCTAGGTTGGAACCAAACCAAAATAAAAATAAATTCCAGTATAGAAATAAAGTTGGTTCATTTTGGAGATCAGATTGGAATAAATCAGGGTGGTTGAAGGTAAGTAAGGGTGGAGCATGTTTTCTTTAGAAAGAGCCAGGAGCAGAAGACTTGTCAGGTTCAGAACACAACTTCTCTCAATGTGAAGGCCATGTGATGAGTTGGGTGTAGCCTTTTGTAGCAGATTTGAATTATCATGCTATGCAGGTGAGAGCGACTGAGGTGACTAGTGGCTAGTGAGGCTACTAGAAGCGAGAACCAGGTATTGCAGTAATAAAACAATAAAATAAAACAATATCTTGGTTGTCAGGATAGGATCCTGACATTGACATTTTATGAAAAAAATGTGTCTCAGAGAGGCTGTATCATGGGGCATGATCACACGAATGGGGCCAGTACACAGTTACAAGGAATGGGGCCAGTTACACCATACAGATCAATGGGAAGTGGACTTGGGGGAGACATTGGAGGGTATTGAATGGCAGGAAATATGGGAAGCTAACAACAAGACCTCAATATGCATTACTCTACAGGGGCAGATCTCTGCTGGACGGGCTGTGACCAGAGGGGTACCTATATCCACATGTTGTGGGAGTGTCCAGAAGCCCAGGGTTTTTGGGACAGTGTGGGAGAACTCTTATTCAAAGTATTTCAAAGAGGAGTTAAGCTTGACCTATGGGTCTTCCTGCTGTCCAGATCCTTAGACGACTGGCCCAAACCTGAACAAAAACTCCTACATAAATTAGTGATTATTCTAGCCTTGGTGAGGGAATAATCAAAATTTTATTAAAGACAGGAGGCTAATATTTCCCCCCTTACTGTTTTCCCACCCTGGAATTGGTTTTGTTTTTGCCATTGTGTTAATCAGGGTTTTGTTGTATTCGTTGTATGGTATGTATGGTCTCATGTTTTATTAATAAACACTTTTTCGTTACTACGATTTGTTGTCCGTGTGCATTTATTTATCATATTGTATTCCACTGATGTGCTGATCGTATATGGTGTGACATTCTGCTCTGGAAGTTTACTTTCAAAATGTTTCTTCTCCTTTACAGTGTAATCTAAAGTTGTTCTGGATATGGTGGTTTCTCATCTGAGTGTGCCAGATATAGTTGGTTTTGTTTGACCTTAATGCCCTCCTGCTTGACCTCATCAAAGAAAGAGGAAGTGGGAGGGTCTGCCTAAGTGGTTTTATACTGCTGTTATTTGTTCTGATTGGTTGTTTTGAAAAGTTCTGTTAACTGTTTCTTTGCTGCTGGAGGTTTCAGTAAAGAGGGTAAATCTTTCTGTCTTGCCATAAAATTTACATTAGCCGTCAGACAAGTGATGATACAGTTCTGGCTAAAACCTGACCTATCTTTGATCGAGGCAGTAACGCGAAAATAAAAGATAGCTTTTTAATAGACAAATTTACTGCACAGGTCAGAGGCATGACTAACACCTTTGATAAGATATTGGACCCATGGCTCACCACTGATATGGAGGGTTAAGGGGGTGGAGTCAGGAAGGGGACAACACATACCATATGGATATCCTAATCTCCCGTCCAAGCGAGGGCCCTTTCACTCCCCTTCCTCAAAAAAAAAAAAAAAAAATATATATATATATATATATATACTTATATATATATATATATATATATATATACTACCAAATACATATACATCTCTATAAGAAATAAAGTAACAGTTCCCAATAGTGAGCTTTGTATTACTATGTAAGTAACTCTAACACCTTGGTGGGGTCCCCTTAACCTTCACCAACAATTAGATATAAAACAACAAATTAAGGTGGAGTATCTTACATGTATTGTTTCTGTAGTTCTTTACATAGGTACACTTCTATGGTTTTTCTACAGAAAAAACAATAATAGATAATAGTGCAATATTGCATAAATGGTCATTCCTATACACTAAATAGTACTCTGCAAAGTGCAAACTCACCAAAACAAAAAAACAATAATAAAAGAATTTCCTTTAAAATAATTAAAAGACTTTACAGTCTCTCTTGAGAAGTCTCTGGACTGAAGTCCTGTTTGCAAACAGGACTTCAGTCCAGAGACTTCTCAAGAGAGACTGTAAGGTCTTTTAATTATTTTAAAGGAAATTCTTTTATTATTGTTTTTTTGTTTTGGTGTGTATTTTAACCCCTTCAGGACGGAGTCAATAGTGCACGTTCTGATCAAAACAAAACGTAAACAAAAACTGGAATTTGCGCTATATGTCTGTTCACCCGTAGTTCCCCTCTTTCATATTATATGCACCCACACTTATTATATATCATTTTGTTCAGGAGAAACAGGGCTTTAATTTACCATTAACTATTCATATATGGAATATAATTTATTATGAATAAAATAAAAAAAACTGTGAGAAATTTATTTATTTTTTAAAAATGTGTAGTTCCGCCTCACATTTTAGCTGTAAATGTCATAATACTGTTAGGTTTTACTGCAACAAAATGCACATATTTGTAATCAGCGATGTCTCACGAGTACAACAGTACCCCCCATTAACAGGTTTTATGTTGTTTTGGAAAGTTACAGGGTCAAATATAGAACGTTCCATTTTCAAATTGAAATTTGCCAGATTAGTAATGTTACCTTTGAGACGGTGTGGTAGCCCAGGAATGAGAATTACCCCCATAATGGCATACCATTTGAAAAAGTAGACAAGCCAAGGTATTGAAAGTGGGGTATGTTTAGTCTTTGTTAGTAGCCACTTAGTCACAAACACTGGCCAAAGTTAGCGTTCATATTTGTTTTTGTGTGAAAAAAGCAAAAAACGAATATTTGGCCAGTGTTTGTGACTAAGTGGCTACTAAGAAAGACTGGACATACCCCACTTGCAATACCTCGGGTTGTCTACTTTTGCAAATGGTATGCCATCATGGGGGTAATTCTCATTCCTGGGCTACCATACGCTCTCAAAGGCAACATAACCAATCTAGCAAATTTCAATGTGAAAAAAATGAAACGCAAGCCTTATATGTGACTCTCTAACTTTCCAAAACACCATAAAACCTGTACATGGGGGGTACTGTTATTCTCGGGAGACTTCACTAAACACAAATATTAGTGTTTTAAAACGGTAAAACATATTACAACAATAATATAGTCCATAAAAGTGCCGTTTGTTTGTAAAAAATGCAAAAAACGTCACTTTTGCTTAAAATATCATCGTTGTAATACAATTTACCAGTTTGAAACACTAATATTTGAGTTCAGCGAAGTCTCCCGAGTAAAACAGTACCCCCTATGTACAGGTTTTATGGTGTCGTGGAGTATTACAGGGTCAAATATAGTGCTTGCAAATTAAATTCTCTGCACTTTCTCCCTGTGTTGTCAGGCATGTCAATCAAATTTTAATTAATCAAATCACATAATTATGTTAAAAGATTATTTAAATATACATGTAGAATTTTAATATATATACATATATATGTATTTAAATGCTACGTGTATACTAATGTAATTTTTTATGTAATTATATGTATTTATCTATATATATATATTTGCGGTTATTTGTATTTTATATATAGATAGATATATATAGAATGCCATTCTAAGTGTATTTTGTTACCAATATATATACATTAATAACAAAATACAGTTAGAATGAAATTACATATGAATATATAATTTATATTAAATTTTGTTTCAATATTTTATTTATTTATTTTATTATTTTATTTATTTATTATTTTAATTATACGTATATATATATAATATATATATGTACATCTATTATATATATAATATATATACATATTATATATATGTAACATCATTCTAAGTGTATTTTAATGCTAATATATATACTTATATTAATATTAAAATACACTTTGTATGACGTTACATATATATAATATGTATATATATTATATATATAATATATATACATATTATATATATATAAAAATATTTTCAATTTATTTTTTAACGTTTAATTTATTTTTTTATACTTTCTTACCAGCAGGGGGACTGTCTGATATTTTAGACAGTCCCCCTGCAGGCAGATCCATAGCCAGCTATAGGGGGCCATGTGATCGCTCTTTGAGAGCGATCACATGGCCCCCGGGGGCCTCATTTGCCGTGGGAGGGCTGCCTGGGCTGTCAGGCAGCCCCCCAGAAGAGGATCGCGGCGGAGGTAAGTATAACTTACCTCCTGGGGCTCAAAGCCGTTACGGCGTTCCATGCCGCCGCAACGGCTTTAAAGCCCATTATAATGGGGACGGCATGGAACGCCGTAACGGCGTTAACGGGTTAAAGCAATAAAGCACTTTATTACCTATCATCTGCATGCTTGAAATCACCCTGCAGAAAGATCCTGACATAAAGGAGGGAGTGGGACCCTTTATATCCCACAAGGCGAACATATCTGAGCCCAATTCTAAGGGGCTCCATCCTTGTGAGTTTGCACTTTGCAGAGTACTATTTAGTGTATAGGAATAACCATTTATGCAATATTGCACTATTATCTATTATTGTTTTTTCTGTAGAAAAACCTATGTAAAGAACTACCGAAGTGTACCTATGTAAAGAACTACCGAAACAATACATGTAAGATACTCCACCTTAATTTGTTGTTTTACATATACATCTCTGTATACATCTCTGTCTTATAGCTCCTTCCTGGAGCTCGCACTATACTCCATCACACAACTCTATGTGTATTTGCTGGACCGACACCCCTCCCCCTTTTTTTATTTCCCTTTCTGTCTTTCTCTGCCTACATTCCTTTTTCAATGTTTCCTATTCTCTTTATTTATTGCCTCTTCAACAGCTGGTATATACTTATTGCTATCACTTAACAATCTTAAATACTTGGTGCTTCTTACAGGACAAGTTTTAATGTACATTCCCTGTGCGTAATGTTATGTATCATACCTTGCTTTCATTGCAAAAATAAGAATTGGAAAAAAAACACACATACAACTATGACTGGAGAACTGACAAACTAACCGTTCTAGGACTTGCACTTACTGCTACAACAGGCAATTTATATAAAGAAAACTTCATAAGCTTGTTAAATGAGGTTAAGGCCCTCTTGGGTGGCTGACAAATGAAGGTCATTATGTGGTAGGGCCTTGTGGCCACTATAAAGATTATTATACTTTCTAAGTTTCAATATTTACCATGCAGTCAGATAGTGATAGCACAAATCCAACAAAAGCCACCACAATGGGTAACGCTTGAATCAGCAACAACCGAAGGATACCACTTTGCCAGCATGAACACCAGTAAAATATTACCACGCTTCCATTTTTCAAGCATGGGTATGAGATCTAAACAGTAACTTTCAAGAAAAAAAAAAGATTTTAGATCTCATAAAAAACTTACACTGTGCACTAAAACTTTATAGATCGTGCCTAGTGCCAACATGCATTAAACGCATAAGTCCAAAAATATTTGATTAGTGCTGGAGGTGTAACGAAGGAGTAGGTAATATGTTCCATATTTGGTGGGCTTGCTCACAAAAAACGAATTACTGGAAAAATGTAGTGAACCTTATCTCTTCTGTCATGGGAGTGATTATCCTGAACATCCCAGATTGTCTTCTGCTACAAAATTACCCATCCAATTTGTAACGGACCGTTTTGCTCAAAAGGGGATAAAAATCGTTTAGGCGATAATCCCCTTTTTCCTAGACCAGCAGCTACTGCAAGCACCAATCTCCCAAACTGCAAACTGTACGAATTCTTGAAACTTCCGAACTGGAAACACACGAACCCTGGAATCAGCCGAACAGGAAAAGCATACAATCCGCTTGCACTCCTGGCAGTCAGCATACAATCCAATTCCCCTAAGAACGAGACGACACATCGGTTTGAGGGTCAAGCAGAATCTGTTTTACTGAGGGCTACCTGCCCAGTATTTATGCAGGTCTCCCACCTGGTGGACACTCCCCTAAGGGACCAAATGGGAGACTGAAACAGCAGACAGACATGTATCATTTTAGTACATACAGCCACAATACTTTCCCACAATGCATCCTGGCTTCCTCCTCTCTGTCCTGGAGATAATTCGAGAAGTAATTCAATTATCTCCCAGGACAAAGACAAGACTCCATTATACACGTGGTGATACAAATACAGTATATCACTTTAAAATATACAATAGGACAAATGTTACAGAAAATATACACATTTAACATATCCCCAGATAGCTCAGGTCTGAGTGCACATTATTAGGTGAATGGCACTCAGACCACCCGAATACAGTTTAATTGCCATGGAGCTAAAGTCTTTAATTATACGAACAGGCTCCATGGCTGTGCTATCTGGGTTAAAGCATTCACATAAACCAAACTACCGAATTTCCCTGCATTCACCAAATCCATACGAATTAGAACCAGGGGCTGGAGGTTCAGCGGTGCCTGCATGTAAAAGTGTCCGAATTTGGTGCATGAAAGCCGGGCAGAAAAGCGCTGGCTAACAAAACAAGGAATAGAGTCAGCGCTAATCAGAAAGGCAGCAGTCCCAAACAAGGACTCCCTCTAATGTCCCTGGAGGTAAATAGACAAAACAAGAGAATGGGGGATGGGTCTGCGCCACTGTATACAACAGATAATAATATTAAGTCCAATGGGATCTGTATCGTTGTGTCCAAAGTTCTACTTTATACGATATCCAGAAGATGTCAATGACATGGAGGATAGTCCAATTGTATAAAAAATAGAAGAATTCTTACTTACAGTTGGCAGAGCTTAATCCAGCTCTGGTGTGAATGGCTTATAGCGGTATTATCCCCGCTTGCAGGATATGCGGCAAGTGTCCTCTTCTATGTAGTGGCAGGTAACCAAGTTGGAAATAAAAATGGAAACAATAATGGTGCAGTATGTTCCACACATGCGATAAAAGATATAAAATATAATAGATACACTCACATTCGGTAGAGCTTCCGCTAGCTCTAGGTTGTTAGGCGTGCAGCGGTATAATCCACGCTTGCAGGAAATAGGATGAGTGATCTTGACGCGAATGTCAATAGCTCGGAGAGAAGATAAAACAGCGCTAGTGCTCTCAATAAAATCTTTGGTGATAAAATAAAATAATAATATTATTATCTGTTGTATACAGTGGCGCAGACCCATCCCCCATTCTCTAGAAAAGCGCTGGCTGCCCGGGGAGCTCCAGAACACCGCCACCTAGCGGCCGCTAAGTGTAACAGCGGCCACCCAGTAACAAGCAATTAAGCTGTGGTTAACCGCAGCTTCAGGGAGGTAAATGGAGGGCACACTCCAGCTTCTGGGTGGCCAATTAACAGCGCCGGCTGGCTTCCCACGGCTCTGGGGAAGCTGATAAACGGCTGTTTGTTCGGTAGATAGAATCTACTGAATGGCTGTGCAGAGAGGGAGAAATAAATCCTCCTGCACAGCAAAATTAACCCTTTAGCTGCCGGTCCATAATCTAAAGGCAGCAGGCGGGCAACCAGGCTCCTCCAGTTCACAGTGGCGAGCTTGGCTTCGCCACACTTCTCCCCTTTACCAATTAGACTAACAGGGTACCTGACCTCCTGCCGGTCAGTGCCCTGGTTAGTCCAGCAACCCACCCACAAAACAGAAACAGCAGTACAGCCCACCCACAATAACTGGTTACTACACCTGGGTAGAGGAGAACTTTGTCCAGGTCCAGGTGTCTCACCACGGCTGTGTGGGGGACTGGTAGTCTGTCTTGGTGGGTTGCTGAGTGGGCAGAGACCAGCGGTACTCTGCCCTGGTGCCAGTACTACCGCGGAAGTAGCCTGGTTGGAGCCTGGTTGTGGGAGGGAGAGACCGACTGTCTCCCCTCTGGCTACACCGCTCTGTGGCTGGGGGACAGGACCGACCGTCCCTACCCCTTGGGCTGTAAGTGCAGAGACTATGGTCCCATCTGCACAGTTGCGGGGCTTAACATCTCCACTTGGTGGGTTAGGCTGCCGCTGAAACGAGGGTGTAACAAGCTCCTCTCTCTGGACTGTCAACTGCCGCTGGGGAGAGGGGTTAACAGGCTCCTCTCCCTGACACTCTCTCTGCTGGTGGAGAGGGGGACCAGCTGTCTCCCCTTTCATTATTTTGTCCTGCTGCTGGGGTGTGAGACTGATGGTCTCTGCTCCCTGCAGGACACACTGCCGTTGGGGAGGAAGGATGACACCTTCAGCTCCTTGGGGTACACACTGCCGCTGGGGAGGAAGGATTGTACCCTCAGCTCCCTGGGACACACACTGCCGCTGGGGAGGAAGGACTGCACCCTCAGCTCCCTGGGACTTACTCTGCCGCTGGGGAGGAAGGACGGCACCTTCTGCTCCCTGGGATACACACTGCTGCTGGGGAGAAAGGACGACACCTTCAGCTCCCTGGGGTACACACTGCCGCTGGGGAGGAAGGATTGCACCTTCAGCTCCCTGGGATACAATCTGCCACTGGGGAGGAAGGACAACACCTTCAGCTCCCTGGGGCACACACTGCAGTTGGGGAGGAAGGACGGCACCTTCTTCTCCCTGGGACACACACTGCCGCTGGGGAGGAAGGATTGCACCTTCAGCTCCCTGGGATACAATCTGCCGCTGGGGAGGAAGGACTGCACCCTCAGCTCCCTGGGACTTACTCTGCCGCTGGGGAGGAAGGACGGCACCTTCTGCTCCCTGGGATACACACTGCTGCTGGGGAGGAAGGACGACACCTTCAGCTCCCTGGGGTAAACACTGCCGCTGGGGAGGAAGGATTGCACCTTCAGCTCCCTGGGATACAATCTGCCGCTGGGGAGGAAGGATTGCACCTTCAGCTCCCTGGGATACAATCTGCCGCTGGGGAGGAAGGACTGCACCCTCAGCTCCCTGGGACTTACTCTGTCGCTGGGGAGGAAGGATTGCACCTTCAGCTCCCTGGGATACAATCTGCCGCTGGGGAGGAAGGACTGCCCCTTCAGCTCCCTGGGACTTACTCTACCGCTGGGGGGGTAGGACGACACCTTCAGCTCCCTGGGGTATACACGGCCGCTGGGGAGGAAGGACGACACCTTCATCTCCCTGGGACACACACTGCTGCTGGGAGGGGGGACGGCACCTTCTGCTCCCTGGGACACACACTGCCATTGGGGAGGAAGGACGACACCTTCAGCTCCCTGGGGTACACACTGCCGCTGGGGAGGAAGGATTGCACCTTCAGCTCCCTGGGATACAATTTGCCGCTGGGGATCCTCGCAGGACCAGTCTAGGAGGTCCGCTACCTCGGGGGCTGCTGGTTGCTGTTGGGCAAGAGGGCCGGTTGTCCCTTCCCGGGCCTCATTGATGAGTCGCAGGTAATCCCACTCCAGGTCACATTCCTGGGTGACCAGATACCGTAGTTCTGCCTCGAGGTCAATAGTGCTAGGGAGCCCCAGCATGTCTTCTCGGTCGTAACACAGGTCCCAAAAACGAGAGTCGGTAGCTTTCCCAAAGTCCTCATCATCAATATTATCCCAAAATAGGCCAAGGCCAGTGTAATCTCCGCCTTCTGGGAACTCATACTCTGCCATCTCGGGGACACACTGAGCTGCGTACCACTGTATCGCCTGGTATGAGTCGTCGAGCGTCAGTTCTGCATATACTAACATCTTGAGTCTAGTCACCCACTTTTCTTCGGTCTGTTTTCTCAGGAGGGGCATCCGCTCTGTCATTCGAGCCAGGATTCTCTGCCTTCTGCTGCGGAGCCGATCCCCTCCCGAATACTGTACTTCTTCTAGGGCTTCGTCCCACAATCTGGCTCTGGCCATCTCTCTGTACCTCAACATGTCCTCCTCTGAGACTGCTCCAGACCCCAGGAATACGTAACTGTACACTTTATCTTGAAGCTTCTCCTCCATTTTCCGAGTTCCTTCGTAGATAGGGTCGCTGTACGGGTACTAGCGTTGCCCTCAATTTGTAATCCAGGAATTGATGTTGTCTGTAGCTGTCCCTCTGGTTGTAGGAACGATCCCGCCGCTTGCCACCAATTGTAACGGACCGTTTTGCTCAAAAGGGGATAAAAATCATTTCGGCGATAATCCCCTTTTTCCTAGACCAGCAGCTACTGCAAGCACCAATCTCCCAAACTGCAAACTGTACGAATTCTGGAAACTCCCGAACTGGAAACACACGAACCCTGGAATCAGCCGAACAAGAAAAGCATACAATCCGCTTACACTCCTGGCAGTCAGCATACAAACCAATTCCCCCAAAAACGAGACGACACATCGGTTTGAGGGTCAAGCAGAATCTGTTTTACTGAGGGCTACCTGCCCAGTATTTATGCAGGTCTCCCACCTGGTGGACACTCCCCTAAGGGACCAAATGGGAGACTGAAACAGCAGACAGACATGTATCATTTTAGTACATACAGCCACAATACTTTCCCACAATGCATCCTGGCTTCCTCCTCTCTGTCCTGGAGATAATTAGAGAAGTAATTCAATTATCTCCCAGGACAAAGACAAGACTCCATTATACACGTGGTGATACAAATACAGTATATCACTTTAAAATATACAATAGGACAAATGTTACAGAAAATATACACATTTAACATATCCCCAGATAGCTCAGGTCTGAGTGCACATTATTAGGTGAATGGCACTCAGACCACCCGAATACAGTTTAATTGCCATGGAGCTAAAGTCTTTAATTATACGAACAAGCTCCATGGCTGTGCTATCCTGGTTAAAGCATTCACATAAACCAAACTACCGAATTTCCCTGCATTCACCAAATCAATACGAATTAGAACCAGGGGCTGGAGGTTCACCGGTGCCTGCACGTAAAAGTGTCCGATTTTGGTGCATGAAAGCCGGGCAGAAAAGCGCTGGCGGCCCGGGGAGCTCCAGAACACCGCCACCTAGCGGCCGCTAAGTGTAACAGCGACCACCCAGTAACAAGCAATTAAGCTGCGGTTAACCTCAGCTTCAGGGAGGTAAATGGAGGGCACACTCCAGCTTCTGGGTGGCCAATTAACACGGCTTCCCACGGCTCTGGGGAAGCTGATAAACGTCTGTTTGTTCGGTAGATAGAATCTACCGAACGGCTGTGCAGAGAGGGAGAAATAAATTCTTCTGCACAGCAAAATTAACCCTTTAGCTGCCGGTCCATAATCTAAAGGCAGCAGGCGGACAACCAGGCTCCTCCAGTTCACAGTGGCGAGCTTGGCTTCGCCACACAATTTGCCTAAGAACATTTTGTACTTAATTTACCATATAAATATACCCGCACTTGCAGTTCTGAGCAAAAACTGGTGAAAGTATGCTACTCCTGTGGTAAACAACTATACACAACAAGTAAAGAAGAACAAAAGCTCTATATGTATGGCCAGAACAGTGGAAAACCCCAAAAAATAAATTTGAAAAATAGCCTTGGATAAATAGAAAGACACAAGACGGTCTGATAGATCAACTAATTAATATCAATTAAAACTTCGACAGCTGCGTCCATTATAGTTAAAACCTGTGCAAGAGAATATTACTTTTTAATTTAATCATTTCTGTGTACACTTTTTTGGAACCCATTTTTTATTGAGCTCCTTTCACTGACACTCCACTATATTAATTGGAATTCATTTTTTAACCTTAAGTGAAAAGGGCTAAAAGGATTACTATTTCTAAATAAAGTATACCAATTATTACCTTGAACAACACTCTGATATGACCTCCACTAGATACTATATTATTAACCAAAACCGGTAGAATTCATGATGGATATCTCCCTTCTTTTTCCTTCTCATCTTTCCATGCTCTTCCTTTCTCCATCCCAACCAATTTTTTTTCCAACTACTAAAAATTATTTCAAAATGTTAATGACACCACAAATCTTTCTGTATTGCATATGTTAAAATACTGATTATATATTTTCTAATATCTTATCTGTCGTGTAAATCTTGTACAATTGACACTTAAGAACTTTTTTGCTGATGTACTGCTCCTTTGTCCAGATGTGTAAATTGTGAACTTGAAAAGTCAGACATATAAATACAAATATTTATGAAACAGCATATATTGCATTAAGTGTGTCTCACCGTGGATCAGCCTGTTCGAATGGCTACTATCCTTTACTAGAGATGTACCGAACTGTCCGCTGGCGAATAGTTCCTGGCGAACATAGCGTGTTCGCGTTCGCCACAGCGGGCGAACAAATGTGCGGTTCGATCCGCCCCCTATTCATCATCATTGAGTAAACTTTGACCCTGTGCCTCACGGTCAGCAGACACATTCCAGCAAATTAGCAGCAGACCCTCCCTTCCAGACCCTCCCACCTCCAGTACAGCATCCATTTTAGATTCATTCTGAAGCTGCATTCTTAGATAGAGGAGGGAAAGTGTAGCTGCTGCTCATTTGATAGGGAAATTGATAGCTAGGCTAGGGTATGCAGTGTTCACTACAGTCCTGAAGGACTCATCTGATCTTTGCTGTAAGGACAGCACCCCAAAAAGCCCTTTTTAGGGCTAGAACATGAGTCTGCTTTATCTTTTTTTTTTCTGTGTACTGTAATTGCAGTTGCCTGCCTGCCAGCTTCTGTGTCAGGCTCAAAGTGGATACTGTGCCCACTTGCCCAGTGCCACCACTCATATCTGGTGTCACAATAGCTTAAGCTTGCATTTAAAAACAAAAAAAGTTTGTCACTGTAATAGATTGAATAGCAGTTAGTTGTCTGACAGCTTCTGTGTCAGGCTCACAGTGGATACTGTGCCCACTTGCCTAGTGCCACCACTCATATCTGGTGTCACAATAGCTTAAGCTTGCATTTAAAAACAAAAACATTTTTTTCACTGTAATAGATTGAATAGCAGTTGCCTGCCTGCCAGCTTCTGTGTCAGGCTCACAGTGGATACTGTGCCCACTTGCCCAGTGCCACCACTCATATCTGGTGTCACAATAGCTTAAGCTTGCATTTAAAAACATTTTTTTTCACTGTAATAGATTGAATAGCAGTTGCCTGCCTGACAGCTTCTGTGTCAGGCTCACAGTGGATACTGTGCCCACTTGCCCAGTGCCACCACTCATATCTGGTGTCACAATAGCTTAAGCTTGCATTTAAAAACAAAAAATGTTTTTTCACTGTAATAGATTGAATAGCAGTTAGTTGTCTGCAAGCGTCTGTGTGTCAGGCTCACAGTGGATACTGTGCCCACTTGCCCAGTGCCACCACTCATATCTTGTGTCACAATAGCTTAAGCTTGCATTTAAAAACAAAAAATGTTTTTTCACTGTAATAGATTGAATAGCAGTTAGTTGTCTGCCAGCTTCTGCGTCAGGCTCACAGTGGATACTGTGCCCACTTGCCCAGTGCCACCACTCATATCTGGTGTCACAATAGCTTAAGCTTGCATTTAAAAACAAAGACATTTTTTCACTGTAGTAGATTAAATAGCAGTTAGTTGTCTGCCAGCTTCTCTGTCAGGCTCACAGTGGATACTGTGCCCACTTGCCCAGTGCCAACACTCATATCTGGTGTCACAATAGCTTAAGCTTGCATTTAAAAACAAAAAAATATTTTCACTGTAATAGATTGAATAGCAGTTAGTTTTCTGCCAGCTTCTGTGTCAGGCTCACAGTGGATACTGTGCCCACTTGCCCAGTGCCACCACTCATATCTGGTGTCACAATAGCTTATGCTTGCATTTAAAAACAAAACATTTTTTTCACTGTAATAGATTAATTAGCAGTTAGTTGTCTGCAAGCGTCTGTGTGTCAGGCCAACAGCGTGTACTCTGCCAGTGTGCACAGTGCCACTCATATCTGGTGGCACAATAGCGTGCATTTAAAAACCCACAAACTTTTTTCACTGTAATAGATTGAATAGCAGTTAGTTGTCTGCAAGCGTCTGTGTGTCAGGCTCACAGTGGATACAGTGCCCACTTGCCCAGTGCCACCACTCATATCTTGTGTCACAATAGCTTAAGCTTGCATTTAAAAACAAAAAATGTTTTTTCACTGTAATAGATTGAATAGCAGTTAGTTGTCTGCCAGCTTCTGCGTCAGGCTCACAGTGGATACTGTGCCCACTTGCCCAGTGCCACCACTCATATCTGGTGTCACAATAGCTTAAGCTTGCATTTAAAAACAAAGACATTTTTTTCACTGTAGTAGATTAAATAGCAGTTAGTTGTCTGCCAGCTTCTCTGTCAGGCTCACAGTGGATACTGTGCCCACTTGCCCAGTGCCAGCACTCATATCTGGTGTCACAATAGCTTAAGCTTGCATTTAAAAACAAAAAAAAATATTTTCACTGTAATAGATTGAATAGCAGTTAGTTTTCTGCCAGCTTCTGTGTCAGGCTCACAGTGGATACTGTGCCCACTTGCCCAGTAACACCACTCATATCTGGTGTCACAATAGCTTAAGCTTGCATTTAAAAACAAAAAAAAATATTTTCACTGTAATAGATTGAATAGCAGTTAGTTGTCTGCCAGCTTCTGTGTCAGGCTCACAGTGGATACTGTGCCCACTTGCCCAGTGCCACCACTCATATCTGGTGTCACAATAGCTTAAGCTTGCATTTAAAAGAATTTTTTTTTCACTGTAATAGATTGAATTGCAGTTAGTTGTCTGCCAGCTTCTGTGTCAGGCTCACAGTGGATAATGTGCCTACTTGCCCAGTGCCACCACTCATATCTGGTGTCACAATAGCTTCAGCTTGCATTTAAAAACGAAAAAAAAAAACATTTCACTGTAATAGATTGAATAGCAGTTAGTTGTCTGCAAGCTTCTGGGTGTCAGGCCTTCAGCGTGTACTCTGCCCATCTCTGCCAGTGTACTTTGCCACTCATATCTGGTGTCACAATAGCGTGCCTTTAAAAAGCAAAATAGTTTTTTACTGTAAGCTAATAGCAGTCAGTGTCCTTCAAGTGGGTGTCAGGCCTTCAGCGTGTACTCTGCCAACCTCTGCAAGTGCACTTTGCCACTCATATCTGGTGTCACTATAGCGTGCCTTTATAAATCAAAAAAGTTTTTCACTGTAAGCTAATAGCAGTTAGTTGTCTGCAAGTGTCTGGGTGTTAGGCCTTCAGCGTGTACTCTGCCCATCTCTGCCAGTGTACTTTGCCACTCATATCTGGTGTCACAATAGCGTGCCTTTAAAAAGCAAAATAGTTTTTTACTGTAAGCTAATAGCAGTCAGTGTCCTTCAAGTGGGTGTCAGGCCTTCAGCGTGTACTCTGCCAACCTCTGCCAGTGCACATTGCCACTCATATCTGGTGTCACAATAGCGTGCATTTAAAAACAAAAAACTTTTTTCACTGTTATAGGTTGAATAGCAGTTAGTTGTCTGCAACCGTCTGTGTGTCAGGCTCACAGTGGAACCGGTGCCCACTTGCCCAGTGCAACCACTCATATCTGGTGTCACAATAGCTTGCATTTAAAAACAAAACCTTTTTTTTCACTGTAATAGATTGAATAGCAGTTGCCTGCCTGACAGCTTCTGTGTCAGGCTCACAGTGGATACTGTGCCCACTTGCCCAGTGCCACCACTCATATCTGGTGTCACAATAGCTTAAGCTTGCATTTAAAAACAAAAAATGTTTTTTCACTGTAATAGATTAATTAGCAGTTAGTTGTCTGCAAGCGTCTGTGTGTCAGGCCAACAGCGTGTACTCTGCCAGTGTGCACAGTGCCACTCATATCTGGTGGCACAATAGCGTGCATTTAAAAACCCACAAACTTTTTTTACTGTAATAGATTGAATAGCAGTTAGTTGTCTGCAAGCGTCTGTGTGTCAGGCTCACAGTGGATACTGTGCCCACTTGCCCAGTGCCACCACTCATATCTGGTGTCACAATAGCGTGCATTTAAAAACAAAACACATTTTTCACTGTTATATATTGAATAGCAGTTAGTTGTCTGCAAGCGTCTGTGTGTCAGGACAACAGTGTGTACTCTGCTAGTGCACAGTGCCACTCATATCTGGTGTCACAGTAGCGTGCATTTAAAAACAAAAAACCTTTTTCACTGTTATAGATTGAATAGCAGTTAGTTGTCTGCAAGCGTCTGTGTGTCAGGCCAACAGCGTGTACTCTGCCAACCTCTGCCAGTGCACATTGCCACTCATATCTGGTGTCACAATAGCGTGCATTTAAAAACAAAAAACTTTTTTCACTGTTATAGATTGAATAGCAGTTAATTGTCTTCAAGCGGGAGTGTCAGGCCTACAGCGTGTACTCTGACAACCTCTGCCACTGCACAGTGCAAATATCTGGTCTCACAGTAGCTTGCACGCATAGTACCACTAATACAAAAAAAATGACAGGCAGAGGCAGGCCATCGTGGTCGTGGTGCTGTGATTCCCTTTTGCCCTAGAATAATGCCCAGTTTTCAGAGGCCACATACCTTGAACTTGAAAAGAACTGAGGACATAGTTGACTATCTAACACAGGACACCCAATCTTCTACAGCTTCCTCTCGGAACCTTGACGCACCATCCTCCTCCAGCTTAGCTTCGGGCACCTCTCAAGATACCACTCACCCGCCTGCCGCCGCCACCAACACTAGCACTACAGCCGCTTCACTTGGTATGTCAGAGGAGTTATTTACACATACGTTTGAAGAAATGAGTGATGTGTACCCGCTGCTGCTTCCTTTGCTGAGTTGTCAGATACAAGTGAAGCGGTTGATGATGACGATGCGTCCATGGATGTCACGTGGGTGCCCGCTCGGCAAGAAGAAGAACAGGGCGAAAGTTCAGATGGGGAGACAGAGAGGAGGAGGAGGAGACGAGTTGGAAGCAGGGGGAGGTCGTCGCAAGGAGCTAGCGGCACAGTCAGACAGAATGCATCGGCACCCGTGGTCAGCCCAACAGCACGCCAATCAACGCATGCTGTGTCCACCACCAGAATGCCATCATTGCAGAGCTCAGCAGTGTGGCAATTTTTTTGTGTGTCTGCCTCTGACAACAGCGATGCCATTTGCAACCTGTGCCAAAAGAAACTGAGTCGTGGGAAGTCCAACACCCACCTAGGTACAACTGCTTTGCGTAGGCACATGATCGCACATCACAAACGCCTATGGGATCAACACATGAGTACAAGCAGCACACAAACTCAAAGCCGTCATCCTCCTCCTTGTCCAGCATCTTCAGCCATGTCAACCACTGCTGTCCTCCTTGCCCCCTCTCAACCATCCGCCACTCCGTCTCTCGCCTTGAGCAGTTCCCGCTCATCTGCCCACAGTCAGTTGTCTGTCAAGGACATGTTTGAGCGTAAGAAGCCAATGTCAGAAAGTCACCCCCTTGCCCAGCGTCTGACAGCTGGCTTGTCTGAACTATTAGCCCGCCGGCTTTTACCATACAAGCTGGTGGAGTCTGAGGCGTTCAAAAAATGTGTGGCTATTGGGACACCGCAGTGGAAGGTACCCGGCCGAAATTTCTTTGCACAAAAGGCAATCCCCAACCTGTACTCGATTGTGCAAAAGGAAGTAATGGCATGTCTGGCACACAATGTTGGGGCAAGGGTCCATCTGACCACTGATACCTGGTCTGCAAAGCATGGTCAGGGCAGGTATATCACCTACACTGCGCATTGGGTAAACCTGCTGATGGCTGCCAAGCATGGAATGCGTGGCTCTGCAGAGGAGTTGGTGACACCGACACGACTTGCAGGCAGGCCTGCTGCCACCTCCTCTACTCCTCCTACTCTACTCCATCCTCTTCCATAACCTCCTCGGCTGAGTCCTCTTCTGCTGCTGCATCTTGCTCCACATCAACGGCACCCCCCCAGCTCCCCAGGTACTGTTCCACATCCCGGATATGGCAGTGTCACGCAGTCTTGGGGTTGACTTGCCTGAAAGCAGGGAGTCACACCGGACCAGCACTCCTGCCCGCCCTGAATGCACAAGTGGATCAGTGGCAGACTCCGCACCAACTGGAGATCGGCAAAGTGGTTTGTGACAACGGAAGAAATTTGTTGGCGGCATTGAATTTGGGCAAGTTGACACATGTGCTGTGCATGGCACATGTGTGTAAGCTGATCATACAATGCTTTGTGCATAAGTACACAGGCTTACAGGGCATCCTGAAGAAGGCCAGGAAGGTGTGTGGCCATTTCAGGTGTTCCTACAAGGCCATGGCGCACTTTTCTGATATCCAGCGGCGAAACAACATTCCAGTGAGGCGCTTGATTTGCGACAGCCCGACACGTTGGAATTCAACACTCCTAATGTTCGACCGCCTGCTCCAACAAGAAAAAGCCGTTAACGAGTATTTGTATGACCAGGGTGCTAGGACAGCCTCTGCGGAGCTGGGAATTTTTTTGCCACGTTACTGGACGCTCATGCGCAATGCCTGTAGGCTCATTTGAGGAGGTGACAAACCTAGTCAGTTGCACCGAAGGCACCATCAGCATCATCATACCATTTGTTTTCTTCCTGGAGCGTGCCCTGCTAAGAGTGCTGGATCAGGCCATAGATGAGCGTGCAGAGGAAGAGTTTTGGTCACCATCACCACCAGAAACAGCCTTATCAGCTTCACTTGCTGGACCTGCAGCAACGCTGGAAGAGGATTGTGAGGAAGAGGAGTCAGAGGAGGAATGTGGCTTTGAGGAGGAGGAGGAAGACCAACCACAACAGGCATCCCAGGGTGCTCGTTGTCACCTATCTGGTACCCGTGGTGTTGTACGTGGCTGGGGGTAAGAACATACCTTCAGTGAGATCACTGAGGACGAGGAACGGGACATGAGTAGCTCGGCATCCAACCTTGTGCAAATGGGGTCTTTCATGCTGTCGTTCCTGTTGAGGGACCCTCGTATAAAAAGGCTGAAGGAGAACGACCTGTACTGGGTGTCCATGCTACAAGACCCCCGGTATAAGCAGAAAGTGCCTGAAATGTTACCGAATTGCGGCAAGTCGGAAAGGATGCAGTAGTTCCAAAATCAATTAAAAAGGATGCTTTACACAGCGTATAAGGGTGATGTCACAGCACAACGGGAATCTAACAGGGGAAGAGGTGAAAGTCATCCTCCTCCTCCCACGACCACGCCGGCAAGGACAGGGCACTTTAAAGACGTGTTGTTGATGGAGGACATGCGGAGCTTTTTAAGTCCTACGCATCGCCACAGCCCTTCGGGGTCCACCCTCAGAGAACGACTCGACCGACAGGTAGCAGACTACCTCGCCTTAACTGCAGATATCGACACTCTGAGGGGCGATGAACTCCTTGACTACTGGGTGTGCAGGCTTGACCTGTGGCCTGAGCTATCCCAATTTGCGATAGAACTTCAGGCCTGCCCCGCTTCAAGTGTCCTGTCAGAAAGGACCTTCAGTGCAGCAGGAGGTATTGTCACTGAGAAGAGAAGTCGCCTAGGTCAAAAAAGTCTAGATTACCTACCCTTTATTAAGATGAATGAGGGATGGATCCCGAAGGGACTGACACTGGGCGATACATTCGACTAAAAAAGGCCTGGTGAGGGGTGCGTAACAGGGTGTCGCGGCTGCCGGCCCGCCGCGTGATATTTAAATCCCTAGCTCACCCCAGTACCTTGCCCTGTCCTGGTTTCCTCTTCCTGGTTTCCTGAGAGTGCTTTATCATTGTGAATCTGATTTCCTGGTATCCTGATCTTGGCTTTTCCCTGGTTATTCTGAATTCTGGTTTCCCTGACTTGGCTTGTGTAAACGGTATTGTGTATTTTCTGGCTTCCTTGACCTCGGCTTTCCCTTTGACCATTCTCTGTCTCTAGCATATTAGTCCGGCCATTCTAAGGTCCGGTTTACACTCTGTCCTTTTATTTTCCTTTTCTTGCCTATGTATATGTTTATGGACTGTTTGCGGTTGTTTGGTGCGTTAAACGGGGAGTTTGGTCTGTCACTGTGAAGCGAGCGTAACCCTTACACTACCTGATCGATACAACATCATACCTGATGTTTTAAAGCACGTTATTCCAAACAATTTAGGAATGTTAGGTGATTTATGCCCTTTATGGATTAAAACCAGCCTCTGCATCAACTATGTAATTTTCCATGGGAGTTTTGCCATGGATCTGCCTCCGGCATGCTACAGTCCAGGTGTTAGTCCCCTTGAAACAACTTTTCCATCACTATTGTGGCCAGAAAGAGTCCCTGTGGGTTTTAAAATTTGCCTGCCTATTGAAGCCTATGGCAGTTCGCCCGGTTCGCCCGTTCGCGAACGTTTGCGAACTGAAAATTTTATGTTCGCGACATCACTATACCTGAGACTTAAAAAAAACATGTCTACCAAAGACTTTATGCAGTGAAAATCCCCTTTAAAAATGTAAATAGTAAAAACCTCATTTAGAGAAAACAATAACTATCCCTTACTGAGATAGTGAGTGATATACTAAAGTGCCTGAATAAAAGCAGCTCAACACAAAAAGTGGAATACCTTAATCCACAATAAAGTGCAAAATACAAGAAAAAGAAAGGTATAAACATTATACCAGCGAGTTATTGAATATAGATATAAATAATGAGGGGGTATACTCACCCCTCCAACATAGTGATACAATGTGTCCAAATGTACATACAAAGTAAAACAAGAAAAAAAGAGAATATAGTGCAGATGGTTTACAAAAATAAAAAATGAATAATAGCAGCAATTGGTTGAAACCACTCACGTGGGTTGGAGCCTATAAGCTATTGGCTCCGTAAGTGACTCCTTTTTGCTCTTGAGGCAGCAACACACCCCTTTATCCCAAACGATGTTCTCCCGAAGATATGGAACAAGTAGAAAGAAAAAAACTCATAGGTGGTATTACAAAAAGGGAGAGAGAGAAACTGTCCTTAAGGAAAAACCTAATATAAGGATGTTGGTATCAAAAAAGAGATATTTAGTAGGTTTGGTATCCTGTGGAAATAGGTAGAAGAGTATATAATAATATATATATATATAAATATATATATATATATATATATATATATATCAATCTTTAATAGGGTAAGTAAACGCCGGTTCTGAGTAGCAATAGGTGCTGGCTAGCTTATAGTTGGCACCCAGACTTACTTGCTCGGTTTGTTTGACTGTCTCTACTCCCGCGGGGTTATAGAGCCCGCTCGGGTAGATGCCAGTGAAACACGTACTGGGAGCCACAGGGTCCACACCGACACTAACTGTAGACCGTTACCTACTTGCCGTCACCTCCCAAGCAAAAGACCTTGTTTCTCCTAAACACCTGACAATCGGCTCCCAGTACGTGTTTCACGTGTTTCAGTACGTGTTTCACTGGCATCTACCCGAGCGGGCTCTATAACCCCGCGGGAGTAGAGACAGTCAAACAAACCGAGCGTGTTAGGAGAGGACATGGTATATATTTAACTTGAGGATTTGACACTCCGATATAATTAAATCGGAAAACTAGTTCTATACCGATCTGGGTATTCTAGTTCTATACCGATCTGGGTATTCTTTTAAACTAACCATTTCACAGTGTACATAAGTCTTTTCACTTACTAACTATTGTGCCGTCTTTCTGGCACTCTCTTTACTATTACCAGTGCCCACGAAGGCATTATTCCTTTTCTGTGCTTATCTAAGTATTGACTATCTGGTATTTGAGCCAGACCCGGCATTCTAACCACTGTTAGGCTCCTGATAACCCGTGAGCGGAATCAGATGCTACACAGGACTAACAGTGGACTCAATTTGTCTGTTGTACAACTGGGCACATTTGAGCCAGACCCGTTATTCTAACCACGGTAAGGTTCCTGATAACCCGTGAGCGGAATCAGACGCTACACAGGACTAACGCTGTACTCAATGTGTCTGTTGTACAACCGGGCACTGTTTTTACAGTGTACTATCGGATATATGAAATTTAACACTAAGGACCTACCACATTATCCGAGCTGGATGTAAAATCGGGCCAAACTATATATGCATTTAACACCCTGTAGGTTACAGTTATAACCAAATACGTAATCGCTCTGTGTTTCTGCAATACTTGTGCTGACCCTCAGATTAACTATCTCTTTGAGAAACGTCCATATCACATATTGACTTCATTCTCTATGTCGGTTGTCAAAACAGTATTAGGCTAAGGATCCAAGAGACAGACTTGACACACTTTACCCCAGTCTGTCGGATACCAGGCCATACCTTTACTTGTTTGCATATCTACACCAGATACTATTGTATCAATGAAGTTAACTCATAGGATTTCAAGCACTGACTTCATTCTTTCGATTCCGGTTGTTAAGACAGTACTAGACTTAGGATCCAAGTGACAGATTTGGCATACTCTACTCCAGGCTGTCGGATACCAGGTCATATCTCTACTAAGTATACAAAGTGATCTGTGTTAACAGGCGCTTAAAATGATTTCCAAAATAAGGGGCTCTTAGTGCAGCAGCTCACACACAAAAAATAGGAACTCTCCAATCCTATTATAATCCAGTACAATAAATCCACTATATACACAACCAATATGTGATAGTGAGAGTGTGTAGCGCTTAGTAATTAATCACTTACTCCCCGGCAATTTCTCAAGGGTATGTAAGGTATCTGAGTAATATCCGATCCGTTTGTTGTATGTTCCTCAAGAAAGAACAAAAAAAGAGAAAACAGGGAAAATTCGCCCTGGTGTTGAAATCCTTATAACTTTAGGTATCAGAAATAAAGGTGGAGGTATTCTTCTCACCTGAATAAGAGCCTGTAACCTGGCTCTGAGTATAATGGCCCGTGAGTCCTTTTTAGGGATGACTCTTTCCCCCTTTCCAGCAGGATAGAAGATATACCAGATGCATGTAACTTGATAAAGGTTTATTCATACGAACATTTAAAACCATTTAAAATACATACAATATCCTGGTAGTTGTCCAAAACGCGTTTCGCCGATCTCACCTGGCTTTCTCAATTGGTGACTTCCATCCTGGTTTGTTATACTTAAATATCCCTCCTTCCGTCCTGATTGGAGGAAACGGACCGCATTCCAACCAATCACGGGCGTTCTTATGGGGGAGTATGAGGAAATTCAGCTGAAGGTACTCTATCCCTTATTGGTGACGTCATCGCGCACGCACGTAAAAACGAGCGCGTGATGTCACTTCCGGGAATCTGAATAGTCTCTATCCATCCCACTACTTGATAATGCCTCCTTCCCGGTCACGTGGGATCCAGCTTCCTCTTCTGTGATGTGGATTCGTATTCAGGTTTCCACACTTGTAGAGGGTGATTTCGCCATTTTATTCGAGGGCAAAGTGTTGGCAAAAGAATGTCCTTAATAATGTCCACATAAAAGTCCATATTCTTCCCTTTATTTGGGTGGTGTGCCCATATTGGAGCATTGTAAACACATAGATAGAGAGATACAGAGTATTAGTCAATCCCAAAAGCATTAAAAATAATTTTATCATCTCCACCAAAAAGCAACCCAAAACACTGTGCAAAAAAAGGGAGGGGGGAGGGGGGTCTTTCCATAATGGTTACCATGATGATTTCTCCACCTCAATTTATAACAATAAAATGCACAAAGTTATTATATAGATTAAAAAATAGTAAATAGATAAAAAATATTATTATAAAAATCTGTAGCCAATAATTTTGTTAAATATATATAAAAAATATATATATAAAAAATATAGTAAAAAGGAGTTATAAGAAGTGGCATATTTCAAAATCATCATTAAGACCATAGGGTTGCATAGTGTTTAAATTAAAAATCCATTTCATCTCTGCTTGTCCAATTAGTTTTATGGGATCCCCGCCTCTCCAATTTCCAATTACTTTTTGTATTCCCATAAACTCCATTAGATGTGGATTACTATTATGATAATTTTTAAAATGTAAGGATACACTATGTTTTAAAAACCCATTTTTAATATTTCTGATGTGTTCCTGAATTCTAGTTTTAAGGGTCCTAGTGGTCCTCCCTATGTAGGCTAACCCACAGGGGCATGTAATCATATAAATTATCTTTGTAGAGTGACAGGTAATAACTTGTTTTATTTTAAACTTAGTGTTTTTATCTTGTGGGTGGCAAAATTCTCTTACTGCTCTTTTACTGCTTTTAGAATTCCTACAAGCCCCACACATCCCGCATCCATAAAAACCAAACTTTTCTTTAAAGAACTGGTTTGTCAATTTTCTTGTTGGTATATGGTTCTTGACTAAGGTGCTTTTAAGGTTTGGTACCCCTCTATACACTATGTCTGGTGTGCTCGGGAGTATCAAGTTTAAAACTGAATCATTCTTTAGTATTGGCCAATATTTTCGGATAATCTTCTTGAGGCGTCCACCACTATAATTAAAATCGCAGATAAACTTTACGTTTTGTGGTTCTGTACTGTCCTTAGTGTCTTTATACTCTATTAGTTTCATCCTGTCCTCATCCACTACTTCAGAAAGGGCTTTCTCTAGGATACCATCGTTGTACCCTTTTTCTTTAAAATCATTAATGATTTTTACCGCCTGTTCGTGAAATTTATGTTGATCAGTGCAGTTTCTTTTAATTCTAAGCAGTTGTGCCTTCGGGGCGTTTAGTAGCCAAGGGGAGAAGTGGCAACTATTCTCCCCTATGTAACTATTAACGTCAACCTTTTTAAAATGAGTGCAGGTTTTTAATACATTTTGCTCCACATAAATATTAAGGTCTAAAAATTCCACGGAATTCTTGCTAAAATTACTTGTAAGTTTAATGCCCCATTCGTTTGTATTAAGATGATTTAAAAACACTTTTAGTGATGTCTCGTCTCCATTCCAGATAAAAAATATATCGTCTATATAGCGGCGATAGGCCACGAGGTTCGCATCCCATCTACGGTCATTCTGGATAAACTCCAATTCCCAATGTGACATAAATAAATTCGCATAGCTGGGTGCGAACCTCGTGCCCATCGCCGTGCCGCAGATTTGTAAGTAAAATTCCTCCCTATACCAGAAATAATTATTGGTTAAAATCCAGTTTATCCCCTCTACGATAAAATCGATTTGTGATTGATGAAATCTTTTGGAACATTCTAGAAAGTGCTTAGTTGCATTACACCCTCTCGTGTGTGAAATATTTGTGTATAGGGAGTTTACATCGGCAGTTACGAGGTAGTAATTATCATTCCATTCTATATCTTTAATCACTTGTAGAATGTTGATAGTGTCTTTGAGGTAGCTAGGGCATGTGCGAACAATAGGCTGTAAGCATCTGTCAATATATTGAGATAATTTACTAGAAATGGAGCCTATCCCGGAGACTATGGGTCTTCCGGGTGGTTGATCTTTATTTTTATGTACCTTAGGTAAATAGTAAAATACAGGAACTTTAGGGTGTTGTATATTTAGAAATTTATATTCTTTCTGATTTAAAATATTTAAAATCTTACCTTTCTCAATTAAAATGTTATAACTTTTTTTAAAATCTTTAGTGGGATCAGTTTTTAGAATACGGTATGTTTGATCCTCTCCTAACAGTCTCTGTGCCTCTTTATTATAATCATCACAGTCTAGAACGACAATCCCCCCCCCCCTTATCTGCTGGTTTAATTACCAGGGACTCATCTTCTCTTAGTTCCTTCAAAGCCTGTCTCTCATGAATATTCAGATTGTAATTACTTGATTTGGGTTTATTAATTTTATTAATGTCATTCATTACCATTTTTTTCAAACGTCACCATTTCCTCAGAAATGAAGTGGCGAGGGAAAAAAGTGGAATTCTCTTTTAGGTCTGTATGGATAATGTCAGAATTATGTTCACCTATAGAGTTATGGATGGCAGGATGTTTCAAAAAAAATTTTTTTAAACAAAGTTTACGTTTAAAACGATTTAAGTCTAGGTAAACGCTGAACCTGTCTATTGGCTTCGTTGGGGCAAATTTCAAACCCTTCGCCAATAGGCTCATTTGAGATTTAGTCAGTTCCTTTTGTGAGAGATTGAAGATTCCGTTCTGTTTGGATATCTTTCTCTCTTTTCTTTTTTGTAGATATGCTCCTCCTCTAGCTCCCCTTCTTCTATACTGCGTCCCCGTTTCCCTGGGGATAATCGGGGCATTGGGGATTCCTTGTGACGACCCCTCACCTGTCTGTGCCAAAAATCCTCATCTACCGAGGGTGCGGAGAGAACCTGAAATCTATTCCGTAAGGTGACTTCATTATCGTTATTTTGGTGTGGTCTGCGTGTGGCCCCAGATTTATTTCTCGCAGCAATCTCAGATTGGTCTTTCACAGTAGTCAGACCAGATCTGGGTGGTCTTGTCCCCTCCTTTACTGGGGACACAGGCCGCTTTTTCTTAACCACTGGTTCCCACCTTCTATTGTCACGTCTTGGTGAGTTCCCAACTCTCCATGATGACCTTTCTCTTTGGTTATACCCCCTATAGCCGGGGGTCCTTACCACCTGATCTCTACTTTCCCTCCATTCATTTCTATTGGAGTTAGGTCTAGCACTTCTATATCGTTCACCCTTATTGCTATATCTTGTATTTCTATATGCTTGTTCTCCCCCCTTTGCATATGTCCTAACCTGATTTTGTGCGTAGTCTTCCTTATCACGTAAATAGGGCTTTTGGAGAACCTCAGGCCTCTTGGAGTGATTTGTTCTCTAGCATATTTATCCAGCGTAGCTATTTCCCATTTTATTTTAATCTCTCTAATTAATAGTTTCTCCAATTTATAGCATGCATTACGTAATTTTATTTTCAAATCTTGTTCATTTTCTACCCTTGGGGTCAATGTGTCATTAAATAGAGTATCAATATTCTGTCCATACTTGGATCTCTTCTCAAAGAGAGACATTTGGATTGTAGCAGCACACACAGAGATGAAGAGTTTAAACAATAAATAACAAGTATACAAAGTGATCTGTGTTAACAGGCGCTTTAAATGATTTCCAAAATAAGGTGCTCTTAGTGCAGCAGCTCACACACAAAAAATAGGAACTCTCCAATCCTATTATAATCCAGTACAATAAATCCACTATATACACAACCAATATGTGATAGTGAGAGTGTGTAGCGCTTAGTAATTAATCACTTACTCCCCGGCAATTTCTCAAGGGTATGTAAGGTATCTGAGTAATATCCGATCCGTTTGTTGTATGTTCCTCAAGAAAGAACAAAAAAAGAGAAAACAGGGAAAATTCGCCCTGGTGTTGAAATCCTTATAACTTTAGGTATCAGAAATAAAGGTGGAGGTATTCTTCTCACCTGAATAAGAGCCTGTAACCTGGCTCTGAGTATAATGGCCCGTGAGTCCTTTTTAGGGATGACTCTTTCCCCCTTTCCAGCAGGATAGAAGATATACCAGATGCATGTAACTTGATAAAGGTTTATTCATACGAACATTTAAAACCATTTAAAATACATACAATATCCTGGTAGTTGTCCAAAACGCGTTTCGCCGATCTCACCCGGCTTTCTCAATTGGTGACTTCCATCCTGGTTTGTTATACTTAAATATCCCTCCTTCCGTCCTGATTGGAGGAAACGGACCGCATTCCAACCAATCACGGGCGTTCTTATGGGGGAGTATGAGGAAATTCAGCTGAAGGTACTCTATCCCTTATTGGTGACGTCATCGCGCACGCACGTAAAAACGAGCGCGTGATGTCACTTCCGGGAATCTGAATAGTCTCTATCCATCCCACTACTTGATAATGCCTCCTTCCCGGTCACGTGGGATCCAGCTTCCTCTTCTGTGATGTGGATTCGTATTCAGGTTTCCACACTTGTAGAGGGTGATTTCGCCATTTTATTCGAGGGCAAAGTGTTGGCAAAAGAATGTCCTTAATAATGTCCACATAAAAGTCCATATTCTTCCCTTTATTTGGGTGGTGTGCCCATATTGGAGCATTGTAAACACATAGATAGAGAGATACAGAGTATTAGTCAATCCCAAAAGCATTAAAAATAATTTTATCATCTCCACCAAAAAGCAACCCAAAACACTGTGCAAAAAAAGGGAGGGGGGAGGGGGGTCTTTCCATAATGGTTACCATGATGATTTCTCCACCTCAATTTATAACAATAAAATGCACAAAGTTATTATATAGATTAAAAAATAGTAAATAGATAAAAAATATTATTATAAAAATCTGTAGCCAATAATTTTGTTTACCTAAGGTACATAAAAATAAAGATCAACCACCCGGAAGACCCATAGTCTCCGGGATAGGCTCCATTTCTAGTAAATTATCTCAATATATTGACAGATGCTTACAGCCTATTGTTCGCACATGCCCTAGCTACCTCAAAGACACTATCAACATTCTACAAGT
Organism: Pelobates fuscus; assembly: GCF_036172605.1. Lineage (NCBI taxonomy): Eukaryota > Metazoa > Chordata > Amphibia > Anura > Pelobatidae > Pelobates > Pelobates fuscus. The sequence continues at coordinate 253,222,700 of NC_086318.1, forward strand.
GATTAAAGATATAGAATGGAATGATAATTACTACCTCGTAACTGCCGATGTAAACTCCCTATACACAATTATTTCACACACGAGAGGGTGTAATGCAACTAAGCACTTTCTAGAATGTTCCAAAAGATTTCATCAATCACAAATCGATTTTATCGTAGAGGGGATAAACTGGATTTTAACCAATAATTATTTCTGGTATAGGGAGGAATTTTACTTACAAATCTGCGGCACGGCGATGGGCACGAGGTTCGCACCCAGCTATGCGAATTTATTTATGTCACATTGGGAATTGGAGTTTATCCAGAATGACCGTAGATGGGATGCGAACCTCGTGGCCTATCGCCGCTATATAGACGATATATTTTTTATCTGGAATGGAGACGAGACATCACTAAAAGTGTTTTTAAATCATCTTAATACAAACGAATGGGGCATTAAACTTACAAGTAATTTTAGCAAGAATTCCGTGGAATTTTTAGACCTTAATATTTATGTGGAGCAAAATGTATTAAAAACCTGCACTCATTTTAAAAAGGTTGACGTTAATAGTTACATAGGGGAGAATAGTTGCCACTTCTCCCCTTGGCTACTAAACGCCCCGAAGGCACAACTGCTTAGAATTAAAAGAAACTGCACTGATCAACATAAATTTCACGAACAGGCGGTAAAAATCATTAATGATTTTAAAGAAAAAGGGTACAACGATGGTATCCTAGAGAAAGCCCTTTCTGAAGTAGTGGATGAGGACAGGATGAAACTAATAGAGTATAAAGACACTAAGGACAGTACAGAACCACAAAACGTAAAGTTTATCTGCGATTTTAATTATAGTGGTGGACGCCTCAAGAAGATTATCCGAAAATATTGGCCAATACTAAAGAATGATTCAGTTTTAAACTCGATACTCCCGAGCACACCAGACATAGTGTATAGAGGGGTACCAAACCTTAAAAGCACCTTAGTCAAGAACCATATACCAACAAGAAATTTGACAAACCAGTTCTTTAAAGAAAAGTTTGGTTTTTATGGATGCGGGATGTGTGGGGCTTGTAGGAATTCTAAAAGCAGTAAAAGAGCAGTAAGAGAATTTTGCCACCCACAAGATAAAAACACTAAGTTTAAAATAAAACAAGTTATTACCTGTCACTCTACAAAGATAATTTATATGATTACATGCCCCTGTGGGTTAGCCTACATAGGGAGGACCACTAGGACCCTTAAAACTAGAATTCAGGAACACATCAGAAATATTAAAAATGGGTTTTTAAAACATAGTGTATCCTTACATTTTAAAAATTATCATAATAGTAATCCACATCTAATGGAGTTTATGGGAATACAAAAGTAATTGGAAATTGGAGAGGCGGGGATCCCATAAAACTAATTGGACAAGCAGAGATGAAATGGATTTTTAATTTAAACACTATGCAACCCTATGGTCTTAATGATGATTTTGAAATATGCCACTTCTTATAACTCCTTTTTACTATATTTTTTATATATATATTTTTTATATATATTTAACAAAATTATTGGCTACAGATTTTTATAATAATATTTTTTATCTATTTACTATTTTTTAATCTATATAATAACTTTGTGCATTTTATTGTTATAAATTGAGGTGGAGAAATCATCATGGTAACCATTATGGAAAGACCCCCCTCCCCCCTCCCTTTTTTTGCACAGTGTTTTGGGTTGCTTTTTGGTGGAGATGATAAAATTATTTTTAATGCTTTTGGGATTGACTAATACTCTGTATCTCTCTATCTATGTGTTTACAATGCTCCAATATGGGCACACCACCCAAATAAAGGGAAGAATATGGACTTTTATGTGGACATTATTAAGGACATTCTTTTGCCAACACTTTGCCCTCGAATAAAATGGCGAAATCACCCTCTACAAGTGTGGAAACCTGAATACGAATCCACATCACAGAAGAGGAAGCTGGATCCCACGTGACCGGGAAGGAGGCATTATCAAGTAGTGGGATGGATAGAGACTATTCAGATTCCCGGAAGTGACATCACGCGCTCGTTTTTACGTGCGTGCGCGATGACGTCACCAATAAGGGATAGAGTACCTTCAGCTGAATTTCCTCATACTCCCCCATAAGAACGCCCGTGATTGGTTGGAATGCGGTCCGTTTCCTCCAATCAGGACGGAAGGAGGGATATTTAAGTATAACAAACCAGGATGGAAGTCACCAATTGAGAAAGCCGGGTGAGATCGGCGAAACGCGTTTTGGACAACTACCAGGATATTGTATGTATTTTAAATGGTTTTAAATGTTCGTATGAATAAACCTTTATCAAGTTACATGCATCTGGTATATCTTCTATCCTGCTGGAAAGGGGGAAAGAGTCATCCCTAAAAAGGACTCACGGGCCATTATACTCAGAGCCAGGTTACAGGCTCTTATTCAGGTGAGAAGAATACCTCCACCTTTATTTCTGATACCTAAAGTTATAAGGATTTCAACACCAGGGCGAATTTTCCCTGTTTTCTCTTTTTTTGTTCTTTCTTGAGGAACATACAACAAACGGATCGGATATTACTCAGATACCTTACATACCCTTGAGAAATTGCCGGGGAGTAAGTGATTAATTACTAAGCGCTACACACTCTCACTATCACATATTGGTTGTGTATATAGTGGATTTATTGTACTGGATTATAATAGGATTGGAGAGTTCCTATTTTTTGTGTGTGAGCTGCTGCACTAAGAGCACCTTATTTTGGAAATCATTTTAAGCGCCTGTTAACACAGATCACTTTGTATACTTGTTATTTATTGTTTAAACTCTTCATCTCTGTGTGTGCTGCTACAATCCAAATGTCTCTCTTTGAGAAGAGATCCAAGTATGGACAGAATATTGATACTCTATTTAATGACACATTGACCCCAAGGGTAGAAAATGAACAAGATTTGAAAATAAAATTACGTAATGCATGCTATAAATTGGAGAAACTATTAATTAGAGAGATTAAAATAAAATGGGAAATAGCTACGCTGGATAAATATGCTAGAGAACAAATCACTCCAAGAGGCCTGAGGTTCTCCAAAAGTCCTTCATTTGACCAAGAAGAAGAAGACTTTATACAGGAGTGGACAGACCTCTTGGAGAGCTTTTCATTCGGTATGATGAGTCTGATTATTAAGAGACGGAATAATACTTTACCTAAATTAGATTCGGAAATAATGGAATTAAAGAATTTCCTGAATGAAAATATGACACAGGAACAGTATAATAACACTCTAATTGACATCCAAAAGAACTTGGAGAGAACAGAAAATAATGTTATTGAAATTAAAAAAAGGAAATATTTACGTGATAAGGAAGACTACGCACAAAATCAGGTTAGGACATATGCAAAGGGGGGAGAACAAGCATATAGAAATACAAGATATAGCAATAAGGGTGAACGATATAGAAGTGCTAGACCTAACTCCAATAGAAATGAATGGAGGGAAAGTAGAGATCAGGTGGTAAGGACCCCCGGCTATAGGGGGTATAACCAAAGAGAAAGGTCATCATGGAGAGTTGGGAACTCACCAAGACGTGACAATAGAAGGTGGGAACCAGTGGTTAAGAAAAAGCGGCCTGTGTCCCCAGTAAAGGAGGGGACAAGACCACCCAGATCTGGTCTGACTACTGTGAAAGACCAATCTGAGATTGCTGCGAGAAATAAATCTGGGGCCACACGCAGACCACACCAAAATAACGATAATGAAGTCACCTTACGGAATAGATTTCAGGTTCTCTCCGCACCCTCGGTAGATGAGGATTTTTGGCACAGACAGGTGAGGGGTCGTCACAAGGAATCCCCAATGCCCCGATTATCCCCAGGGAAACGGGGACGCAGTATAGAAGAAGGGGAGCTAGAGGAGGAGCATATCTACAAAAAAGAAAAGAGAGAAAGATATCCAAACAGAACGGAATCTTCAATCTCTCACAAAAGGAACTGACTAAATCTCAAATGAGCCTATTGGCGAAGGGTTTGAAATTTGCCCCAACGAAGCCAATAGACAGGTTCAGCGTTTACCTAGACTTAAATCGTTTTAAACGTAAACTTTGTTTAAAAAAATTTTTTTTGAAACATCCTGCCATCCATAACTCTATAGGTGAACATAATTCTGACATTATCCATACAGACCTAAAAGAGAATTCCACTTTTTTCCCTCGCCACTTCATTTCTGAGGAAATGGTGACGTTTGAAAAAAATGGTAATGAATGACATTAATAAAATTAATAAACCCAAATCAAGTAATTACAATCTGAATATTCATGAGAGACAGGCTTTGAAGGAACTAAGAGAAGATGAGTCCCTGGTAATTAAACCAGCAGATAAGGGGGGGGGGATTGTCGTTCTAGACTGTGATGATTATAATAAAGAGGCACAGAGACTGTTAGGAGATGAGCAAACATACCGTATTCTAAAAACTGATCCCACTAAAGATTTTAAAAAAAGTTATAACATTTTAATTGAGAAAGGTAAGATTTTAAATATTTTAAATCAGAAAGAATATAAATTTCTAAATATACAACACCCTAAAGTTCCTGTATTTTACTATTTACCTAAGGTACATAAAAATAAAGATCAACCACCCGGAAGACCCATAGTCTCCGGGATAGGCTCCATTTCTAGTAAATTATCTCAATATATTGACAGATGCTTACAGCCTATTGTTCGCACATGCCCTAGCTACCTCAAAGACACTATCAACATTCTACAAGTGATTAAAGATATAGAATGGAATGATAATTACTACCTCGTAACTGCCGATGTAAACTCCCTATACACAATTATTTCACACACGAGAGGGTGTAATGCAACTAAGCACTTTCTAGAATGTTCCAAAAGATTTCATCAATCACAAATCGATTTTATCGTAGAGGGGATAAACTGGATTTTAACCAATAATTATTTCTGGTATAGGGAGGAATTTTACTTACAAATCTGCGGCACGGCGATGGGCACGAGGTTCACACCCAGCTATGCGAATTTATTTATGTCACATTGGGAATTGGAGTTTATCCAGAATGACCGTAGATGGGATGCGAACCTCGTGGCCTATCGCCGCTATATAGACAATATATTTTTTATCTGGAATGGAGACGAGACATCACTAAAAGTGTTTTTAAATCATCTTAATACAAACGAATGGGGCATTAAACTTACAAGTAATTTTAGCAAGAATTCCGTGGAATTTTTAGACCTTAATATTTATGTGGAGCAAAATGTATTAAAAACCTGCACTCATTTTAAAAAGGTTGACGTTAATAGTTACATAGGGGAGAATAGTTGCCACTTCTCCCCTTGGCTACTAAACGCCCCGAAGGCACAACTGCTTAGAATTAAAAGAAACTGCACTGATCAACATAAATTTCACGAACAGGCGGTAAAAATCATTAATGATTTTAAAGAAAAAGGGTACAACGATGGTATCCTAGAGAAAGCCCTTTCTGAAGTAGTGGATGAGGACAGGATGAAACTAATAGAGTATAAAGACACTAAGGACAGTACAGAACCACAAAACGTAAAGTTTATCTGCGATTTTAATTATAGTGGTGGACGCCTCAAGAAGATTATCCGAAAATATTGGCCAATACTAAAGAATGATTCAGTTTTAAACTCGATACTCCCGAGCACACCAGACATAGTGTATAGAGGGGTACCAAACCTTAAAAGCACCTTAGTCAAGAACCATATACCAACAAGAAATTTGACAAACCAGTTCTTTAAAGAAAAGTTTGGTTTTTATGGATGCGGGATGTGTGGGGCTTGTAGGAATTCTAAAAGCAGTAAAAGAGCAGTAAGAGAATTTTGCCACCCACAAGATAAAAACACTAAGTTTAAAATAAAACAAGTTATTACCTGTCACTCTACAAAGATAATTTATATGATTACATGCCCCTGTGGGTTAGCCTACATAGGGAGGACCACTAGGACCCTTAAAACTAGAATTCAGGAACACATCAGAAATATTAAAAATGGGTTTTTAAAACATAGTGTATCCTTACATTTTAAAAATTATCATAATAGTAATCCACATCTAATGGAGTTTATGGGAATACAAAAGTAATTGGAAATTGGAGAGGCGGGGATCCCATAAAACTAATTGGACAAGCAGAGATGAAATGGATTTTTAATTTAAACACTATGCAACCCTATGGTCTTAATGATGATTTTGAAATATGCCACTTCTTATAACTCCTTTTTACTATATTTTTTATATATATATTTTTTATATATATTTAACAAAATTATTGGCTACAGATTTTTATAATAATATTTTTTATCTATTTACTATTTTTTAATCTATATAATAACTTTGTGCATTTTATTGTTATAAATTGAGGTGGAGAAATCATCATGGTAACCATTATGGAAAGACCCCCCTCCCCCCTCCCTTTTTTTGCACAGTGTTTTGGGTTGCTTTTTGGTGGAGATGATAAAATTATTTTTAATGCTTTTGGGATTGACTAATACTCTGTATCTCTCTATCTATGTGTTTACAATGCTCCAATATGGGCACACCACCCAAATAAAGGGAAGAATATGGACTTTTATGTGGACATTATTAAGGACATTCTTTTGCCAACACTTTGCCCTCGAATAAAATGGCGAAATCACCCTCTACAAGTGTGGAAACCTGAATACGAATCCACATCACAGAAGAGGAAGCTGGATCCCACGTGACCGGGAAGGAGGCATTATCAAGTAGTGGGATGGATAGAGACTATTCAGATTCCCGGAAGTGACATCACGCGCTCGTTTTTACGTGCGTGCGCGATGACGTCACCAATAAGGGATAGAGTACCTTCAGCTGAATTTCCTCATACTCCCCCATAAGAACGCCCGTGATTGGTTGGAATGCGGTCCGTTTCCTCCAATCAGGACGGAAGGAGGGATATTTAAGTATAACAAACCAGGATGGAAGTCACCAATTGAGAAAGCCGGGTGAGATCGGCGAAACGCGTTTTGGACAACTACCAGGATATTGTATGTATTTTAAATGGTTTTAAATGTTCGTATGAATAAACCTTTATCAAGTTACATGCATCTGGTATATCTTCTATCCTGCTGGAAAGGGGGAAAGAGTCATCCCTAAAAAGGACTCACGGGCCATTATACTCAGAGCCAGGTTACAGGCTCTTATTCAGGTGAGAAGAATACCTCCACCTTTATTTCTGATACCTAAAGTTATAAGGATTTCAACACCAGGGCGAATTTTCCCTGTTTTCTCTTTTTTTGTTCTTTCTTGAGGAACATACAACAAACGGATCGGATATTACTCAGATACCTTACATACCCTTGAGAAATTGCCGGGGAGTAAGTGATTAATTACTAAGCGCTACACACTCTCACTATCACATATTGGTTGTGTATATAGTGGATTTATTGTACTGGATTATAATAGGATTGGAGAGTTCCTATTTTTTGTGTGTGAGCTGCTGCACTAAGAGCACCTTATTTTGGAAATCATTTTAAGCGCCTGTTAACACAGGTCACTTTGTATACTTGTTATTTATTGTTTAAACTCTTCATCTCTGTGTGTGCTGCTACAATCCAAATGTCTCTCTTTGAGAAGAGATCCAAGTATGGACAGAATATTGATACTCTATTTAATGACACATTGACCCCAAGGGTAGAAAATGAACAAGATTTGAAAATAAAATTACGTAATGCATGCTATAAATTGGAGAAACTATTAATTAGAGAGATTAAAATAAAATGGGAAATAGCTACGCTGGATAAATATGCTAGAGAACAAATCACTCCAAGAGGCCTGAGGTTCTCCAAAAGTCCTTCATTTGACCAAGAAGAAGAAGACTTTATACAGGAGTGGACAGACCTCTTGGAGAGCTTTTCATTCGGTATGATGAGTCTGATTATTAAGAGACGGAATAATACTTTACCTAAATTAGATTCGGAAATAATGGAATTAAAGAATTTCCTGAATGAAAATATGACACAGGAACAGTATAATAACACTCTAATTGACATCCAAAAGAACTTGGAGAGAACAGAAAATAATGTTATTGAAATTAAAAAAAGGAAATATTTACGTGATAAGGAAGACTACGCACAAAATCAGGTTAGGACATATGCAAAGGGGGGAGAACAAGCATATAGAAATACAAGATATAGCAATAAGGGTGAACGATATAGAAGTGCTAGACCTAACTCCAATAGAAATGAATGGAGGGAAAGTAGAGATCAGGTGGTAAGGACCCCCGGCTATAGGGGGTATAACCAAAGAGAAAGGTCATCATGGAGAGTTGGGAACTCACCAAGACGTGACAATAGAAGGTGGGAACCAGTGGTTAAGAAAAAGCGGCCTGTGTCCCCAGTAAAGGAGGGGACAAGACCACCCAGATCTGGTCTGACTACTGTGAAAGACCAATCTGAGATTGCTGCGAGAAATAAATCTGGGGCCACACGCAGACCACACCAAAATAACGATAATGAAGTCACCTTACGGAATAGATTTCAGGTTCTCTCCGCACCCTCGGTAGATGAGGATTTTTGGCACAGACAGGTGAGGGGTCGTCACAAGGAATCCCCAATGCCCCGATTATCCCCAGGGAAACGGGGACGCAGTATAGAAGAAGGGGAGCTAGAGGAGGAGCATATCTACAAAAAAGAAAAGAGAGAAAGATATCCAAACAGAACGGAATCTTCAATCTCTCACAAAAGGAACTGACTAAATCTCAAATGAGCCTATTGGCGAAGGGTTTGAAATTTGCCCCAACGAAGCCAATAGACAGGTTCAGCGTTTACCTAGACTTAAATCGTTTTAAACGTAAACTTTGTTTAAAAAAATTTTTTTTGAAACATCCTGCCATCCATAACTCTATAGGTGAACATAATTCTGACATTATCCATACAGACCTAAAAGAGAATTCCACTTTTTTCCCTCGCCACTTCATTTCTGAGGAAATGGTGACGTTTGAAAAAAATGGTAATGAATGACATTAATAAAATTAATAAACCCAAATCAAGTAATTACAATCTGAATATTCATGAGAGACAGGCTTTGAAGGAACTAAGAGAAGATGAGTCCCTGGTAATTAAACCAGCAGATAAGGGGGGGGGGATTGTCGTTCTAGACTGTGATGATTATAATAAAGAGGCACAGAGACTGTTAGGAGATGAGCAAACATACCGTATTCTAAAAACTGATCCCACTAAAGATTTTAAAAAAAGTTATAACATTTTAATTGAGAAAGGTAAGATTTTAAATATTTTAAATCAGAAAGAATATAAATTTCTAAATATACAACACCCTAAAGTTCCTGTATTTTACTATTTACCTAAGGTACATAAAAATAAAGATCAACCACCCGGAAGACCCATAGTCTCCGGGATAGGCTCCATTTCTAGTAAATTATCTCAATATATTGACAGATGCTTACAGCCTATTGTTCGCACATGCCCTAGCTACCTCAAAGACACTATCAACATTCTACAAGTGATTAAAGATATAGAATGGAATGATAATTACTACCTCGTAACTGCCGATGTAAACTCCCTATACACAATTATTTCACACACGAGAGGGTGTAATGCAACTAAGCACTTTCTAGAATGTTCCAAAAGATTTCATCAATCACAAATCGATTTTATCGTAGAGGGGATAAACTGGATTTTAACCAATAATTATTTCTGGTATAGGGAGGAATTTTACTTACAAATCTGCGGCACGGCGATGGGCACGAGGTTCACACCCAGCTATGCGAATTTATTTATGTCACATTGGGAATTGGAGTTTATCCAGAATGACCGTAGATGGGATGCGAACCTCGTGGCCTATCGCCGCTATATAGACAATATATTTTTTATCTGGAATGGAGACGAGACATCACTAAAAGTGTTTTTAAATCATCTTAATACAAACGAATGGGGCATTAAACTTACAAGTAATTTTAGCAAGAATTCCGTGGAATTTTTAGACCTTAATATTTATGTGGAGCAAAATGTATTAAAAACCTGCACTCATTTTAAAAAGGTTGACGTTAATAGTTACATAGGGGAGAATAGTTGCCACTTCTCCCCTTGGCTACTAAACGCCCCGAAGGCACAACTGCTTAGAATTAAAAGAAACTGCACTGATCAACATAAATTTCACGAACAGGCGGTAAAAATCATTAATGATTTTAAAGAAAAAGGGTACAACGATGGTATCCTAGAGAAAGCCCTTTCTGAAGTAGTGGATGAGGACAGGATGAAACTAATAGAGTATAAAGACACTAAGGACAGTACAGAACCACAAAACGTAAAGTTTATCTGCGATTTTAATTATAGTGGTGGACGCCTCAAGAAGATTATCCGAAAATATTGGCCAATACTAAAGAATGATTCAGTTTTAAACTCGATACTCCCGAGCACACCAGACATAGTGTATAGAGGGGTACCAAACCTTAAAAGCACCTTAGTCAAGAACCATATACCAACAAGAAATTTGACAAACCAGTTCTTTAAAGAAAAGTTTGGTTTTTATGGATGCGGGATGTGTGGGGCTTGTAGGAATTCTAAAAGCAGTAAAAGAGCAGTAAGAGAATTTTGCCACCCACAAGATAAAAACACTAAGTTTAAAATAAAACAAGTTATTACCTGTCACTCTACAAAGATAATTTATATGATTACATGCCCCTGTGGGTTAGCCTACATAGGGAGGACCACTAGGACCCTTAAAACTAGAATTCAGGAACACATCAGAAATATTAAAAATGGGTTTTTAAAACATAGTGTATCCTTACATTTTAAAAATTATCATAATAGTAATCCACATCTAATGGAGTTTATGGGAATACAAAAGTAATTGGAAATTGGAGAGGCGGGGATCCCATAAAACTAATTGGACAAGCAGAGATGAAATGGATTTTTAATTTAAACACTATGCAACCCTATGGTCTTAATGATGATTTTGAAATATGCCACTTCTTATAACTCCTTTTTACTATATTTTTTATATATATATTTTTTATATATATTTAACAAAATTATTGGCTACAGATTTTTATAATAATATTTTTTATCTATTTACTATTTTTTAATCTATATAATAACTTTGTGCATTTTATTGTTATAAATTGAGGTGGAGAAATCATCATGGTAACCATTATGGAAAGACCCCCCTCCCCCCTCCCTTTTTTTGCACAGTGTTTTGGGTTGCTTTTTGGTGGAGATGATAAAATTATTTTTAATGCTTTTGGGATTGACTAATACTCTGTATCTCTCTATCTATGTGTTTACAATGCTCCAATATGGGCACACCACCCAAATAAAGGGAAGAATATGGACTTTTATGTGGACATTATTAAGGACATTCTTTTGCCAACACTTTGCCCTCGAATAAAATGGCGAAATCACCCTCTACAAGTGTGGAAACCTGAATACGAATCCACATCACAGAAGAGGAAGCTGGATCCCACGTGACCGGGAAGGAGGCATTATCAAGTAGTGGGATGGATAGAGACTATTCAGATTCCCGGAAGTGACATCACGCGCTCGTTTTTACGTGCGTGCGCGATGACGTCACCAATAAGGGATAGAGTACCTTCAGCTGAATTTCCTCATACTCCCCCATAAGAACGCCCGTGATTGGTTGGAATGCGGTCCGTTTCCTCCAATCAGGACGGAAGGAGGGATATTTAAGTATAACAAACCAGGATGGAAGTCACCAATTGAGAAAGCCGGGTGAGATCGGCGAAACGCGTTTTGGACAACTACCAGGATATTGTATGTATTTTAAATGGTTTTAAATGTTCGTATGAATAAACCTTTATCAAGTTACATGCATCTGGTATATCTTCTATCCTGCTGGAAAGGGGGAAAGAGTCATCCCTAAAAAGGACTCACGGGCCATTATACTCAGAGCCAGGTTACAGGCTCTTATTCAGGTGAGAAGAATACCTCCACCTTTATTTCTGATACCTAAAGTTATAAGGATTTCAACACCAGGGCGAATTTTCCCTGTTTTCTCTTTTTTTGTTCTTTCTTGAGGAACATACAACAAACGGATCGGATATTACTCAGATACCTTACATACCCTTGAGAAATTGCCGGGGAGTAAGTGATTAATTACTAAGCGCTACACACTCTCACTATCACATATTGGTTGTGTATATAGTGGATTTATTGTACTGGATTATAATAGGATTGGAGAGTTCCTATTTTTTGTGTGTGAGCTGCTGCACTAAGAGCACCTTATTTTGGAAATCATTTTAAGCGCCTGTTAACACAGGTCACTTTGTATACTTGTTATTTATTGTTTAAACTCTTCATCTCTGTGTGTGCTGCTACAATCCAAATGTCTCTCTTTGAGAAGAGATCCAAGTATGGACAGAATATTGATACTCTATTTAATGACACATTGACCCCAAGGGTAGAAAATGAACAAGATTTGAAAATAAAATTACGTAATGCATGCTATAAATTGGAGAAACTATTAATTAGAGAGATTAAAATAAAATGGGAAATAGCTACGCTGGATAAATATGCTAGAGAACAAATCACTCCAAGAGGCCTGAGGTTCTCCAAAAGTCCTTCATTTGACCAAGAAGAAGAAGACTTTATACAGGAGTGGACAGACCTCTTGGAGAGCTTTTCATTCGGTATGATGAGTCTGATTATTAAGAGACGGAATAATACTTTACCTAAATTAGATTCGGAAATAATGGAATTAAAGAATTTCCTGAATGAAAATATGACACAGGAACAGTATAATAACACTCTAATTGACATCCAAAAGAACTTGGAGAGAACAGAAAATAATGTTATTGAAATTAAAAAAAGGAAATATTTACGTGATAAGGAAGACTACGCACAAAATCAGGTTAGGACATATGCAAAGGGGGGAGAACAAGCATATAGAAATACAAGATATAGCAATAAGGGTGAACGATATAGAAGTGCTAGACCTAACTCCAATAGAAATGAATGGAGGGAAAGTAGAGATCAGGTGGTAAGGACCCCCGGCTATAGGGGGTATAACCAAAGAGAAAGGTCATCATGGAGAGTTGGGAACTCACCAAGACGTGACAATAGAAGGTGGGAACCAGTGGTTAAGAAAAAGCGGCCTGTGTCCCCAGTAAAGGAGGGGACAAGACCACCCAGATCTGGTCTGACTACTGTGAAAGACCAATCTGAGATTGCTGCGAGAAATAAATCTGGGGCCACACGCAGACCACACCAAAATAACGATAATGAAGTCACCTTACGGAATAGATTTCAGGTTCTCTCCGCACCCTCGGTAGATGAGGATTTTTGGCACAGACAGGTGAGGGGTCGTCACAAGGAATCCCCAATGCCCCGATTATCCCCAGGGAAACGGGGACGCAGTATAGAAGAAGGGGAGCTAGAGGAGGAGCATATCTACAAAAAAGAAAAGAGAGAAAGATATCCAAACAGAACGGAATCTTCAATCTCTCACAAAAGGAACTGACTAAATCTCAAATGAGCCTATTGGCGAAGGGTTTGAAATTTGCCCCAACGAAGCCAATAGACAGGTTCAGCGTTTACCTAGACTTAAATCGTTTTAAACGTAAACTTTGTTTAAAAAAATTTTTTTTGAAACATCCTGCCATCCATAACTCTATAGGTGAACATAATTCTGACATTATCCATACAGACCTAAAAGAGAATTCCACTTTTTTCCCTCGCCACTTCATTTCTGAGGAAATGGTGACGTTTGAAAAAAATGGTAATGAATGACATTAATAAAATTAATAAACCCAAATCAAGTAATTACAATCTGAATATTCATGAGAGACAGGCTTTGAAGGAACTAAGAGAAGATGAGTCCCTGGTAATTAAACCAGCAGATAAGGGGGGGGGGATTGTCGTTCTAGACTGTGATGATTATAATAAAGAGGCACAGAGACTGTTAGGAGATGAGCAAACATACCGTATTCTAAAAACTGATCCCACTAAAGATTTTAAAAAAAGTTATAACATTTTAATTGAGAAAGGTAAGATTTTAAATATTTTAAATCAGAAAGAATATAAATTTCTAAATATACAACACCCTAAAGTTCCTGTATTTTACTATTTACCTAAGGTACATAAAAATAAAGATCAACCACCCGGAAGACCCATAGTCTCCGGGATAGGCTCCATTTCTAGTAAATTATCTCAATATATTGACAGATGCTTACAGCCTATTGTTCGCACATGCCCTAGCTACCTCAAAGACACTATCAACATTCTACAAGTGATTAAAGATATAGAATGGAATGATAATTACTACCTCGTAACTGCCGATGTAAACTCCCTATACACAATTATTTCACACACGAGAGGGTGTAATGCAACTAAGCACTTTCTAGAATGTTCCAAAAGATTTCATCAATCACAAATCGATTTTATCGTAGAGGGGATAAACTGGATTTTAACCAATAATTATTTCTGGTATAGGGAGGAATTTTACTTACAAATCTGCGGCACGGCGATGGGCACGAGGTTCACACCCAGCTATGCGAATTTATTTATGTCACATTGGGAATTGGAGTTTATCCAGAATGACCGTAGATGGGATGCGAACCTCGTGGCCTATCGCCGCTATATAGACAATATATTTTTTATCTGGAATGGAGACGAGACATCACTAAAAGTGTTTTTAAATCATCTTAATACAAACGAATGGGGCATTAAACTTACAAGTAATTTTAGCAAGAATTCCGTGGAATTTTTAGACCTTAATATTTATGTGGAGCAAAATGTATTAAAAACCTGCACTCATTTTAAAAAGGTTGACGTTAATAGTTACATAGGGGAGAATAGTTGCCACTTCTCCCCTTGGCTACTAAACGCCCCGAAGGCACAACTGCTTAGAATTAAAAGAAACTGCACTGATCAACATAAATTTCACGAACAGGCGGTAAAAATCATTAATGATTTTAAAGAAAAAGGGTACAACGATGGTATCCTAGAGAAAGCCCTTTCTGAAGTAGTGGATGAGGACAGGATGAAACTAATAGAGTATAAAGACACTAAGGACAGTACAGAACCACAAAACGTAAAGTTTATCTGCGATTTTAATTATAGTGGTGGACGCCTCAAGAAGATTATCCGAAAATATTGGCCAATACTAAAGAATGATTCAGTTTTAAACTCGATACTCCCGAGCACACCAGACATAGTGTATAGAGGGGTACCAAACCTTAAAAGCACCTTAGTCAAGAACCATATACCAACAAGAAATTTGACAAACCAGTTCTTTAAAGAAAAGTTTGGTTTTTATGGATGCGGGATGTGTGGGGCTTGTAGGAATTCTAAAAGCAGTAAAAGAGCAGTAAGAGAATTTTGCCACCCACAAGATAAAAACACTAAGTTTAAAATAAAACAAGTTATTACCTGTCACTCTACAAAGATAATTTATATGATTACATGCCCCTGTGGGTTAGCCTACATAGGGAGGACCACTAGGACCCTTAAAACTAGAATTCAGGAACACATCAGAAATATTAAAAATGGGTTTTTAAAACATAGTGTATCCTTACATTTTAAAAATTATCATAATAGTAATCCACATCTAATGGAGTTTATGGGAATACAAAAGTAATTGGAAATTGGAGAGGCGGGGATCCCATAAAACTAATTGGACAAGCAGAGATGAAATGGATTTTTAATTTAAACACTATGCAACCCTATGGTCTTAATGATGATTTTGAAATATGCCACTTCTTATAACTCCTTTTTACTATATTTTTTATATATATATTTTTTATATATATTTAACAAAATTATTGGCTACAGATTTTTATAATAATATTTTTTATCTATTTACTATTTTTTAATCTATATAATAACTTTGTGCATTTTATTGTTATAAATTGAGGTGGAGAAATCATCATGGTAACCATTATGGAAAGACCCCCCTCCCCCCTCCCTTTTTTTGCACAGTGTTTTGGGTTGCTTTTTGGTGGAGATGATAAAATTATTTTTAATGCTTTTGGGATTGACTAATACTCTGTATCTCTCTATCTATGTGTTTACAATGCTCCAATATGGGCACACCACCCAAATAAAGGGAAGAATATGGACTTTTATGTGGACATTATTAAGGACATTCTTTTGCCAACACTTTGCCCTCGAATAAAATGGCGAAATCACCCTCTACAAGTGTGGAAACCTGAATACGAATCCACATCACAGAAGAGGAAGCTGGATCCCACGTGACCGGGAAGGAGGCATTATCAAGTAGTGGGATGGATAGAGACTATTCAGATTCCCGGAAGTGACATCACGCGCTCGTTTTTACGTGCGTGCGCGATGACGTCACCAATAAGGGATAGAGTACCTTCAGCTGAATTTCCTCATACTCCCCCATAAGAACGCCCGTGATTGGTTGGAATGCGGTCCGTTTCCTCCAATCAGGACGGAAGGAGGGATATTTAAGTATAACAAACCAGGATGGAAGTCACCAATTGAGAAAGCCGGGTGAGATCGGCGAAACGCGTTTTGGACAACTACCAGGATATTGTATGTATTTTAAATGGTTTTAAATGTTCGTATGAATAAACCTTTATCAAGTTACATGCATCTGGTATATCTTCTATCCTGCTGGAAAGGGGGAAAGAGTCATCCCTAAAAAGGACTCACGGGCCATTATACTCAGAGCCAGGTTACAGGCTCTTATTCAGGTGAGAAGAATACCTCCACCTTTATTTCTGATACCTAAAGTTATAAGGATTTCAACACCAGGGCGAATTTTCCCTGTTTTCTCTTTTTTTGTTCTTTCTTGAGGAACATACAACAAACGGATCGGATATTACTCAGATACCTTACATACCCTTGAGAAATTGCCGGGGAGTAAGTGATTAATTACTAAGCGCTACACACTCTCACTATCACATATTGGTTGTGTATATAGTGGATTTATTGTACTGGATTATAATAGGATTGGAGAGTTCCTATTTTTTGTGTGTGAGCTGCTGCACTAAGAGCACCTTATTTTGGAAATCATTTTAAGCGCCTGTTAACACAGGTCACTTTGTATACTTGTTATTTATTGTTTAAACTCTTCATCTCTGTGTGTGCTGCTACAATCCAAATGTCTCTCTTTGAGAAGAGATCCAAGTATGGACAGAATATTGATACTCTATTTAATGACACATTGACCCCAAGGGTAGAAAATGAACAAGATTTGAAAATAAAATTACGTAATGCATGCTATAAATTGGAGAAACTATTAATTAGAGAGATTAAAATAAAATGGGAAATAGCTACGCTGGATAAATATGCTAGAGAACAAATCACTCCAAGAGGCCTGAGGTTCTCCAAAAGTCCTTCATTTGACCAAGAAGAAGAAGACTTTATACAGGAGTGGACAGACCTCTTGGAGAGCTTTTCATTCGGTATGATGAGTCTGATTATTAAGAGACGGAATAATACTTTACCTAAATTAGATTCGGAAATAATGGAATTAAAGAATTTCCTGAATGAAAATATGACACAGGAACAGTATAATAACACTCTAATTGACATCCAAAAGAACTTGGAGAGAACAGAAAATAATGTTATTGAAATTAAAAAAAGGAAATATTTACGTGATAAGGAAGACTACGCACAAAATCAGGTTAGGACATATGCAAAGGGGGGAGAACAAGCATATAGAAATACAAGATATAGCAATAAGGGTGAACGATATAGAAGTGCTAGACCTAACTCCAATAGAAATGAATGGAGGGAAAGTAGAGATCAGGTGGTAAGGACCCCCGGCTATAGGGGGTATAACCAAAGAGAAAGGTCATCATGGAGAGTTGGGAACTCACCAAGACGTGACAATAGAAGGTGGGAACCAGTGGTTAAGAAAAAGCGGCCTGTGTCCCCAGTAAAGGAGGGGACAAGACCACCCAGATCTGGTCTGACTACTGTGAAAGACCAATCTGAGATTGCTGCGAGAAATAAATCTGGGGCCACACGCAGACCACACCAAAATAACGATAATGAAGTCACCTTACGGAATAGATTTCAGGTTCTCTCCGCACCCTCGGTAGATGAGGATTTTTGGCACAGACAGGTGAGGGGTCGTCACAAGGAATCCCCAATGCCCCGATTATCAACAGGGAAACGGGGACGCAGTATAGAAGAAGGGGAGCTAGAGGAGGAGCATATCTACAAAAAAGAAAAGAGAGAAAGATATCCAAACAGAACGGAATCTTCAATCTCTCACAAAAGGAACTGACTAAATCTCAAATGAGCCTATTGGCGAAGGGTTTGAAATTTGCCCCAACGAAGCCAATAGACAGGTTCAGCGTTTACCTAGACTTAAATCGTTTTAAACGTAAACTTTGTTTAAAAAAATTTTTTTTGAAACATCCTGCCATCCATAACTCTATAGGTGAACATAATTCTGACATTATCCATACAGACCTAAAAGAGAATTCCACTTTTTTCCCTCGCCACTTCATTTCTGAGGAAATGGTGACGTTTGAAAAAAATGGTAATGAATGACATTAATAAAATTAATAAACCCAAATCAAGTAATTACAATCTGAATATTCATGAGAGACAGGCTTTGAAGGAACTAAGAGAAGATGAGTCCCTGGTAATTAAACCAGCAGATAAGGGGGGGGGGGGATTGTCGTTCTAGACTGTGATGATTATAATAAAGAGGCACAGAGACTGTTAGGAGATGAGCAAACATACCGTATTCTAAAAACTGATCCCACTAAAGATTTTAAAAAAAGTTATAACATTTTAATTGAGAAAGGTAAGATTTTAAATATTTTAAATCAGAAAGAATATAAATTTCTAAATATACAACACCCTAAAGTTCCTGTATTTTACTATTTACCTAAGGTACATAAAAATAAAGATCAACCACCCGGAAGACCCATAGTCTCCGGGATAGGCTCCATTTCTAGTAAATTATCTCAATATATTGACAGATGCTTACAGCCTATTGTTCGCACATGCCCTAGCTACCTCAAAGACACTATCAACATTCTACAAGTGATTAAAGATATAGAATGGAATGATAATTACTACCTCGTAACTGCCGATGTAAACTCCCTATACACAATTATTTCACACACGAGAGGGTGTAATGCAACTAAGCACTTTCTAGAATGTTCCAAAAGATTTCATCAATCACAAATCGATTTTATCGTAGAGGGGATAAACTGGATTTTAACCAATAATTATTTCTGGTATAGGGAGGAATTTTACTTACAAATCTGCGGCACGGCGATGGGCACGAGGTTCACACCCAGCTATGCGAATTTATTTATGTCACATTGGGAATTGGAGTTTATCCAGAATGACCGTAGATGGGATGCGAACCTCGTGGCCTATCGCCGCTATATAGACAATATATTTTTTATCTGGAATGGAGACGAGACATCACTAAAAGTGTTTTTAAATCATCTTAATACAAACGAATGGGGCATAAAACTTACAAGTAATTTTAGCAAGAATTCCGTGGAATTTTTAGACCTTAATATTTATGTGGAGCAAAATGTATTAAAAACCTGCACTCATTTTAAAAAGGTTGACGTTAATAGTTACATAGGGGAGAATAGTTGCCACTTCTCCCCTTGGCTACTAAACGCCCCGAAGGCACAACTGCTTAGAATTAAAAGAAACTGCACTGATCAACATAAATTTCACGAACAGGCGGTAAAAATCATTAATGATTTTAAAGAAAAAGGGTACAACGATGGTATCCTAGAGAAAGCCCTTTCTGAAGTAGTGGATGAGGACAGGATGAAACTAATAGAGTATAAAGACACTAAGGACAGTACAGAACCACAAAACGTAAAGTTTATCTGCGATTTTAATTATAGTGGTGGACGCCTCAAGAAGATTATCCGAAAATATTGGCCAATACTAAAGAATGATTCAGTTTTAAACTCGATACTCCCGAGCACACCAGACATAGTGTATAGAGGGGTACCAAACCTTAAAAGCACCTTAGTCAAGAACCATATACCAACAAGAAATTTGACAAACCAGTTCTTTAAAGAAAAGTTTGGTTTTTATGGATGCGGGATGTGTGGGGCTTGTAGGAATTCTAAAAGCAGTAAAAGAGCAGTAAGAGAATTTTGCCACCCACAAGATAAAAACACTAAGTTTAAAATAAAACAAGTTATTACCTGTCACTCTACAAAGATAATTTATATGATTACATGCCCCTGTGGGTTAGCCTACATAGGGAGGACCACTAGGACCCTTAAAACTAGAATTCAGGAACACATCAGAAATATTAAAAATGGGTTTTTAAAACATAGTGTATCCTTACATTTTAAAAATTATCATAATAGTAATCCACATCTAATGGAGTTTATGGGAATACAAAAGTAATTGGAAATTGGAGAGGCGGGGATCCCATAAAACTAATTGGACAAGCAGAGATGAAATGGATTTTTAATTTAAACACTATGCAACCCTATGGTCTTAATGATGATTTTGAAATATGCCACTTCTTATAACTCCTTTTTACTATATTTTTTATATATATATTTTTTATATATATTTAACAAAATTATTGGCTACAGATTTTTATAATAATATTTTTTATCTATTTACTATTTTTTAATCTATATAATAACTTTGTGCATTTTATTGTTATAAATTGAGGTGGAGAAATCATCATGGTAACCATTATGGAAAGACCCCCCTCCCCCCTCCCTTTTTTTGCACAGTGTTTTGGGTTGCTTTTTGGTGGAGATGATAAAATTATTTTTAATGCTTTTGGGATTGACTAATACTCTGTATCTCTCTATCTATGTGTTTACAATGCTCCAATATGGGCACACCACCCAAATAAAGGGAAGAATATGGACTTTTATGTGGACATTATTAAGGACATTCTTTTGCCAACACTTTGCCCTCGAATAAAATGGCGAAATCACCCTCTACAAGTGTGGAAACCTGAATACGAATCCACATCACAGAAGAGGAAGCTGGATCCCACGTGACCGGGAAGGAGGCATTATCAAGTAGTGGGATGGATAGAGACTATTCAGATTCCCGGAAGTGACATCACGCGCTCGTTTTTACGTGCGTGCGCGATGACGTCACCAATAAGGGATAGAGTACCTTCAGCTGAATTTCCTCATACTCCCCCATAAGAACGCCCGTGATTGGTTGGAATGCGGTCCGTTTCCTCCAATCAGGACGGAAGGAGGGATATTTAAGTATAACAAACCAGGATGGAAGTCACCAATTGAGAAAGCCGGGTGAGATCGGCGAAACGCGTTTTGGACAACTACCAGGATATTGTATGTATTTTAAATGGTTTTAAATGTTCGTATGAATAAACCTTTATCAAGTTACATGCATCTGGTATATCTTCTATCCTGCTGGAAAGGGGGAAAGAGTCATCCCTAAAAAGGACTCACGGGCCATTATACTCAGAGCCAGGTTACAGGCTCTTATTCAGGTGAGAAGAATACCTCCACCTTTATTTCTGATACCTAAAGTTATAAGGATTTCAACACCAGGGCGAATTTTCCCTGTTTTCTCTTTTTTTGTTCTTTCTTGAGGAACATACAACAAACGGATCGGATATTACTCAGATACCTTACATACCCTTGAGAAATTGCCGGGGAGTAAGTGATTAATTACTAAGCGCTACACACTCTCACTATCACATATTGGTTGTGTATATAGTGGATTTATTGTACTGGATTATAATAGGATTGGAGAGTTCCTATTTTTTGTGTGTGAGCTGCTGCACTAAGAGCACCTTATTTTGGAAATCATTTTAAGCGCCTGTTAACACAGGTCACTTTGTATACTTGTTATTTATTGTTTAAACTCTTCATCTCTGTGTGTGCTGCTACAATCCAAATGTCTCTCTTTGAGAAGAGATCCAAGTATGGACAGAATATTGATACTCTATTTAATGACACATTGACCCCAAGGGTAGAAAATGAACAAGATTTGAAAATAAAATTACGTAATGCATGCTATAAATTGGAGAAACTATTAATTAGAGAGATTAAAATAAAATGGGAAATAGCTACGCTGGATAAATATGCTAGAGAACAAATCACTCCAAGAGGCCTGAGGTTCTCCAAAAGTCCTTCATTTGACCAAGAAGAAGAAGACTTTATACAGGAGTGGACAGACCTCTTGGAGAGCTTTTCATTCGGTATGATGAGTCTGATTATTAAGAGACGGAATAATACTTTACCTAAATTAGATTCGGAAATAATGGAATTAAAGAATTTCCTGAATGAAAATATGACACAGGAACAGTATAATAACACTCTAATTGACATCCAAAAGAACTTGGAGAGAACAGAAAATAATGTTATTGAAATTAAAAAAAGGAAATATTTACGTGATAAGGAAGACTACGCACAAAATCAGGTTAGGACATATGCAAAGGGGGGAGAACAAGCATATAGAAATACAAGATATAGCAATAAGGGTGAACGATATAGAAGTGCTAGACCTAACTCCAATAGAAATGAATGGAGGGAAAGTAGAGATCAGGTGGTAAGGACCCCCGGCTATAGGGGGTATAACCAAAGAGAAAGGTCATCATGGAGAGTTGGGAACTCACCAAGACGTGACAATAGAAGGTGGGAACCAGTGGTTAAGAAAAAGCGGCCTGTGTCCCCAGTAAAGGAGGGGACAAGACCACCCAGATCTGGTCTGACTACTGTGAAAGACCAATCTGAGATTGCTGCGAGAAATAAATCTGGGGCCACACGCAGACCACACCAAAATAACGATAATGAAGTCACCTTACGGAATAGATTTCAGGTTCTCTCCGCACCCTCGGTAGATGAGGATTTTTGGCACAGACAGGTGAGGGGTCGTCACAAGGAATCCCCAATGCCCCGATTATCCCCAGGGAAACGGGGACGCAGTATAGAAGAAGGGGAGCTAGAGGAGGAGCATATCTACAAAAAAGAAAAGAGAGAAAGATATCCAAACAGAACGGAATCTTCAATCTCTCACAAAAGGAACTGACTAAATCTCAAATGAGCCTATTGGCGAAGGGTTTGAAATTTGCCCCAACGAAGCCAATAGACAGGTTCAGCGTTTACCTAGACTTAAATCGTTTTAAACGTAAACTTTGTTTAAAAAAATTTTTTTTGAAACATCCTGCCATCCATAACTCTATAGGTGAACATAATTCTGACATTATCCATACAGACCTAAAAGAGAATTCCACTTTTTTCCCTCGCCACTTCATTTCTGAGGAAATGGTGACGTTTGAAAAAAATGGTAATGAATGACATTAATAAAATTAATAAACCCAAATCAAGTAATTACAATCTGAATATTCATGAGAGACAGGCTTTGAAGGAACTAAGAGAAGATGAGTCCCTGGTAATTAAACCAGCAGATAAGGGGGGGGGGATTGTCGTTCTAGACTGTGATGATTATAATAAAGAGGCACAGAGACTGTTAGGAGATGAGCAAACATACCGTATTCTAAAAACTGATCCCACTAAAGATTTTAAAAAAAGTTATAACATTTTAATTGAGAAAGGTAAGATTTTAAATATTTTAAATCAGAAAGAATATACATTTCTAAATATACAACACCCTAAAGTTCCTGTATTTTACTATTTACCTAAGGTACATAAAAATAAAGATCAACCACCCGGAAGACCCATAGTCTCCGGGATAGGCTCCATTTCTAGTAAATTATCTCAATATATTGACAGATGCTTACAGCCTATTGTTCGCACATGCCCTAGCTACCTCAAAGACACTATCAACATTCTACAAGTGATTAAAGATATAGAATGGAATGATAATTACTACCTCGTAACTGCCGATGTAAACTCCCTATACACAATTATTTCACACACGAGAGGGTGTAATGCAACTAAGCACTTTCTAGAATGTTCCAAAAGATTTCATCAATCACAAATCGATTTTATCGTAGAGGGGATAAACTGGATTTTAACCAATAATTATTTCTGGTATAGGGAGGAATTTTACTTACAAATCTGCGGCACGGCGATGGGCACGAGGTTCACACCCAGCTATGCGAATTTATTTATGTCACATTGGGAATTGGAGTTTATCCAGAATGACCGTAGATGGGATGCGAACCTCGTGGCCTATCGCCGCTATATAGACAATATATTTTTTATCTGGAATGGAGACGAGACATCACTAAAAGTGTTTTTAAATCATCTTAATACAAACGAATGGGGCATTAAACTTACAAGTAATTTTAGCAAGAATTCCGTGGAATTTTTAGACCTTAATATTTATGTGGAGCAAAATGTATTAAAAACCTGCACTCATTTTAAAAAGGTTGACGTTAATAGTTACATAGGGGAGAATAGTTGCCACTTCTCCCCTTGGCTACTAAACGCCCCGAAGGCACAACTGCTTAGAATTAAAAGAAACTGCACTGATCAACATAAATTTCACGAACAGGCGGTAAAAATCATTAATGATTTTAAAGAAAAAGGGTACAACGATGGTATCCTAGAGAAAGCCCTTTCTGAAGTAGTGGATGAGGACAGGATGAAACTAATAGAGTATAAAGACACTAAGGACAGTACAGAACCACAAAACGTAAAGTTTATCTGCGATTTTAATTATAGTGG
This sequence comes from Pelobates fuscus, assembly GCF_036172605.1. NCBI lineage: Eukaryota > Metazoa > Chordata > Amphibia > Anura > Pelobatidae > Pelobates > Pelobates fuscus. The sequence goes on from NC_086318.1 coordinate 253,247,251, forward strand.
TGGACGCCTCAAGAAGATTATCCGAAAATATTGGCCAATACTAAAGAATGATTCAGTTTTAAACTCGATACTCCCGAGCACACCAGACATAGTGTATAGAGGGGTACCAAACCTTAAAAGCACCTTAGTCAAGAACCATATACCAACAAGAAATTTGACAAACCAGTTCTTTAAAGAAAAGTTTGGTTTTTATGGATGCGGGATGTGTGGGGCTTGTAGGAATTCTAAAAGCAGTAAAAGAGCAGTAAGAGAATTTTGCCACCCACAAGATAAAAACACTAAGTTTAAAATAAAACAAGTTATTACCTGTCACTCTACAAAGATAATTTATATGATTACATGCCCCTGTGGGTTAGCCTACATAGGGAGGACCACTAGGACCCTTAAAACTAGAATTCAGGAACACATCAGAAATATTAAAAATGGGTTTTTAAAACATAGTGTATCCTTACATTTTAAAAATTATCATAATAGTAATCCACATCTAATGGAGTTTATGGGAATACAAAAGTAATTGGAAATTGGAGAGGCGGGGATCCCATAAAACTAATTGGACAAGCAGAGATGAAATGGATTTTTAATTTAAACACTATGCAACCCTATGGTCTTAATGATGATTTTGAAATATGCCACTTCTTATAACTCCTTTTTACTATATTTTTTATATATATATTTTTTATATATATTTAACAAAATTATTGGCTACAGATTTTTATAATAATATTTTTTATCTATTTACTATTTTTTAATCTATATAATAACTTTGTGCATTTTATTGTTATAAATTGAGGTGGAGAAATCATCATGGTAACCATTATGGAAAGACCCCCCTCCCCCCTCCCTTTTTTTGCACAGTGTTTTGGGTTGCTTTTTGGTGGAGATGATAAAATTATTTTTAATGCTTTTGGGATTGACTAATACTCTGTATCTCTCTATCTATGTGTTTACAATGCTCCAATATGGGCACACCACCCAAATAAAGGGAAGAATATGGACTTTTATGTGGACATTATTAAGGACATTCTTTTGCCAACACTTTGCCCTCGAATAAAATGGCGAAATCACCCTCTACAAGTGTGGAAACCTGAATACGAATCCACATCACAGAAGAGGAAGCTGGATCCCACGTGACCGGGAAGGAGGCATTATCAAGTAGTGGGATGGATAGAGACTATTCAGATTCCCGGAAGTGACATCACGCGCTCGTTTTTACGTGCGTGCGCGATGACGTCACCAATAAGGGATAGAGTACCTTCAGCTGAATTTCCTCATACTCCCCCATAAGAACGCCCGTGATTGGTTGGAATGCGGTCCGTTTCCTCCAATCAGGACGGAAGGAGGGATATTTAAGTATAACAAACCAGGATGGAAGTCACCAATTGAGAAAGCCGGGTGAGATCGGCGAAACGCGTTTTGGACAACTACCAGGATATTGTATGTATTTTAAATGGTTTTAAATGTTCGTATGAATAAACCTTTATCAAGTTACATGCATCTGGTATATCTTCTATCCTGCTGGAAAGGGGGAAAGAGTCATCCCTAAAAAGGACTCACGGGCCATTATACTCAGAGCCAGGTTACAGGCTCTTATTCAGGTGAGAAGAATACCTCCACCTTTATTTCTGATACCTAAAGTTATAAGGATTTCAACACCAGGGCGAATTTTCCCTGTTTTCTCTTTTTTTGTTCTTTCTTGAGGAACATACAACAAACGGATCGGATATTACTCAGATACCTTACATACCCTTGAGAAATTGCCGGGGAGTAAGTGATTAATTACTAAGCGCTACACACTCTCACTATCACATATTGGTTGTGTATATAGTGGATTTATTGTACTGGATTATAATAGGATTGGAGAGTTCCTATTTTTTGTGTGTGAGCTGCTGCACTAAGAGCACCTTATTTTGGAAATCATTTTAAGCGCCTGTTAACACAGGTCACTTTGTATACTTGTTATTTATTGTTTAAACTCTTCATCTCTGTGTGTGCTGCTACAATCCAAATGTCTCTCTTTGAGAAGAGATCCAAGTATGGACAGAATATTGATACTCTATTTAATGACACATTGACCCCAAGGGTAGAAAATGAACAAGATTTGAAAATAAAATTACGTAATGCATGCTATAAATTGGAGAAACTATTAATTAGAGAGATTAAAATAAAATGGGAAATAGCTACGCTGGATAAATATGCTAGAGAACAAATCACTCCAAGAGGCCTGAGGTTCTCCAAAAGTCCTTCATTTGACCAAGAAGAAGAAGACTTTATACAGGAGTGGACAGACCTCTTGGAGAGCTTTTCATTCGGTATGATGAGTCTGATTATTAAGAGACGGAATAATACTTTACCTAAATTAGATTCGGAAATAATGGAATTAAAGAATTTCCTGAATGAAAATATGACACAGGAACAGTATAAAAACACTCTGATTGACATCCAAAAGAACTTGGAGAGAACAGAAAATAATGTTATTGAAATTAAAAAAAGGAAATATTTACGTGATAAGGAAGACTACGCACAAAATCAGGTTAGGACATATGCAAAGGGGGGAGAACAAGCATATAGAAATACAAGATATAGCAATAAGGGTGAACGATATAGAAGTGCTAGACCTAACTCCAATAGAAATGAATGGAGGGAAAGTAGAGATCAGGTGGTAAGGACCCCCGGCTATAGGGGGTATAACCAAAGAGAAAGGTCATCATGGAGAGTTGGGAACTCACCAAGACGTGACAATAGAAGGTGGGAACCAGTGGTTAAGAAAAAGCGGCCTGTGTCCCCAGTAAAGGAGGGGACAAGACCACCCAGATCTGGTCTGACTACTGTGAAAGACCAATCTGAGATTGCTGCGAGAAATAAATCTGGGGCCACACGCAGACCACACCAAAATAACGATAATGAAGTCACCTTACGGAATAGATTTCAGGTTCTCTCCGCACCCTCGGTAGATGAGGATTTTTGGCACAGACAGGTGAGGGGTCGTCACAAGGAATCCCCAATGCCCCGATTATCCCCAGGGAAACGGGGACGCAGTATAGAAGAAGGGGAGCTAGAGGAGGAGCATATCTACAAAAAAGAAAAGAGAGAAAGATATCCAAACAGAACGGAATCTTCAATCTCTCACAAAAGGAACTGACTAAATCTCAAATGAGCCTATTGGCGAAGGGTTTGAAATTTGCCCCAACGAAGCCAATAGACAGGTTCAGCGTTTACCTAGACTTAAATCGTTTTAAACGTAAACTTTGTTTAAAAAATTTTTTTTTGAAACATCCTGCCATCCATAACTCTATAGGTGAACATAATTCTGACATTATCCATACAGACCTAAAAGAGAATTCCACTTTTTTCCCTCGCCACTTCATTTCTGAGGAAATGGTGACGTTTGAAAAAAATGGTAATGAATGACATTAATAAAATTAATAAACCCAAATCAAGTAATTACAATCTGAATATTCATGAGAGACAGGCTTTGAAGGAACTAAGAGAAGATGAGTCCCTGGTAATTAAACCAGCAGATAAGGGGGGGGGGGGATTGTCGTTCTAGACTGTGATGATTATAATAAAGAGGCACAGAGACTGTTAGGAGATGAGCAAACATACCGTATTCTAAAAACTGATCCCACTAAAGATTTTAAAAAAAGTTATAACATTTTAATTGAGAAAGGTAAGATTTTAAATATTTTAAATCAGAAAGAATATAAATTTCTAAATATACAACACCCTAAAGTTCCTGTATTTTACTATTTACCTAAGGTACATAAAAATAAAGATCAACCACCCGGAAGACCCATAGTCTCCGGGATAGGCTCCATTTCTAGTAAATTATCTCAATATATTGACAGATGCTTACAGCCTATTGTTCGCACATGCCCTAGCTACCTCAAAGACACTATCAACATTCTACAAGTGATTAAAGATATAGAATGGAATGATAATTACTACCTCGTAACTGCCGATGTAAACTCCCTATACACAATTATTTCACACACGAGAGGGTGTAATGCAACTAAGCACTTTCTAGAATGTTCCAAAAGATTTCATCAATCACAAATCGATTTTATCGTAGAGGGGATAAACTGGATTTTAACCAATAATTATTTCTGGTATAGGGAGGAATTTTACTTACAAATCTGCGGCACGGCGATGGGCACGAGGTTCACACCCAGCTATGCGAATTTATTTATGTCACATTGGGAATTGGAGTTTATCCAGAATGACCGTAGATGGGATGCGAACCTCGTGGCCTATCGCCGCTATATAGACAATATATTTTTTATCTGGAATGGAGACGAGACATCACTAAAAGTGTTTTTAAATCATCTTAATACAAACGAATGGGGCATTAAACTTACAAGTAATTTTAGCAAGAATTCCGTGGAATTTTTAGACCTTAATATTTATGTGGAGCAAAATGTATTAAAAACCTGCACTCATTTTAAAAAGGTTGACGTTAATAGTTACATAGGGGAGAATAGTTGCCACTTCTCCCCTTGGCTACTAAACGCCCCGAAGGCACAACTGCTTAGAATTAAAAGAAACTGCACTGATCAACATAAATTTCACGAACAGGCGGTAAAAATCATTAATGATTTTAAAGAAAAAGGGTACAACGATGGTATCCTAGAGAAAGCCCTTTCTGAAGTAGTGGATGAGGACAGGATGAAACTAATAGAGTATAAAGACACTAAGGACAGTACAGAACCACAAAACGTAAAGTTTATCTGCGATTTTAATTATAGTGGTGGACGCCTCAAGAAGATTATCCGAAAATATTGGCCAATACTAAAGAATGATTCAGTTTTAAACTCGATACTCCCGAGCACACCAGACATAGTGTATAGAGGGGTACCAAACCTTAAAAGCACCTTAGTCAAGAACCATATACCAACAAGAAATTTGACAAACCAGTTCTTTAAAGAAAAGTTTGGTTTTTATGGATGCGGGATGTGTGGGGCTTGTAGGAATTCTAAAAGCAGTAAAAGAGCAGTAAGAGAATTTTGCCACCCACAAGATAAAAACACTAAGTTTAAAATAAAACAAGTTATTACCTGTCACTCTACAAAGATAATTTATATGATTACATGCCCCTGTGGGTTAGCCTACATAGGGAGGACCACTAGGACCCTTAAAACTAGAATTCAGGAACACATCAGAAATATTAAAAATGGGTTTTTAAAACATAGTGTATCCTTACATTTTAAAAATTATCATAATAGTAATCCACATCTAATGGAGTTTATGGGAATACAAAAGTAATTGGAAATTGGAGAGGCGGGGATCCCATAAAACTAATTGGACAAGCAGAGATGAAATGGATTTTTAATTTAAACACTATGCAACCCTATGGTCTTAATGATGATTTTGAAATATGCCACTTCTTATAACTCCTTTTTACTATATTTTTTATATATATATTTTTTATATATATTTAACAAAATTATTGGCTACAGATTTTTATAATAATATTTTTTATCTATTTACTATTTTTTAATCTATATAATAACTTTGTGCATTTTATTGTTATAAATTGAGGTGGAGAAATCATCATGGTAACCATTATGGAAAGACCCCCCTCCCCCCTCCCTTTTTTTGCACAGTGTTTTGGGTTGCTTTTTGGTGGAGATGATAAAATTATTTTTAATGCTTTTGGGATTGACTAATACTCTGTATCTCTCTATCTATGTGTTTACAATGCTCCAATATGGGCACACCACCCAAATAAAGGGAAGAATATGGACTTTTATGTGGACATTATTAAGGACATTCTTTTGCCAACACTTTGCCCTCGAATAAAATGGCGAAATCACCCTCTACAAGTGTGGAAACCTGAATACGAATCCACATCACAGAAGAGGAAGCTGGATCCCACGTGACCGGGAAGGAGGCATTATCAAGTAGTGGGATGGATAGAGACTATTCAGATTCCCGGAAGTGACATCACGCGCTCGTTTTTACGTGCGTGCGCGATGACGTCACCAATAAGGGATAGAGTACCTTCAGCTGAATTTCCTCATACTCCCCCATAAGAACGCCCGTGATTGGTTGGAATGCGGTCCGTTTCCTCCAATCAGGACGGAAGGAGGGATATTTAAGTATAACAAACCAGGATGGAAGTCACCAATTGAGAAAGCCGGGTGAGATCGGCGAAACGCGTTTTGGACAACTACCAGGATATTGTATGTATTTTAAATGGTTTTAAATGTTCGTATGAATAAACCTTTATCAAGTTACATGCATCTGGTATATCTTCTATCCTGCTGGAAAGGGGGAAAGAGTCATCCCTAAAAAGGACTCACGGGCCATTATACTCAGAGCCAGGTTACAGGCTCTTATTCAGGTGAGAAGAATACCTCCACCTTTATTTCTGATACCTAAAGTTATAAGGATTTCAACACCAGGGCGAATTTTCCCTGTTTTCTCTTTTTTTGTTCTTTCTTGAGGAACATACAACAAACGGATCGGATATTACTCAGATACCTTACATACCCTTGAGAAATTGCCGGGGAGTAAGTGATTAATTACTAAGCGCTACACACTCTCACTATCACATATTGGTTGTGTATATAGTGGATTTATTGTACTGGATTATAATAGGATTGGAGAGTTCCTATTTTTTGTGTGTGAGCTGCTGCACTAAGAGCACCTTATTTTGGAAATCATTTTAAGCGCCTGTTAACACAGGTCACTTTGTATACTTGTTATTTATTGTTTAAACTCTTCATCTCTGTGTGTGCTGCTACAATCCAAATGTCTCTCTTTGAGAAGAGATCCAAGTATGGACAGAATATTGATACTCTATTTAATGACACATTGACCCCAAGGGTAGAAAATGAACAAGATTTGAAAATAAAATTACGTAATGCATGCTATAAATTGGAGAAACTATTAATTAGAGAGATTAAAATAAAATGGGAAATAGCTACGCTGGATAAATATGCTAGAGAACAAATCACTCCAAGAGGCCTGAGGTTCTCCAAAAGTCCTTCATTTGACCAAGAAGAAGAAGACTTTATACAGGAGTGGACAGACCTCTTGGAGAGCTTTTCATTCGGTATGATGAGTCTGATTATTAAGAGACGGAATAATACTTTACCTAAATTAGATTCGGAAATAATGGAATTAAAGAATTTCCTGAATGAAAATATGACACAGGAACAGTATAATAACACTCTAATTGACATCCAAAAGAACTTGGAGAGAACAGAAAATAATGTTATTGAAATTAAAAAAAGGAAATATTTACGTGATAAGGAAGACTACGCACAAAATCAGGTTAGGACATATGCAAAGGGGGGAGAACAAGCATATAGAAATACAAGATATAGCAATAAGGGTGAACGATATAGAAGTGCTAGACCTAACTCCAATAGAAATGAATGGAGGGAAAGTAGAGATCAGGTGGTAAGGACCCCCGGCTATAGGGGGTATAACCAAAGAGAAAGGTCATCATGGAGAGTTGGGAACTCACCAAGACGTGACAATAGAAGGTGGGAACCAGTGGTTAAGAAAAAGCGGCCTGTGTCCCCAGTAAAGGAGGGGACAAGACCACCCAGATCTGGTCTGACTACTGTGAAAGACCAATCTGAGATTGCTGCGAGAAATAAATCTGGGGCCACACGCAGACCACACCAAAATAACGATAATGAAGTCACCTTACGGAATAGATTTCAGGTTCTCTCCGCACCCTCGGTAGATGAGGATTTTTGGCACAGACAGGTGAGGGGTCGTCACAAGGAATCCCCAATGCCCCGATTATCCCCAGGGAAACGGGGACGCAGTATAGAAGAAGGGGAGCTAGAGGAGGAGCATATCTACAAAAAAGAAAAGAGAGAAAGATATCCAAACAGAACGGAATCTTCAATCTCTCACAAAAGGAACTGACTAAATCTCAAATGAGCCTATTGGCGAAGGGTTTGAAATTTGCCCCAACGAAGCCAATAGACAGGTTCAGCGTTTACCTAGACTTAAATCGTTTTAAACGTAAACTTTGTTTAAAAAAATTTTTTTTGAAACATCCTGCCATCCATAACTCTATAGGTGAACATAATTCTGACATTATCCATACAGACCTAAAAGAGAATTCCACTTTTTTCCCTCGCCACTTCATTTCTGAGGAAATGGTGACGTTTGAAAAAAATGGTAATGAATGACATTAATAAAATTAATAAACCCAAATCAAGTAATTACAATCTGAATATTCATGAGAGACAGGCTTTGAAGGAACTAAGAGAAGATGAGTCCCTGGTAATTAAACCAGCAGATAAGGGGGGGGGGGGGATTGTCGTTCTAGACTGTGATGATTATAATAAAGAGGCACAGAGACTGTTAGGAGATGAGCAAACATACCGTATTCTAAAAACTGATCCCACTAAAGATTTTAAAAAAAGTTATAACATTTTAATTGAGAAAGGTAAGATTTTAAATATTTTAAATCAGAAAGAATATAAATTTCTAAATATACAACACCCTAAAGTTCCTGTATTTTACTATTTACCTAAGGTACATAAAAATAAAGATCAACCACCCGGAAGACCCATAGTCTCCGGGATAGGCTCCATTTCTAGTAAATTATCTCAATATATTGACAGATGCTTACAGCCTATTGTTCGCACATGCCCTAGCTACCTCAAAGACACTATCAACATTCTACAAGTGATTAAAGATATAGAATGGAATGATAATTACTACCTCGTAACTGCCGATGTAAACTCCCTATACACAATTATTTCACACACGAGAGGGTGTAATGCAACTAAGCACTTTCTAGAATGTTCCAAAAGATTTCATCAATCACAAATCGATTTTATCGTAGAGGGGATAAACTGGATTTTAACCAATAATTATTTCTGGTATAGGGAGGAATTTTACTTACAAATCTGCGGCACGGCGATGGGCACGAGGTTCACACCCAGCTATGCGAATTTATTTATGTCACATTGGGAATTGGAGTTTATCCAGAATGACCGTAGATGGGATGCGAACCTCGTGGCCTATCGCCGCTATATAGACAATATATTTTTTATCTGGAATGGAGACGAGACATCACTAAAAGTGTTTTTAAATCATCTTAATACAAACGAATGGGGCATTAAACTTACAAGTAATTTTAGCAAGAATTCCGTGGAATTTTTAGACCTTAATATTTATGTGGAGCAAAATGTATTAAAAACCTGCACTCATTTTAAAAAGGTTGACGTTAATAGTTACATAGGGGAGAATAGTTGCCACTTCTCCCCTTGGCTACTAAACGCCCCGAAGGCACAACTGCTTAGAATTAAAAGAAACTGCACTGATCAACATAAATTTCACGAACAGGCGGTAAAAATCATTAATGATTTTAAAGAAAAAGGGTACAACGATGGTATCCTAGAGAAAGCCCTTTCTGAAGTAGTGGATGAGGACAGGATGAAACTAATAGAGTATAAAGACACTAAGGACAGTACAGAACCACAAAACGTAAAGTTTATCTGCGATTTTAATTATAGTGGTGGACGCCTCAAGAAGATTATCCGAAAATATTGGCCAATACTAAAGAATGATTCAGTTTTAAACTCGATACTCCCGAGCACACCAGACATAGTGTATAGAGGGGTACCAAACCTTAAAAGCACCTTAGTCAAGAACCATATACCAACAAGAAATTTGACAAACCAGTTCTTTAAAGAAAAGTTTGGTTTTTATGGATGCGGGATGTGTGGGGCTTGTAGGAATTCTAAAAGCAGTAAAAGAGCAGTAAGAGAATTTTGCCACCCACAAGATAAAAACACTAAGTTTAAAATAAAACAAGTTATTACCTGTCACTCTACAAAGATAATTTATATGATTACATGCCCCTGTGGGTTAGCCTACATAGGGAGGACCACTAGGACCCTTAAAACTAGAATTCAGGAACACATCAGAAATATTAAAAATGGGTTTTTAAAACATAGTGTATCCTTACATTTTAAAAATTATCATAATAGTAATCCACATCTAATGGAGTTTATGGGAATACAAAAGTAATTGGAAATTGGAGAGGCGGGGATCCCATAAAACTAATTGGACAAGCAGAGATGAAATGGATTTTTAATTTAAACACTATGCAACCCTATGGTCTTAATGATGATTTTGAAATATGCCACTTCTTATAACTCCTTTTTACTATATTTTTTATATATATATTTTTTATATATATTTAACAAAATTATTGGCTACAGATTTTTATAATAATATTTTTTATCTATTTACTATTTTTTAATCTATATAATAACTTTGTGCATTTTATTGTTATAAATTGAGGTGGAGAAATCATCATGGTAACCATTATGGAAAGACCCCCCTCCCCCCTCCCTTTTTTTGCACAGTGTTTTGGGTTGCTTTTTGGTGGAGATGATAAAATTATTTTTAATGCTTTTGGGATTGACTAATACTCTGTATCTCTCTATCTATGTGTTTACAATGCTCCAATATGGGCACACCACCCAAATAAAGGGAAGAATATGGACTTTTATGTGGACATTATTAAGGACATTCTTTTGCCAACACTTTGCCCTCGAATAAAATGGCGAAATCACCCTCTACAAGTGTGGAAACCTGAATACGAATCCACATCACAGAAGAGGAAGCTGGAACCCACGTGACCGGGAAGGAGGCATTATCAAGTAGTGGGATGGATAGAGACTATTCAGATTCCCGGAAGTGACATCACGCGCTCGTTTTTACGTGCGTGCGCGATGACGTCACCAATAAGGGATAGAGTACCTTCAGCTGAATTTCCTCATACTCCCCCATAAGAACGCCCGTGATTGGTTGGAATGCGGTCCGTTTCCTCCAATCAGGACGGAAGGAGGGATATTTAAGTATAACAAACCAGGATGGAAGTCACCAATTGAGAAAGCCGGGTGAGATCGGCGAAACGCGTTTTGGACAACTACCAGGATATTGTATGTATTTTAAATGGTTTTAAATGTTCGTATGAATAAACCTTTATCAAGTTACATGCATCTGGTATATCTTCTATCCTGCTGGAAAGGGGGAAAGAGTCATCCCTAAAAAGGACTCACGGGCCATTATACTCAGAGCCAGGTTACAGGCTCTTATTCAGGTGAGAAGAATACCTCCACCTTTATTTCTGATACCTAAAGTTATAAGGATTTCAACACCAGGGCGAATTTTCCCTGTTTTCTCTTTTTTTGTTCTTTCTTGAGGAACATACAACAAACGGATCGGATATTACTCAGATACCTTACATACCCTTGAGAAATTGCCGGGGAGTAAGTGATTAATTACTAAGCGCTACACACTCTCACTATCACATATTGGTTGTGTATATAGTGGATTTATTGTACTGGATTATAATAGGATTGGAGAGTTCCTATTTTTTGTGTGTGAGCTGCTGCACTAAGAGCACCTTATTTTGGAAATCATTTTAAGCGCCTGTTAACACAGGTCACTTTGTATACTTGTTATTTATTGTTTAAACTCTTCATCTCTGTGTGTGCTGCTACAATCCAAATGTCTCTCTTTGAGAAGAGATCCAAGTATGGACAGAATATTGATACTCTATTTAATGACACATTGACCCCAAGGGTAGAAAATGAACAAGATTTGAAAATAAAATTACGTAATGCATGCTATAAATTGGAGAAACTATTAATTAGAGAGATTAAAATAAAATGGGAAATAGCTACGCTGGATAAATATGCTAGAGAACAAATCACTCCAAGAGGCCTGAGGTTCTCCAAAAGTCCTTCATTTGACCAAGAAGAAGAAGACTTTATACAGGAGTGGACAGACCTCTTGGAGAGCTTTTCATTCGGTATGATGAGTCTGATTATTAAGAGACGGAATAATACTTTACCTAAATTAGATTCGGAAATAATGGAATTAAAGAATTTCCTGAATGAAAATATGACACAGGAACAGTATAATAACACTCTAATTGACATCCAAAAGAACTTGGAGAGAACAGAAAATAATGTTATTGAAATTAAAAAAAGGAAATATTTACGTGATAAGGAAGACTACGCACAAAATCAGGTTAGGACATATGCAAAGGGGGGAGAACAAGCATATAGAAATACAAGATATAGCAATAAGGGTGAACGATATAGAAGTGCTAGACCTAACTCCAATAGAAATGAATGGAGGGAAAGTAGAGATCAGGTGGTAAGGACCCCCGGCTATAGGGGGTATAACCAAAGAGAAAGGTCATCATGGAGAGTTGGGAACTCACCAAGACGTGACAATAGAAGGTGGGAACCAGTGGTTAAGAAAAAGCGGCCTGTGTCCCCAGTAAAGGAGGGGACAAGACCACCCAGATCTGGTCTGACTACTGTGAAAGACCAATCTGAGATTGCTGCGAGAAATAAATCTGGGGCCACACGCAGACCACACCAAAATAACGATAATGAAGTCACCTTACGGAATAGATTTCAGGTTCTCTCCGCACCCTCGGTAGATGAGGATTTTTGGCACAGACAGGTGAGGGGTCGTCACAAGGAATCCCCAATGCCCTGATTATCCCCAGGGAAACGGGGACGCAGTATAGAAGAAGGGGAGCTAGAGGAGGAGCATATCTACAAAAAAGAAAAGAGAGAAAGATATCCAAACAGAACGGAATCTTCAATCTCTCACAAAAGGAACTGACTAAATCTCAAATGAGCCTATTGGCGAAGGGTTTGAAATTTGCCCCAACGAAGCCAATAGACAGGTTCAGCGTTTACCTAGACTTAAATCGTTTTAAACGTAAACTTTGTTTAAAAAAATTTTTTTTGAAACATCCTGCCATCCATAACTCTATAGGTGAACATAATTCTGACATTATCCATACAGACCTAAAAGAGAATTCCACTTTTTTCCCTCGCCACTTCATTTCTGAGGAAATGGTGACGTTTGAAAAAAATGGTAATGAATGACATTAATAAAATTAATAAACCCAAATCAAGTAATTACAATCTGAATATTCATGAGAGACAGGCTTTGAAGGAACTAAGAGAAGATGAGTCCCTGGTAATTAAACCAGCAGATAAGGGGGGGGGGATTGTCGTTCTAGACTGTGATGATTATAATAAAGAGGCACAGAGACTGTTAGGAGATGAGCAAACATACCGCATTCTAAAAACTGATCCCACTAAAGATTTTAAAAAAAGTTATAACATTTTAATTGAGAAAGGTAAGATTTTAAATATTTTAAATCAGAAAGAATATAAATTTCTAAATATACAACACCCTAAAGTTCCTGTATTTTACTATTTACCTAAGGTACATAAAAATAAAGATCAACCACCCGGAAGACCCATAGTCTCCGGGATAGGCTCCATTTCTAGTAAATTATCTCAATATATTGACAGATGCTTACAGCCTATTGTTCGCACATGCCCTAGCTACCTCAAAGACACTATCAACATTCTACAAGTGATTAAAGATATAGAATGGAATGATAATTACTACCTCGTAACTGCCGATGTAAACTCCCTATACACAATTATTTCACACACGAGAGGGTGTAATGCAACTAAGCACTTTCTAGAATGTTCCAAAAGATTTCATCAATCACAAATCGATTTTATCGTAGAGGGGATAAACTGGATTTTAACCAATAATTATTTCTGGTATAGGGAGGAATTTTACTTACAAATCTGCGGCACGGCGATGGGCACGAGGTTCACACCCAGCTATGCGAATTTATTTATGTCACATTGGGAATTGGAGTTTATCCAGAATGACCGTAGATGGGATGCGAACCTCGTGGCCTATCGCCGCTATATAGACAATATATTTTTTATCTGGAATGGAGACGAGACATCACTAAAAGTGTTTTTAAATCATCTTAATACAAACGAATGGGGCATAAAACTTACAAGTAATTTTAGCAAGAATTCCGTGGAATTTTTAGACCTTAATATTTATGTGGAGCAAAATGTATTAAAAACCTGCACTCATTTTAAAAAGGTTGACGTTAATAGTTACATAGGGGAGAATAGTTGCCACTTCTCCCCTTGGCTACTAAACGCCCCGAAGGCACAACTGCTTAGAATTAAAAGAAACTGCACTGATCAACATAAATTTCACGAACAGGCGGTAAAAATCATTAATGATTTTAAAGAAAAAGGGTACAACGATGGTATCCTAGAGAAAGCCCTTTCTGAAGTAGTGGATGAGGACAGGATGAAACTAATAGAGTATAAAGACACTAAGGACAGTACAGAACCACAAAACGTAAAGTTTATCTGCGATTTTAATTATAGTGGTGGACGCCTCAAGAAGATTATCCGAAAATATTGGCCAATACTAAAGAATGATTCAGTTTTAAACTCGATACTCCCGAGCACACCAGACATAGTGTATAGAGGGGTACCAAACCTTAAAAGCACCTTAGTCAAGAACCATATACCAACAAGAAATTTGACAAACCAGTTCTTTAAAGAAAAGTTTGGTTTTTATGGATGCGGGATGTGTGGGGCTTGTAGGAATTCTAAAAGCAGTAAAAGAGCAGTAAGAGAATTTTGCCACCCACAAGATAAAAACACTAAGTTTAAAATAAAACAAGTTATTACCTGTCACTCTACAAAGATAATTTATATGATTACATGCCCCTGTGGGTTAGCCTACATAGGGAGGACCACTAGGACCCTTAAAACTAGAATTCAGGAACACATCAGAAATATTAAAAATGGGTTTTTAAAACATAGTGTATCCTTACATTTTAAAAATTATCATAATAGTAATCCACATCTAATGGAGTTTATGGGAATACAAAAGTAATTGGAAATTGGAGAGGCGGGGATCCCATAAAACTAATTGGACAAGCAGAGATGAAATGGATTTTTAATTTAAACACTATGCAACCCTATGGTCTTAATGATGATTTTGAAATATGCCACTTCTTATAACTCCTTTTTACTATATTTTTTATATATATATTTTTTATATATATTTAACAAAATTATTGGCTACAGATTTTTATAATAATATTTTTTATCTATTTACTATTTTTTAATCTATATAATAACTTTGTGCATTTTATTGTTATAAATTGAGGTGGAGAAATCATCATGGTAACCATTATGGAAAGACCCCCCTCCCCCCTCCCTTTTTTTGCACAGTGTTTTGGGTTGCTTTTTGGTGGAGATGATAAAATTATTTTTAATGCTTTTGGGATTGACTAATACTCTGTATCTCTCTATCTATGTGTTTACAATGCTCCAATATGGGCACACCACCCAAATAAAGGGAAGAATATGGACTTTTATGTGGACATTATTAAGGACATTCTTTTGCCAACACTTTGCCCTCGAATAAAATGGCGAAATCACCCTCTACAAGTGTGGAAACCTGAATACGAATCCACATCACAGAAGAGGAAGCTGGATCCCACGTGACCGGGAAGGAGGCATTATCAAGTAGTGGGATGGATAGAGACTATTCAGATTCCCGGAAGTGACATCACGCGCTCGTTTTTACGTGCGTGCGCGATGACGTCACCAATAAGGGATAGAGTACCTTCAGCTGAATTTCCTCATACTCCCCCATAAGAACGCCCGTGATTGGTTGGAATGCGGTCCGTTTCCTCCAATCAGGACGGAAGGAGGGATATTTAAGTATAACAAACCAGGATGGAAGTCACCAATTGAGAAAGCCGGGTGAGATCGGCGAAACGCGTTTTGGACAACTACCAGGATATTGTATGTATTTTAAATGGTTTTAAATGTTCGTATGAATAAACCTTTATCAAGTTACATGCATCTGGTATATCTTCTATCCTGCTGGAAAGGGGGAAAGAGTCATCCCTAAAAAGGACTCACGGGCCATTATACTCAGAGCCAGGTTACAGGCTCTTATTCAGGTGAGAAGAATACCTCCACCTTTATTTCTGATACCTAAAGTTATAAGGATTTCAACACCAGGGCGAATTTTCCCTGTTTTCTCTTTTTTTGTTCTTTCTTGAGGAACATACAACAAACGGATCGGATATTACTCAGATACCTTACATACCCTTGAGAAATTGCCGGGGAGTAAGTGATTAATTACTAAGCGCTACACACTCTCACTATCACATATTGGTTGTGTATATAGTGGATTTATTGTACTGGATTATAATAGGATTGGAGAGTTCCTATTTTTTGTGTGTGAGCTGCTGCACTAAGAGCACCTTATTTTGGAAATCATTTTAAGCGCCTGTTAACACAGGTCACTTTGTATACTTGTTATTTATTGTTTAAACTCTTCATCTCTGTGTGTGCTGCTACAATCCAAATGTCTCTCTTTGAGAAGAGATCCAAGTATGGACAGAATATTGATACTCTATTTAATGACACATTGACCCCAAGGGTAGAAAATGAACAAGATTTGAAAATAAAATTACGTAATGCATGCTATAAATTGGAGAAACTATTAATTAGAGAGATTAAAATAAAATGGGAAATAGCTACGCTGGATAAATATGCTAGAGAACAAATCACTCCAAGAGGCCTGAGGTTCTCCAAAAGTCCTTCATTTGACCAAGAAGAAGAAGACTTTATACAGGAGTGGACAGACCTCTTGGAGAGCTTTTCATTCGGTATGATGAGTCTGATTATTAAGAGACGGAATAATACTTTACCTAAATTAGATTCGGAAATAATGGAATTAAAGAATTTCCTGAATGAAAATATGACACAGGAACAGTATAATAACACTCTAATTGACATCCAAAAGAACTTGGAGAGAACAGAAAATAATGTTATTGAAATTAAAAAAAGGAAATATTTACGTGATAAGGAAGACTACGCACAAAATCAGGTTAGGACATATGCAAAGGGGGGAGAACAAGCATATAGAAATACAAGATATAGCAATAAGGGTGAACGATATAGAAGTGCTAGACCTAACTCCAATAGAAATGAATGGAGGGAAAGTAGAGATCAGGTGGTAAGGACCCCCGGCTATAGGGGGTATAACCAAAGAGAAAGGTCATCATGGAGAGTTGGGAACTCACCAAGACGTGACAATAGAAGGTGGGAACCAGTGGTTAAGAAAAAGCGGCCTGTGTCCCCAGTAAAGGAGGGGACAAGACCACCCAGATCTGGTCTGACTACTGTGAAAGACCAATCTGAGATTGCTGCGAGAAATAAATCTGGGGCCACACGCAGACCACACCAAAATAACGATAATGAAGTCACCTTACGGAATAGATTTCAGGTTCTCTCCGCACCCTCGGTAGATGAGGATTTTTGGCACAGACAGGTGAGGGGTCGTCACAAGGAATCCCCAATGCCCCGATTATCCCCAGGGAAACGGGGACGCAGTATAGAAGAAGGGGAGCTAGAGGAGGAGCATATCTACAAAAAAGAAAAGAGAGAAAGATATCCAAACAGAACGGAATCTTCAATCTCTCACAAAAGGAACTGACTAAATCTCAAATGAGCCTATTGGCGAAGGGTTTGAAATTTGCCCCAACGAAGCCAATAGACAGGTTCAGCGTTTACCTAGACTTAAATCGTTTTAAACGTAAACTTTGTTTAAAAAAATTTTTTTTGAAACATCCTGCCATCCATAACTCTATAGGTGAACATAATTCTGACATTATCCATACAGACCTAAAAGAGAATTCCACTTTTTTCCCTCGCCACTTCATTTCTGAGGAAATGGTGACGTTTGAAAAAAATGGTAATGAATGACATTAATAAAATTAATAAACCCAAATCAAGTAATTACAATCTGAATATTCATGAGAGACAGGCTTTGAAGGAACTAAGAGAAGATGAGTCCCTGGTAATTAAACCAGCAGATAAGGGGGGGGGGATTGTCGTTCTAGACTGTGATGATTATAATAAAGAGGCACAGAGACTGTTAGGAGATGAGCAAACATACCGCATTCTAAAAACTGATCCCACTAAAGATTTTAAAAAAAGTTATAACATTTTAATTGAGAAAGGTAAGATTTTAAATATTTTAAATCAGAAAGAATATAAATTTCTAAATATACAACACCCTAAAGTTCCTGTATTTTACTATTTACCTAAGGTACATAAAAATAAAGATCAACCACCCGGAAGACCCATAGTCTCCGGGATAGGCTCCATTTCTAGTAAATTATCTCAATATATTGACAGATGCTTACAGCCTATTGTTCGCACATGCCCTAGCTACCTCAAAGACACTATCAACATTCTACAAGTGATTAAAGATATAGAATGGAATGATAATTACTACCTCGTAACTGCCGATGTAAACTCCCTATACACAATTATTTCACACACGAGAGGGTGTAATGCAACTAAGCACTTTCTAGAATGTTCCAAAAGATTTCATCAATCACAAATCGATTTTATCGTAGAGGGGATAAACTGGATTTTAACCAATAATTATTTCTGGTATAGGGAGGAATTTTACTTACAAATCTGCGGCACGGCGATGGGCACGAGGTTCACACCCAGCTATGCGAATTTATTTATGTCACATTGGGAATTGGAGTTTATCCAGAATGACCGTAGATGGGATGCGAACCTCGTGGCCTATCGCCGCTATATAGACAATATATTTTTTATCTGGAATGGAGACGAGACATCACTAAAAGTGTTTTTAAATCATCTTAATACAAACGAATGGGGCATAAAACTTACAAGTAATTTTAGCAAGAATTCCGTGGAATTTTTAGACCTTAATATTTATGTGGAGCAAAATGTATTAAAAACCTGCACTCATTTTAAAAAGGTTGACGTTAATAGTTACATAGGGGAGAATAGTTGCCACTTCTCCCCTTGGCTACTAAACGCCCCGAAGGCACAACTGCTTAGAATTAAAAGAAACTGCACTGATCAACATAAATTTCACGAACAGGCGGTAAAAATCATTAATGATTTTAAAGAAAAAGGGTACAACGATGGTATCCTAGAGAAAGCCCTTTCTGAAGTAGTGGATGAGGACAGGATGAAACTAATAGAGTATAAAGACACTAAGGACAGTACAGAACCACAAAACGTAAAGTTTATCTGCGATTTTAATTATAGTGGTGGACGCCTCAAGAAGATTATCCGAAAATATTGGCCAATACTAAAGAATGATTCAGTTTTAAACTCGATACTCCCGAGCACACCAGACATAGTGTATAGAGGGGTACCAAACCTTAAAAGCACCTTAGTCAAGAACCATATACCAACAAGAAATTTGACAAACCAGTTCTTTAAAGAAAAGTTTGGTTTTTATGGATGCGGGATGTGTGGGGCTTGTAGGAATTCTAAAAGCAGTAAAAGAGCAGTAAGAGAATTTTGCCACCCACAAGATAAAAACACTAAGTTTAAAATAAAACAAGTTATTACCTGTCACTCTACAAAGATAATTTATATGATTACATGCCCCTGTGGGTTAGCCTACATAGGGAGGACCACTAGGACCCTTAAAACTAGAATTCAGGAACACATCAGAAATATTAAAAATGGGTTTTTAAAACATAGTGTATCCTTACATTTTAAAAATTATCATAATAGTAATCCACATCTAATGGAGTTTATGGGAATACAAAAGTAATTGGAAATTGGAGAGGCGGGGATCCCATAAAACTAATTGGACAAGCAGAGATGAAATGGATTTTTAATTTAAACACTATGCAACCCTATGGTCTTAATGATGATTTTGAAATATGCCACTTCTTATAACTCCTTTTTACTATATTTTTTATATATATATTTTTTATATATATTTAACAAAATTATTGGCTACAGATTTTTATAATAATATTTTTTATCTATTTACTATTTTTTAATCTATATAATAACTTTGTGCATTTTATTGTTATAAATTGAGGTGGAGAAATCATCATGGTAACCATTATGGAAAGACCCCCCTCCCCCCTCCCTTTTTTTGCACAGTGTTTTGGGTTGCTTTTTGGTGGAGATGATAAAATTATTTTTAATGCTTTTGGGATTGACTAATACTCTGTATCTCTCTATCTATGTGTTTACAATGCTCCAATATGGGCACACCACCCAAATAAAGGGAAGAATATGGACTTTTATGTGGACATTATTAAGGACATTCTTTTGCCAACACTTTGCCCTCGAATAAAATGGCGAAATCACCCTCTACAAGTGTGGAAACCTGAATACGAATCCACATCACAGAAGAGGAAGCTGGATCCCACGTGACCGGGAAGGAGGCATTATCAAGTAGTGGGATGGATAGAGACTATTCAGATTCCCGGAAGTGACATCACGCGCTCGTTTTTACGTGCGTGCGCGATGACGTCACCAATAAGGGATAGAGTACCTTCAGCTGAATTTCCTCATACTCCCCCATAAGAACGCCCGTGATTGGTTGGAATGCGGTCCGTTTCCTCCAATCAGGACGGAAGGAGGGATATTTAAGTATAACAAACCAGGATGGAAGTCACCAATTGAGAAAGCCGGGTGAGATCGGCGAAACGCGTTTTGGACAACTACCAGGATATTGTATGTATTTTAAATGGTTTTAAATGTTCGTATGAATAAACCTTTATCAAGTTACATGCATCTGGTATATCTTCTATCCTGCTGGAAAGGGGGAAAGAGTCATCCCTAAAAAGGACTCACGGGCCATTATACTCAGAGCCAGGTTACAGGCTCTTATTCAGGTGAGAAGAATACCTCCACCTTTATTTCTGATACCTAAAGTTATAAGGATTTCAACACCAGGGCGAATTTTCCCTGTTTTCTCTTTTTTTGTTCTTTCTTGAGGAACATACAACAAACGGATCGGATATTACTCAGATACCTTACATACCCTTGAGAAATTGCCGGGGAGTAAGTGATTAATTACTAAGCGCTACACACTCTCACTATCACATATTGGTTGTGTATATAGTGGATTTATTGTACTGGATTATAATAGGATTGGAGAGTTCCTATTTTTTGTGTGTGAGCTGCTGCACTAAGAGCACCTTATTTTGGAAATCATTTTAAGCGCCTGTTAACACAGGTCACTTTGTATACTTGTTATTTATTGTTTAAACTCTTCATCTCTGTGTGTGCTGCTACAATCCAAATGTCTCTCTTTGAGAAGAGATCCAAGTATGGACAGAATATTGATACTCTATTTAATGACACATTGACCCCAAGGGTAGAAAATGAACAAGATTTGAAAATAAAATTACGTAATGCATGCTATAAATTGGAGAAACTATTAATTAGAGAGATTAAAATAAAATGGGAAATAGCTACGCTGGATAAATATGCTAGAGAACAAATCACTCCAAGAGGCCTGAGGTTCTCCAAAAGTCCTTCATTTGACCAAGAAGAAGAAGACTTTATACAGGAGTGGACAGACCTCTTGGAGAGCTTTTCATTCGGTATGATGAGTCTGATTATTAAGAGACGGAATAATACTTTACCTAAATTAGATTCGGAAATAATGGAATTAAAGAATTTCCTGAATGAAAATATGACACAGGAACAGTATAATAACACTCTAATTGACATCCAAAAGAACTTGGAGAGAACAGAAAATAATGTTATTGAAATTAAAAAAAGGAAATATTTACGTGATAAGGAAGACTACGCACAAAATCAGGTTAGGACATATGCAAAGGGGGGAGAACAAGCATATAGAAATACAAGATATAGCAATAAGGGTGAACGATATAGAAGTGCTAGACCTAACTCCAATAGAAATGAATGGAGGGAAAGTAGAGATCAGGTGGTAAGGACCCCCGGCTATAGGGGGTATAACCAAAGAGAAAGGTCATCATGGAGAGTTGGGAACTCACCAAGACGTGACAATAGAAGGTGGGAACCAGTGGTTAAGAAAAAGCGGCCTGTGTCCCCAGTAAAGGAGGGGACAAGACCACCCAGATCTGGTCTGACTACTGTGAAAGACCAATCTGAGATTGCTGCGAGAAATAAATCTGGGGCCACACGCAGACCACACCAAAATAACGATAATGAAGTCACCTTACGGAATAGATTTCAGGTTCTCTCCGCACCCTCGGTAGATGAGGATTTTTGGCACAGACAGGTGAGGGGTCGTCACAAGGAATCCCCAATGCCCCGATTATCCCCAGGGAAACGGGGACGCAGTATAGAAGAAGGGGAGCTAGAGGAGGAGCATATCTACAAAAAAGAAAAGAGAGAAAGATATCCAAACAGAACGGAATCTTCAATCTCTCACAAAAGGAACTGACTAAATCTCAAATGAGCCTATTGGCGAAGGGTTTGAAATTTGCCCCAACGAAGCCAATAGACAGGTTCAGCGTTTACCTAGACTTAAATCGTTTTAAACGTAAACTTTGTTTAAAAAAATTTTTTTTGAAACATCCTGCCATCCATAACTCTATAGGTGAACATAATTCTGACATTATCCATACAGACCTAAAAGAGAATTCCACTTTTTTCCCTCGCCACTTCATTTCTGAGGAAAGGGTGACGTTTGAAAAAAATGGTAATGAATGACATTAATAAAATTAATAAACCCAAATCAAGTAATTACAATCTGAATATTCATGAGAGACAGGCTTTGAAGGAACTAAGAGAAGATGAGTCCCTGGTAATTAAACCAGCAGATAAGGGGGGGGGGATTGTCGTTCTAGACTGTGATGATTATAATAAAGAGGCACAGAGACTGTTAGGAGATGAGCAAACATACCGTATTCTAAAAACTGATCCCACTAAAGATTTTAAAAAAAGTTATAACATTTTAATTGAGAAAGGTAAGATTTTAAATATTTTAAATCAGAAAGAATATACATTTCTAAATATACAACACCCTAAAGTTCCTGTATTTTACTATTTACCTAAGGTACATAAAAATAAAGATCAACCACCCGGAAGACCCATAGTCTCCGGGATAGGCTCCATTTCTAGTAAATTATCTCAATATATTGACAGATGCTTACAGCCTATTGTTCGCACATGCCCTAGCTACCTCAAAGACACTATCAACATTCTACAAGTGATTAAAGATATAGAATGGAATGATAATTACTACCTCGTAACTGCCGATGTAAACTCCCTATACACAATTATTTCACACACGAGAGGGTGTAATGCAACTAAGCACTTTCTAGAATGTTCCAAAAGATTTCATCAATCACAAATCGATTTTATCGTAGAGGGGATAAACTGGATTTTAACCAATAATTATTTCTGGTATAGGGAGGAATTTTACTTACAAATCTGCGGCACGGCGATGGGCACGAGGTTCACACCCAGCTATGCGAATTTATTTATGTCACATTGGGAATTGGAGTTTATCCAGAATGACCGTAGATGGGATGCGAACCTCGTGGCCTATCGCCGCTATATAGACAATATATTTTTTATCTGGAATGGAGACGAGACATCACTAAAAGTGTTTTTAAATCATCTTAATACAAACGAATGGGGCATTAAACTTACAAGTAATTTTAGCAAGAATTCCGTGGAATTTTTAGACCTTAATATTTATGTGGAGCAAAATGTATTAAAAACCTGCACTCATTTTAAAAAGGTTGACGTTAATAGTTACATAGGGGAGAATAGTTGCCACTTCTCCCCTTGGCTACTAAACGCCCCGAAGGCACAACTGCTTAGAATTAAAAGAAACTGCACTGATCAACATAAATTTCACGAACAGGCGGTAAAAATCATTAATGATTTTAAAGAAAAAGGGTACAACGATGGTATCCTAGAGAAAGCCCTTTCTGAAGTAGTGGATGAGGACAGGATGAAACTAATAGAGTATAAAGACACTAAGGACAGTACAGAACCACAAAACGTAAAGTTTATCTGCGATTTTAATTATAGTGGTGGACGCCTCAAGAAGATTATCCGAAAATATTGGCCAATACTAAAGAATGATTCAGTTTTAAACTCGATACTCCCGAGCACACCAGACATAGTGTATAGAGGGGTACCAAACCTTAAAAGCACCTTAGTCAAGAACCATATACCAACAAGAAATTTGACAAACCAGTTCTTTAAAGAAAAGTTTGGTTTTTATGGATGCGGGATGTGTGGGGCTTGTAGGAATTCTAAAAGCAGTAAAAGAGCAGTAAGAGAATTTTGCCACCCACAAGATAAAAACACTAAGTTTAAAATAAAACAAGTTATTACCTGTCACTCTACAAAGATAATTTATATGATTACATGCCCCTGTGGGTTAGCCTACATAGGGAGGACCACTAGGACCCTTAAAACTAGAATTCAGGAACACATCAGAAATATTAAAAATGGGTTTTTAAAACATAGTGTATCCTTACATTTTAAAAATTATCATAATAGTAATCCACATCTAATGGAGTTTATGGGAATACAAAAGTAATTGGAAATTGGAGAGGCGGGGATCCCATAAAACTAATTGGACAAGCAGAGATGAAATGGATTTTTAATTTAAACACTATGCAACCCTATGGTCTTAATGATGATTTTGAAATATGCCACTTCTTATAACTCCTTTTTACTATATTTTTTATATATATATTTTTTATATATATTTAACAAAATTATTGGCTACAGATTTTTATAATAATATTTTTTATCTATTTACTATTTTTTAATCTATATAATAACTTTGTGCATTTTATTGTTATAAATTGAGGTGGAGAAATCATCATGGTAACCATTATGGAAAGACCCCCCTCCCCCCTCCCTTTTTTTGCACAGTGTTTTGGGTTGCTTTTTGGTGGAGATGATAAAATTATTTTTAATGCTTTTGGGATTGACTAATACTCTGTATCTCTCTATCTATGTGTTTACAATGCTCCAATATGGGCACACCACCCAAATAAAGGGAAGAATATGGACTTTTATGTGGACATTATTAAGGACATTCTTTTGCCAACACTTTGCCCTCGAATAAAATGGCGAAATCACCCTCTACAAGTGTGGAAACCTGAATACGAATCCACATCACAGAAGAGGAAGCTGGATCCCACGTGACCGGGAAGGAGGCATTATCAAGTAGTGGGATGGATAGAGACTATTCAGATTCCCGGAAGTGACATCACGCGCTCGTTTTTACGTGCGTGCGCGATGACGTCACCAATAAGGGATAGAGTACCTTCAGCTGAATTTCCTCATACTCCCCCATAAGAACGCCCGTGATTGGTTGGAATGCGGTCCGTTTCCTCCAATCAGGACGGAAGGAGGGATATTTAAGTATAACAAACCAGGATGGAAGTCACCAATTGAGAAAGCCGGGTGAGATCGGCGAAACGCGTTTTGGACAACTACCAGGATATTGTATGTATTTTAAATGGTTTTAAATGTTCGTATGAATAAACCTTTATCAAGTTACATGCATCTGGTATATCTTCTATCCTGCTGGAAAGGGGGAAAGAGTCATCCCTAAAAAGGACTCACGGGCCATTATACTCAGAGCCAGGTTACAGGCTCTTATTCAGGTGAGAAGAATACCTCCACCTTTATTTCTGATACCTAAAGTTATAAGGATTTCAACACCAGGGCGAATTTTCCCTGTTTTCTCTTTTTTTGTTCTTTCTTGAGGAACATACAACAAACGGATCGGATATTACTCAGATACCTTACATACCCTTGAGAAATTGCCGGGGAGTAAGTGATTAATTACTAAGCGCTACACACTCTCACTATCACATATTGGTTGTGTATATAGTGGATTTATTGTACTGGATTATAATAGGATTGGAGAGTTCCTATTTTTTGTGTGTGAGCTGCTGCACTAAGAGCACCTTATTTTGGAAATCATTTTAAGCGCCTGTTAACACAGGTCACTTTGTATACTTGTTATTTATTGTTTAAACTCTTCATCTCTGTGTGTGCTGCTACAATCCAAATGTCTCTCTTTGAGAAGAGATCCAAGTATGGACAGAATATTGATACTCTATTTAATGACACATTGACCCCAAGGGTAGAAAATGAACAAGATTTGAAAATAAAATTACGTAATGCATGCTATAAATTGGAGAAACTATTAATTAGAGAGATTAAAATAAAATGGGAAATAGCTACGCTGGATAAATATGCTAGAGAACAAATCACTCCAAGAGGCCTGAGGTTCTCCAAAAGTCCTTCATTTGACCAAGAAGAAGAAGACTTTATACAGGAGTGGACAGACCTCTTGGAGAGCTTTTCATTCGGTATGATGAGTCTGATTATTAAGAGACGGAATAATACTTTACCTAAATTAGATTCGGAAATAATGGAATTAAAGAATTTCCTGAATGAAAATATGACACAGGAACAGTATAATAACACTCTAATTGACATCCAAAAGAACTTGGAGAGAACAGAAAATAATGTTATTGAAATTAAAAAAAGGAAATATTTACGTGATAAGGAAGACTACGCACAAAATCAGGTTAGGACATATGCAAAGGGGGGAGAACAAGCATATAGAAATACAAGATATAGCAATAAGGGTGAACGATATAGAAGTGCTAGACCTAACTCCAATAGAAATGAATGGAGGGAAAGTAGAGATCAGGTGGTAAGGACCCCCGGCTATAGGGGGTATAACCAAAGAGAAAGGTCATCATGGAGAGTTGGGAACTCACCAAGACGTGACAATAGAAGGTGGGAACCAGTGGTTAAGAAAAAGCGGCCTGTGTCCCCAGTAAAGGAGGGGACAAGACCACCCAGATCTGGTCTGACTACTGTGAAAGACCAATCTGAGATTGCTGCGAGAAATAAATCTGGGGCCACACGCAGACCACACCAAAATAACGATAATGAAGTCACCTTACGGAATAGATTTCAGGTTCTCTCCGCACCCTCGGTAGATGAGGATTTTTGGCACAGACAGGTGAGGGGTCGTCACAAGGAATCCCCAATGCCCCGATTATCCCCAGGGAAACGGGGACGCAGTATAGAAGAAGGGGAGCTAGAGGAGGAGCATATCTACAAAAAAGAAAAGAGAGAAAGATATCCAAACAGAACGGAATCTTCAATCTCTCACAAAAGGAACTGACTAAATCTCAAATGAGCCTATTGGCGAAGGGTTTGAAATTTGCCCCAACGAAGCCAATAGACAGGTTCAGCGTTTACCTAGACTTAAATCGTTTTAAACGTAAACTTTGTTTAAAAAAATTTTTTTTGAAACATCCTGCCATCCATAACTCTATAGGTGAACATAATTCTGACATTATCCATACAGACCTAAAAGAGAATTCCACTTTTTTCCCTCGCCACTTCATTTCTGAGGAAATGGTGACGTTTGAAAAAAATGGTAATGAATGACATTAATAAAATTAATAAACCCAAATCAAGTAATTACAATCTGAATATTCATGAGAGACAGGCTTTGAAGGAACTAAGAGAAGATGAGTCCCTGGTAATTAAACCAGCAGATAAGGGGGGGGGGATTGTCGTTCTAGACTGTGATGATTATAATAAAGAGGCACAGAGACTGTTAGGAGATGAGCAAACATACCGTATTCTAAAAACTGATCCCACTAAAGATTTTAAAAAAAGTTATAACATTTTAATTGAGAAAGGTAAGATTTTAAATATTTTAAATCAGAAAGAATATAAATTTCTAAATATACAACACCCTAAAGTTCCTGTATTTTACTATTTACCTAAGGTACATAAAAATAAAGATCAACCACCCGGAAGACCCATAGTCTCCGGGATAGGCTCCATTTCTAGTAAATTATCTCAATATATTGACAGATGCTTACAGCCTATTGTTCGCACATGCCCTAGCTACCTCAAAGACACTATCAACATTCTACAAGTGATTAAAGATATAGAATGGAATGATAATTACTACCTCGTAACTGCCGATGTAAACTCCCTATACACAATTATTTCACACACGAGAGGGTGTAATGCAACTAAGCACTTTCTAGAATGTTCCAAAAGATTTCATCAATCACAAATCGATTTTATCGTAGAGGGGATAAACTGGATTTTAACCAATAATTATTTCTGGTATAGGGAGGAATTTTACTTACAAATCTGCGGCACGGCGATGGGCACGAGGTTCACACCCAGCTATGCGAATTTATTTATGTCACATTGGGAATTGGAGTTTATCCAGAATGACCGTAGATGGGATGCGAACCTCGTGGCCTATCGCCGCTATATAGACAATATATTTTTTATCTGGAATGGAGACGAGACATCACTAAAAGTGTTTTTAAATCATCTTAATACAAACGAATGGGGCATTAAACTTACAAGTAATTTTAGCAAGAATTCCGTGGAATTTTTAGACCTTAATATTTATGTGGAGCAAAATGTATTAAAAACCTGCACTCATTTTAAAAAGGTTGACGTTAATAGTTACATAGGGGAGAATAGTTGCCACTTCTCCCCTTGGCTACTAAACGCCCCGAAGGCACAACTGCTTAGAATTAAAAGAAACTGCACTGATCAACATAAATTTCACGAACAGGCGGTAAAAATCATTAATGATTTTAAAGAAAAAGGGTACAACGATGGTATCCTAGAGAAAGCCCTTTCTGAAGTAGTGGATGAGGACAGGATGAAACTAATAGAGTATAAAGACACTAAGGACAGTACAGAACCACAAAACGTAAAGTTTATCTGCGATTTTAATTATAGTGGTGGACGCCTCAAGAAGATTATCCGAAAATATTGGCCAATACTAAAGAATGATTCAGTTTTAAACTCGATACTCCCGAGCACACCAGACATAGTGTATAGAGGGGTACCAAACCTTAAAAGCACCTTAGTCAAGAACCATATACCAACAAGAAATTTGACAAACCAGTTCTTTAAAGAAAAGTTTGGTTTTTATGGATGCGGGATGTGTGGGGCTTGTAGGAATTCTAAAAGCAGTAAAAGAGCAGTAAGAGAATTTTGCCACCCACAAGATAAAAACACTAAGTTTAAAATAAAACAAGTTATTACCTGTCACTCTACAAAGATAATTTATATGATTACATGCCCCTGTGGGTTAGCCTACATAGGGAGGACCACTAGGACCCTTAAAACTAGAATTCAGGAACACATCAGAAATATTAAAAATGGGTTTTTAAAACATAGTGTATCCTTACATTTTAAAAATTATCATAATAGTAATCCACATCTAATGGAGTTTATGGGAATACAAAAGTAATTGGAAATTGGAGAGGCGGGGATCCCATAAAACTAATTGGACAAGCAGAGATGAAATGGATTTTTAATTTAAACACTATGCAACCCTATGGTCTTAATGATGATTTTGAAATATGCCACTTCTTATAACTCCTTTTTACTATATTTTTTATATATATATTTTTTATATATATTTAACAAAATTATTGGCTACAGATTTTTATAATAATATTTTTTATCTATTTACTATTTTTTAATCTATATAATAACTTTGTGCATTTTATTGTTATAAATTGAGGTGGAGAAATCATCATGGTAACCATTATGGAAAGACCCCCCTCCCCCCTCCCTTTTTTTGCACAGTGTTTTGGGTTGCTTTTTGGTGGAGATGATAAAATTATTTTTAATGCTTTTGGGATTGACTAATACTCTGTATCTCTCTATCTATGTGTTTACAATGCTCCAATATGGGCACACCACCCAAATAAAGGGAAGAATATGGACTTTTATGTGGACATTATTAAGGACATTCTTTTGCCAACACTTTGCCCTCGAATAAAATGGCGAAATCACCCTCTACAAGTGTGGAAACCTGAATACGAATCCACATCACAGAAGAGGAAGCTGGATCCCACGTGACCGGGAAGGAGGCATTATCAAGTAGTGGGATGGATAGAGACTATTCAGATTCCCGGAAGTGACATCACGCGCTCGTTTTTACGTGCGTGCGCGATGACGTCACCAATAAGGGATAGAGTACCTTCAGCTGAATTTCCTCATACTCCCCCATAAGAACGCCCGTGATTGGTTGGAATGCGGTCCGTTTCCTCCAATCAGGACGGAAGGAGGGATATTTAAGTATAACAAACCAGGATGGAAGTCACCAATTGAGAAAGCCGGGTGAGATCGGCGAAACGCGTTTTGGACAACTACCAGGATATTGTATGTATTTTAAATGGTTTTAAATGTTCGTATGAATAAACCTTTATCAAGTTACATGCATCTGGTATATCTTCTATCCTGCTGGAAAGGGGGAAAGAGTCATCCCTAAAAAGGACTCACGGGCCATTATACTCAGAGCCAGGTTACAGGCTCTTATTCAGGTGAGAAGAATACCTCCACCTTTATTTCTGATACCTAAAGTTATAAGGATTTCAACACCAGGGCGAATTTTCCCTGTTTTCTCTTTTTTTGTTCTTTCTTGAGGAACATACAACAAACGGATCGGATATTACTCAGATACCTTACATACCCTTGAGAAATTGCCGGGGAGTAAGTGATTAATTACTAAGCGCTACACACTCTCACTATCACATATTGGTTGTGTATATAGTGGATTTATTGTACTGGATTATAATAGGATTGGAGAGTTCCTATTTTTTGTGTGTGAGCTGCTGCACTAAGAGCACCTTATTTTGGAAATCATTTTAAGCGCCTGTTAACACAGGTCACTTTGTATACTTGTTATTTATTGTTTAAACTCTTCATCTCTGTGTGTGCTGCTACAATCCAAATGTCTCTCTTTGAGAAGAGATCCAAGTATGGACAGAATATTGATACTCTATTTAATGACACATTGACCCCAAGGGTAGAAAATGAACAAGATTTGAAAATAAAATTACGTAATGCATGCTATAAATTGGAGAAACTATTAATTAGAGAGATTAAAATAAAATGGGAAATAGCTACGCTGGATAAATATGCTAGAGAACAAATCACTCCAAGAGGCCTGAGGTTCTCCAAAAGTCCTTCATTTGACCAAGAAGAAGAAGACTTTATACAGGAGTGGACAGACCTCTTGGAGAGCTTTTCATTCGGTATGATGAGTCTGATTATTAAGAGACGGAATAATACTTTACCTAAATTAGATTCGGAAATAATGGAATTAAAGAATTTCCTGAATGAAAATATGACACAGGAACAGTATAATAACACTCTAATTGACATCCAAAAGAACTTGGAGAGAACAGAAAATAATGTTATTGAAATTAAAAAAAGGAAATATTTACGTGATAAGGAAGACTACGCACAAAATCAGGTTAGGACATATGCAAAGGGGGGAGAACAAGCATATAGAAATACAAGATATAGCAATAAGGGTGAACGATATAGAAGTGCTAGACCTAACTCCAATAGAAATGAATGGAGGGAAAGTAGAGATCAGGTGGTAAGGACCCCCGGCTATAGGGGGTATAACCAAAGAGAAAGGTCATCATGGAGAGTTGGGAACTCACCAAGACGTGACAATAGAAGGTGGGAACCAGTGGTTAAGAAAAAGCGGCCTGTGTCCCCAGTAAAGGAGGGGACAAGACCACCCAGATCTGGTCTGACTACTGTGAAAGACCAATCTGAGATTGCTGCGAGAAATAAATCTGGGGCCACACGCAGACCACACCAAAATAACGATAATGAAGTCACCTTACGGAATAGATTTCAGGTTCTCTCCGCACCCTCGGTAGATGAGGATTTTTGGCACAGACAGGTGAGGGGTCGTCACAAGGAATCCCCAATGCCCCGATTATCCCCAGGGAAACGGGGACGCAGTATAGAAGAAGGGGAGCTAGAGGAGGAGCATATCTACAAAAAAGAAAAGAGAGAAAGATATCCAAACAGAACGGAATCTTCAATCTCTCACAAAAGGAACTGACTAAATCTCAAATGAGCCTATTGGCGAAGGGTTTGAAATTTGCCCCAACGAAGCCAATAGACAGGTTCAGCGTTTACCTAGACTTAAATCGTTTTAAACGTAAACTTTGTTTAAAAAAATTTTTTTTGAAACATCCTGCCATCCATAACTCTATAGGTGAACATAATTCTGACATTATCCATACAGACCTAAAAGAGAATTCCACTTTTTTCCCTCGCCACTTCATTTCTGAGGAAATGGTGACGTTTGAAAAAAATGGTAATGAATGACATTAATAAAATTAATAAACCCAAATCAAGTAATTACAATCTGAATATTCATGAGAGACAGGCTTTGAAGGAACTAAGAGAAGATGAGTCCCTGGTAATTAAACCAGCAGATAAGGGGGGGGGGATTGTCGTTCTAGACTGTGATGATTATAATAAAGAGGCACAGAGACTGTTAGGAGATGAGCAAACATACCGTATTCTAAAAACTGATCCCACTAAAGATTTTAAAAAAAGTTATAACATTTTAATTGAGAAAGGTAAGATTTTAAATATTTTAAATCAGAAAGAATATAAATTTCTAAATATACAACACCCTAAAGTTCCTGTATTTTACTATTTACCTAAGGTACATAAAAATAAAGATCAACCACCCGGAAGACCCATAGTCTCCGGGATAGGCTCCATTTCTAGTAAATTATCTCAATATATTGACAGATGCTTACAGCCTATTGTTCGCACATGCCCTAGCTACCTCAAAGACACTATCAACATTCTACAAGTGATTAAAGATATAGAATGGAATGATAATTACTACCTCGTAACTGCCGATGTAAACTCCCTATACACAATTATTTCACACACGAGAGGGTGTAATGCAACTAAGCACTTTCTAGAATGTTCCAAAAGATTTCATCAATCACAAATCGATTTTATCGTAGAGGGGATAAACTGGATTTTAACCAATAATTATTTCTGGTATAGGGAGGAATTTTACTTACAAATCTGCGGCACGGCGATGGGCACGAGGTTCACACCCAGCTATGCGAATTTATTTATGTCACATTGGGAATTGGAGTTTATCCAGAATGACCGTAGATGGGATGCGAACCTCGTGGCCTATCGCCGCTATATAGACAATATATTTTTTATCTGGAATGGAGACGAGACATCACTAAAAGTGTTTTTAAATCATCTTAATACAAACGAATGGGGCATAAAACTTACAAGTAATTTTAGCAAGAATTCCGTGGAATTTTTAGACCTTAATATTTATGTGGAGCAAAATGTATTAAAAACCTGCACTCATTTTAAAAAGGTTGACGTTAATAGTTACATAGGGGAGAATAGTTGCCACTTCTCCCCTTGGCTACTAAACGCCCCGAAGGCACAACTGCTTAGAATTAAAAGAAACTGCACTGATCAACATAAATTTCACGAACAGGCGGTAAAAATCATTAATGATTTTAAAGAAAAAGGGTACAACGATGGTATCCTAGAGAAAGCCCTTTCTGAAGTAGTGGATGAGGACAGGATGAAACTAATAGAGTATAAAGACACTAAGGACAGTACAGAACCACAAAACGTAAAGTTTATCTGCGATTTTAATTATAGTGGTGGACGCCTCAAGAAGATTATCCGAAAATATTGGCCAATACTAAAGAATGATTCAGTTTTAAACTCGATACTCCCGAGCACACCAGACATAGTGTATAGAGGGGTACCAAACCTTAAAAGCACCTTAGTCAAGAACCATATACCAACAAGAAATTTGACAAACCAGTTCTTTAAAGAAAAGTTTGGTTTTTATGGATGCGGGATGTGTGGGGCTTGTAGGAATTCTAAAAGCAGTAAAAGAGCAGTAAGAGAATTTTGCCACCCACAAGATAAAAACACTAAGTTTAAAATAAAACAAGTTATTACCTGTCACTCTACAAAGATAATTTATATGATTACATGCCCCTGTGGGTTAGCCTACATAGGGAGGACCACTAGGACCCTTAAAACTAGAATTCAGGAACACATCAGAAATATTAAAAATGGGTTTTTAAAACATAGTGTATCCTTACATTTTAAAAATTATCATAATAGTAATCCACATCTAATGGAGTTTATGGGAATACAAAAGTAATTGGAAATTGGAGAGGCGGGGATCCCATAAAACTAATTGGACAAGCAGAGATGAAATGGATTTTTAATTTAAACACTATGCAACCCTATGGTCTTAATGATGATTTTGAAATATGCCACTTCTTATAACTCCTTTTTACTATATTTTTTATATATATATTTTTTATATATATTTAACAAAATTATTGGCTACAGATTTTTATAATAATATTTTTTATCTATTTACTATTTTTTAATCTATATAATAACTTTGTGCATTTTATTGTTATAAATTGAGGTGGAGAAATCATCATGGTAACCATTATGGAAAGACCCCCCTCCCCCCTCCCTTTTTTTGCACAGTGTTTTGGGTTGCTTTTTGGTGGAGATGATAAAATTATTTTTAATGCTTTTGGGATTGACTAATACTCTGTATCTCTCTATCTATGTGTTTACAATGCTCCAATATGGGCACACCACCCAAATAAAGGGAAGAATATGGACTTTTATGTGGACATTATTAAGGACATTCTTTTGCCAACACTTTGCCCTCGAATAAAATGGCGAAATCACCCTCTACAAGTGTGGAAACCTGAATACGAATCCACATCACAGAAGAGGAAGCTGGATCCCACGTGACCGGGAAGGAGGCATTATCAAGTAGTGGGATGGATAGAGACTATTCAGATTCCCGGAAGTGACATCACGCGCTCGTTTTTACGTGCGTGCGCGATGACGTCACCAATAAGGGATAGAGTACCTTCAGCTGAATTTCCTCATACTCCCCCATAAGAACGCCCGTGATTGGTTGGAATGCGGTCCGTTTCCTCCAATCAGGACGGAAGGAGGGATATTTAAGTATAACAAACCAGGATGGAAGTCACCAATTGAGAAAGCCGGGTGAGATCGGCGAAACGCGTTTTGGACAACTACCAGGATATTGTATGTATTTTAAATGGTTTTAAATGTTCGTATGAATAAACCTTTATCAAGTTACATGCATCTGGTATATCTTCTATCCTGCTGGAAAGGGGGAAAGAGTCATCCCTAAAAAGGACTCACGGGCCATTATACTCAGAGCCAGGTTACAGGCTCTTATTCAGGTGAGAAGAATACCTCCACCTTTATTTCTGATACCTAAAGTTATAAGGATTTCAACACCAGGGCGAATTTTCCCTGTTTTCTCTTTTTTTGTTCTTTCTTGAGGAACATACAACAAACGGATCGGATATTACTCAGATACCTTACATACCCTTGAGAAATTGCCGGGGAGTAAGTGATTAATTACTAAGCGCTACACACTCTCACTATCACATATTGGTTGTGTATATAGTGGATTTATTGTACTGGATTATAATAGGATTGGAGAGTTCCTATTTTTTGTGTGTGAGCTGCTGCACTAAGAGCACCTTATTTTGGAAATCATTTTAAGCGCCTGTTAACACAGATCACTTTGTATACTTGTTATTTATTGTTTAAACTCTTCATCTCTGTGTGTGCTGCTACAATCCAAATGTCTCTCTTTGAGAAGAGATCCAAGTATGGACAGAATATTGATACTCTATTTAATGACACATTGACCCCAAGGGTAGAAAATGAACAAGATTTGAAAATAAAATTACGTAATGCATGCTATAAATTGGAGAAACTATTAATTAGAGAGATTAAAATAAAATGGGAAATAGCTACGCTGGATAAATATGCTAGAGAACAAATCACTCCAAGAGGCCTGAGGTTCTCCAAAAGTCCTTCATTTGACCAAGAAGAAGAAGACTTTATACAGGAGTGGACAGACCTCTTGGAGAGCTTTTCATTCGGTATGATGAGTCTGATTATTAAGAGACGGAATAATACTTTACCTAAATTAGATTCGGAAATAATGGAATTAAAGAATTTCCTGAATGAAAATATGACACAGGAACAGTATAATAACACTCTAATTGACATCCAAAAGAACTTGGAGAGAACAGAAAATAATGTTATTGAAATTAAAAAAAGGAAATATTTACGTGATAAGGAAGACTACGCACAAAATCAGGTTAGGACATATGCAAAGGGGGGAGAACAAGCATATAGAAATACAAGATATAGCAATAAGGGTGAACGATATAGAAGTGCTAGACCTAACTCCAATAGAAATGAATGGAGGGAAAGTAGAGATCAGGTGGTAAGGACCCCCGGCTATAGGGGGTATAACCAAAGAGAAAGGTCATCATGGAGAGTTGGGAACTCACCAAGACGTGACAATAGAAGGTGGGAACCAGTGGTTAAGAAAAAGCGGCCTGTGTCCCCAGTAAAGGAGGGGACAAGACCACCCAGATCTGGTCTGACTACTGTGAAAGACCAATCTGAGATTGCTGCGAGAAATAAATCTGGGGCCACACGCAGACCACACCAAAATAACGATAATGAAGTCACCTTACGGAATAGATTTCAGGTTCTCTCCGCACCCTCGGTAGATGAGGATTTTTGGCACAGACAGGTGAGGGGTCGTCACAAGGAATCCCCAATGCCCCGATTATCCCCAGAGAAACGGGGACGCAGTATAGAAGAAGGGGAGCTAGAGGAGGAGCATATCTACAAAAAAGAAAAGAGAGAAAGATATCCAAACAGAACGGAATCTTCAATCTCTCACAAAAGGAACTGACTAAATCTCAAATGAGCCTATTGGCGAAGGGTTTGAAATTTGCCCCAACGAAGCCAATAGACAGGTTCAGCGTTTACCTAGACTTAAATCGTTTTAAACGTAAACTTTGTTTAAAAAATTTTTTTTTGAAACATCCTGCCATCCATAACTCTATAGGTGAACATAATTCTGACATTATCCATACAGACCTAAAAGAGAATTCCACTTTTTTCCCTCGCCACTTCATTTCTGAGGAAATGGTGACGTTTGAAAAAAATGGTAATGAATGACATTAATAAAATTAATAAACCCAAATCAAGTAATTACAATCTGAATATTCATGAGAGACAGGCTTTGAAGGAACTAAGAGAAGATGAGTCCCTGGTAATTAAACCAGCAGATAAGGGGGGGGGGGATTGTCGTTCTAGACTGTGATGATTATAATAAAGAGGCACAGAGACTGTTAGGAGATGAGCAAACATACCGTATTCTAAAAACTGATCCCACTAAAGATTTTAAAAAAAGTTATAACATTTTAATTGAGAAAGGTAAGATTTTAAATATTTTAAATCAGAAAGAATATACATTTCTAAATATACAACACCCTAAAGTTCCTGTATTTTACTATTTACCTAAGGTACATAAAAATAAAGATCAACCACCCGGAAGACCCATAGTCTCCGGGATAGGCTCCATTTCTAGTAAA
This sequence comes from Pelobates fuscus, assembly GCF_036172605.1. Taxonomy (NCBI): domain Eukaryota; kingdom Metazoa; phylum Chordata; class Amphibia; order Anura; family Pelobatidae; genus Pelobates; species Pelobates fuscus. Next base: position 253,284,281 of record NC_086318.1, read on the forward strand.
TTATCTCAATATATTGACAGATGCTTACAGCCTATTGTTCGCACATGCCCTAGCTACCTCAAAGACACTATCAACATTCTACAAGTGATTAAAGATATAGAATGGAATGATAATTACTACCTCGTAACTGCCGATGTAAACTCCCTATACACAATTATTTCACACACGAGAGGGTGTAATGCAACTAAGCACTTTCTAGAATGTTCCAAAAGATTTCATCAATCACAAATCGATTTTATCGTAGAGGGGATAAACTGGATTTTAACCAATAATTATTTCTGGTATAGGGAGGAATTTTACTTACAAATCTGCGGCACGGCGATGGGCACGAGGTTCACACCCAGCTATGCGAATTTATTTATGTCACATTGGGAATTGGAGTTTATCCAGAATGACCGTAGATGGGATGCGAACCTCGTGGCCTATCGCCGCTATATAGACAATATATTTTTTATCTGGAATGGAGACGAGACATCACTAAAAGTGTTTTTAAATCATCTTAATACAAACGAATGGGGCATTAAACTTACAAGTAATTTTAGCAAGAATTCCGTGGAATTTTTAGACCTTAATATTTATGTGGAGCAAAATGTATTAAAAACCTGCACTCATTTTAAAAAGGTTGACGTTAATAGTTACATAGGGGAGAATAGTTGCCACTTCTCCCCTTGGCTACTAAACGCCCCGAAGGCACAACTGCTTAGAATTAAAAGAAACTGCACTGATCAACATAAATTTCACGAACAGGCGGTAAAAATCATTAATGATTTTAAAGAAAAAGGGTACAACGATGGTATCCTAGAGAAAGCCCTTTCTGAAGTAGTGGATGAGGACAGGATGAAACTAATAGAGTATAAAGACACTAAGGACAGTACAGAACCACAAAACGTAAAGTTTATCTGCGATTTTAATTATAGTGGTGGACGCCTCAAGAAGATTATCCGAAAATATTGGCCAATACTAAAGAATGATTCAGTTTTAAACTCGATACTCCCGAGCACACCAGACATAGTGTATAGAGGGGTACCAAACCTTAAAAGCACCTTAGTCAAGAACCATATACCAACAAGAAATTTGACAAACCAGTTCTTTAAAGAAAAGTTTGGTTTTTATGGATGCGGGATGTGTGGGGCTTGTAGGAATTCTAAAAGCAGTAAAAGAGCAGTAAGAGAATTTTGCCACCCACAAGATAAAAACACTAAGTTTAAAATAAAACAAGTTATTACCTGTCACTCTACAAAGATAATTTATATGATTACATGCCCCTGTGGGTTAGCCTACATAGGGAGGACCACTAGGACCCTTAAAACTAGAATTCAGGAACACATCAGAAATATTAAAAATGGGTTTTTAAAACATAGTGTATCCTTACATTTTAAAAATTATCATAATAGTAATCCACATCTAATGGAGTTTATGGGAATACAAAAGTAATTGGAAATTGGAGAGGCGGGGATCCCATAAAACTAATTGGACAAGCAGAGATGAAATGGATTTTTAATTTAAACACTATGCAACCCTATGGTCTTAATGATGATTTTGAAATATGCCACTTCTTATAACTCCTTTTTACTATATTTTTTATATATATATTTTTTATATATATTTAACAAAATTATTGGCTACAGATTTTTATAATAATATTTTTTATCTATTTACTATTTTTTAATCTATATAATAACTTTGTGCATTTTATTGTTATAAATTGAGGTGGAGAAATCATCATGGTAACCATTATGGAAAGACCCCCCTCCCCCCTCCCTTTTTTTGCACAGTGTTTTGGGTTGCTTTTTGGTGGAGATGATAAAATTATTTTTAATGCTTTTGGGATTGACTAATACTCTGTATCTCTCTATCTATGTGTTTACAATGCTCCAATATGGGCACACCACCCAAATAAAGGGAAGAATATGGACTTTTATGTGGACATTATTAAGGACATTCTTTTGCCAACACTTTGCCCTCGAATAAAATGGCGAAATCACCCTCTACAAGTGTGGAAACCTGAATACGAATCCACATCACAGAAGAGGAAGCTGGATCCCACGTGACCGGGAAGGAGGCATTATCAAGTAGTGGGATGGATAGAGACTATTCAGATTCCCGGAAGTGACATCACGCGCTCGTTTTTACGTGCGTGCGCGATGACGTCACCAATAAGGGATAGAGTACCTTCAGCTGAATTTCCTCATACTCCCCCATAAGAACGCCCGTGATTGGTTGGAATGCGGTCCGTTTCCTCCAATCAGGACGGAAGGAGGGATATTTAAGTATAACAAACCAGGATGGAAGTCACCAATTGAGAAAGCCGGGTGAGATCGGCGAAACGCGTTTTGGACAACTACCAGGATATTGTATGTATTTTAAATGGTTTTAAATGTTCGTATGAATAAACCTTTATCAAGTTACATGCATCTGGTATATCTTCTATCCTGCTGGAAAGGGGGAAAGAGTCATCCCTAAAAAGGACTCACGGGCCATTATACTCAGAGCCAGGTTACAGGCTCTTATTCAGGTGAGAAGAATACCTCCACCTTTATTTCTGATACCTAAAGTTATAAGGATTTCAACACCAGGGCGAATTTTCCCTGTTTTCTCTTTTTTTGTTCTTTCTTGAGGAACATACAACAAACGGATCGGATATTACTCAGATACCTTACATACCCTTGAGAAATTGCCGGGGAGTAAGTGATTAATTACTAAGCGCTACACACTCTCACTATCACATATTGGTTGTGTATATAGTGGATTTATTGTACTGGATTATAATAGGATTGGAGAGTTCCTATTTTTTGTGTGTGAGCTGCTGCACTAAGAGCACCTTATTTTGGAAATCATTTTAAGCGCCTGTTAACACAGATCACTTTGTATACTTGTTATTTATTGTTTAAACTCTTCATCTCTGTGTGTGCTGCTACAATCCAAATGTCTCTCTTTGAGAAGAGATCCAAGTATGGACAGAATATTGATACTCTATTTAATGACACATTGACCCCAAGGGTAGAAAATGAACAAGATTTGAAAATAAAATTACGTAATGCATGCTATAAATTGGAGAAACTATTAATTAGAGAGATTAAAATAAAATGGGAAATAGCTACGCTGGATAAATATGCTAGAGAACAAATCACTCCAAGAGGCCTGAGGTTCTCCAAAAGTCCTTCATTTGACCAAGAAGAAGAAGACTTTATACAGGAGTGGACAGACCTCTTGGAGAGCTTTTCATTCGGTATGATGAGTCTGATTATTAAGAGACGGAATAATACTTTACCTAAATTAGATTCGGAAATAATGGAATTAAAGAATTTCCTGAATGAAAATATGACACAGGAACAGTATAATAACACTCTAATTGACATCCAAAAGAACTTGGAGAGAACAGAAAATAATGTTATTGAAATTAAAAAAAGGAAATATTTACGTGATAAGGAAGACTACGCACAAAATCAGGTTAGGACATATGCAAAGGGGGGAGAACAAGCATATAGAAATACAAGATATAGCAATAAGGGTGAACGATATAGAAGTGCTAGACCTAACTCCAATAGAAATGAATGGAGGGAAAGTAGAGATCAGGTGGTAAGGACCCCCGGCTATAGGGGGTATAACCAAAGAGAAAGGTCATCATGGAGAGTTGGGAACTCACCAAGACGTGACAATAGAAGGTGGGAACCAGTGGTTAAGAAAAAGCGGCCTGTGTCCCCAGTAAAGGAGGGGACAAGACCACCCAGATCTGGTCTGACTACTGTGAAAGACCAATCTGAGATTGCTGCGAGAAATAAATCTGGGGCCACACGCAGACCACACCAAAATAACGATAATGAAGTCACCTTACGGAATAGATTTCAGGTTCTCTCCGCACCCTCGGTAGATGAGGATTTTTGGCACAGACAGGTGAGGGGTCGTCACAAGGAATCCCCAATGCCCCGATTATCCCCAGGGAAACGGGGACGCAGTATAGAAGAAGGGGAGCTAGAGGAGGAGCATATCTACAAAAAAGAAAAGAGAGAAAGATATCCAAACAGAACGGAATCTTCAATCTCTCACAAAAGGAACTGACTAAATCTCAAATGAGCCTATTGGCGAAGGGTTTGAAATTTGCCCCAACGAAGCCAATAGACAGGTTCAGCGTTTACCTAGACTTAAATCGTTTTAAACGTAAACTTTGTTTAAAAAAATTTTTTTTGAAACATCCTGCCATCCATAACTCTATAGGTGAACATAATTCTGACATTATCCATACAGACCTAAAAGAGAATTCCACTTTTTTCCCTCGCCACTTCATTTCTGAGGAAATGGTGACGTTTGAAAAAAATGGTAATGAATGACATTAATAAAATTAATAAACCCAAATCAAGTAATTACAATCTGAATATTCATGAGAGACAGGCTTTGAAGGAACTAAGAGAAGATGAGTCCCTGGTAATTAAACCAGCAGATAAGGGGGGGGGGATTGTCGTTCTAGACTGTGATGATTATAATAAAGAGGCACAGAGACTGTTAGGAGATGAGCAAACATACCGTATTCTAAAAACTGATCCCACTAAAGATTTTAAAAAAAGTTATAACATTTTAATTGAGAAAGGTAAGATTTTAAATATTTTAAATCAGAAAGAATATACATTTCTAAATATACAACACCCTAAAGTTCCTGTATTTTACTATTTACCTAAGGTACATAAAAATAAAGATCAACCACCCGGAAGACCCATAGTCTCCGGGATAGGCTCCATTTCTAGTAAATTATCTCAATATATTGACAGATGCTTACAGCCTATTGTTCGCACATGCCCTAGCTACCTCAAAGACACTATCAACATTCTACAAGTGATTAAAGATATAGAATGGAATGATAATTACTACCTCGTAACTGCCGATGTAAACTCCCTATACACAATTATTTCACACACGAGAGGGTGTAATGCAACTAAGCACTTTCTAGAATGTTCCAAAAGATTTCATCAATCACAAATCGATTTTATCGTAGAGGGGATAAACTGGATTTTAACCAATAATTATTTCTGGTATAGGGAGGAATTTTACTTACAAATCTGCGGCACGGCGATGGGCACGAGGTTCACACCCAGCTATGCGAATTTATTTATGTCACATTGGGAATTGGAGTTTATCCAGAATGACCGTAGATGGGATGCGAACCTCGTGGCCTATCGCCGCTATATAGACAATATATTTTTTATCTGGAATGGAGACGAGACATCACTAAAAGTGTTTTTAAATCATCTTAATACAAACGAATGGGGCATTAAACTTACAAGTAATTTTAGCAAGAATTCCGTGGAATTTTTAGACCTTAATATTTATGTGGAGCAAAATGTATTAAAAACCTGCACTCATTTTAAAAAGGTTGACGTTAATAGTTACATAGGGGAGAATAGTTGCCACTTCTCCCCTTGGCTACTAAACGCCCCGAAGGCACAACTGCTTAGAATTAAAAGAAACTGCACTGATCAACATAAATTTCACGAACAGGCGGTAAAAATCATTAATGATTTTAAAGAAAAAGGGTACAACGATGGTATCCTAGAGAAAGCCCTTTCCTAAGTAGTGGATGAGGACAGGATGAAACTAATAGAGTATAAAGACACTAAGGACAGTACAGAACCACAAAACGTAAAGTTTATCTGCGATTTTAATTATAGTGGTGGACGCCTCAAGAAGATTATCCGAAAATATTGGCCAATACTAAAGAATGATTCAGTTTTAAACTCGATACTCCCGAGCACACCAGACATAGTGTATAGAGGGGTACCAAACCTTAAAAGCACCTTAGTCAAGAACCATATACCAACAAGAAATTTGACAAACCAGTTCTTTAAAGAAAAGTTTGGTTTTTATGGATGCGGGATGTGTGGGGCTTGTAGGAATTCTAAAAGCAGTAAAAGAGCAGTAAGAGAATTTTGCCACCCACAAGATAAAAACACTAAGTTTAAAATAAAACAAGTTATTACCTGTCACTCTACAAAGATAATTTATATGATTACATGCCCCTGTGGGTTAGCCTACATAGGGAGGACCACTAGGACCCTTAAAACTAGAATTCAGGAACACATCAGAAATATTAAAAATGGGTTTTTAAAACATAGTGTATCCTTACATTTTAAAAATTATCATAATAGTAATCCACATCTAATGGAGTTTATGGGAATACAAAAGTAATTGGAAATTGGAGAGGCGGGGATCCCATAAAACTAATTGGACAAGCAGAGATGAAATGGATTTTTAATTTAAACACTATGCAACCCTATGGTCTTAATGATGATTTTGAAATATGCCACTTCTTATAACTCCTTTTTACTATATTTTTTATATATATATTTTTTATATATATTTAACAAAATTATTGGCTACAGATTTTTATAATAATATTTTTTATCTATTTACTATTTTTTAATCTATATAATAACTTTGTGCATTTTATTGTTATAAATTGAGGTGGAGAAATCATCATGGTAACCATTATGGAAAGACCCCCCTCCCCCCTCCCTTTTTTTGCACAGTGTTTTGGGTTGCTTTTTGGTGGAGATGATAAAATTATTTTTAATGCTTTTGGGATTGACTAATACTCTGTATCTCTCTATCTATGTGTTTACAATGCTCCAATATGGGCACACCACCCAAATAAAGGGAAGAATATGGACTTTTATGTGGACATTATTAAGGACATTCTTTTGCCAACACTTTGCCCTCGAATAAAATGGCGAAATCACCCTCTACAAGTGTGGAAACCTGAATACGAATCCACATCACAGAAGAGGAAGCTGGATCCCACGTGACCGGGAAGGAGGCATTATCAAGTAGTGGGATGGATAGAGACTATTCAGATTCCCGGAAGTGACATCACGCGCTCGTTTTTACGTGCGTGCGCGATGACGTCACCAATAAGGGATAGAGTACCTTCAGCTGAATTTCCTCATACTCCCCCATAAGAACGCCCGTGATTGGTTGGAATGCGGTCCGTTTCCTCCAATCAGGACGGAAGGAGGGATATTTAAGTATAACAAACCAGGATGGAAGTCACCAATTGAGAAAGCCGGGTGAGATCGGCGAAACGCGTTTTGGACAACTACCAGGATATTGTATGTATTTTAAATGGTTTTAAATGTTCGTATGAATAAACCTTTATCAAGTTACATGCATCTGGTATATCTTCTATCCTGCTGGAAAGGGGGAAAGAGTCATCCCTAAAAAGGACTCACGGGCCATTATACTCAGAGCCAGGTTACAGGCTCTTATTCAGGTGAGAAGAATACCTCCACCTTTATTTCTGATACCTAAAGTTATAAGGATTTCAACACCAGGGCGAATTTTCCCTGTTTTCTCTTTTTTTGTTCTTTCTTGAGGAACATACAACAAACGGATCGGATATTACTCAGATACCTTACATACCCTTGAGAAATTGCCGGGGAGTAAGTGATTAATTACTAAGCGCTACACACTCTCACTATCACATATTGGTTGTCTATATAGTGGATTTATTGTACTGGATTATAATAGGATTGGAGAGTTCCTATTTTTTGTGTGTGAGCTGCTGCACTAAGAGCACCTTATTTTGGAAATCATTTTAAGCGCCTGTTAACACAGATCACTTTGTATACTTGTTATTTATTGTTTAAACTCTTCATCTCTGTGTGTGCTGCTACAATCCAAATGTCTCTCTTTGAGAAGAGATCCAAGTATGGACAGAATATTGATACTCTATTTAATGACACATTGACCCCAAGGGTAGAAAATGAACAAGATTTGAAAATAAAATTACGTAATGCATGCTATAAATTGGAGAAACTATTAATTAGAGAGATTAAAATAAAATGGGAAATAGCTACGCTGGATAAATATGCTAGAGAACAAATCACTCCAAGAGGCCTGAGGTTCTCCAAAAGTCCTTCATTTGACCAAGAAGAAGAAGACTTTATACAGGAGTGGACAGACCTCTTGGAGAGCTTTTCATTCGGTATGATGAGTCTGATTATTAAGAGACGGAATAATACTTTACCTAAATTAGATTCGGAAATAATGGAATTAAAGAATTTCCTGAATGAAAATATGACACAGGAACAGTATAATAACACTCTAATTGACATCCAAAAGAACTTGGAGAGAACAGAAAATAATGTTATTGAAATTAAAAAAAGGAAATATTTACGTGATAAGGAAGACTACGCACAAAATCAGGTTAGGACATATGCAAAGGGGGGAGAACAAGCATATAGAAATACAAGATATAGCAATAAGGGTGAACGATATAGAAGTGCTAGACCTAACTCCAATAGAAATGAATGGAGGGAAAGTAGAGATCAGGTGGTAAGGACCCCCGGCTATAGGGGGTATAACCAAAGAGAAAGGTCATCATGGAGAGTTGGGAACTCACCAAGACGTGACAATAGAAGGTGGGAACCAGTGGTTAAGAAAAAGCGGCCTGTGTCCCCAGTAAAGGAGGGGACAAGACCACCCAGATCTGGTCTGACTACTGTGAAAGACCAATCTGAGATTGCTGCGAGAAATAAATCTGGGGCCACACGCAGACCACACCAAAATAACGATAATGAAGTCACCTTACGGAATAGATTTCAGGTTCTCTCCGCACCCTCGGTAGATGAGGATTTTTGGCACAGACAGGTGAGGGGTCGTCACAAGGAATCCCCAATGCCCCGATTATCCCCAGGGAAACGGGGACGCAGTATAGAAGAAGGGGAGCTAGAGGAGGAGCATATCTACAAAAAAGAAAAGAGAGAAAGATATCCAAACAGAACGGAATCTTCAATCTCTCACAAAAGGAACTGACTAAATCTCAAATGAGCCTATTGGCGAAGGGTTTGAAATTTGCCCCAACGAAGCCAATAGACAGGTTCAGCGTTTACCTAGACTTAAATCGTTTTAAACGTAAACTTTGTTTAAAAAAATTTTTTTTGAAACATCCTGCCATCCATAACTCTATAGGTGAACATAATTCTGACATTATCCATACAGACCTAAAAGAGAATTCCACTTTTTTCCCTCGCCACTTCATTTCTGAGGAAATGGTGACGTTTGAAAAAAATGGTAATGAATGACATTAATAAAATTAATAAACCCAAATCAAGTAATTACAATCTGAATATTCATGAGAGACAGGCTTTGAAGGAACTAAGAGAAGATGAGTCCCTGGTAATTAAACCAGCAGATAAGGGGGGGGGGATTGTCGTTCTAGACTGTGATGATTATAATAAAGAGGCACAGAGACTGTTAGGAGATGAGCAAACATACCGTATTCTAAAAACTGATCCCACTAAAGATTTTAAAAAAAGTTATAACATTTTAATTGAGAAAGGTAAGATTTTAAATATTTTAAATCAGAAAGAATATACATTTCTAAATATACAACACCCTAAAGTTCCTGTATTTTACTATTTACCTAAGGTACATAAAAATAAAGATCAACCACCCGGAAGACCCATAGTCTCCGGGATAGGCTCCATTTCTAGTAAATTATCTCAATATATTGACAGATGCTTACAGCCTATTGTTCGCACATGCCCTAGCTACCTCAAAGACACTATCAACATTCTACAAGTGATTAAAGATATAGAATGGAATGATAATTACTACCTCGTAACTGCCGATGTAAACTCCCTATACACAATTATTTCACACACGAGAGGGTGTAATGCAACTAAGCACTTTCTAGAATGTTCCAAAAGATTTCATCAATCACAAATCGATTTTATCGTAGAGGGGATAAACTGGATTTTAACCAATAATTATTTCTGGTATAGGGAGGAATTTTACTTACAAATCTGCGGCACGGCGATGGGCACGAGGTTCACACCCAGCTATGCGAATTTATTTATGTCACATTGGGAATTGGAGTTTATCCAGAATGACCGTAGATGGGATGCGAACCTCGTGGCCTATCGCCGCTATATAGACAATATATTTTTTATCTGGAATGGAGACGAGACATCACTAAAAGTGTTTTTAAATCATCTTAATACAAACGAATGGGGCATTAAACTTACAAGTAATTTTAGCAAGAATTCCGTGGAATTTTTAGACCTTAATATTTATGTGGAGCAAAATGTATTAAAAACCTGCACTCATTTTAAAAAGGTTGACGTTAATAGTTACATAGGGGAGAATAGTTGCCACTTCTCCCCTTGGCTACTAAACGCCCCGAAGGCACAACTGCTTAGAATTAAAAGAAACTGCACTGATCAACATAAATTTCACGAACAGGCGGTAAAAATCATTAATGATTTTAAAGAAAAAGGGTACAACGATGGTATCCTAGAGAAAGCCCTTTCTGAAGTAGTGGATGAGGACAGGATGAAACTAATAGAGTATAAAGACACTAAGGACAGTACAGAACCACAAAACGTAAAGTTTATCTGCGATTTTAATTATAGTGGTGGACGCCTCAAGAAGATTATCCGAAAATATTGGCCAATACTAAAGAATGATTCAGTTTTAAACTCGATACTCCCGAGCACACCAGACATAGTGTATAGAGGGGTACCAAACCTTAAAAGCACCTTAGTCAAGAACCATATACCAACAAGAAATTTGACAAACCAGTTCTTTAAAGAAAAGTTTGGTTTTTATGGATGCGGGATGTGTGGGGCTTGTAGGAATTCTAAAAGCAGTAAAAGAGCAGTAAGAGAATTTTGCCACCCACAAGATAAAAACACTAAGTTTAAAATAAAACAAGTTATTACCTGTCACTCTACAAAGATAATTTATATGATTACATGCCCCTGTGGGTTAGCCTACATAGGGAGGACCACTAGGACCCTTAAAACTAGAATTCAGGAACACATCAGAAATATTAAAAATGGGTTTTTAAAACATAGTGTATCCTTACATTTTAAAAATTATCATAATAGTAATCCACATCTAATGGAGTTTATGGGAATACAAAAGTAATTGGAAATTGGAGAGGCGGGGATCCCATAAAACTAATTGGACAAGCAGAGATGAAATGGATTTTTAATTTAAACACTATGCAACCCTATGGTCTTAATGATGATTTTGAAATATGCCACTTCTTATAACTCCTTTTTACTATATTTTTTATATATATATTTTTTATATATATTTAACAAAATTATTGGCTACAGATTTTTATAATAATATTTTTTATCTATTTACTATTTTTTAATCTATATAATAACTTTGTGCATTTTATTGTTATAAATTGAGGTGGAGAAATCATCATGGTAACCATTATGGAAAGACCCCCCTCCCCCCTCCCTTTTTTTGCACAGTGTTTTGGGTTGCTTTTTGGTGGAGATGATAAAATTATTTTTAATGCTTTTGGGATTGACTAATACTCTGTATCTCTCTATCTATGTGTTTACAATGCTCCAATATGGGCACACCACCCAAATAAAGGGAAGAATATGGACTTTTATGTGGACATTATTAAGGACATTCTTTTGCCAACACTTTGCCCTCGAATAAAATGGCGAAATCACCCTCTACAAGTGTGGAAACCTGAATACGAATCCACATCACAGAAGAGGAAGCTGGATCCCACGTGACCGGGAAGGAGGCATTATCAAGTAGTGGGATGGATAGAGACTATTCAGATTCCCGGAAGTGACATCACGCGCTCGTTTTTACGTGCGTGCACGATGACGTCACCAATAAGGGATAGAGTACCTTCAGCTGAATTTCCTCATACTCCCCCATAAGAACGCCCGTGATTGGTTGGAATGCGGTCCGTTTCCTCCAATCAGGACGGAAGGAGGGATATTTAAGTATAACAAACCAGCATGGAAGTCACCAATTGAGAAAGCCGGGTGAGATCGGCGAAACGCGTTTTGGACAACTACCAGGATATTGTATGTATTTTAAATGGTTTTAAATGTTCGTATGAATAAACCTTTATCAAGTTACATGCATCTGGTATATCTTCTATCCTGCTGGAAAGGGGGAAAGAGTCATCCCTAAAAAGGACTCACGGGCCATTATACTCAGAGCCAGGTTACAGGCTCTTATTCAGGTGAGAAGAATACCTCCACCTTTATTTCTGATACCTAAAGTTATAAGGATTTCAACACCAGGGCGAATTTTCCCTGTTTTCTCTTTTTTTGTTCTTTCTTGAGGAACATACAACAAACGAATCGGATATTACTCAGATACCTTACATACCCTTGAGAAATTGCCGGGGAGTAAGTGATTAATTACTAAGCGCTACACACTCTCACTATCACATATTGGTTGTCTATATAGTGGATTTATCATATCTCTACTAGTCTATACACCCACGTCAGATACTATCGTATTAATGAAGTAAACTCACAGGTTTTAAAGCTAACCCTTGAGCGACCCCTAGCGGTCAACTATTAAAGGACGTTATCAGCACACTTTGATAAAACCATGAACCGAGAGTTCATATTACGCATTTACTTCATCCTCTAGGCTGGTTGTTAAGACAGCATTATGCTTTAAACTAAAGTGACAGACTTGCCATAGCCCACTTTAGTCCATTGGACACGAGTTCAAGCCTCAACTTGTATATACACCCTAGTAGCTACTATTGTGTCAATTAAGTAATCTCATATCAACTCTCAAGCGACCTCTAGTGGCCACTATCATAATACGCTAATAGTACACCTGAAAATTGAAATGAGTTTTTCTCCTCTAGGCATGGCACACTCTGCTTAACCTAGTCCCGTTTACCCATTTCCCCTCCCCCCCTTCCTTTACCCGCCCTTCCCCTCCTATTGCCACTGTCCATCATTTTGGACTGGCCCAAGAACATAGGATAGGGTGGATTTATTTGTTATTTTCGATTGTGTATTGTCAATTCTGCATTTGCTTGGTACTATGTGATTGTAGTATATATTAACATAGTGCCACCCCCTTACCTACACGCCCCATTCTGTCTTAAGCAAGTAAGTCTGGGTGCCAACTATAAGCTAGCCAGCACCTATTGCTACTCAGAACCGGCGTATACTTACCCTATTAAAGATTGATATATATATATATATATATATATATATTTATATATATATATATATATTATATACTCTTCTACCTATTTCCACAGGATACCAAACCTACTAAATATCTCTTTTTTGATACCAACATCCTTATATTAGGTTTTTCCTTAAGGACAGTTTCTCTCTCTCCCTTTTTGTATTACAAATTTTGAGGGTTACCCCCTCCCTGTCCGGTCACACTTGACAACTTCATGGGCCAACCCACTTCTTTTTCATAGGTGGTATTGTACAGATAGTGTATTCAATATAGTGAGATAGTAATGATTATGCTCACCTTAGACAGAGCCTTGAATTCCTGGCTCTGAGGTTTGTTGGCAATATGCTAATTTATTGGGATAGCATTCCCCACATAGTGTTCCTTAAGGCTAGAAAGGACTATATGGACTAATATAAAAAAAAAATAACGATTTATTGTAGAGATAAAAAATAATAATAGAAACAATATTTAGACTTCTCAAAAGCATATAAGCAAAATGATAGAAAGTCCAAGTATAAAAGTCCAAACTTTTCAGTAGCTGTGACAGCTATATATATATATATATATATATATATATATATATATATATATATGCACACACACACACACACACACACACAAACACCAAATGTGAAGGAAGGCATGCAAGAATAGGTTCAAAATAATTTTTATTGCTGCTTTATTATTCCATATGTGCTTTTTTTTTTTTTAGCAACATTTCAGTCCACTACAAGTCTTGTAGAAAGTCAACTAAAAGTTTATGATTTTTTTTTGCAAATATGTAAGCTGCGTCCATAAAATAATAATTGTGAGTTCACTCCTTCATGTTTGGTAAAACTGTGCCTGGAGATCTGACTATCAATGGAGTTACTACGATTGCTATTGAGTGCAAAGTCCATATATATATATATATATTTACACCCAAAAAGTAACCTTAAATTAAAAGCTATTTTACATTTTGACCTACACTGTATACCAAGATCAATCACATACTGGAATTCTACTTGACATAATTAAATAAAGAAAAAAACATTTTTCGACCACTTAGTCTCAGTAATTTCATTACAAAGCTTTTACTGGTATTGCAATTACTTAAAAAGCTCTTAACATATGTTTCTATTAAACTTTCCCCTGAGGATTTCTATCAAGAATTGTTCTTCTCATGAATCAAATGAACAAGTGATTTTTTTCCTTTTTCTGAACAAAGTATAATATGTAATAGAGGTGTGTTTAAAGAGTAATTATAAACAAACATTTAAAAATATTTTGCATTTAAAGAAAACTACGGTAAAACTAATTAATAAACTCCAGCAAGATGTAAAAGCAATGAAATGAGCTTTACATGGATAAAACGTAGCAATGCAGAATACAATAACATATTCCAATTGACATAGTAATCAATATTGATTTACCATCCATATTAACATATACTCAACTGCAAAATAAACAGGAAAAAAGTGGTGTATGTATATATATATACATATATTTATTTTTTGCCTAGATTAGGTGTTTTAAAAAAAAAAAAACTTTTACAAACTAATAAAATCTGTCAACATTGAAGTTGCTGTTTAGTAGATAGGAGAGTGCGCTGGATCTTGTGTATTTATTGTATAATATGGCCCCCAGCAGCACCCCATTTAAGCATGTTTAGGTGAGTGCAACCATCCCCCCATGTTTCCTATATATATTTGGGAGTCTAGCCAACTCCTTGGTTCTGCACCCCTCCCTGTTACAGGTGCCTCATCTCAGGTCCCTATTTAGCCTTGTACTGCAGAGAGCCTCAGATGGAATTTTTTCCCAAGTAAGTGGTTAATCTCATAAGAGCAGACATTAGACTGTGAGAGTAGGACCTGCCAAAGATGGGGTACATTGACGTTGTGGCAGGCTTATGCAATGTATGATCATATAATGTAACTAAATCCCCATTTTTTTGCCTAGATTAGGTGTTTTAAAAAAAAAAAAAAAAAAAAAAAACTTTTACAAACTAATAAAATCTGTCAACATTGAAGTTGCTGTTTAGTAGATAGGAGAGTGCGCTGGATCTTGTGTATTTATTGTATAATATGGCCCCCAGCAGCACCCCATTTAAGCATGTTTAGGTGAGTGCAACCATCCCCCCATGTTTCCTATATATATTTGGGAGTCTAGCCAACTCCTTGGTTCTGCACCCCTCCCTGTTACAGGTGCCTCATCTCAGGTCCCTATTTAGCCTTGTACTGCAGAGAGCCTCAGATGGAATTTTTTCCCAAGTAAGTGGTTAATCTCATAAGAGCAGACATTAGACTGTGAGAGTAGGACCTGCCAAAGATGGGGTACATTGACGTTGTGGCAGGCTTATGCAATGTATGATCATATAATGTAACTAAATCCCCATTTTTTTGCCTAGATTAGGTGTTTTAAAAAAAAAAAACTTTTACAAACTAATAAAATCTGTCAACATTGAAGTTGCTGTTTAGTAGATAGGAGAGTGCGCTGGATCTTGTGTATTTATTGTATAATATGGCCCCCAGCAGCACCCCATTTAAGCATGTTTAGGTGAGTGCAACCATCCCCCCATGTTTCCTATATATATTTGGGAGTCTAGCCAACTCCTTGGTTCTGCACCCCTCCCTGTTACAGGTGCCTCATCTCAGGTCCCTATTTAGCCTTGTACTGCAGAGAGCCTCAGATGGAATTTTTTCCCAAGTAAGTGGTTAATCTCATAAGAGCAGACATTAGACTGTGAGAGTAGGACCTGCCAAAGATGGGGTACATTGACGTTGTGGCAGGCTTATGCAATGTATGATCATATAATGTAACTAAATCCCCATTTTTTTGCCTAGATTAGGTGTTTTAAAAAAAAAACTTTTACAAACTAATAAAATCTGTCAACATTGAAGTTGCTGTTTAGTAGATAGGAGAGTGCGCTGGATCTTGTGTATTTATTGTATAATATGGCCCCCAGCAGCACCCCATTTAAGCATGTTTAGGTGAGTGCAACCATCCCCCCATGTTTCCTATATATATTTGGGAGTCTAGCCAACTCCTTGGTTCTGCACCCCTCCCTGTTACAGGTGCCTCATCTCAGGTCCCTATTTAGCCTTGTACTGCAGAGAGCCTCAGATGGAATTTTTTCCCAAGTAAGTGGTTAATCTCATAAGAGCAGACATTAGACTGTGAGAGTAGGACCTGCCAAAGATGGGGTACATTGACGTTGTGGCAGGCTTATGCAATGTATGATCATATAATGTAACTAAATCCCCATTTTTTTGCCTAGATTAGGTGTTTTAAAAAAAAAAAAACTTTTACAAACTAATAAAATCTGTCAACATTGAAGTTGCTGTTTAGTAGATAGGAGAGTGCGCTGGATCTTGTGTATTTATTGTATAATATGGCCCCCAGCAGCACCCCATTTAAGCATGTTTAGGTGAGTGCAACCATCCCCCCATGTTTCCTATATATATTTGGGAGTCTAGCCAACTCCTTGGTTCTGCACCCCTCCCTGTTACAGGTGCCTCATCTCAGGTCCCTATTTAGCCTTGTACTGCAGAGAGCCTCAGATGGAATTTTTTCCCAAGTAAGTGGTTAATCTCATAAGAGCAGACATTAGACTGTGAGAGTAGGACCTGCCAAAGATGGGGTACATTGACGTTGTGGCAGGCTTATGCAATGTATGATCATATAATGTAACTAAATCCCCATTTTTTTGCCTAGATTAGGTGTTTTAAAAAAAAAAAAACTTTTACAAACTAATAAAATCTGTCAACATTGAAGTTGCTGTTTAGTAGATAGGAGAGTGCGCTGGATCTTGTGTATTTATTGTATAATATGGCCCCCAGCAGCACCCCATTTAAGCATGTTTAGGTGAGTGCAACCATCCCCCCATGTTTCCTATATATATTTGGGAGTCTAGCCAACTCCTTGGTTCTGCACCCCTCCCTGTTACAGGTGCCTCATCTCAGGTCCCTATTTAGCCTTGTACTGCAGAGAGCCTCAGATGGAATTTTTTCCCAAGTAAGTGGTTAATCTCATAAGAGCAGACATTAGACTGTGAGAGTAGGACCTGCCAAAGATGGGGTACATTGACGTTGTGGCAGGCTTATGCAATGTATGATCATATAATGTAACTAAATCCCCATTTTTTTGCCTAGATTAGGTGTTTTAAAAAAAAACTTTTACAAACTAATAAAATCTGTCAACATTGAAGTTGCTGTTTAGTAGATAGGAGAGTGCGCTGGATCTTGTGTATTTATTGTGTATATATATATATATATATATATATATATATATTTTTTTTTTTTTTAGGCCCTATCACTGGCCCACTTATGTAGTTGCAAATAGGTCAGCCAGGCATGGCATTAAATGTTAACAAAATTATCTCAAAATTATGTCAGAGAAAATCAAGGAGAATCAATTAAAAATGTACTCACCAAAACATGGCATTGAGCAATTTTGGAATTTTCTCTTTGATTTTGTATTTAATTTCCCTCTTTCAAATTTAGTGCATCCACACTTATTATTACTTCATCTGCATAAACTGTTCCCAACCTAGTTCTCACGGTCTCTAGAATCCTGGCATTTCTTGTTCCTTATTCTATCACTATTACTAAATAATAAAGGGAAATAAGGCTACTGACAAATAGCTTACATTGTGAAACAATAGGGTATAAATCCTGCAATTATAAAACCAAAAGATAAATACTCTTTATTCCAAGTACAGCACCATCCAATACACTAAATGTTCAGCCGTTTTTTTTTTTTTAACTCAGTACATTAAAACATGTACAAAGGTCTGTATCATCCATTAAGACAAAATGGAACAAAACATAAGAAAGCATGGGTAACTCAAAATGAGAAAGGAAAGGGTTCAGTGGGAGAGGTCACATTCCCTGGCGGTATCTGTGATGGAACTCCTGTACTCTTATTGAGTAACTCCACCCAGTCTGTTTCCTAGCCAGTTTCAGGTGCCCTGGAATGTTTTATCTCCAGTCACCAAAGCTTGACTGGTATCTCTAAAGAGCTCTTCCACCCGACCAGACTGCAGTTCTCTCCTTCCAGGCAGGTATTGTCACCTCTGCCTTTTCCTCTTCAGCTCCTTTCCCAGGCAGGTATGCACATATCTGCCTATACTGTGATCAGCTACTGCTTTTAGAAAGTCCTAGCTCTTTTTTACTTGTCCTTGGCTACAGGATTCAAGCAGCAAGCCGACAGATCTAAAGACGATGTTACCTAAACAGTTCCAAAAGAAAGTAACACACTCTGCTTTATTTTAACTCTGGACTAAGCCCTATGCACATAACAGTAAACTTGCTATAACAAACTCAGTATAATAAAAATAACCAAATCATATGAGGAATTTTAGGATTCCTACAACAAACAGATGGTGCTATACATGCCAGTCAAATTCACCTAGTTGGTTAGGAGAATCAACAGAACAGAAGAGCACACACAACATTTAACATCAAACAACCACATTACACACACCCTGGTCATAAAATGGGCACAGGGTGACTTAAACATACGTGTCATCCAGAGATCTATCGTAGCCATCTTATGCTCCCAGTGATGGTGACTACCATACATTTTTATCTGATAGCCTATCATATTCTGATTCCCCCCAGGACAATTACTTTATTCATGGTATGAGGTACAAAAGCTGTATCATTACATTCCTTCCCCACCAGAAACATGTCACACATCTCCTTAGCCCAGTTTGAAGCCTTATCAAGACTAATCTGTGCATTTTCCTGTAAGATCAATTAAGAGAAATTTGGATCATAACTTTATTTTCTGATGGGGTTTAGGAGAACTCCCATGAGCAAGCTTTCAATGTATTTGCCCTATCAGGGCTTCAAATAGCAGTAACGTGGGGGAGAACCGCAAAACCAAGTGTATAGCACCAAATAAAATAAATGATAAATATAAAACAACCTGAAAAACACAGTGGTTAATATAAGGGGAAAAAAATCCAATGGAGTATATAGGGATCTGAAAACAGATCACAAATAGCACAGCTAATTGTGTAAGAACACCCCAAAACATCTAGGTCATGCACTCACAAACAGATGGTAGTGTCAGGCTCATCACGCTTCCAGTGTATATAAAATGGAGAAATCTTCTGTGAAATATACTCTTTGAATAGATATAAAATGGAAAAGAAGAAATAGCCACAATAGTGAAGTATTGAATAAACTTGGAAAATATTAATTATATTGCACTTACACAAACAGGTAGTATTAAAAGGCATATCTCCACTAGCAGAGGTACAGTACGAGAAGGTAGATCCCCAGCTGGATAAACAGCCCAATACACAGAGATAGACAAATAAACAAACAATATAAAAACAAACAAACAAAGTCCTACTAATCCAACACATTTTGTCCTCTATAGGGGACTTCTTCAGGAATATAAAGCAGTATCTGGAAGAATCGATATATATATAACACTATGACATATTTCCAGTGCGTCTGCCATGCGGAAGTAGGCTGAGCCTAATGAAATAATGTACATGTGTTCCACTGTAGTTTCTTGGTGAGCTTGTGCACATGTCCAAAATCAATGACGTGCACCTGCTATACTGGCCAGGTATGCAAGCAGTACAGAGCCAAACAACAAAAGGGGGAAACATGTTGCTGTATCAATTAATACATATAGAACATATAAAACTGGAACCACCAACAAAATTTGTTGTAAGCCACAGGTCATGGCCTAAAATACTTCTATCTAATAAAAGGTAATGCGAGTGCACAGTAAGGAATGCAAATACAAAAAATACAAATCTATATAAAAAGGCAATTCCAGACCAAAAGAGAAAGAGAACACAATTCTCTAGTCCAGTACAGAACAGGTTTCAACCACCCGGAACACCTCTAGCTACACTCAATAAAAGAAGAAAGGGAAGATCCATCAAGTCTAGCCATTCTACATTGACACAATTGCAAGACCCTGTTAGTATCTTTAATCTATTTAAGTACAATTGTATTCCTTCTTTGTTAAAAAAGGTCTAAAGTTTGTCCCTAATGCAGGTTCTAGTTCATTTAACCTTTTTTTGGACAATTAAAAACGTCTTGGAAAACGAACTATAAAAAGATTCTTTGAAAAAAAGCCTCTAAAAAAAGGGAGGAAAAACAAAATGAGGATACCGATAATACCATTGCCCTAGAAATATTTAGAAATCGAATAGTTCATACTAGTTTTAAACAGAAATCCAATTTTTACCAATGGGCTGATAAAAGCAAGTATCTTGAAGTTTTCAATGAATTGGTTTAAGAGGATCTGGAAACAATATGTAATTCTAAATTCAAACTCAATCTAAATTCAAACCCAATCTAACTAGGAAAGAAAGAAGTGCATGGAAAACCATGCTTTGGTTATCACAGAGTAGGACAAAGGAGGAGGAACAGTCATTATGAGTAAAATATATCACATCTTTGGAGATACCAACATATACAATCTTTGATGCAAATTCTACCCAGGAATTTCTGCAGAAACTGAGAAGTTTGCTACAAACAGTTAAGATCAGCAGGTCATTAATAGAGATTAAGTTATTTTTATTTATAATCCTTGTAAAGAATTTCCTTTTTATTTCCTGCCGAAGATCCACAAGAATGCAAACACCCCACCAGGCTGCCCAATCTTCAGCGGTATTGACTCCCTCACATGCAATCTTCCCCAGTAGGTAGATTTTTCTTTTCTTTAACCTTATTTATAGTTAAGTTCATATTATATTAAAATTACTAACCCCCAAGCAAGATGGGTGCATGAAAATCTGCTCCGGCTCCTGAGCATACAATCTAACCCAATCCTCGCTCACAAAACCTCATAAATCACTGACACTTATGTAACAACCTAAGAACAAAAAGAGCTCTGCCAGGGTGGAACAGCTAATTTTTTTAGTCAGCAATCAAACCCTGCGACCATGGGCGCACAGGCCTCAACCAAATATGGTGGAGAGGAGCCAGAAAAAAACAAGCACCCATCTATGATACACACACTACAATAGAACAGATCATGAAAATGAATCTGGCTGAAGCTCTGGACTCACTATCCAAAAAATTGATATCCACATGGCAACATAGGATGGACTTACTGCGCAAAAATGTACAATATCTCAGGAAAAGAGCATCCCATGTGGAGAATAAATTTAAAGAGTTCACCACGGCACATAATAATTTGGCAACTCATGCAGAACAGATGGTTACCAAGATGGAGGAAATGGAGTCTAAGATGGCTGTCATGGATGCCCAGGCACGCAGGAACAATCTTAGACTGATAGAGGTCTCAGAAGACATACTGCCATCAGACCTGCTGGTATATGTCAGGGGCCTACTTCATGCCTATGCTCCCTGTGGACATATTGCTCTTGGACAGTGTTTATCGCATCCAAAAGCCGCACCATTTACCAGTTTCCATAGAAACATAGAAACATAGAATGTGACGGTAGATAAGAAACATTCAGTCCATCTAGTCTGCCCAATTCTCTAAATACTTTCATTAGTCCCTTATCTTATAGTTAGCATAGCCTTATGCCTATCCCACGCATGCTTACACTCATTTACTGTGTTAACCTCTACTCATGCCGAGTAATGTACTGCTAAAGGCACACTATTTCTATATCAAGGAGCACATTCTCCGAGCAAGCCGCAATAAAGTCAAACTGCCAGAGGAATACTCTACAGTGAAAGTATTTGCCGACCTGTCCGCAGCAACATACCATCAATATGAACGCGGATACTTAAGAATAGTCTTAATTCTTGTATCAGGAAATCTGCTTCCTCACACACCATGCGACATTGGCGATATAGTGTGATCAGATCATGCTCCAGTGACACTGAACATAACAGACCAAGTTCAATATAGGGGCAACACCATGGCACCTGAATGATACAATATTTCTCAATGTAGATTTTAAAAACAAACTCACAGACAATATAACTTCCTACTTTACACTGAATGAAACACCCGACGCTTCACCAATCTCAGTATGGCAAGCCCGCAAGGCAGTAGTTAGGGGCCTACTAATTAGTAGAGCATCCCATCTACATTGCACATTGCAACAGGAATACATTTCCCTACTATGCTACCTCAAAGACACCACAACCGCTCAATTCCTACAACCATCTGACTAACATCAACTACTAATTGATAAAACAAAATCACGACTGCATGAGATAAACCTTCAAAACACTATATTCATGTTTAAAGAACTCAAAAGGAAAACATACACCCAAAGAAGCAGGGAAAGCACTGGCAGTTCTCATGCAACAAAAACAACAATCCAAATTATCATTTAACGAACTCTGGAAACAAAATCTTCAATCCCCAAGATATCAATGATGCCATGCCAATGACAGAGTATTATAGTACACTCTATAATCTAAAAGACGACATGAATACCTAACAACCCTCTCAATCGGATATAGAATTTTTTTTAGATAAACTCACACTCCCTAAGTTATCTGAAGCACACAAAACCAAGCTAGAAGCACCGAGTTTGCTACAAGAAATCATACAATCAATGCAATCATTAGCAACTGGGATATAACCTGGCCCAGATGGGTTCACAAACCTTTACTATAAAAAAAAATATTTCATATCCTGGCCCCTGGATTAGAACAAGTCTAAAACCACATCATACAAATTGGCTCTATGCTGAATGAATTGATGATTCTTCATATAGCAATACTACCTAAATCTATGCCCAATATCCTTACTAAACACAGATATAAAAACTCCTAGCAAAAATATATGCCATGAGACTATCCAACATCATACTGACATTAATACATGAAGAACAAGTTGGGTTTGTGAGTGGTAGACAAGGGGTGGATGGCACAAGTAAATCTTATGCATCAGCTGCACACTACGAGGTAGCCCAGTGTACTTCTCTCTCTAGATGCGTAAAAGCTTTTGGCAGGCTAGACTGGAACTTCCTTGCGGTGGTCTTATGAAAATTTGAGTTCCCAACACAATTTTTATCTTTAGTGTCAGAACTATATTCTGGCCCAACTGCAAAGGTAGTAAATGGAGGTGTAACGGAGTTACCTGTACTCCTAGCTGGGTACCTCCACCAAGGACCGCTTCCTAGCTGGAACAGGGGACAAACCGGAGCACTTCTGCCCACAGTCGCCGTGGCTTGACTGGGGCCCTGGAACCGCTCCTTCCTGGAGCCGAACGGGGAATTAGCTCTAGTCCTTAAAAGGACTTTCCCCATTGAATCTCCTGCAAGCTGAAACAGCAGACACAGGAGTAAATCTTCTTTCCCTCCAATAACAGGACGACACACACAGTTTTGTAGTGTAAGCTGGAATAGGATTTAAATGGAGGCACACTGGCCTTTTATGCAAGTTTCCCAACAAGGGTGACACCCAGGTGGACCTTGTTGGGCACAGGCACACAAAGTGAATAAACCAATACAAACAGAGTCATACAGTGAGACTCTCCCATACACAAACAATAGAATCCCTTCTCTGTACTTGGGAGATAATTGAATCAGGAACTGTACTAATCTAACCCAATTATCTCCAAGCACAGAAAAACATACCATTTTATGAAACCTCAAAAAGTACCTTAAAAACATATAAAAACCCATAAAAGCAACATTCTGAGAGCCCCGATCTTGGTGAACAACATATCCAAAAATCACACAGATCGGTTCAGGGGTTCAGGAATTTCCTGGAAGTCATATTTTTTTGTAACATTTTTCATTTTGTCTTAAACATGCATAAGAAGTTACAAGTATATGAAATATATAAGAACCAGTGTAAAGGCGTACATTTGTTACAGGTATACAATATGGATAAAGGACATTGTAAAATTACAAGTTGTTGCATAGCAGCATTGGTTTATATAGAGCTCAGTTAATGTATAAGCTGTGTACAGTTTGTTGTAACAAATAAAGGATTAGTAAACAAGCGATAAACTGTAAAGGCATATTATCATTGCATTTTTTACCTTGTGAACCAAGTTGTCTAGTTGACACTAAAGTGACTTTATGTCCCTTTGGATCTCATTTGAGATGGGTCTGGATTAGTGTACCTGTTTTTTTTTTTTTTTAGTTTTTATTTGTTTTTCAAAAACAATTAAAGTCATATTGAAAAGGTTACAGAAGGGGGGATATTTAGGGTTACAGCAAGGGTGACAACTGACATCATATTTAGTGGATAAAGTATTCAATATAGCATATATACATTTCAGAATGGATACATTGTAAGAGACATGAAGTTGTACAGGAAGTGTATCATTGTTTTCGTATTTGTTCCTGAGATTTACATCGAGACTGAGAGTAGGGATTGTCTTTAACCCGTCCCGGTCATTGTCTCTGGGAAAGTAGCCCTGATTATTATTTCGGTTACTGTACAGTATATGTTTTTTCTTTGTAGTCTGGTGTTGTGTGGTGTTGCCCTCCCCAGTTCTCCTGCTTGTGGGTATGTCCTAACTCGGGTGGCTATTACTTTCCCAAGTGTTGGATAAGTATTGTATTTGGGAGTGTCTATTGCATTGCGTGGTGGCTCCGGCTGCCCAGTTTGGTCTCTCAAGTGGTCATGTGAGGTATTTGTGTTGTGCTGCTTAAACGCGGTGTGGATGTCCCTTCTCGGAGAGTATCTCAGATTGGAAGGGTTGGAACGGGTATTCAAGCTGAGTCCTCGGCCAGAAATCTCACCCATGGTTCCCATGTTTCCTTGAAAAGCGTATATCTGTGGGAAGTGGCGGCATGAATCTCTTCCATGGATTTGATAGAGTCCACCTTCGCTATCCATTCCCTAATTGTGGGCACTGCTGGATTTTTCCATTTCACTGGGATGAGCAGATTGGCCGCGATCAGGAGATGTGTCAGGAGGATTTTTTGTGGTTTGGGGGTTGAAGTGGGTAGGATCAGGAACAGCAGAGTGTGTGGGGTGTGAGGCAGTTGGGTACCTGTGATGGCGTTGATCATTGATGCTATGTTGGTCCAGTATCTCCGCGTGAGCGGACAATCCCACCACATGTGTGCGAGGGATGCCCTCGGTTGAGAGCATTTCCAGCACACGTCCGGAGTGCCAGGGAAGATATGGTGAATTTTGACCAGGGCAGTGCGCCATTGTGGTATCGTGATTTGTGTATTCAGGTCAGTCGACCAGGAGTCAGTGAAAGGGGGTAGTTGGGAGCCATGTTCGGCCTGCAGCAGTCGTTCATTGTTTAGTCTTGACGTTGTGGGTCAGGCAATGTGTCTCAAAGTCAGACAAGGTGTGGGAGCACCTGAGTAGGGATGTGTTAGTCATTAGGAAGTGGGTCAATTGGGCATAGTGAAATGCATGTAATGCGTGTGGAACCTCAGGGTCTATCAGAGTAGCCAGTGTCCGTATGGAGTCCTTCTCGATTACTGAGCCGAGCATTAGGTAGGGGGCGTCCAACATTTTATTGTATCGTTGGTATGTCCCAGGTTGCATTCCCGGGGGAAAGAGTGGGTTGTGTGTGATGGGAAACAGAGGGGATGGGTGAGTAGAAATATTCTCAGCCTCTCGCATGCCCGTCCAAGTCCTGAGTGTGGGAAGAATGGTGGGGTGAGCGGAACAGCACGAGAGCAGTTTTGAGGGGATGACTCTCTGCCATGGGAGAGTATAAAGGGGCACTAGGCTTACTGTGCTTTCGTGGGGTTACCCATTGCCGTGTTGGTGGATGGGTAGACCAGTCTTGGATTCTAGAGAGAATTACTGCCTTATAGTAGCATTCCATGTGTGGAAGGCCCAGTCCTCTGCAGGATCTGTGCCTAGTGAGAACCTCGTAGGAGATTCTGGGTTGCTTCTGTGCCCACATAAAGGTGGTGAAAAGTTGACTGAGCTTAGTGAAAAAGGATTTTGGTATTGCTATGGGCAGAGTTTGGAAGAGGTAAAGTATCTTAGGGAGGGAGTTCATTTTAAGAATGTTGATTCTACAGAGCCATGAGAATTGCGGTTTGTGCCATGTTTGTAGGCTAGGTATAATGGGTCGTAGTTCAGAGCGAATATGGACGATAGGTCTGCTGATAGGCGGACACCTAGGTACGTAATGGATCTGTCCACCCACGCAAAGGGAAATGCTGCTTGCAGGTGCGTGCGTGAGAGGGGAGTTATTCAAAGTGGCAAGATCTCGCTTTTCGAGTAGTTAACTTGAAAATTGGAAAGTTTATGGTACAGAGTGATTTCTTCTAAGGGGGGGGGGGCAACGAAGAGTCTGGTGTTTGTATGGTGAATAGTAATAGTAAATCATCAGCGAACGCTGAGACGTTGTATTCTGCACTTTGTATTTGGATGCCCTTAATTACTGGGTTGTAAGAAGGGTTCTAATACGATGATAAAGAGGAGTGGGGAAAGGGGGCAGCCCTGCCTTGTACCATTTCTTATTTGAACTGGGTCTGAGAGTTGTCCGTTGACTCTTAGACGGGCTGTGGGATTGGAGTAGATGGCTTCCATCCACTCCAACCATCTGGGTCCGAAACCAAACTTTCGCAGGGTCGCTGTCAATAGTGACCAGTCTATCCTGTCAAATGCCTTTTCCGTGTCAATTGAGAGTAGGAGGCTCTCAGTTTGAAGGCGTTGTGCCATATATATCAGGTTTCGGATTTTTGTGGTGTTATGTTTTGCCTCTCTATTGGGGACGAAGCCCGCCTGGTCTGAGTGTATCAGTGGAGCAGTGGCTTCAAACGGGTGGCTAATATTTTCGTAAATATTTTCACGTCTAAATTTATCAAGGATATAGGGCGGTAGCTGCCACAGTTGGTCGGGTCTTTACCCGGTTTTGGTATGAGGGCTATGTGGGCCTCCAATGATGCCTTAGGGAAGGTAGCTGAGTGGGCGAGAGAGTTAAATGCTTGTGTGAAGGGTTCAGATAGGGAGGTCGAGAACGTATTATAATATTTGGCCGTGAAGCCATCAGGGCCTGAACTTTTCCCCAGTTTAAGGTGTCTTATAGCTAAGGCAACTTCGTCGGTGGATAGTGGTGCATCTAGTGTTGGAAGGACATTGGTAGGTTTATTTTGGTGGATTCTGGCATTCAGGAATCTTTCAATGTCTTGGCTCGGTGGAGGGGAATCTCTTAGGTTGTAAAGCTTAGTATAAAAGTCGTGAAAGGCTGACAGTATGTCTGGGAGTTTATATGATACGGCTCCTGAGGGGGTTTTAATTTTGGAGATGAAGGTCGACTGCCTTTGTTGTTTCAGAGAGTTTGCGAGTAGGCGGCCACATTTACCTCCTTGGGCATAGTAAGAGTGCTTTGTGAGCATAAGTGTGCGTTTGATTTTAGCATTTAGTAGATCCTGAAGGGCTGATCGTTTAGCTGTGAGGGCTGTGTAGGTGCTCAGTTGTGTGTCTGTTTTGTGTTTGGTCTCTAGTGTTCTTATGTCTTCTGTAAGTGTACGGATCTTGGCCTCCCTGGTCTTTTTGTGACGTGCAGCTAACGCTATTATTTCTCCCCTCAGTACACATTTATGTGCCTCCTACGTGACAGGCGGGGGTGAGGAAGGGGTAGCGTTGGTGGTGAAGTAGCTGTCTATTGAGTTTTTAAGCTGTGAAACTACTTCAGGAATATTAAGAAGAAGATCATTGAGTTTCCATTGGAACGTTTTTTGTGGGATGGTAGGTATGTGTAGGTCTAGTGATAGGGGTGCATGGTCTGACCATGTGATAGATCCATAGCTGACAGATTGTACTAGGTGGAGGAAGAGCATGTCCAATCTAGAGTATGTATGTGTATGGGATGAGTAAAATGAGAAGTCTTTGGTCGATGGAAGTGTGGTGCACCAACAGTCGTAAAGTTGTCCATTGTCTAAGAGTTTGGCTAGTCGCGCACGCGCTGATGTTTGGTATTACGTCGCTTGGGATGTTGTGTCCATTTGTGAGTCTAGCGAGAGGTTAAAGTCTCCGCCAAGAATTAGAATACCTTTAGTGAATTGTTCTATGGCTTTGAGCTCTTTTTTGAACATGTGGCATTGGCGTCTGTTGGGGAGATATGTATTTACAAGTGTGACTGCGGTCAGGCCTATGTGGCCTTTGACCATGAGCAGTCTTCCCGCGTCATCTGATTTGTGGGAGGAGTACGTAAAGGGCACATGGGCTGAGAACAGGATCGCCACCCCTCTCGCCTTCGTGTCAGTGAAGTTGCTAAAGTATCCGGTTGGATATCTTCTGTTTCTGAGGGTGGGGGCTGCCGCTTTTTTAAAATGTGTCTCTTGCAGGAAGGCTATATCAACCTTCAATGTGTGTAGTTCATTAAGGGCCATGGATCGCTTTTCAGGGGTATTAAGACCTCTGACATTAAGTGTAACAATGCGTATGGTGGCCATTGGTGAGTGTGGCTGTGTCATCTTTTCTACTCCACTTTGCCCTTCTGGAGTTGACGTAGCAGTTGTCATTTGTGGGGAGGGAGGGGAACAAGGGGCTGAGACAGGGGGGGAAGGGATGCGGGTGGTATTTTTATAACAAAACTATGTACAATGGGAAGAGCTGTCTAACAGTGTGTTTCTCGTGCAGATGTATACTGCAAGGTATACAGACAGCCGGGAGTATCCTCTGGTGGCGTACCGAAAGTGGTTAAGTCAAACCACTGGGGTACCAGGTGCTCACCTCGGATAGGTCACTCCGATCTATGTAAGGAGCCGAATGGTCTGCTTACCCGCCTTGCTGGTAGCGGGTGAGGAGAAGAACTGTCTAGTTCCCTGTGTGGGTATGGAACGTAAGCAGTCTGTGTGTGTTTGCCTCTTGGGGACCAATCCAATAATCTAAATTCTGATGTAAGGGTGTGGGGCAACATCTGTAGTTGGGACTTCGTGTTTAGCGCCTGTGTCTATGTCCTGCCACGGACTGGTGTGGGGTGCGAGGGCACAGGATTATGTTGAGTTAGGTAAGGTGCGCGACCACGCAGGGTCTATATTGGGCTGCTGGTGAGTCTCCAATGGAGGGTAATGGGACAGATAGGAGTCGGGCCATGTGGTTGTGTGTGTATCTTAGGTTTTTGAGTTGGCATTGTACAGCGCAATCGTGTTGCAGCGGTCATTGCCTTGGGAGTTGTAGCGTAGTCGCCATAGTGTTTTGCATGTGCAGCTTAGTGTTACTCGGGTCCTATAATGAGGGGCATGTATACTGTTTATTTTTAGTTATTTATTTATCTTATTTTTATTATTATTATTATTTTTTATTAGTATTTTTTTATTATTTATTAATGTATTTATTTTTGTCCCATATGTCGTTATACTTAGGTATACTGTCAGGAAGGAGTGGGGCAGGCAAGGGGAGGGAATGGGGGGGGGTCGTCCTTCGTGATAGCGATGCAGCTTTGGTGACAAGTCTCATTTAGATAATTAAGGACAGCCCGTCGAGGCTAAGCTTGCATCGCTCCTCAAGGGGTACAGGAGTCACGGATGTGTCCCTCATCTCGGATCGTGTTAGATAGGGGGGGGAGGAGGGTAAGGGTAGGGAGTATGTCCCCGTATAATGTTCAAACAACAAATTTTGCATCACAGTTTGACGTTGTTGGCAGAGAGTATCACATCTTGTCATAAGGACGTCTGGGTATGAACGAGAAGAGGACAACATGGTCGCAATACTGAGACGCTGAGATAGCCCCGTGTTTGTTTATTTATAAACACACCTGGTTATGCTGTCACATATCTGTTAGGTGTCGCCAAGCCCGGGGAGTGCTCGTGTAGCACGTAGTGGCCAGCTTAACTTAAGCTGAATTGCGTCATGGTCTAACAGCCAGCTTAGCGTGTGACAGGCTCATGGGCTTATGCGGTCGTTGCCGCTGTGTCCTGTGGGTTAGGGACTGGAGCGCCTGCACGCCGGGGGGGCGGGTCGAGAATTGACCTTGGTTAAAGTGGAAGTAGCACAGACCACAATGGAGTTTGATAGCCTCGGGGAAAGTGTTCCGGAGACCAAATCCCTTCCTATCTCAGTGGGTGAAGTCCATATATCATTCACACATATTACATTAACATCACATGTCAGTTAGGATCATGCCTAACTACTGTATACCATGATGTGAGCGGGTAAAAAAGGGAGGGAGGGAGGGAATACGGTGTACGGTGCAAATGGGAAAGTAGGGTACATAAGGGGGGTTAGGTATGTGCAGGGCTTGAAGGGAGGAAAATCAAACAATCATATAGCAAATATTGGTAAAAACACTTTGAGTTTAGGAGTCCACATCTATCGGGGGGTATCAGGCCTCTGTGAACCACAGTAGGCACTTATGAACCTGCCTAGGTCATGGGTCGGTAAGCCAGAGTCCAACGTTCAGGTTAGCAGATGACAAGCTTAGGGACTTATGTGGCCATATTTCACTGCTTCCCCTGTGCCTGGCCTTGGGCACTCTGCACAGTTCCGTGCCGTGGGGGCAGTTTAAGCTAGGGAGGTATGGGACAGGGGGGGATTAATGATTATGAGTAGGGTGTACCGGGGGCTACCCTGGGGGTAAGGTCATAGTCGTTGGTTAAAGCACTACTTGCGTGTCCAACAGAAGCAGAGTCTCTTCGTCAGAGGTTGCTGTGCTGCTACGGAGGTGTTGGCTGGAGCTTCTCCCATCGCTGTTGCGGTATGTCGGTGAGTATGAGTCCCAGCAAGGTATCTTTTCCTCTGTGGGGTGTCGTCGTCTGTCAGGGCAAGATGAGGGGGTGGTGTGAGTCCATGGCAGTTGGGCGCTGTCTTGTGGTCATAGCTGTGGGTGCTGGTCATTTAGTGGTGCGCTGAATCTTCTGGGGTGGTTGCCACTCGATCTGTTCTTCTTTTCTTGGGCGTTTGTTGCCACTGATTGAGGTGCGGCAGTCGTGAGGAGTTAGGCGACGGGTCAGTGCCGTACCAGTCTGGAACCTGGATGTTAGGTAGGTCCATATCTCTTAGGAATACCGGAACATCGTGGATGGAGGAGATAGTGTGTGATGCCCCATTGTAGGTAGCTGTGAGCGAGAGTGGGAAGCCCCAGCGATATCGCAGATTCCGAGCTCGGAGCTGATCGTGATGGGCTTCAGCACTCTGCGGGCCTGCAGTGTCATCCATGACAGATCAGGATAGATTGCAATCGGGGCTTCATGGTAGAGAAGGGGTTGCTGAGAGTGACGCAAAGCCTCCATAATTTTATTCTTGCACTCGTAGTAGTGCAGTCTGCAAATCACATTTCTGGGCATATCGGACGGTGTGCTCCTAGGGCGTAGGGCTCTATGGGCCCTATCAAAGGTTATGTGTGTGTCTATAGGCCAGCTGAGTATAAGGTTGAAGAGTTCCTGCAGTATGTTGGGAAGGTTTCCCAGGTCTGTTTCTGGAAGGCCCTTCACTCTCAAATTGTTTCGCCGTCCCCTGTTGTCCAGATCGTCCAGTGATCATTGTAGGATTGATACCTGATTATTTTGAGCTAACACTGTGTCTCGGAGCGCTCTAATTTGCGCTTGCATCCTGTCTCTATCTTCTTCAAGGGAGGATATCCTGTGTTTAGTCTGCTTGAAGTCAGCTCCTATTGCGTCCAGCTTGGTTTGAAACAAGGCTTCTAACTTGGGCAGCATGAAGTCCAGGTCCTGTTTAGAGGGGAGAGCTTTGAGTATCTCTCTGAAGTCTGGGTCTGTCGAATGTGAGGAGACCTCAGACCCCGCTGGGCTCATTGAAGCGGAGCAGATTGGAGGTGAGTCTGGGGCCTCGTTGGGGCCTACTGGGTCGGGTGCATGTTCTGCAGTATCTCTGAGTAATTTTGTCATAGTTCCGTTTTTTCCTGCCGGTGTCTTGCCAGCAGGGTGCTGTCCAGCAGTGGAGCGTTTTGGGTGACCCATTTTAAGAGTTTTAGTGCCTGATGGCAGTGGATTGGTTTTCCAAGATTGAGGAGCTCAGCTAACACACGTCCATGCTGTTTGGCAGTCGACTCTGCCCCGGAAGTCATAGTTTTGACTGACCGTTTACATGGTCCTATGCCAAAACAGTTCCAGGGAAATCAGTGCTAACAGTCGGTCAAGTTTGGGTAGTGTCTTACAGGTTTCCCTGCAGGGCCCATAGTCTGTGGGCAGGAGGCTGGCAAGTAGGCTCCTCCAGGAACTTGTGGAAAACTCACTTGGAAAGGGGAGTTTGTCACAGGAGGGCTTACGTCACGTGCATTCTCAATATCCAATGGCAAGAGGCTATATATTCTATATATTGGCCCTGGAGCCTCTTGTGCAACTTATACATACTAATAACAACATCCATGGTATGAGTATGGTGGAGAGTTTGTGGATGATATGATGATGTCAATAACAAAATCTGAAATCTCCATACCAAATCTCCAACAGATACTAGACCAATATATTCAGTGCTCGTAATATAAACTCAATGTTACAAAAACACAAGCACTGAGCGTTCATACACCCAAAAATGTTGTCATAATGCTGCAACGCAAACTCACATTCTTAAGTATAACCATTACTGCATCTACACAAAAGCTATATATCCCAAAATATGTAAAGCTAATTAAGACCATTGAAACCCAGCTCCAAAGCTGAAAAGGCAAATATGTCAGGCAAGATAGCAACAGTAAAAATGCTCATCCTTCCAATACTGCAATATTTCTTCGGGATCCTACAAATCCGACTTCCGCGAAGCTAGCTCAAGGAAGCACAAATGGTCCTTAACAACTACATGTGGGATGGAAAGAGGCCTAGGGTTGCAGCAACCACATTATACCAAAGGTGGAATGGGCATGCTAAATTTACTTTTCTATTACAATGCAACACTCATAGGAACATTACTGTCCGCATATCAATATCCAACACTACCAGTGTGGATTCAAATAGAAGCCATACACACAGAGGGACAACTATTAACTTCACTAGCTTGGATACCCAAAATACTTAGACCAAAGCATAACAATATACTTTCCGGTCACGTATTCTTCATATGACAAAAACTGAGATAATTACCTTCCGAAAATAGAGGGGAGTGCCACTCGGCAGTCTTCTGCTATCATGCCTGGCTTTTGAGACATGCCGGTGGACGCCGACCACTGCAGACCCATGCAATATATAGCCCCATGTCCATCCATGGTAAAGACAACATCGACGTGTGGGTGATGACATGCAAAAGATGAACACGCACATTTGTTGGTCAAGGGCTAGGTACAGCCAATCGGATCTGCAAAAGGGTTATTTAAACTCTCATATTCCCTTAGCTCATTGCCCTGTCTTGGTTTCCCCTAGATGGTTATCCGAGAGTGTGTCCCAATCTCCACCCCTGCATTTTGAAGGTAATACTCAAGAATGTCGGGGATTCCATGATCAGATTGAGTACCATTTTGAAGCTTCACCCGGGTCCTTTCCCACAGATAGAGCTAACATTGGGTACTTAATGAACCAACTACAAGGTAAAACCTTAGCCTGGGCCAATACATTATAAGAGAGTAATAAGAATGTTGCCCATAATTACCAAGAATTCCTTGCGGAATTCAAATTAACATTTGAACCATTGGGAAGGGAGAGCAACGCCGCCTCTGCCCTAATGCGTATCAAGCAAGGGAACCGGTGCTATAGAATTTCACACCCTGGCTTCTGAGGTAGACTTGACTAATAACGGATTAATCACCACATTCTCAGAGGGATTATCCGAAGCTATCCTTGATGAGATTGCAGCCAAAGGACTATCATGGAGATTAAATGAATACATCACTTACGTGATGCATATAGATGATCGACTTAGGAACAATGAGATAACTAGAAATAGAACCAGACATAGGAACATGTCACTGGCACCTTGCTTCTCTAGTCTTGTTGTTTCTGGCCCACCAATGCAGTCTAAAACCGAACATGTACAGTTAGGGGTTATGAGACTGTCAGAGGCAGAAAGACAGTTTAAGAGGAAAGAAGGCCTTTGCTTATATTGTGGCAAGAAAGGACATGAGAAATGCTTGTCCCATATGTCCGGAAATCCTTCACACCTAAGAACCACAAGTGGACTGGTCTTAGGTGTGATGGATGTGTTCCCTGGTACTACCCAAAGTAGATTTCTCCTTTACATTACTGCTTGATGCAACAAGATAGGTTTTTCATGTAAAGCCCTGATGGACTCAGGTGCTGCAGGAAACTTTATCGACATGCAATTTGCCAGTAAACACCTCCTACCCATCAAGGAGAGATCATCACCCTTGGCCGTCGAGGCCATTGATGGGAGACCTCTCTCTCAACATCTAATTACCCATGAAACACTGCCTTTCACTGTTACATAAACTATTGGTTGGGATATGTTATAAACCACCTAATGTTAATATTGACGAGGAACAACAGCTGTTTGAGCAAATTGAGAAAGCTGCAAATCTGGGTACCACGTTATTGGAGATTTTAATTACCCGGACATAAATTGGGACAGAGGGACTAGTAGCTCAACAAAGGGAATTAGGTTTTTAAACTTGCTAAATGACACCTTCATGTCACAACTTGTACAAGCACCAACTAGACGCTTGTCTGGACCTGGTTTTAACAAACAATGTTGATCTTTTGACCAACATTCAAGTAGGTGAGCACTTGGGAAATAGTGATCACAATATAGTGTCCTTTGAATTAAACTCAAAAAAACAAAAGCACATGGGGTATACTAAAACATATAATTTTAAAAAGCCCAATTTCAATAAGTTAAGGGAAGCTTTACAATATATTGACTGGCATAAACTCTTTAGTGAAAAGAACACTGAGGATAAATGGATCATCTTAGAAAGGTGCAAATATTAGAAAGGTACATTTCTCAGTATGTACCATTGGGAAATAAATATAAAAGAAACAAATTAAAACCAATGTGGCTTAGTAGAGAAGTAAAACAAGAGATGAAAAATAAGAAAAGGGCATTTAAAGCATTTAAATCGGACAAATCAGTAGCATCTTATAAAAGATATAAGGAAGCAAATAATGCGTGCAAAAAGGCAATTAGACTTGCTAAAGTTCAAAATGAAAAAATGTTAGCTAAAGAAAGCAAAACCAACCCCAAAGCATTTTTAAGTACCGTATATACTCGAGTATAAGCCGAGTTTTTCAGCACATTTTTTGTGCTGAAAAACCCCAACTCGGCTTATACTCGAGTCAGAGTCTGTATTATGGCAATTTGCATTGCCATAATACAGACCGGGGGAGAGGGGGGCTGGCAGAGCTGTACTTACCTTTCCTGCAGCTCCTGTCAGCTCTCTCCTCCTCCGCGCCGTCCGTTCAGCACCTCGGTCAGCTCCCAGTGTAAGTCTCGCGAGAGCCGCGGCTCTCGCGAGACTTACACTGGGAGCTGACAGAGGGAGCTGCACAGACCGCGCGGAGGAGGAGAGAGCTGACAGGAGCTGCAGGAAAGGTAAGTACAGCTCTGCCAGCACCCCTCTCCCCCCACTGAACTACCAATGACACTGGACCACCAGGGAAGGAGCACCCCTCCCTGGCCAGCTAGCAAGCAGGGAGGGGGGACGAAAAAAAAAAGATAATTAAAAAAAAAATTAATAATAATTAAATAATAAATAATAATAAAAAAATAATAATAATATAAAAAAAATAAAAAAAATAATAATGAATAATATATCAAATGCCCACCCCCACCAACACATACACACACACTGCATCACACACTGCATCACACACTGCATCACACACTCACACTTCATTCATATACACACACAGCACTCACACACACTGCACTCACACACACTGCACTCACACACACACTGCATTCACACACACACTGCACTCATACACACACTGCACTCACACACACACTGCACTCACACACACACTGCACTCACACATACACTGCACTCATACACACACTGCACTCACACACACACTGCACTCACACACACACTGCACTCACACACACTGCACTCATACACACACACTGCACTCATACACACTGCACTCACACACACTGCACTCATACACACACACTGCACTCATACACACTGCACTCATACACACTGCACTCATTATATACACACACTGGAAATAAATATTCAATTAATATATACGCACACACACTGCACTCATACACACACTGCACTCACACTGCACTCATACACACACACTGCACTCATACACACACACTGCACTCACGCACTGCACTCATACACACTGCACTCATACGCACACTGCACTCATACACGCACTACACTCATACACACTGCACTCATACACACACACTGCATTCATTATATACACACACTGAAAATAAATATTCAATTAATATATACGCACACA
Organism: Pelobates fuscus; assembly: GCF_036172605.1. Lineage (NCBI taxonomy): Eukaryota > Metazoa > Chordata > Amphibia > Anura > Pelobatidae > Pelobates > Pelobates fuscus. The sequence goes on from NC_086318.1 coordinate 253,320,414, forward strand.
CACTGCACTCATACACACACACACTGCACTCATACACACACACTGCACTCACACACTGCACTCATACACGCACTGCACTCATACACACTGCACTCATACACGCACTGCACTCATACACGCACTGCACACACACACTGCACTCATACACTCACGCACTGCACTCATACACGCACTGCACTCATCCGCACACTGCACTCATACGCACACTGCATTCATACGCACACACTACATTCATACACACACACTACATTCATACACACACACTGCATTCATTATATACACACACTGTAAATAAATATTCAATCAATATAATTTTTTTAGGATCTAATTTTATTTAGAAATTTACCAGTAGCTGCTGCATTTCCCACCCTAGTCTTATACTCGAGTCAATAAGTTTTCCCAGTTTTTGGGGGTAAAATTAGGGGCCTCGGCTTATATTCGGGTCGGCTTATACTCGAGTATATACGGTACATAAATTCTAAAAAACCCAAAAATGAAAGTGTAGGTACACTAAAAACTGAAATGGGGGTGTTAGTTAATGAAGACCAAGAAAAGGCAGGAATTTTAAGTAACTATTTCTCCTCAGTATATATTAAGGAAGAACCCATGGCAATAGATGTGCAAATGATTGCTACTAAAAACCTGCAGAATAATTGTAATTGGTTAACTCAAGACAAGGTGCTGCAGCAACTAAAGAAAGTTAATATAAACACAGCTCCAGGGCCTGACGGTATCCATCCACGTGTACTTAAGAAACTTAAGTGTAGAAATAAGTGAAGCTCTGTTTTTAATCTTTCAAGATTCTTTTCTTTCAGGAAGTGTTCCAGAGGATTGGAGGAAGGCAGATGTGGTTCCTATATTCAAAAAGGGTTCAAAATCCTTGCCTGGAAATTATAGACCTGTGAGCTTAACTTCTGTGACTGGTAAAATATTTGAAAAGTTATTAAGGGATAATATTCAAGAATTCCTTGAGAAGAACATGGTTATCAGCAAAAATCAGCATGGTTTTATGAAGCACAGGTCATGCCAAACTAACTTGATTGCGTTCTACGAAGAAGTAAATAGAAGTATAGATCAGGGTGTTGCAGTGGATGTGATCTATTTGGATTTTGCCAAGGCATTTGATACAGTTCCACACAATAGATTAGTGTTCAAACTCAAGGAAATCGTTCTAGATGAAAATGCTTGTTCTTGGGTAAAACGGAGTACAAAGAGTATTCATTAATGGTAAATTTTCAAGCTGGACAGAGGTGGCAAGTGGTGTTCCTCAGCGGTCTGTTCTGGAACCCATTCTATTTAACATGTTTATAAATGATCTTGAAGACAGCATTGAAAGTCATGTTTCAGTGTTTGCAGATGCCACAAAACTTTGTAAAATAATACCATGTGAGCAAGATATTACTTTGCTGCAGAGGGATTTAGATAGAATGGGGGACTGGGCAATCAAATGGCAGATGAAATTAAATGTTAAAAAATGCAAAGTTATGCACTTCGGCGTAAAGAATACACAAGTAGTGATGTACCGAACTGTCCGCCGGCGAACAGTTCCCGGTGAACTTAGCGTGTTCGCGTACGCCACGGCGGGCGGACACATGCGCAGTTCGATCCTCCCCCTATTCGTCATCATTGGGCAAACTTTGACCCTGTGCCTCTCGGTCAGCAGACACATTCCAGCCAATCAGCAGCACTCCCTCCCTTCCACACCCTCCAACCTCCCTATCAGCATCCATTTTCGATTCATTCGGAAGATGCATGCTTAGTGAGAGGAGGGAAAGTTTAGCTGCTGCTGATTAGATAGGGAAATTGATAGCTAGGCTAGGGTATTCAGTGTCCACTACAATCCTGAAGGACTCATCTGATCTCTGCTGTAAGGACAGCACCCCAAAAAGCCCTTTTTAGGGCTAGAACATCAGGCTGCTTTTTTTTTTTTTTCTGTGTAATGTAATTGCAGGTGCCTGCCTGCCAGCTTCTGTGTGAGGTTCACATTGGATACTGTGCCTATTTGCCCAGTGCCACCACTCATATCTGTTTTAACAATAGGTTAAGCTTTACATTTAAAATAAATATTTTTTTTCACTGTAATAGAAGAGCAGTTGCCTGCCTGCCAGCTTCTGTGTGAGGTTGGATGCCTTGCCCATTTGCACAGTCAGTGCCACCACTCATATCTGTTTTAACAATTGGTTACGCTTTAGATTTAAAATAACTAATTTTTTTTCACTGTAATAGAAGAGCAGTTGCCTGCCTGCCAGCTTCTGTGTCAGGTTGGATGCCTTGCCCATTTGCACAGTCAGTGCCACCACTCATATCTGTTTTAACAATTGGTTAAGCTTTAGATTTTAAATAAATCATTTTTTTCACTGTAATAGAAGAGCAGTTGCCTGCCTGCCAGCTTCTGTGTGAGGTTCACATTGGATACTGTGCCCACTAGCCCAGTGCCACCACTCATATCTGTTTTAACAATTGGTTAAGCTTTAGATTTAAAATAAATAAAAAAAATTCACTGTAATAGAAGAGCAGTTGCCTGCCTGCCAGCTTCTGTGTGAGGTTGGATGCCTTGCCCATTTGCAGAGTCAGTGCCACCACTCATATCTGTTTTAACAATTGGTTACGCTTTAGATTTAAAATAACTAATTTTTTTTCACTGTAATAGAAGAGCAGTTGCCTGCCTGCCAGCTTCTGTGTCAGGTTGGATGCCTTGCCCATTTGCACAGTCAGTGCCACCACTCATATCTGTTTTAACAATTGGTTAAGCTTTAGATTTTAAATAAATCATTTTTTTCACTGTAATAGAAGAGCAGTTGCCTGCCTGCCAGCTTCTGTGTGAGGTTCACATTGGATACTGTGCCCACTAGCCCAGTGCCACCACTCATATCTGTTTTAACAATTGGTTAAGCTTTAGATTTAAAATAAATAAAAAAATTTCACTGTAATAGAAGAGCAGTTGCCTGCCTGCCAGCTTCTGTGTGAGGTTGGATGCCTTGCCCATTTGCACAGTCAGTGCCACCACTCATATCTGTTTTAACAATTGGTTAAGCTTTAGATTTTAAATAAATAATTTTTTTCACTGTAATAGAAGAGCAGTTGCCTGCCTGCCAGCTTCTGTGTGAGGTTCACATTGGATACTGTGCCCACTAGCCCAGTGCCACCACTCATATCTGTTTTAACAATTGGTTAAGCTTTAGATTTAAAATAAATCATTTTTTTTTCACTGTAATAGAAGAGCAGTTGCCTGCCTGCCAGCTTCTGTGTCAGGTTGGATGACTTGCCCATTTGCACAGTCAGTGCCACCACTCATATCTGTTTTAACAATAGCTTAAGCTTTAGATTTTAAAGAAATCATTTTTTTTCACTGTAATAGAAGATCAGTTAGTTGTCTGCAAGCATCATGGTGTCAGGCCTACTTCAGCGTGTGCTCTGCAGACCTGTGCCAGCGTGCTTTGACAGTTGCCAATCATATCTGGTGTCTCTTTAGCGTGATTTTACAAAGAAAAAAGGTTTCCAGTGTAAGCTAATAGCAGACAGTCAGTGTCCTTCAAGTGGCTCTGTCAGGCCTTCCTTCAGCGTGTGCCCTGCACAACCCTGCCAGCGTACTTTGACAGTTGCCACTCATATCTTGTGTCTCTATAGCGTGCTTTTACAACCAAAATTTTGTTTCCACTGTAATAGAAGAGCAGTTGCCTGCCTGCCAGCTTCTGTGTGAGGTTCACATTGGATACTGTGCCTACTTGCCCAGTGCCACCACTCATATCTGTTTTAACAATTGGTTAAGCTTTACATTTAAAATAAATCATTTTTTTTCACTGTAATAGAAGAGCAGTTAGTTGTCTGCAAGCGTCTGGGTGTCAGGCCTACTTCAGCGTGTGCTCTGCAGACCTGTGCCAGCGTGCTTTGACAGTTGCCAATCATATCTGGTGTCTCTTTAGCGTGCTTTTACAAAGAAAAAAGGTTTCCAGTGTAAGCTAATAGCAGACAGTCAGTGTCCTTCAAGTGGCTCTGTCAGGCCTTCCTTCAGCGTGTGCCCTGCACAACCCTGCCAGCGTACTTTGACAGTTGCCACTCATATCTTGTGTCTCTATAGCGTGCTTTTACAACCAAAATTTTGTTTCCACTGTAATAGAAGAGCAGTTGCCTGCCTGCCAGCTTCTGTGTGAGTTTCACATTGGATACTGTGCCTACTTGCCCAGTGCCACCACTCATATCTGTTTTAACAATTGGTTAAGCTTTACATTTAAAATAAATCATTTTTTTTCACTGTAATAGAAGAGCAGTTAGTTGTCTGCAAGCGTCTGGGTGTCAGGCCTACTTCAGCGTGTGCTCTGCAGACCTGTGCCAGCGTGCTTTGACAGTTGCCAATCATATCTGGTGTCTCTTTAGCGTGCTTTTACAAAGAAAAAAGGTTTCCAGTGTAAGCTAAAAGCAGACAGTCAGTGTCCTTCAAGCGGCTCTGTCAGGCCTTCCTTCAGCGTGTGCCCTGCACAACCCTGCCAGCGTGCTTTGACAGTTGCCACTCATATTTTGTGTCTCTATAGCGTGCTTTTACAACCAAAATTTTGTTTCCACTGTAATAGAAGAGCAGTTGCCTGCCTGCCAGCTTCTGTGTGAGGTTCACATTGGATACTGTGCCTACTTGCCCAGTGCCACCACTCATATCTGTTTTAACAATTGGTTAAGCTTTAGATTTTAAAGAAATAATTTTTTTTCACTGTAATAGAAGATCAGTAAGTTGTCTGCAAGCATCTGGGTGTCAGGCCTACTTCAGCGTGTGCTCTGCAGACCTGTGCCAGCGTGCTTTGACAGTTGCCAATCATATCTGGTGTCTCTTTAGCGTGCTTTTACAAAGAAAAAAGGTTTCCAGTGTAAGCTAATAGCAGACAGTCAGTGTCCTTCAAGCGGCTCTGTCAGGCCTTCCTTCAGCGTGTGCCCTGCACAACCCTGCCAGCGTGCTTTGACAGTTGCCACTCATATCTTGTGTCTCTATAGCGTGCTTTTACAACCAAAATTTTGTTTCCACTGTAATAGAAGAGCAGTTGCCTGCCTGCCAGCTTCTGTGTGAGGTTCACATTGGATACTGTGCCTACTTGCCCAGTGCCACCACTCATATCTGTTTTAACAATTGGTTAAGCTTTACATTTAAAATAAATCATTTTTTTTTCACTGTAATAGAAGAGCAGTTAGTTGTCTGCAAGCGTCTGGGTATCAGGCCTACTTCAGCGTGTGCTCTGCAGACCTGTGCCAGCGTGCTTTGACAGTTGCCAATCATATCTGGTGTCTCTTTAGCGTTTTTTTACAAAGAAAAAAGGTTTCCAGTGTAAGCTAATAGCAGACAGTCAGTGTCCTTCAAGCGGCTCTGTCAGGCCTTCCTTCAGCGTGTGCCCTGCACAACCCTGCCAGCGTGCTTTGACAGTTGCCACTCATATCTTGTGTCTCTATAGCGTGCTTTTACAACCAAAATTTTGTTTCCACTGTAATAGAAGAGCAGTTGCCTGCCTGCCAGCTTCTGTGTGAGGTTCACATTGGATACTGTGCCTACTTGCCCAGTGCCACCACTCATATCTGTTTTAACAATTGGTTAAGCTTTACATTTAAAATAAATCATTTTTTTTCACTGTAATAGAAGAGCAGTTAGTTGTCTGCAAGCGTCTGGGTATCAGGCCTACTTCAGCGTGTGCTCTGCAGACCTGTGCCAGCGTGCTTTGACAGTTGCCAATCATATCTGGTGTCTCTTTAGCGTTTTTTTACAAAGAAAAAAGGTTTCCAGTGTAAGCTAATAGCAGACAGTCAGTGTCCTTCAAGCGGCTCTGTCAGGCCTTCCTTCAGCGTGTGCCCTGCACAACCCTGCCAGCGTGCTTTGACAGTTGCCACTCATATCTTGTGTCTCTATAGCGTGCTTTTACAACCAAAATTTTGTTTCCACTGTAATAGAAGAGCAGTTGCCTGCCTGCCAGCTTCTGTGTGAGGTTCACATTGGATACTGTGCCCACTAGCCCAGTGCCACCACTCATATCTGTTTTAACAATTGGTTAAGCTTTAGATTTAAAATAAATATTTTTTTTCCACTGTAATAGAAGAGCAGTTGCCTGCCTGCCAGCTTCTGTGTGAGGTTCACATTGGATACTGTGCCTACTTGCCCAGTGCCACCACTCATATCTGTTTTAACAATTGGTTAAGCTTTAGATTTTAAAGAAATCATTTTTTTTCACTGTAATAGAAGATCAGTTAGTTGTCTGCAAGCGTCTGGGTGTCAGGCCTACTTCAGCGTGTGCTCTGTAGACCTGTTCCAGCGTGCTTTGACAGTTGCCAATCATATTTGGTGTCTCTATAGCGTGCTTTTAAAACCAAAATTTGTTTTTCACTGTTATAGATTGAATAGCAGTTACTTGTCTTCAAGCGGGTGTCTCAGGCCTACAGTGTGTGCTCTGCAGAACTGTTCCAGTGCACATTGCCAATCATATCTGGTGTCTCTATAGCGTTCTTTTAAAAACAAAATTTGTTTTTCACTGTTATAGATTGAATAGCAGTTACTTGTCTTCAAGCGGCTCTGTCAGTCCTTCCTTCAGCGTGTGCTCTGCAGAACTGTTCCAGTGCACATTGCCAATCATATCTGGTCTCACAGTAGCTTGCACGCATAGTACCACTAATCCCCAAAAAAATGACAGGCAGAGGCAGGCCACCCCGCAGGGGCCGTCGTGGTCGTGGTGCTGTGATTCCCTTTTGCCCTAGAATAATGCCCAGTTTTCAGAAGCCACGTACCCTGAACTTGAAAAGTTCTGAGGACTTAGTTGACTGGCTAACACAGGACACCCAATCTTGTGCAGCCTCCGCTCGGAACCTTGACGCACCATCCTCCTCCAGCTTAGCTTCAGGCACCTCTCAAGATAGCACTCACCCGCCTGCCGCCACCACCAAAACTAGCACCACAGCCGCTTTACTTGGTATGTCAGAGGAGTTATTCACACACCCGTTTGAAGAAATGAGTGATGCGCAACCATTATTGCTAGAGGATGTAGATAACAGGGATATGTCTCAGGCAGGCAGCATTAAACACATGGAGGTACGGTGTGATGATGATGATGTTGTACCCGCTGCTGCTTCCTTTTCTGAGTTGTCAGATACAAGCGAAGCGGTTGATGATGACGATGCGTCCATGGATGTCACGTGGGTGCCCGCTCGGCAAGAAGAAGAACAGGGCAAAAGTTCAGATGGGGAGACAGAGAGGAGGAGGAGGAGACGAGTTGGAAGCAGGGGGGGGTCGTCGCAAGGAGCTAGTGGCACAGTCAGACATCATGCATCGGCACCCGGGGTCAGCCCGACAGCACGCCAATCAACGCATGCTGTGTCCACCACCAGAATGCCGTCATTGCAGAGCTCAGCAGTGTGGCATTTTTTTTGTGTGTCTGCCTCTGACAACAACGATGCCATTTGCAACCTGTGCCAAAGGAAACTGAGTCGTGGGAGGTCCAACACCCACCTAGGTACAACTGCTTTGCGTAGGCACATGATCTCACATCACAAACGCCTATGGGATCAACACATGAGTACAAGCAGCACGCCTACTCTAAGCCGCCATCCTCCTCCTGGTCCAGCATCTTCAGCCACGTCAACCACTGCTGTCCTTCTTGCCCCCTCTCAACCATCCGCCACTCCGTCTCCCGCCTTGAGCAGTTCCCGCTCATCTGCCCACAGTCATGTGTTTCTGTCAAGGACATGTTTGAGCGTAAGAAGCCAATGTCACCAAGTCACCCCCTTGCCCAGCGTCTGACAGCTGGCTTGTCCGAACTATTAGCCCGCCAGCTTTTACCATACAATCTGGTTGAGTCTGAGGCGTTCAAAAAATTTGTAGCTATTGGGACACCGCAGTGGAAGGTACCCGGCCGGAATTTCTTTTCACAAAAGGCAATCCCCAACTTGTACTCGATTGTGCAAAAGGAAGTACTGGCATGTCTGGCACACAGTGTTGGGGCAAGGGTCCATCTGACCACTGATACCTGGTCTGCAAAGCATGGTCAGGGCAGGTATATCACCTACACTGCGCATTGGGTAAACCTGCTGACGGCTGACAAGCAAGGAATGCGTGGCATTGCAGAGGAGTTGGTGACACCGCCACGAATTGCAGGCAGTCCTGCTGCCACCTCCTCTACTCCTCCTACTCCATCCTCTTCCATAACCTCCTCGGCTGAGTCCTCTTGTGCCGCTGCTTCTTGCTCCACATCAACGGCACCCCCCCAGCTCCCCAGGTACTATTCCACATCCCGGATAAGGCAGTGTCACGCCGTCTTGGGTTTGACTTGCTTGAAAGCAGAGAGTCACACCGGACAAGCACTCCTGTCCGCCCTGAACGCACAGGTGGAAAAGTGGCTGACTCCGCAGCAACTGGATATCGGCAAAGTGGTGTGTGACAACGGAAAAAATTTGATAGCGGCATTGAAGTTGGGCAAGTTGACACATGTGCCGTGCATGGCACATGTGTGTAATCTGATCGTACAACGCTTTGTGCATAAGTACACAGGCTTACATGACGTCCTGAAGCAGGCCAGGAAGGTGTGTGGCCATTTCAGGCGTTCCTACACGGCCATGGCTCACTTTGCCGATATCCAGCGGCGAAACAACATGCCAGTGAGGCGCTTGATTTGCGACAGCCCTACACGTTGGAATTCAACACTCCTAATGTTCGACCGCCTGCTCCAACAAGAAAAAGCTGTTAATGAATATTTGTATGACCGGGGTGCTAGGACAGCCTCTGGGGAGCTGGGAATTTTTTTGCCACGTTACTGGACGCTCATGCGCAATGCCTGTAGGCTCATGCGTCCTTTTGAGGAGGTGACAAACCTAGTCAGTCGCAGTTGTGTGTGTGCGTGTGTATGGCTGTCTGCCTGTGTGTGTGACAGGGTGAAGATTTCTTGCACATGGGTGTGACAGGGAGAAGATTTCTTGCACAGGGCGCCCAAAGGCCTAAGGCTGGCCCTGCGCATGGGTCAGTGGCTCTGCACCAGACTTCCCTCCAATTTATCAAAGTTAAAGGATTTCAAGTGGACTGATTACAATTACAGGGCCTCTAAAGAGTCCTGTATTGTTATTTGTCGTCACTACCTTCCTGCGTCGGGAGTGGGTCATTTGCGCCCCTGCTGCCTTCCTTGCATGTGGTAGCTGTTTGTCAGGGATTTGTCAATCCATATCTGCCAAGTGACCCTATGTAGGGGTAACAGTCCCTATTCTGCTCTGTGTCAGTGTGTATCATGGTCTCTGTGGACAGGGAACAGTCTCTATTCTGCTCTGTGTCAGTGTGTATCAGGGGTTTTGAGGACAGGTGTCAATCCATATCTGCCAAGTGACCCTATGTATATCTGCTGTCAGTACACAGGAAAAGGTTAAATATTTCTTGTTCTACGTTCTCTGCAACTCCACGCACCGACTCATCCAATACGTGAAGATCTGGGGTTTCTCTGACTCTCCTCAGTAGTGTTTCAAACAGAGTCTGCACTGTGGTAACACGGACATCTTCAGGACATAACTCAACTATTTGCAGATAGGCAGTCTGCAGCTTCTCTTTTTCACCTGTTCTCTTCTTTCTCTTATGCATATTCTTGTCTATAAGCAGGTGGTCTCTTGCCTTTCTTTTAACCAATTCGTTCCTTCCATATGGTTTCAAAAGATCTCTGGCATCATTACTTTCAACGCAAATAACGTCATCATAGTTAGTCTCCTCATTATTCACCGGGAAGAGAGTGTTTGCACTGACTACCCACAGCATGCTCTTGCCATTGCCTACTCCACCTTCAACGACAGGGTGCAAGTCCCAAGGAGAAGGATCATTCACTTTATTATCTGTCTTTATTTCACAAGTAGTGCCTGGAACATCCTCATGGGTCACAAGATGTAAATCTGGACTAATATCAATCCCAGGGTCTGGAAAATCATCAATTTGAAATTTTTCGAATAATCCCAGTGGGCTGCCACATTCTTCCTCCTCTGATGGTATTAAAGTTTGCAGAGATTCACTATGGGGTGGTGTCAAGTATTTTGTAGAACAATTAAGCATCTCCATCCCAATACGTTTCAGATGTCCTATCAGCTCTTCCACCCTATGCGATACTATGGGCAGGCTACCCGTGACGTCATTACTCACGGCCCTATTTCACGCGGACACTCTGTGTCAGTGTGTATCATGGTGTCTGTGGACAGGGAACAGTCTCTATTCTGCTCTGTGTCAGTGTGTATCAGGGATCATTAGGATAGGTGTCAATCCATATCTGCCAAGTGACCCTATGTAGGGGGAACAGTCCCTATTCTGCTCTGTGTCAGTGTGTATCAGGGGTTTTGAGGACAGGTGTCAATCCATATCTGCCAAGTGACCCTATGTAGGGGGAACAGTCCCTATTCTGCTCTGTGTCAGTGTGTATCATGGTCTCTGTGGACGGTGAACAGTCTCTATTCTGCTCTGTGTCAGTGTGTATCATGGTCTCTGTGGACAGGGAACAGTCTCTATTCTGCTCTGTGTCAGTGTGTATCAGGGATCATTAGGATAGGTGTCAATCCATATCTGCCAAGTGACCCTATGTAGGGGGAACAGTCCCTATTCTGCTCTGTGTCAGTGTGTATCAGGGGTTTTGAGGACAGGTGTCAATCCATATCTGCCAAGTGACCCTATGTAGGGGGAACAGTCCCTATTCTGCTCTGTGTCAGTGTGTATCAGGGGTTTTGAGGACAGGTGTCAATCCATATCTGCCAAGTGACCCTATGTAGGAGGAACAGTCCCTATTCTGCTCTGTGTCAGTGTGTATCAGGGGTTTTGAGGACAGGTGTCAATCCATATCTGCCAAGTGACCCTATGTAGGGGGAACAGTCTCTATTCTGCTCTGTGTCAGTGTGTATCAGGGCTGGGCTTTGAGGACAGGTGTCAATGTTAGGTGATTTCTGCCCTTTATGGAATAAAAGCAGACTCTGCATCAACTGTGCAATTTTCCATGGGAGTTTTGCCATGGATCCCCCTCTGGCATGCCACAGTCCAGGTGTTAGTCCCCTTGAAACAACTTTTCCATCACTATTGTGGCCAGAAAGAGTCCCTGTTGGTTTTAAAATTCGCCTGCCCATTGAAGTCAATGGCGGTTCGCGCGGTTCGCCGGTTCGCGAACATTTGCGGAAGTTCGCGTTCGCCGTTCGCGAACCGAAAATTTCGGGTTCGCGACAACACTATACACAAGCAACGTATACCCTAAATGGAAGCGAATTAAGGATAACAACACACGAAAAGGACTTGGGAATTGTTATAGACAACAAATTATGCAACAATGTGCAATGTCAATCAGCAGTGGCCAAGGCCAGTAGGGTATTGTCATGCATGAAAAAGGGCATTCATTCTCTGGACGAGAATATCAGTTTGCCTCTTTATAAATCACTGGTAAGACCACATATTGAATATGCTGTGCAGTTTTGGGCACCTGTTCTAAAGAAGGATATTATGACACTAGAAAAAGTGCAGCGGCGGGCTACAAAATTAATAAAAGGAATGGAACATATCAGCTATGAAGAAAGGTTAACAAATTTAAACCTATTCAGTTTAGAAAAACGTCGCCTGAGAGGGGATATGATAACATTATACAAATATATTCGGGCCAATACAAACCATTGTGTGGAAATCTATTCACAAACCGGACTTTACATAGGACACAAGGCCACGCATATAGACTGGAAGAAAGAAGATTTCGTCTAAGGCAAAGGAAAGTTTTTTTTTACTGTAAGAACAATCAGGATGTAGAATGCTCTGCCTGAAGAGTTGGTTTTATCAGAGTCCATACAGATGCTCAAACAGCTACTGGATGCATACTTGCAAAAACAGAATATTCAAGGATATAATCTTTCAATGTAGGATAATAACTACTTGATCCAAGGATAAATCTGACTGCCATTCTGGGGTCAAGAAGGAATTTTTTTGCAAAATTGTGCTTCAAACTTGTTTTTTTTGCCTTCTTTTTGGATCAACAGCAAAAAACAAATGTGAGGAAGGCTGAACTTGATGGACGCAAATCTTTATTCATCTATGTAACTATGTAACTATGTAATAAAGAAATCATTACATTTCAGATAATTGCTTCCCCTTCTTGTCCCATTATACTAGGATACCCATGGCTTGTTAAGCATAACCCTTATATTGACTGGGCTAAGGGGGAAATACTGAAATGGGGTAAAGAATGTAGTGAGAGATGTGTGTTACCCATTACTAAAAGAGTGGGTATCATTGCTCTACCTACTCCTACGCCTCAGCCTACCAAAATTCCTGTGCAGTACTGGGAGGTTGAAGAAGAGTTTAGTAAAAGTCACACTGATACGCTACCTCCTCACGGATCTTATGATTACTCCATAGATTTGTTACCGGGCAGTATAGGCCTTGTCACCCCAGGAAAGTAGGATTATGGAGGAATACATTAAAGAGTCTACAAAAAGATCACATACGTAAATCTTCTTCACCTGCAACGTTCTTTTTTGTATCCAAGAAAGATGAAGAGTTACAACCATGTATTGATTATAGAACATTGAACAAGATCACCATCAACAATGCTTATTCCATTCCCCTTATCTCAGAATTGTTTGACAGACTCTAGGGTGCTAAGGTGTTTACCAAACTCAACCTTAGGAGTGCTTACAATTTGGTAAGGATTAAGGAGGGTCATGAATGGAGAACTGCATTTAACACGAGAAGTGGTCACTATGAATATCTTGTCATGCCCTGTGGCTTATGCAATGCTCCAGCCGTATTTCAGGACTACATTTATACTTTGTATTAGTATATCTGGATGATATTTCCATTTATTCCCCCGATCTCCAGACTCATCATAGGCATGTGTAGCGGAGAGCCGATCTTGCACAGCTATTCTCCACTAGAGATCCCAGTGAGGCTCAGGAACAAGGTGATGTTAAGTCCACAGGCAAGGTTTCCAGCAGGTAGAGTAATACAGCAATATCCCCATCGCAATCCCAATAACTGGACGACACACAGTTTCAGGAGTAGAACTGACTGGCTTTATTTCACAGCTCCTTATAAAGCCCTCTCCCATGCAAGGGAGGAGGTTCTATCACTTAAGACATTATCCAATCTACAAGCAGTAACCTCCCACAGATCTCCTCCCCTCCTCTAGCATCATAATCCCCTTATCGTGTACACAGTTTTCCCCGAGTTTTGGATGTACCCTAAATACTTGGGGTACATCCACAAATCCAACATCCCCAGATAGCTCTATTCTGGGGGACCAACATACTTTAAAATTAGCCCATTCGGATAAAGCGTTCGGGAGTTATGGGACTTTGAAGTTTGGACCGACCGCAGAGGTAAAGTATCCGAAAACAGTTCCATGTATTCTGGCCCTGCGGTCGGTCACAAACAGGCGAATGCAAAGGGGTGAAATATTACTGTTAAGTGGCCTGACGGGGATTCGGATGAATCCCCTAGTTTGTGGGGTTCTTTCTACCGAACGGCGGGCCATTCGGTAGTTTCCCCACGAAGTAGTAGGAGTCTGGAGGTCTCAGCGGTGTTTGCCTAGTCAAGTGTCCGATTTCGGTTCCAGACACTCGACGGCAAAACACCGCTGTTCGGCAGTCCAAGATGGCCGCCGCCACGTGTTCGCATCCCGAATGGCGGCCACCCAGAGAACAAAGACCAACATTGTTGCAAACGGTAATTGAAGGCACACTTTACACAGGGTGGTCTGGTTGTTCGGTAGTTTCATTCCCTTGTTTTATTTGAATGATTCTACCGAACAACCAGAGGAATACAGTTCTTTACATACATTCAACTGTCAATATAACCGGATACCATGATTTCTATACATGTTCACACACATTAAACCAGCAATATGACCAAATACACTTATTCTCATACATGTTGTGGGACAGCCCGGTACCAATCCGCTACACTGCTCCCCCTTGCCCACAAGCCGGCATACACAGTCTGATCCAACACGGATCGGCTTGGGGATGTCCGGGGGCTCACGGATCATTTCTCTAAGTCAGTTTGTCTTGACAACCCGTCAGCATTTCCATTCTGCTTACCCGGCCGGTACTGGATATTAAAGTCAAAAGGCTGTAGCGCCAAACTCCAGCGCAGCAGCCTGGCGTTGTCTCCAGCCACCCGGTTCAGCCAGACTAACGGGTTGTGATCCGTGAGCAAGGAAAAGGGCTGTCCATATAAATAGGGTTGCAGTTTCTTTAGGGCCCACACCACAGCCAGGCATTCCTTTTCGATGGCGGCGTAGCTTACTTCTCGAGGTAACAGTTTACGACTGATGTAAGCCACTGGATGTTCTCCGCCATCGGCCCCGACTTGACTCAGTACTGCCCCCAATCCAAACATAGAAGCGTCTGTGTGAACAAGAAAACGTTTAGTTGGATTGGGAGCTGCCAAGACAGGGGCATTTATCAGTGCATTTTTCAATTGTTGGAATGCCTGCTCACACTCCGGGGTCCAGTTTACTTGGCGGGGAAGGTTCTTACGGGTCAGGTCAGTGAGGGGTTTGGCCAGGGCGCTATAATTGGGAACAAACTTCCTGTAATACCCTGCTGTCCCTAGAAACGCTAAAACCTGGGTCTTAGTCCTAGGGGTGGGCCACTGGGCTACAGCCTCTACTTTGGCGGGTTCGGGTTTCTGTTTACCGCACCCTACTCTATGTCCCAGGTATTGTACCTCAGCCATTCCGATACTACACTTGGCCGGCTTCAAGGTCAAACCTGCTTCCCTTATCCTATCTAGCACAGCTCCTATGTGAGCTAAATGTTCCTGCCACGTATTGCTAAAAATGGCAATATCGTCCAGGTAGGCACAGGTATAGTCCTGAAATCCATCCAGGAGTCGATCCACCATCCTTTGGAAGGTGGCTGGGGCGTTTTTCATCCCAAATGGCATGACCTTAAACTGGTACAAGCCAAATGGGGTGACAAAGGCCGACTTCGGGATGGCGTCTGGGGCCAGGGGGATTTGCCAATACCCTTTACACAAGTCAATAGTGGTGAGGTATTGACCCCTGGCCATTCTGTCCAGTAACTCGTCTATCCGGGGCATCGGATAGGCGTCGGATACAGTCTTCTCGTTCAATCTCCTATAGTCCACGCAGAAGCGGGTCGTACCGTCTCGCTTTGGTACGAGGACTACAGGAGATGCCCAAGGACTGTCTGAGGGTTCAATCACCCCCAGTTGGAGCATTTCGTCGATCTCCTTACGCATGTTTGCCCGTACCGCTTTTGGGATGCGGTATGGCGTCTGGCGCATGGGTAGTTGCCCTGGGGTCTCGACCCGGTGAGTTGCCAGAGGCGTGTATCCAGGTACATTAGAGAACGTGTCGCGTTTCTCTTCTAATAGTTGCTGTACCTCGATCCGCTCCTGTGGGCTCAGCCGATCTCCCAGCGCAACCTCCCCTAAATCCCCGGACAACTGCCCATCCCCCAGCAAATCGGGGAGGGGTAAGCTGTCAAACTCTTCCGTGTTAGGGGCACATATGGCGGTTACCTCCTCAGTACGCTCGTGGTAGGGTTTCAGAATGTTCACATGGAGCATGCGTCGCCCCCCAGTCCCTGTGCAGGGGCCGATAATATAGGTGGTGTCACATCTTTGCTCCACCACCTTATATGGGCCCTGCCAGGCGGCCTGTAGCTTATCATGTCGGACAGGTTTTAAAATTAGTACTTTCTGCCCGACCTGAAAGCTACGGTCCCTGGCCCCCCGATCATACCATGTGCGCTGGCGGGTCTGGGCCTCCTGAAGGTTTTCCCTTACCGTCTTGGTCAGCGCCTCTAGGCGGTCCCGAAAGGCCAACACATATGGTATGATGGGGGTGCCATCTGTGCTCCGGTCTCCCTCCCAATGCTCTCTAATAAGATCTAATGGGCCTCGGACCCTCCTCCCAAACAATAATTCAAACGGGGAGAACCCTGTGGATTCCTGCGGCACCTCCCGGTATGCGAATAGGAGGTGCGTCAGGAATCGTTCCCAGTCCTTGTGGGTCTCTGCGAAGGTTCGGAGCATCTGCTTCAAGGTGCCATTGAATCGTTCGCAGAGCCCGTTCGTCTGGGGGTGGTAAGGGGCACTGATAATAGGCTTAATGCCACAGATCCTCCAGAGGTGTTGGGTGAACTCTGCGGTAAACTGGGTACCCTGATCCGAGATAATCTCCCTGGGTAATCCCATCCGGGAGAATATCCGCATGAGGGCATCCGCGACCGTTTCCGCGTGGATGTTGGTCAGAGCCACTGCCTCTGGATACCTGGTGGCATAATCTACTACCGTTAAAATATACCTTTTTCCTGACGGGCTAACTTTATTGAGGGGGCCTATCAGATCCACCGCTATTCGGCTAAAAGGTTCCTCTATTATGGGTAAGGGGTGAAGTTTAGCTTTCCTGCGATCTCCCCTTTTTCCCACTCTCTGGCAGGTATCGCAAGTCGTGCAATACCTGCGTACTTCTTGGCTAATCCCTGGCCAGAAGAAACTCTGGGTTAGTCTGTACCTGGTGCGACTAACCCCTAGATGTCCGGATAGCGGAATATCATGCGCTATCCGGAGTAATTCAGCCCGGTACCGCTGCGGTACCACTAATTGTCTCCTCGCTATCGGGTCTGACCCCGTAATCTGCTTGTTTGTTTCCCTGTACAAAAGTTGTTTATCCCAGATAAACCTCTCTCCCTCCGCCCCGGGGAGACCCGTGACAACCTTGTCCCTATACACCTGAAGCGTGGGGTCTGTTGCAACTTCCGCTACAAATTCATTAGGGGGGGCCCAGGGGACACATTCTAGAGGGGGAGTAGGGTTGCTTACCTGGACCTCCGGCAGTGTGTTGTGGTCCTGTGTGCGGGCCTGTTGTCGGGTGACTACAGGGTTGACCTCCCCTGTGGTGGGCGACTGGGGCTCAAAAGCAGACGTGAGCCTCCCCAGATCGTTCCCCAATAAAACCTCCGCCGGTAAATGCGGCATCAACCCCACCTCCACTTCCCCTGCCCCCGCTCCCCAATGTAAATGTACCCTTGCTGTAGGTAGCCGGTACACTGCTCCCCCAGCTACCCGGACGGCAACAGTTTTGTTTAGTTTTGCCTGATCTGAAATCAGGTGGCTTTGTACCAACGTGATGGTGGCTCCCGAATCTCTTAACCCCCGGACTGCTGTACCATTCAGATATACGGTCTGTCGATGGTGTCGTAGATTGTCCACATTGGCCTGGACAGGATATGCCTCGTGTAGTACCTCCCATTGTTCCACAGTGGTAATGGGGGCTGCGGAACCATACGGGGTGGCAACTAGGTCCTGGTAGTGGTGGGCTGCGGCCGCCCTGGGTGGAGGTGGGCCTGGACGAATCCAGGTGGAACGGTCCCGCAGCTGTGGGCATTCCCTTTTATAATGTCCCCACTTCTGGCAGTGATGACAGGGGCCAGCGGTGGGTTGTCGGAACCGGGGCTGTGCAGCGGGCGGTGGTGGTGGTGGTAGTGGTCTCGGTGGAGCTGGGGTGTAGGCGGTTCCCCCGAATGTTTTAAAGGTTGCTTTTGGAGCTGCAGGTTTTTGTGGCCTGCGTGCATCCAGGTAGTCATCCGCTTTTCTAGCAGCCTCTGTGAGGGAAGTAGGGTTTCTGTCTCTTACCCATTCCTGGACCTCACTGGGTATTCCCTCATAGAACTGCTCCATCAGCAACATCTGTATTACATCCTCCATAGAACGTGCCTTGCTAGCTTGCACCCACCCGAGTGCTGCCCCCTGTAATCGGCATGCCCACTCTGCGTGCGAGTCCTTCTCTGCTTTCTTTAGATCCCGGAATCTCCGCCGGTATGCCTCGGGTGTTATAGCATACCTGGCGAGTATAATTTCTTTCACTTTACTGTAATTCCTTATTTCGTCATTAGGTACAGTCCGATATGCCTCTGCTGCCCTCCCGGTTAACCTTCCGGCCAAAATAGGTACCCAGTCCTCTGCGTTAATTTTATGCAGTGCGCACAGTCTCTCAAAGTCTTGCAGGAAAGCGTCTATATCTTCCTCTGCCTCCACATATGTTTTAAAAGCCTGGTACGGTGTTTTAGGCTTACCTTCCTGTGGCACACTACTTGCAGAGCTTTGTTCTGGAACGGTTGTCGCCTGTGTCCTTAGGACGAATTCCTGTACTTCGGACATTGTCCTGGTAATAACTTCTGCTGGGGGGTTTTCCCCATAAAGGGATAGCCTGAACTGAACCTGCCTCTGGAATTCCGATCCTTGTGGTGTTCCTCCCGGCTCCCTCTGTGCCGGAGCTGAATCGCCCTCCATTCTGTACTCTGCCATGAGTTCTGTAACAAGTACCGCTTTCTTCTTATTGCTGGCTTGTATACCCCTTGCCTCTAGGAGGTCCTTTAGCGTGGAGCGTTTTAGCGCAGAAAAATCAATCTCCATCCGTACTCCATTTACGCTTGTTCCTCTGTGAGTTTGGATCCCAGCGCTGCCAACCAATGTAGCGGAGAGCCGATCTTGCACAGCTATTCTCCACTAGAGATCCCAGTGAGGCTCAGGAACAAGGTGATGTTAAGTCCACAGGCAAGGTTTCCAGCAGGTAGAGTAATACAGCAATATCCCCATCGCAATCCCAATAACTGGACGACACACAGTTTCAGGAGTAGAACTGACTGGCTTTATTTCACAGCTCCTTATAAAGCCCTCTCCCATGCAAGGGAGGAGGTTCTATCACTTAAGACATTATCCAATCTACAAGCAGTAACCTCCCACAGATCTCCTCCCCTCCTCTAGCATCATAATCCCCTTATCGTGTACACAGTTTTCCCCGAGTTTTGGATGTACCCTAAATACTTGGGGTACATCCACAAATCCAACATCCCCATATAGCTCTATTCTGGGGGACCAACATACTTTAAAATTAGCCCATTCGGATAAAGCGTTCGGGAGTTATGGGACTTTGAAGTTTGGACCGACCGCAGAGGTAAAGTATCCGAAAACAGTTCCATGTATTCTGGCCCTGCGGTCGGTCACAAACAGGCGAATGCAAAGGGGTGAAATATTACTGTTAAGTGGCCTGACGGGGATTCGGATGAATCCCCTAGTTTGTGGGGTTCTTTCTACCGAACGGCGGGCCGTTCGGTAGTTTCCCCACGAAGTAGTAGGAGTCTGGAGGTCTCAGCGGTGTTTGCCTAGTCAAGTGTCCGATTTCGGTTCCAGACACTCGACGGCAAAACACCGCTGTTCGGCAGTCCAAGATGGCCGCCGCTACGTGTTCGCATCCCGAATGGCGGCCACCCAGAGAACAAAGACCACACTGCATGAATAGGTAATTACCCGTTTGCAACATAGTTGCAAACGGTAATTGAAGGCACACTTTACACAGGGTGGTCTGGTTGTTCGGTAGTTTCATTCCCTTGTTTTATTTGAATGATTCTACCGAACAACCAGAGGAATACAGTTCTTTACATACATTCAACTGTCAATATAACCGGATACCATGATTTCTATACATGTTCACACACATTAAACCAGCAATATGACCAAATACACTTATTCTCATACATGTTGTGGGACAGCCCGGTACCAATCCGCTACACTGCTCCCCCTTGCCCACAAGCCGGCATACACAGTCTGATCCAACACGGATCGGCTTGGGGATGTCCGGGGGCTCACGGATCATTTCTCTAAGTCAGTTTGTCTTGACAACCCGTCAGCATTTCCATTCTGCTTACCCGGCCGGTACTGGATATTAAAGTCAAAAGGCTGTAGCGCCAAACTCCAGCGCAGCAGCCTGGCGTTGTCTCCAGCCACCCGGTTCAGCCAGACTAACGGGTTGTGATCCGTGAGCAAGGAAAAGGGCTGTCCATATAAATAGGGTTGCAGTTTCTTTAGGGCCCACACCACAGCCAGGCATTCCTTTTCGATGGCGGCGTAGCTTACTTCTCGAGGTAACAGTTTGCGACTGATGTAAGCCACTGGATGTTCTCCGCCATCGGCCCCGACTTGACTCAGTACTGCCCCCAATCCAAACATAGAAGCGTCTGTGTGAACAAGAAAACGTTTAGTTGGATTGGGAGCTGCCAAGACAGGGGCATTTATCAGTGCATTTTTCAATTGTTGGAATGCCTGCTCACACTCCGGGGTCCAGTTTACTTGGCGGGGAAGGTTCTTACGGGTCAGGTCAGTGAGGGGTTTGGCCAGGGCGCTATAATTGGGAACAAACTTCCTGTAATACCCTGCTGTCCCTAGAAACGCTAAAACCTGGGTCTTAGTCCTAGGGGTGGGCCACTGGGCTACAGCCTCTACTTTGGCGGGTTCGGGTTTCTGTTTACCGCACCCTACTCTATGTCCCAGGTATTGTACCTCAGCCATTCCGATACTACACTTGGCCGGCTTCAAGGTCAAACCTGCTTCCCTTATCCTATCTAGCACAGCTCCTATGTGAGCTAAATGTTCCTGCCACGTATTGCTAAAAATGGCAATATCGTCCAGGTAGGCACAGGTATAGTCCTGAAATCCATCCAGGAGTCGATCCACCATCCTTTGGAAGGTGGCTGGGGCGTTTTTCATCCCAAATGGCATGACCTTAAACTGGTACAAGCCAAATGGGGTGACAAAGGCCGACTTCGGGATGGCGTCTGGGGCCAGGGGGATTTGCCAATACCCTTTACACAAGTCAATAGTGGTGAGGTATTGACCCCTGGCCATTCTGTCCAGTAACTCGTCTATCCGGGGCATCGGATAGGCGTCGGATACAGTCTTCTCGTTCAATCTCCTATAGTCCACGCAGAAGCGGGTCGTACCGTCTCGCTTTGGTACGAGGACTACAGGAGATGCCCAAGGACTGTCTGAGGGTTCAATCACCCCCAGTTGGAGCATTTCGTCGATCTCCTTACGCATGTTTGCCCGTACCGCTTTTGGGATGCGGTATGGCGTCTGGCGCATGGGTAGTTTCCCTGGGGTCTCGACCCGGTGAGTTGCCAGAGGCATGTATCCAGGTACATTAGAGAACGTGTTGCGTTTCTCTTCTAATAGTTGCTGTACCTCGATCCGCTCCTGTGGGCTCAGCCGATCTCCCAGCGCAACCTCCCCTAAATCCCCGGACAACTGCCCATCCCCCAGCAAATCGGGGAGGGGTAAGCTGTCAAACTCTTCCGTGTTAGGGGCACATATGGCGGTTACCTCCTCAGTACGCTCGTGGTAGGGTTTCAGCATGTTCACATGGAGCATGCGTCGCCCCCCAGTCCCTGTGCAGGGGCCGATAATATAGGTGGTGTCACATCTTTGCTCCACCACCTTATATGGGCCCTGCCAGGCGGCCTGTAGCTTATCATGTCGGACAGGTTTTAAAATTAGTACTTTCTGCCCGACCTGAAAGCTACGGTCCCTGGCCCCCCGATCATACCATGTGCGCTGGCGGGTCTGGGCCTCCTGAAGGTTTTCCCTTACCGTCTTGGTCAGCGCCTCTAGGCGGTCCCGAAAGGCCAACACATATGGTATGATGGGGGTGCCATCTGTGCTCCGGTCTCCCTCCCAATGCTCTCTAATAAGATCTAATGGGCCTCGGACCCTCCTCCCAAACAATAATTCAAACGGGGAGAACCCTGTGGATTCCTGCGGCACCTCCCGGTATGCGAATAGGAGGTGCGGCAGGAATCGTTCCCAGTCCTTGTGGGTCTCTGCGAAGGTTCGGAGCATCTGCTTCAAGGTGCCATTGAATCGTTCGCAGAGCCCGTTCGTCTGGGGGTGGTAAGGGGCACTGATAATAGGCTTAATGCCACAGATCCTCCAGAGGTGTTGGGTGAACTCTGCGGTAAACTGGGTACCCTGATCCGAGATAATCTCCCTGGGTAATCCCATCCGGGAGAATATCCGCATGAGGGCATCCGCGACCGTTTCCGCGTGGATGTTGGTCAGAGCCACTGCCTCTGGATACCTGGTGGCATAATCTACTACCGTTAAAATATACCTTTTTCCTGACGGGCTAACTTTATTGAGGGGGCCTATCAGATCCACCGCTATTCGGCTAAAAGGTTCCTCTATTATGGGTAAGGGGTGAAGTTTAGCTTTCCTGCGATCTCCCCTTTTTCCCACTCTCTGGCAGGTATCGCAAGTCGTGCAATACCTGCGTACTTCTTGGCTAATCCCTGGCCAGAAGAAACTCTGGGTTAGTCTGTACCTGGTGCGACTAACCCCTAGATGTCCGGATAGCGGAATATCATGCGCTATCCGGAGTAATTCAGCCCGGTACCGCTGCGGTACCACTAATTGTCTCCTCGCTATCGGGTCTGACCCCGTAATCTGCTTGTTTGTTTCCCTGTACAAAAGTTGTTTATCCCAGATAAACCTCTCTCCCTCCGCCCCGGGGAGACCCGTGACAACCTTGTCCCTATACACCTGAAGCGTGGGGTCTGTTGCAACTTCCGCTACAAATTCATTAGGGGGGGCCCAGGGGACACATTCTAGAGGGGGAGTAGGGTTGCTTACCTGGACCTCCGGCAGTGTGTTGTGGTCCTGTGTGTGGGCCTGTTGTCGGGTGACTACAGGGTTGACCTCCCCTGTGGTGGGCGACTGGGGCTCAAAAGCAGACGTGAGCCTCCCCAGATCGTTCCCCAATAAAACCTCCGCCGGTAAATGCGGCATCAACCCCACCTCCACTTCCCCTGCCCCCGCTCCCCAATGTAAATGTACCCTTGCTGTAGGTAGCCGGTACACTGCTCCCCCAGCTACCCGGACGGCAACAGTTTTGTTTAGTTTTGCCTGATCTGAAATCAGGTGGCTTTGTACCAACGTGATGGTGGCTCCCGAATCTCTTAACCCCCGGACTGCTGTACCATTCAGATATACGGTCTGTCGATGGTGTCGTAGATTGTCCACATTGGCCTGGACAGGATATGCCTCGTGTAGTACCTCCCATTGTTCCACAGTGGTAATGGGGGCTGCGGAACCATACGGGGTGGCAACTAGGTCCTGGTAGTGGTGGGCTGCGGCCGCCCTGGGTGGAGGTGGGCCTGGACGAATCCAGGTGGAACGGTCCCGCAGCTGTGGGCATTCCCTTTTATAATGTCCCCACTTCTGGCAGTGATGACAGGGGCCAGCGGTGGGTTGTCGGAACCGGGGCTGTGCAGCGGGCGGTGGTGGTGGTGGTAGTGGTCTCGGTGGAGCTGGGGTGTAGGCGGTTCCCCCGAATGTTTTAAAGGTTGCTTTTGGAGCTGCAGGTTTTTGTGGCCTGCGTGCATCCAGGTAGTCATCCGCTTTTCTAGCAGCCTCTGTGAGGGAAGTAGGGTTTCTGTCTCTTACCCATTCCTGGACCTCACTGGGTATTCCCTCATAGAACTGCTCCATCAGCAACATCTGTATTACATCCTCCATAGAACGTGCCTTGCTAGCTTGCACCCACCCGAGTGCTGCCCCCTGTAATCGGCATGCCCACTCTGCGTGCGAGTCCTTCTCTGCTTTCTTTAGATCCCGGAATCTCCGCCGGTATGCCTCGGGTGTTATAGCATACCTGGCGAGTATAATTTCTTTCACTTTACTGTAATTCCTTATTTCGTCATTAGGTACAGTCCGATATGCCTCTGCTGCCCTCCCGGTTATGCTTTTTTAACGATCACCAGCACTTTGTGTGTGTTCACTAGGTGGAGGGAGGTGGATGAGAATATAGGAGACTGATGCTGATATCAGATTAGAGCAATTTGGCGCTTCTCATAGTTAAATGGCCGGGAAGTTTCATCTAGTAACTTCTCAATAGGGGTAACAATGTTATACTTGCTCTTTAAGGCTGTGCTACAGGACTTTTTCTAAGAAATCATTATTTCAGTATGAGTTTTCTAAGATCTATATAAGCGATATACTAACCACTTGGGGGCATTTAGCTCCTTATATGGATAGCTTTTTTTAGATACTAGAGTGAAACTTAGTGGCTCTTCAATAAGAAGCAATAGCATGAATATCAGTTTTTCTTAAGCTTTGCTACTGAATCACTTGG
Source organism: Pelobates fuscus (assembly GCF_036172605.1). Lineage (NCBI taxonomy): Eukaryota > Metazoa > Chordata > Amphibia > Anura > Pelobatidae > Pelobates > Pelobates fuscus. The sequence continues at coordinate 253,344,350 of NC_086318.1, forward strand.
AGAGATCACAAGTTCTAAAGCTCTGCAGAATAATAGATCATTATGAGCTTTCTAAGATCTATATAAACGATATATTAACCATTTGGGGGCATTTAGCTCCATATATGGATACCCTTTCTTAGATACTAGAGTGCAACTCAGTGGCTTTTCAATATAAGCAATAGCATCTCCACTATTTGTCTGAAAACAATATACTAAGCCATTGTTTTGGGCATTTAACCCCTTACATAGACAAGCTAGTCTCAGGCACTGTGGTGAAGCTCAGTATTTTGAAGCAACAGCGATCTATAACACAAGATTTGCTAGTTTTGGATATATATTGATACTCTGTCTAAGGCTTCAATGACTATCTGTATCAATCCTACTAGTAACTAAGTTAACAGGTCTATTTATAAGAGATACTATTTTTGTTCTTATCTCTCCCAAAGGCCTTATAGATCGCTCAAGCTATGATTATTATCTACTTTCTACACTAACCACATGTATAGTTAAAAGAAACCCTTGACTATACGGTTTCAAGCAGTGGACAGTGTAATATAATATTCAATTGCTCACTCCTTTCTCTGATATACATATTACCACCTCCCACTTATTTATTAGATGTGTTAGCATTATTTATAAGTTTCCTTTACTTCTTTTGGGGAATTTGTACCCTATAATAAAGGTGTTTTTTATTTTTAGTCCACAAAGAGTAGACTCATAGAATCTTTCTTGGTGTCCCTGAGCTCTTTTGGGCTCGGGTCCACCCCCAGTCTCTGCCCTCCCGGTTAACCTTCCGGCCAAAATAGGTACCCAGTCCTCTGCGTTAATTTTATGCAGTGCGCACAGTCTCTCAAAGTCTTGCAGGAAAGCGTCTATATCTTCCTCTGCCTCCACATATGTTTTAAAAGCCTGGTACGGTATTTTAGGCTTACCTTCCTGTGGCACACTACTTGCAGAGCTTTGTTCTGGAACGGTTGTCGCCTGTGTCCTTAGGACGAATTCCTGTACTTTGGACATTGTCCTGGTAATAACTTCTGCTGGGGGGTTTTCCCCATAAAGGGATAGCCTGAACTGAACCTGCCTCTGGAATTCCGATCCTTGTGGTGTTCCTCCCGGCTCCCTCTGTGCCGGAGCTGAATCGCCCTCCATTCTGTACTCTGCCATGAGTTCTGTAACAAGTACCGCTTTCTTCTTATTGCTGGCTTGTATACCCCTTGCCTCTAGGAGGTCCTTTAGCGTGGAGCGTTTTAGCGCAGAAAAATCAATCTCCATCCGTACTCCATTTACGCTTGTTCCTCTGTGAGTTTGGATCCCAGCGCTGCCAACCAATGTAGCGGAGAGCCGATCTTGCACAGCTATTCTCCACTAGAGATCCCAGTGAGGCTTAGGAACAAGGTGATGTTAAGTCCACAGGCAAGGTTTCCAGCAGGTAGAGTAATACAGCAATATCCCCATCGCAATCCCAATAACTGGACGACACACAGTTTCAGGAGTAGAACTGACTGGCTTTATTTCACAGCTCCTTATAAAGCCCTCTCCCATGCAAGGGAGGAGGTTCTATCACTTAAGACATTATCCAATCTACAAGCAGTAACCTCCCACAGATCTCCTCCCCTCCTCTAGCATCATAATCCCCTTATCGTGTACACAGTTTTCCCCGAGTTTTGGATGTACCCTAAATACTTGGGGTACATCCACAAATCCAACATCCCCAGATAGCTCTATTCTGGGGGACCAACATACTTTAAAATTAGCCCATTCGGATAAAGCGTTCGGGAGTTATGGGACTTTGAAGTTTGGACCGACCGCAGAGGTAAAGTATCCGAAAACAGTTCCATGTATTCTGGCACTGCGGTCGGTCACAAACAGGCGAATGCAAAGGGGTGAAATATTACTATTAAGTGGCCTGACGGGGATTCGGATGAATCCCCTAGTTTGTGGGGTTCTTTCTACCGAACGGCGGGCCGTTCGGTAGTTTCCCCACGAAGTAGTAGGAGTCTGGAGGTCTCAGCGGTGTTTGCCTAGTCAAGTGTCCGATTTCGGTTCCAGACACTCGACGGCAAAACACCGCTGTTAGGCAGTCCAAGATGGCCGCCGCCACGTGTTTGCATCCCGAATGGCGGCCACCCAGAGAACAAAGACCACACTGCATGAATAGGTAATTACCCGTTTGCAACATTGTTGCAAACGGTAATTGAAGGCACACTTTACACAGGGTGGTCTGGTTGTTCGGTAGTTTCATTCCCTTGTTTTATTTGAATGATTCTACCGAACAACCAGAGGAATACAGTTCTTTACATACATTCAACTGTCAATATAACCGGATACCATGATTTCTATACATGTTCACACACATTAAACCAGCAATATGACCAAATACACTTATTCTCATACATGTTGTGGGACAGCCCGGTACCAATCCGCTACAGCATGTTAAGCAAGCATTGCAAACTTTGCTTAAAAATTGGCTATTTTGAAAAATTGAGAAATTCATATTTGACCAGATGGATGTACAGTTCTTGGGATATAATATTTCAGCCTCTGGTTTTCAGATAGACCCTCACAAACTAGAAGCCGTTCTACACTGGCAATTACCTAATGGGTTGAAAGCCATTCAAAAGTTTATTGGGTTTGCTAATTACTATAGGAGATTCATCAAAGGTTTCTCTACTGTAATAGACTCCATCAGCAATATGACAGGGAGTTAACTGTACTATATGGTCTAAAGAAGCTAAATAGGCTTTTGAGCTTCTCAACAAATTATTCACCTTTGCTGACATATTGGTACACCCTGACACTAGCAAGTCCTTCATACTAGAGGTAGACACCCCTGAGACAGGGGTAGGGGCTGTTCTTTCTCAGAGGGAGGGTCATCCTTGTGGGTTCTTTTCTAGAAAGTTGTCACCAGTGGAGTGTAACTATGATATTGGTAACAGAGAATTGTTGGCCATTATACTAGCTCTGAAAGAATGGCAACCTCTTTTGGAAGGTTCCAAGGATCCTCTCCTGATCATAACTGATCACAAAAACTTACATTGGAGATGCTAAAAGGCTGTCTTCTAGATAAGCTATATGGTCATTGTTCTTGTCACGCTTTAACTTTATCATCACATACAGACCAGGTCCTAAGAACATTAAGTCTGACGCCCTATTAGGCAATTTGACATAGAGTCAGAACAAGAAAAGAGACCTCCCCTATTGTTCCACCTCAGTGTATCATTGTCTCTACTGTCCTTTCCTTCTCCTCTTCTTTGTGCTATCATGGTGGCTCAGTCTCAGGCACCTAGTGATAAACCTCAAGATAGATTGTTCATTCCTTTGCTAGAAGGAAAGGAGGTAGTAAGAGTATTCCACGATAATGTGACAGCTGGACATCTGGGTATTAATACAACTGTATCCACTGTCTCCAGATCATTTTGGTGGCTTTCCCTTAGAAAAGACATCTGAGAATATGTGGAGGCTTGTACTGTTTGTGTGGTTTCTAAGTTTCCCCATAAATTACCATGCGGGTTATTACAACCAGTTCCTATACCCAGTGTCCCATGGCCTCATTTGTCTATGTACTTCATTGTGGAACTCTCGATTTCTAAAGGATATGCTACCAAAATGGTGGTTTATCGCTTTTCTAAAATGGCACACTTTGTTCCTCTCAAAAAGTTACCTTCTTCTCAAGAGCTGGTTCATATATTTATATGTGAAATTGTCAGATTACATGGTATTCCACACAATATTTTGTCAGACAGGGGTTCCCAATTTGCGGTTTCCATTGTGGTTATCCAAGAGCGCTTTTAAGATATTTTTTCTTGTCTATTTTGATTTTGGCTTGTTACTTGACTATTCTGACTTCTTATTCCTTGCCCTTTGGCTTGCCTACCGCTTATGTACCCTCTGTATTGCTGACCTCAGCCTGTCCTGTACTTTTCTTTTTATACGTTAAATCTGTCCGTTCTAAGGAACGGTAATACGCCTTTAGGTTTTCTTTATTTTTATCTTAAGTTCTGCGTGTTGGGCATATTAGGGTATACTGAAACCTATGGAGGATAAAATGCATTGGTTTAGTAGGACTTATATGCTTTTATTTGTTTTTATATTGTTTGTTTTATTTTTCTGCCACTGTGTATTAGGCTGTTTATCCTGCTGGGGACCTACTTTCTCCTGCTATACCACTACTAGTGAAGATATGCCTTTTTTTTTTTTTCAAAAATGTATCACAATAGACAGTACACAATACAGGACTTATTTAAAAAAAAAAATATAGACAATAAAACAATAAAACAATAAATACGTTTCGACAGTACTAGCCCTCTAAGATACTGAATCTTTTAGTTTATTACCCTTAATTATCCTCTTAATTATAAATTGGACAACATACCAAATTTAGAATCTTTACTTCAACTTGAGAGAACCTTAAATAGCTATTTACTGTCTATGATAAACCATGTTAGCATAAAAACAAAACAAACATAAAGTCACACTGTGCCGAGATCTATATATCCTGATAGATAATACCTTACTATGGGGCTTGATATTTTCCCCTTTACTTTTTCCTTTTCTTCTACTTTCTCTTGTACGTTATTAATAATGTACGTTATTAATAATGTACGTTATTAATAGCCAAGAAAACGGCTTTATATAGAGATGCAAAATATAGAAACATTACAGCCCCAGGACGTATCAACAATGTTAGCTCTATAAGATGAAAAATTATTAAAACATTTTTCTGATCTGTCTATATTCATAAGTCACAGTAAGTTTATCATCTTTTATTCTTCTCAAAAGAATTTTTTTATTAAGAATTATTGTTCGCTACATAGTTTTTAACAGTAGTGTCCAATACTCATACTGTGCTAAAATCAAATAATGGATACCACTATTTTCCTTATGTAGGGCTTAACTTTTTTACCCATTCCTCCCATTGTTCTATTCTAGGATTAGTATAGTTGTCTTGTCTCAGGATTCCAATCTCCATTTTGCAATGGTTCAGGACCTGAAATTTTATCATGTCCCAAGAGGGGGAATCAGATAATTTCCAATATCTCCCCAATGTTGCTTTAGTCTCCGTTAGAATGTGAATCACTATATCTTTTTTGCTTCTTGAAATTCTAGGCCAACCTAGATGTAATACGAAGGACTTACAGGTAAAGTCAAGATCTACTTTTATCACCTCTTGACAAAATGTTGCTACTTTATTCCATAGTTGCCTTAGGTTTGGGCATGACCACCAGATGTGGACATAGTCTGCTCTAGATAAGCCACATCTCCAACACTTATATTGAGAGGATGGGTACATTTTTGCCAGTTTAGTGGGGACATAATGCCATCTATTAATGATCTTATAATGACTTTCAGATGAATTTAAACAATGGATAGCCTTAGTTACGGCATTATTTGCATTTATCCACTCATTTCTTGTAAAAGTAACCTGTAGATCTTTTTCCCAAGATACAAGGGCTGGAAATGTTGGGCTTGATTTATATAATTTATATAGTTTAGCACAATGTGATACTAAATTTTTATTACTTTTAGAGTTAATTAAATTCGTGAATGTATGTAATCCTTCAGATGACTCTATGGCCCTATGTTTATGTAAAAAATGCTTTATCCTTAAATATGTAAATTTCTCTCTATAGGGAAGGGAAAATAGCTGCCTAATGTCCTCAAAGGACATAATTTGATTCTGTTGCATTATTTGATCTATATTATTAATACCATTAGCCGTCCAGTTTTTTATATTTAAATCTTCTATATGGACTGTCAAAATACTGAAGGGGATATCCGTGATAATTTTATCCAGTATCTTAAGTCTTTTTTTCCAGTTTTTCCACTGCCATAATAAATTATCCGTAATTAGGCCTATGTTTGTATTATTTCTCTTTTGTAGACTCCAAAATATAGCTAATACGTCTGGAGATCCCAGTCTTGTGGCTTCTATTTTGGCCAAAGCTTCCTCTGCGGAGCTCTCTTTTAGTGATATAATTAAATGAGCCAACGCGCATGTCTCATATGTCTCTAAAATATCTGGGACCCCCAACCCACCCTTTTTGGAACTCATATTTAGTATTTTTTTATTCACCCTCGGTTTTTTTTTCAGCCATATAAACTTCTCAAAAGCTGTCTGTATCATTGTGAGCCATGGTTTTGGAATTTTAAGAGGTATCATGCGGAATATATAGCTCCATTTGGGCATTAAATATGATTTTACAAAAGTTTATTCTCCCAATCCATGATATCTCTGCAGTTCTTAAGTCTTTAAGTTGTTTATTTATTTGTTTCATCATAGGGAGAATATTGTTCTCTATGATTTTATTTGGGTTACTTGTAATTTTAATACCTAAATATTGCAAATGTTTCTTAGCCCAAGCGAAGTCATATCTATTCCCAATCTTCCCTCTATCTTCCTTACTTAGATTTTTTGCTAATATAGTTGTTTTATCTACATTCAGCTTGAGATTGGAATAATTTCCAAATTCAATTATGACTTTCATCAATTCATCCAATGATGGTACACGATCTGTAATGGAGATTAGGACATCGTCCGCATATAGAGATAATTTATAATCTTCCTGACCGATTCTGACACCTTTAATCTTTAAGTTTTCCCTAATTTCACAGGCTAGAGGTTCAATATATAGCAAGTAGAGCAGCGGCGAGAGAGGGCACCCCTGTCTCGTCCCGTTGCTTATTTTAAACCAGTCGGATGTTATACCTCTCCCTATAGTTCTAGCCCTTGGGAAAGAATATAAAGCCATTACAGCGTCCATTAGCCATCCACCAAAACCAAAAGCCCTCATAGCTGCTATCAGGAAGTCCCACCTGACCCTATCAAAGGCCTTCTCTGCATCCAATGATAGGGCCAGAAATGGGACTCCCGAATCGTTAGTGCTGTCTAGGATATCAATTATTTTTCTCACACTATTACTGGATAGTCTACCTTTTATGAAACCAACCTGATCTTTATGAATTATAAAAGGTAAGACGGTTTGCAACCTGTTCGCTAGAATGCTAGCATATATCTTTATATCCGAATTTAGCAGGGAAATAGGCCTATAGCTTCTTACTTGATCTGGTGGTTTTTCTGGCTTATGTATAGGGATAATATTGCGTATTCAAAGTAAGATATGCCTTTCAATGCTACCTTTGTGTAAGTGCAATAATGTAAATCTTTTTCAAGTTTATACAATACTTTATTATTGTGGCTATTTCTTCTTTCCCATTTTATATCTATTCAATGAGGTAATTTCACAGAATACTTCTCCACTTTATGTCACAACACTCCTTAGTTAACCCCTTAAGGATGGAGCCAAATGTACAAGTTGTGATCAAAACAAAACTTAAACAAACCACAGAATTTCTCTATGTCTGTTCAACTATAATTTACCTCTTTCATACTAAGTGCACACACATATTATAATATCGGTTTGTTCAGGGGAAACAGGGCTTTCACTCCATATCAAACATTCATATATAGAACTACATTTTATATGAATAAAATCTAAAAAAGTTTTCAAAATTAAGAAATTTTTATATTTTTCCAATTTCTGCATGTCAATTTAACTGTTAATGTCACAATACTGTTTGGTTTTAATGCAATAAAACATTTGTATTCAGAAATGTCTCATGAGTAAAACAGTAACCCCCATGTATAGGTTTTATGGTGTTTTGGAAAGTTACAGGGTCAAATATACGTCTTGTCTATTTATTTATTTTTTACATAGAAATTTCACAGATTGGTTTGAAGGGCCTAGGTTGCCTTTGCGACCGTATGGCAGCCAAGAAATGTAAGTTACCCCATCATGGCATACCATTTGAAAACGTAGACATCCCAAGGTATTCAAAATGGGGTATGCCCAGTCTTTTGTAGTAGCCACTTGGGCATAAACGCTAGCCAAAGTTAGTGTTCATTTTTTTTTTCATATTTCAAATAAAAACTGTACTTTTACTGATATTATTATTGTCAGTGTATAGTTTACTGCCCTGAAACACTCCTAGTTCTATTCAGTGATGTCTCACAAGTGCCACGGTACCCCCCATGTATAGGTTTTATGGGGTTTTTGAAAGTTACAGGGTCATATATACGGCTTATCCATATATGCTTTTTCACAATGAAATTTGTCAGATTGGTTTGCTGTGTCTAGGCTGCCTTTGAGACCGTATGGAAGCCAAGAAATGAAAATTACCACATAATGGCATACCATTTGAAAAAGTAGACATTCCAAGGTATTCAAAATGGGGTATGGCCAATCTTTTGTAGTAGCCACTTGGGCACAAATGCTAGCCAAAGTTAGTGTTAGGTATTTTTTTTTGCATTTTTCACATAAAAACTGTACTTTTACTGATAATATTAACATCAGTATATAGTTTACTGCCCTGAAACACTCCCAGTTCTGTTCAGTGATGTCTCACGAGCGCCACGGTACCCCCCATGTATAGGTTTTATGTTTTATTTTAAGTTACAGGGTCATATATACGACTTATCCATTTATGTTTTTTCACAATGGAATTTGTCAGATTAGTTTGCTGTGTCTAGGCTGCCTTTGAGACCGTATGGCAGCCAAGAAATGAAAATTACCACTTAATGGCATACCATTTGAAAAAGTAGACATCCCAAGGTATTCAAAATGGGGTATGGCCAGTCTTTTGTAGTAGCCACTTGGGCACAAATGCTAGCCAAAGTTAGTGTTGTTTTTTTTTTTTTGCATTTTTCACATAAAAACTGTACTTTTACTGATAATATTAACGTCAGTATATAGTTTACTGCCCTGAAACACTCCTAGTTCTGTTCAGTGATGTCTCACAAGCGCCACGGTACCCCCCATGTATAGGTTTTATGGGGTTTTCAAAAGTTACAGGGTCATATATACAGCTTATCCATTTATGCTTTTTCACAATGGAATTTGTCAGATTAGTTTGCTGTGTCTAGGCTGCATTTGAGACCGTATTGCAGCCAAGAAATGAAAATTACCCCTAAATGGCATACCATTTGAAAAAGAAGACATCCCACGGTATTCAAAATTGGGTATGGCCAGTCTTTTGTAGTAGTCATTTGGGCACAAATGCTAGCCAAAGTTAGTGTTATTTTATTTTTTTTTTGCATTTTTCACATAAAAACTGTACTTTTACTGATAATATTAACGTCAGTATATAGTTTACTGCCCTGAAACACTCCTAGTTCTGTTCAGTGATGTCTCACGAGTGCCATGGTACCCCCCATGTATAGGTTTTATGTGGTTTTGGAAAGTTACAGGGTCAAATATACGCTTGTCCATTTTTGGTTTTACACATTGAAAATTGGCAAAGCGATTTTCTGGGCCTATCTTGCCTTTGAGAGAGCATGGCAGCCTGGGTAATAACATTTCCACTATTATGGCATGCCATTTTCAAAAGTAGGCAACCCAGAGTATTTCAAATGGTGCATTTTATGATGTTTGGTCGAACCACTTTATTAGAAATGAAGGGCCCACATAGCGGTAATAGTTTTATTTGTGCTTTTTTTCCACACATGAACTCACTTTTCATAGGACATTTCTTATTCCTGGTATGAGTTATTGCAACAAAGCCTCACAATTTTTTTTAACTTTGTCTCCTGAATATAACAGTACCCCCATGTACCGGATTTTCTGTTTTTTGGGGGAAGTCACAGGGACAAATATATTAGATGTCCATTTCAAAGTTGGAAATTTGACAAGGTGATTTCCTGGGCCTATTTCGCCTTTGAGAGAGCATGGCAGCCTGTGTAATAACATTTCCACTATTACAGCATACCATTTTCAAAAGTAGGCAACCCAGAGTATTTCAAATGGTGCATTTTATGATGTTTGGTCGAACCACTTTATCAGAAATTAAAGGCCCACATAGCGGTAATAGTTTTATTTGTGCTTTTTTCCACACATGAACTCACTTTTCATAGGACATTTCTTATTCCTGGTATGAGTTATTGCAACAAAGTCTCACTATTTTTTTTTAAACATTGTCTCCTGAATATAACACTACCCCCGTGTACTGGATTTTCTGTTTTTTTGGGGAAGTCACAGGGACAAATATATTAGATGTCCATTTCAAAGTACGAAATTTGACAAAGTGATTTGCTGGGCCTATGTGGCTATTTAGAGAGCATGGCAGCCTGGGTAATAATATTTCCACCGTTATGGCATACCATTTTCAAAAGTAGGCAACCCAGAGTACAACAAATGTCAGACCTTGAGATGTTTGGTCTAGCCATTTTAACAGAAATGATGGGCCCATGTAGCAATTTCTACTTTTATTTTTGTCTTTTTAATCACATATATTGCATTTTCACTAGACATGTCATAATCCTGGTATTAGTTAGTGCACTAAAACCTCAGTATTTTGATTTAACATCGTCTTCTGAATATAACGGTACCCCCACGTATCATTATTTCAGATTCTTTCCGATAAGTACAGGGCGAAATATATTAGATGCCCTTTTAGCTTGTAAGTTTGACAAAGTGATTTGCTGGGCCTATGTGGCTATTTAGAGAGCATGGCAGCCTGCGTAATAACATTTTCACCGTTATGGCATACCATTTTCAAAAGTAGGCAACCCAGAGTACAACAAATGGCAGACCTTGAGATGTTTGGTCTAGCCATTTTAACAGAAATTATAGGCCCATGTAGCAATTTCTACTTTTATTTTTGTCTTTTTAATCACATAAATTGCATTTTCACTAGAAATGTCATAAATCTGGTATTAGTTAGTGCACTAAAACCTCCGTATTTTGATTTAACACTGTCTTCTTAATATAACGATACCTACATGTACAATGTTTCCAGGTTCCCCCACATACACTTTGACCTGAAGGCAGAGAGAGGCAGATAGATCTATGACTCAGATACTGTAGCATTAACCCTGTGATTAGTTTTTTGCTTTTTTTTTGAGAAGGCACATTTCAAGTACTACAAATGTAGTATTTTGAGTTGTTTGGTGTAGCCACTTTAGAATGGCTAGCATAAACAGGGACAGGCCAAGGTCAGGAGAATCCAGAAATCAGAGTAGTCGGTAAAACAAGCCAATGGGTCGATACAGGCAGCTAACGAAGCATAGTCAGGACAAGCCGAGGTCAGGGAATCCAGGGAAATCAAGCAAACAAACTGCCAAAGTACCATACAGATTGACTTAGTAGTTCAGCTCTGTATGGTAGACTTTGAAACAGTCTGTTATGGAGTGGGCGGGTAGGGATGGACAGGAGGGGCAATAATAACTGGAGTCCTTTCGGACTCCTCTTTTCCAGCAAACACAGCATTTTCGTTGGAGTGACCTTTTACAGGGTGTGGGGGGGATTCGGGAAGGGAAATGTTTGCGGACATTACTGTGTCCTCCTGATGCTGCGTTACTGTGTCCTCCTGATGCTGCGTTACTGTGTCCTCCTGGTCCTTCGTTGCTGCGCCCTCCGATCCTGTGTTCTGGTTTTGTGATCTCTGCTTTATTACCAGTGATCCTGACCCTGCAGCCTTGTTCATTTATTCTACTTCTGATTTTGCTTCTTGGTGTCAGTATATTAATTTTGTGACTCTGGATCTGTGCCCTACCTGCTACTCGTGGTAACTGCACAATCCTGCCCGTGTACCAAAGGACTGTTCCAGTATATGTTGCCTGCACGATTCATGCTTATTCTGATTTATTGTGTGTGTGTGTGTGTATGTATGTGTATATATATATATATATATATATATATATATATATATATATATATTTGTGTCTTGGCATTTATTTATTTGCTGTATTGGTTCCCACATTTAAAGTGACAGTGCTGTTCCAGATTCTTATATACTCCAGTGGATTTTATCCATTATATCAACCACTGTGTTTTTTCAGGTTGTTTCATTTGGTGCTATCCGTGGTTACCTCCCACTTTTTGCTTTATTACTATTGTTGGATACATTTGTGAGATACATTTGTGAGATCACATTAATGTGTTTTTCAGTTTCTGTACTTGAAATAGAAGTATATGAGCTGGTCTAGGCAAATTTTACATCCACATAAATTTGAGATGTTGTCTGAAATCTCAAATGAAAGTTTGTGGTGACGGCCTACAATTTATATAAAGTAATGAGGATATTAATTTCCCAACCAACATGTTTTAATTCATCGGTACATCCATTATACAAGAAGCATAGTTCCAGCAGCAGCATGGTGACTCCAACAGGTATTTAGTTAATTAGGGACAATGCAAGGTAGTCTGGCATGTACCATCCATATTGAATTTTACATAAAAGCTCCAGGTGCGAGGCATATCGGTTTAGTGCAGCTTCGAACCTGGTTTCCAATACCTTAAGCCTTATGAACTCCAGACAAGGTAAGTACAGGGATAACCATTTATTGAAGCTCTTAAAATACACTAGGTTCCAAACATAAAAAACATGTAGCCCACCTCACTTAATGCATTTTGACTAAAATGAGCCTTTCTCAAAAGTGTCCAGTGTCCAGAGTACTTACCTTGTATGCTGGAGTTCATAAGGCCTAAGGTATTGGAAACCAGGTGGGAAGCTGCACTAAACAGATTTCAAAGGAACATTCACTTCATCCTTTTGTTGATCAAGCTTCAAAGTCTGAGCCACTTATTTGAGTGGCTCATCACCATGTGAGTGGGACCAATGTAGGTTTTATAAATATCGGTGTTTCACTGTATTACCCTATGGTCATGTTTATGCTTTTTTTATATAGTTTTTTAAGTGTACAACTTGTGGTTGTGTTTTTTATTTTTATGTGCTCTCACGATTATATGGATTTTACATCCAGAGTTTACATCCAGAGAAAGTCCTCAAGTAGGACGAAACATGTAGACTGAATACTTTGTTAAATTTTTACTCAAAGTTCCAGCACTTATTCATTACGACATCTCAGCTTATGCTTGCAGCCGAAAACTGAACAAATCTTTTCAACATCGGGTGGGTGTGGACCGGCGTGCTCCTCTAGTCAGTGTTTGGCGCAGCGAACAAGGTAAGTGACACTGGGATTGCCCCAGAGCTTTTTCAGGCTTGGAGTTTTGTCCCAGCACACCCTTAGCAGAGCCGTGATAGCCGGAGGGGTTTAAGAGCTCCATGTCCCATTTACCCGGTAGTATTTAGCATGCATGCACCTTCAGCTTTCTACTGCCAGAACCTCTTCCCAGCTTTTTAACATCAATGTATTTTTTTTTACCCTATATTGGACTTACTGTTTATTATTTGTCATTTATCTGATAATTCTCCAGTAAAGGGGCCTGTCACTGGAGACACTCTAACATTGTCTTCAGAAGCACAATTTCACATACGTGTTTGCGTTTCATTTTTTTCATATTTTTTTTTATTGAATAAATATTATTGATGTAATGGTTTGTTTAAGACTTTTTAACCTTTTGGAATGCTGAATTTATTAGTGTCACTTTTCATCTTATATACCTCCACACTCTTGTTTGTTGGTATTCAGTGGTGATACCATATATACCCTGCTTTATTACATTTCTGACATATTAGCAGTGTTATTCAGTTTTTACTATTAGATACTATTGAAGTTACAGATCGATACTTTCAGATGATTCACTGTTTAGATCTTTTGTATCTTTTTCACTGCTGGAATATACATGTTTGAGTTTCTTTGGAAAGCACACCCACACATAAATTTGATTTATTTTAAAATTACTTGGAACAAGAACTTTTTTTTTTATTATTATTATTTTTTCTAAAAATAACATTAGGTTCTTGTGTTATTTCTGTTTTTAAAACTTCATCCTCGGCCAATGTTTACGTATAATTATCTTAACATTAAAAGCTTTTGAATTAAATTGTGTGTTGAAGGAATATTCAAATGTTTTCTTTTCGACTGTGTGTCTAATATTATTATTCAATAGTTCTTTCCTATATATTTGTCTAATGCGTGTGATTACAGAAAGTAGGCAAAAATTAAGGAGGTAACTAATCTGTTTTTAAAATAGCAAGACAAGGATCAGGAGGACACTTTTTGCCTTTGGAAATACTTGTACCAACCCACACAACTTTACTTTCTTGGAAACACACTTTGCTTGGGACACCCTTCTTGCTCCAACCAAGTCTCCAACAGAGACTCCTTGTTAAGTTCCTTTGTCAGACTTAAAATCTGCCAGACCTATATCTGGACTTAGAACATTTCTGACAACTTGCATTCTTCATAAAAGACTTTCACATTTAACGTTTTCCATTCCCTATATTTAAACACACTTAAACATTTTTATAATGCTACTGGATTGCTACACCTCCAGAACAAAATATATTTTTACTACAGAAGACTGGTAAATATAATTAGTTTTATTTTAATTTTCCTTAACCCCTTAAGGACTGGACTTTTTTTGCGATGTTGTACATTTGCGACCAGGCATCTTTTTACACTTTTGTGGTGTTTGTGTTTAGCTGTAATTTTCCACTCTCTCATTTACTGTTCATATACAAATTATATATTGTTTTTTTCAGGACAAAAGGGGCTTTCTTTACATACCATTATTTATATAATCTCATGTAATTTAATTTTTAAAAAATGAAAAAATATGATGAAAAATTGAAAAAAATACATGTTTTTTGACTTTTATGTGAAAAATCTTTTATTCATCTACAAAAGTGAATGAAAAAAACTGCTAAATAGATTCAAAATTTTGTCCTGAGTTTAAAAATACCCAGTGTTTACATGCTTTTTGCTATTTTTTTGCATGTTATAGGCCTATAAATACAAGTAGGAAATTGCGGTTTCAAAACATATATTTTTAAAATGTATCAATAGTGACATTGTAACACTATTATCTGTCATAAATCGCTGAATAACACCCCACATGTACATATTTTTTTTAAAGTAGACAACCCAGGGTATTCAATATGGGGTATGTCCAGACTTTTTTAGTAGCCACTTAGTCGCAAACACTGGCCAAAGTTAGCGTTCATATTTGTTTGTGTGTGAAAAAAGTAAAAAACTAAATTGAACGCTAATTTTGGCCAGTGTTTGTGACCAAGTGGTTACTAAAAAAGACTGGTCATACCCCATTTGCAATACCTTGGGTTGTCTTCTTTCGCAAATGGTATGCCATCATGGGGGTAATTCTCATTCCTGGGCTACCATACGCTCTCAAAGGCAACGTAACCAACCTGGCCATTTTCAATGTAAAAATATTTGACCTATATATTTGACCCTGTAACTTTCAAAAACGCTATAAAACCTGTACATGGGGGGTACTGTTATACTCAGGAGACTTTGCTGAACACAAATATTAGTGTTTCAAAACTGGAAAATGTATCACAACAATTATATCATCAGTAAACGTGCTGTTTATGTGTGAAAAATGCAAAAAAAGTCACTTTCACTGACAATATCATCGCTGTGATATGTTTTACTGTTTTGAATCACTAATATCTGTGTTCAGCAAAGTCTCCCGAGTAAAACAGTACCCCCCATGTACAGGTTTTAGGGTGTCGTAGAACGTTACAGGGTAAAATACAGTGCTAGCAAATTAAATTCTCTAGACTTTTGGCCTGGGTTGGCAGGCAGGTCCCTTAAATTGCAATCAATAAAATAACTTAATTATGTAAAAATATTACATAAATACGCACGTAGAATTTAAATATATATGCATATTTATATATTTGAAGTCTACGTGTATATTTATATAATTATTTATGTCATTTTGTATATGGACATATGAATAGTTCGTATTCTTTTTATTTATTTATATATACATAGATATATATATACAATTTCATTCTAAGTGTATTTTGATATAAATATATATATATTAATATCAAAATACAGTTAGAATAACATTTCGTATAGATATATAATTTTTTTTTAATTTTTATTATTATTTTTAATTTTTTTAATTTAATTTAAATTATTTATTATTCATATTTTATAATAATATATATATACAATATATATATAGTTATTATATATATTATATATATACGTGTGCAAATTAATTATAAGTGTATTTTTATATTAATATATGTACATATTAATATAAAAATACACTTAGCATGACATTATATATATGATATATAGACATATATTATATAGGTATAATATATGTCTATATATCATATATATATACACATATATAATAATATTTTTTTTTTATTACCTTTCACTTTAAATTTTTTTATGATTTTACAGCAGCAGGGAGACTGCCTGTCAGCACAGACAGTCCCCCTGCAGGCAGAGACTAGGACACCTATTGTGACCATGTGGTCGCCCTGTTGGGCGATCACATGGCCCCAGGGGTCCTAATCCGCCATGGGGAGACTGTCTGGGCTGCAGGCAGTCTCCCCACACCGGGAGCAACGCCGATCGCCGCCGGCTGAACGACGGCGATCGGGTAAGTACATTTTAAATTTAGGACGGTTCAGGACCGTCGTCGGTCGGCAACGCAAAAATGCCGATGACGGTCCTGAACCGTCTTGCGTCCTTAAGGGGTTAAACGAATATACCTGGATAATCGCTGACTCAGATTCCAAAATTCTGGAATCATATCTAACTTCAGATTGAATCTCTAGATTGATTATTTCAGACTGCAGCTGAAATTATTAAATTATATTGATTCACTAATCAATTGTCAAGTTTAATTTTCCTGCCAGTTACCCAAGGAATCCAGTTATTTAAATCCTGAAAACTATTTAAAATTGTGTAGTAATAGGCAATTAAAACTGCATATAATTTTTATGTTTTGGATGGTAAAGAAAGTGACTAATAGTTTGCATGAATACTGTTTAAATTTAAATAATATTGATCACTAGAGATGTCCTGAATAGTTCGCTGGCGTATAGTTCCTGGCGAACATAGCTTGTTCGCGTTCGCCACAGCGGGCGAACATATGTGATGTTCGGTCCGCCCCCTATTCGTCATCATTGAGTAAACTTTGACCCTGTACCTCACAGTCAGCAGACACATTCCAGCCAATCAGCAGCAGACCCTCCCTTCCAGACCCTCCCACCTCCTGGACAGCATCCATTTTAGATTCATTCGGAAGCTGCATTCTTAGTGAGAGGAGGGACAGTGTAGCTGCTGCTGATTTAATAGGGAAATCGATAGCTAGGCTAGTGTATTCAGTGTCCACTACAGTCCTGAAGGACTTATCTGATCTCTGCTGTAAGGACAGCACCCCAAAAGCCCTTTTTAGGGCTAGAACATCAGTCTGCGTTTTTTTTGTCCTGTGTAATCTAATTGCAGTTGCCTGCCTGCCAGCTTGTGTGTCAGGCTCACAGCGTATACTGTGCCAACTTGCCCAGTGCCACCACTCATATCTGGAGTCACAATAGCTTGCATTTAAAAACAACAAAACTTTTTGGACTGTAATATAATAGCAGTCAGTTTCCTTCACTAGTGTGCGTTTCAGGGCCTGCCCAGTGCCACCACTCACTCATATCTGGTGTCACAATAGCTTGCATTTAAAAACAACAAAACTTTTTGGACTGTAATATAATAGCAGTCAGTTTCCTTCACAAGTGTGCGTTTCAGGGCCTGCCAGGGCACAGTGTCACACCAGTGCAACTCATATCTGGTGTAACAGTAGTGTACATAAAAAAAAAAAACTAGAAATTTGACTGTGAAATAATAGCAGTCAGTTTCCTTCACACGTGTGCATTTCAGGGCCAGCCAGGGCACAGTGTCACACCAGTGCAACTCATATCTGGTGTAACAGTAGTGTACATTTAAAAAAAAAAAAAAAATAACACCTTTTTGACTGTGAAATAATAGCAGTCAGTTTCCTTCACCCGTGTGCATTTCAGGGCCTGCCAGGGCACAGTGTCAAACCAGTGCAACTCATATCTGGTGTAACAGTAGTGTACATAAAAAAAAAACTAGAAATTTGACTGGGAAATAATAGCAGTCAGTTTCCTTCACCCGTGTGCATTTCAGGGCCTGCCAGGGCACAGTGTCAAACCAGTGCAACTCATATCTGCTGTAACAGTAGTGTACATTAAAAAAAATACTAGAAATTTGACTGTGAAATAATAGCAGTCAGTTTCCTTCACACGTGTGCGTTTCAGGGCCTGCCAGGGCACAGTGTCACACCAGTGCAACTCATATCTGGTGTAACAGTAGTGTACATTAAAAAAAAACCTAGAAATTTGACTGTGAAATAATAGCAGTCAGTTTCCTTCACACGTGTGCGTTTCAGGGCCTGCCAGGGCACAGTGTCACACCAGTGCAACTCATATCTGGTGTAACAGTAGTGTACATTTAAAAAAAAAATACAATTTTGACTGTAATAGATTGAAAAGCAGTTAGTTGTCTGCAAGCGTGTGTGTCAGGCCTACAGCGTCTACTCTGCCAACTTCTGCCAGTGCACAGTGCCACTCATATCTGTTTTCACAGTAGCTTGCACGCATAGGACCACTAATCGAAAAAAAAATGACAGGCAGAGGCAGGCCACCTTACAGGGGCCGTCGTGGTCGTGGTGCTGTGATTCCCTGTGGCCCTAGAATAATGCCCAGTGTTCAGAGGCCACGTACCCTGAACTGGAAAAGTTCTGAGGACATAGTTGACTGGCTAACACAGGACACCCAATCTTCTACAGCTTCCGCTCGGAACTTTGACGCACCATCCTCCTCCAGCTTAGCTTCGGGCACCTCTCAAGTTACCACTCGCCAGCCTCCCACCACCACCAACACTAGCACCACAGCCGCTTCACTTGATCTGTCAGAGGAGTTATTTACACATCAGTTGGAAGAAATGAGTGATGCACAACCATTATTGCCAGAGGATGTAGAAAACAGGGATATGTCTCAGTCAGGCAGCATTACACACATGGACGTACGGTGGGATGATGATGATGTTGTACACGCTGCTGCTTCCTTTGCTGAGTTGTCAGATACAAGTGAAGCGGTTGATGATGATGATGCGTCCGTGGATGTCACGTGGGTGCCTGCTAGAAGAGAAGAAGAACAGGGGGAAAGTTCAGATGGGGAGACAGAGAGGAGGAGGAGACGAGTTGGAAGCAGGGGGAGGTCGTCTCAAGGAGCTAGTGGCACAGTCAGACAGCATGCATCGGCACCTGGGGTCAGCCAGACAGCACGCCAATCAACGCATGCGGTTGCCACCACCAAAATGCCGTCATTGCAGAGCTCAGCAGTGTGGCAATTTTTTGTGTGTCTGCGATGCCATTTGCAACCTGTGCCAAAAGAAACAGAGCCATGGGAAGTCCAACACCCACCTAGGTACAACTGCTTTGCGTAGGCACATGATCGCACATCACAAACACCTATGGGATCAACACATGAGTACAAGCAGCACACAAACTCAAAGCCGCCATCTTCCTCCTGGTCCAGCATCTTCAGCCACGTCAACCACTGCTGTCCTCCTTGCCCCGTCTCAACCATCCGCCACTCCACCTCTCGCCTTGAGCAGTTCCTGCTCATCTGCCCACAGTCAGGTGTCTGTCAAGGACATGTTTGAGCGTAAGAAGCCAATGTCACCAAGTCCCCCCCTTGCCCAGCGTCTGACAGCTGGCTTGTCTGAACTCTAAGCCCGCCAGGTTTTACCATACAAGCTGGTGGAGTCTGAGGCGTTTGTAGCTATTGGGACACCGCAGTGGAAGGTACCCGGCTGAATTTTCTTTGCACAAAAGGCAATCCCCAACCTGTACTCGATTGTGGAAAAGGAAGTAATGGTATGTCTGGCACACAGTGTTGGGGCAAGGGTCCATCTGACCACTGATACCTGGTCTGCAAAGCATGGTCAGGGCAGGTATATCACCTACACTGCGCATTGGGTAAACCTGCTGACGGATGCCAAGCTTGAAATGCGTGGCTCTGCAGAGGAGTTTGTGACACCGCCACGACTTGCAGGCAGGCCTGCTGCCACCTGCTCTACTCCACCTACTCCATCCTCTTCCATAACCTCCTCGGCTGAGTCCTCTTCTGCTACTGCGTCTTGCTCCACATCAATGGCACCCCCCAGCTCCCCAGGTACTATTCCACATCCCGGATATGCCAGTGTCACGCCGTCTTGGGGTTGACTTGCCTGAAAGCAGAGAGTCACACCGGACCTGTCCACCCTGAACGCACAGGTGGATCAGTGGCTGACTCCGCACCAACTGGAGATCGGCAAAGTGGTTTGTGACAACGGAAAAAATTTGTTGGCGGCATTGAATTTGGGCAAGTTGACACATGTGCCGTGCATGGCACATGTGTGTAATCTGATCGTACAACGCTTTGTGCATAAGTACCCAGGCTTACAGGACGTCTTGAAGCAGGCCAGGAAGGTGTGTGGCCATTTCAGACGTTCCTACATGGCTATGGCGCACTTTTCAGATATCCAGCGGCGAAGCAACATGCCAGTGAGGCGCTTGATTTGCAACAGCACGACATGTTGGAATTCAACACTCCTAATGTTCGACCGCCTGCTCCAACAGGTCGTTAACGACTATTTGTATGACCGGGGTGCTAGGACAGCCTCTGCGGAGCTGGGAATTATTTTGCCATGTGTAACGGATCGCCTGGCAACCCGACTTGGTACCTCCGTTAATGGATGCTCCTAGTGCTTCCTGAGGGCTCCAAGCACTCTGGCAGACACCATAATCACCGAATCCAAGAAAACCTTTAAATTCTCCCAAGCGTATGAATGCTGTAGACCATTGAATAGGAACCATACGAGTAGGCTTGTACCCCTAGCAGTCAACTGGAACAGCATACAATAAATCCTTCCCCCAATAATGAGACGACACATCACTTTGAGGTTAAAACAGGAACTCTGGACTGGGACATCCAGCCTGGCTTTTATTCACAATCCACAAAACATAGTGCTGCTCAGAGGGTTTTGCAGAACAACCAATAAACACATTACAACACATACAATGCAAGTACAGCAGCCAATCAGACACAATGGGACAATAGTAACACACCCAGCATATTCCTCCCCTCTGCTTAGGAGATAATTGAGTCAATTACTGTATCTACTCAATTATCTCCAAGCTGAAAAGTTACACTTTTTATACATTTTTATAACTTGGTGAGTTAACATCGTACATACATAAAACTTATATTATTTTAACCAGTATAACTTGGGGACAAACATATCCAAAATTCACTTGAATAGGTTCAGGGGTTTAACGGTTAGGTCGAAGTCCTTTGTTTTCACTTGCAAGCATGGCTTTTCCTTGTCCCTGGGACAACACCCTGCTGGAGAACAATGGATCCGGGGGAGGGGAAAAGGAATTGTCCAAAAAGTTTCAGTATGTCCATACACTGTTTTTAAAAGGCCAGCACAGTACAATAAAAGTCCATTCACTGTGCTTAAAGGGCCAGTAGCCGCACAATAAAATACAATATGCCCAAATATTGCATTCAAAAGTACAACTTTACCAGGGGCCATAGTCAGCAGGTAGGAGGCGGGCAGCCAGGCCTCTCCAATGCCCAGTGGCGAGGTTGGTTTCGCCACATTTCTCCCCTTTTCCAAACATACTAACAGGGTACCTGACCTCTTGCCGGTCAGTGCCCTTGTTAGTCCAGCAGCCCACCCACAAAACAGAAACAGCAGTACAGTCCACCCACAATGAATGGTTACTACACCTGAGTAATGGAAAAACTTGTCCAGGTCCAGGTGCCTCACCCCGGCTGTGTGGGGGACTGGTAGGCTGTTTTGGTGGGTTGCTGAGTGGGCAGAGACCAGCGGTACTCTGCCCTGGTGCCAGCACTACTACAGGAGTAGTCTGGTTGGAGCCTGGTTGCTGGAGACCGACTGTCTCCCCTTTAGCTGCGCAGCTCTGCTGCTGGAGACCGACTGTCTCCCCTTGAGTTACACAACTCTGCTGCTGGAGACCGACTGTCTCCCCTTTAGTTACACAGCTCTGCTGCTGGAGACAGACTGTCTCCCCTTTGGCTAAACAGCCCTGTTGTGGGGGGGCAGGACCGACTGTCCCTACCCCCTGTGCTGGAAGTGCAGAGACCACGGTCCCATCTGCACAGGTGTGGGGCTTACAGTCTCCCCCTGGTACATTAAGCTGCCGCTGGGGAGAGGTGGTAACCAGCTCCTCTCCCATTAGAACACTCTGCCCATTGATGATCCGCCGCTGGGGAGAGGTGGTAACAATCTCCTCTCCCATTAGAACACTCAGCCGCTGGGGAATGGAGACTGGGCTCTCTATTCCCTGTACATTAATGATCCGCCGCTGGGGAGAGGTGGTAACAATCTCCTCTCCCATGCATACTTCCCGTCTCTGCGGAGGGAGACCGACTGTCTCTCCTCCCAGCACAGAGTCCTGCTGTGGGGAAAAGGGGGCTGGGCTCTCCATTCCCTGCTGGATACTCTGCCGCTGGGGAATGGAGACTGGGCTCCCAATCCCCAACAAATCACACTGCCGCTGGGGAGGGAGGACGGCCCCTTCAGCTCCCTGTAACTTGGGCGCAGAGACCACGGTCCCATCTGCGCTGGTGTGGGGCTTACTGTCTCCCCTTGGTGTGCTAAGCTGCCGCTGGGGAGAGGGGGTAACAAACTCCTCTCCCTTACACACTTTCAGCCGCTGGGGAGCAGGGCTGACCCTCTGTACTCCCTGTAGGCAGAGC
Organism: Pelobates fuscus; assembly: GCF_036172605.1. NCBI lineage: Eukaryota > Metazoa > Chordata > Amphibia > Anura > Pelobatidae > Pelobates > Pelobates fuscus. The sequence goes on from NC_086318.1 coordinate 253,366,847, forward strand.
GCAGAGACCATGGTCCCATCTGCGCTGGTGAGGGGTTTACTGTCTCCCCTTGGTGAGCTGCGCTGCCGCTGGGGAGAGGGAATAACAAACTCCTCTCCCTTACACACCTTCAGCCGCTGGGGAGAGGGGATAACAGGCTCCTCTCCCTGCACCGTAGAATGCCGCTGGGGAGCAAGAACGGCACCTTCAGCTCCCTGTAACGCACACTGCCGCTGGGGATCTGGGCCGACTGCCCAGCATCCCTGTAGGGCCGGTAGAGAGACCGCAGTCCCATCTCCACCTGCCATCTGTGGGTCTTCCCAGGACCAATCCGTGAGGCCCCGCAACATTTGTGAGTAAGGGCCCGGTGGAGAGACCTTGGTCCCATCTCTACCTGCCTGTTGTGGTTCCTCACAGGACCAGTCTATGAGGACCCCCACTTCGGGTTCCTCCCGCCGCCTCAGGGAAAGACGGCTAACCTCCTCGGATGCAGCCTCTACTCGGCTGCTGTACCGCTCCTGCTGCTGAGCATACTTCCTCTCTTTTGCCAACCGGAATTCTCGGTCCAGCCTTGTGTTTCGCTCAGCCATGACCTGGTTCCAGATCACCCGGCGTGTCTCCATGGGTATATCATCCCCATACTCGGCCACTCGCTGCCTCACCTCGGCCAGCCAATCATCTCCAGAGCCAGAACCTTCCATACTTGTCTGCTCCCAGGGGCGCTGCACGACTGCTAGCGTTGCCCTCAATTTGTAAATCCAAACAGTGTCTCTGAGCTGCTTTACCTCACACTAGGACGCCATCCCACCGCTTGCCACCAATGTAACGGATCGCCTGGCACCCCGACTTGGTACCTCCGTTAATGGATGCTCCTAGTGCTTCCTGAGGGCTCCAAGCACTCTGGCAGACACCATAATCACCGAATCCAAGAAAACCTTTAAATTCTCCCAAGCGTATGAATGCTGTAGACCATTGAATAGGAACCATACGAGTAGGCTTGTACCCCTAGCAGTCAACTGGAACAGCATACAATAAATCCTTCCCCCAATAATGAGACGACACATCACTTTGAGGTTAAAACAGGAACTCTGGACTGGGACATCCAGCCTGGCTTTTATTCACAATCCACAAAACATAGTGCTGCTCAGAGGGTTTTGCAGAACAACCAATAAACACATTACAACACATACAATGCAAGTACAGCAGCCAATCAGACACAATGGGACAATAGTAACACACCCAGCATATTCCTCCCCTCTGCTTAGGAGATAATTGAGTCAATTACTGTATCTACTCAATTATCTCCAAGCTGAAAAGTTACACTTTTTATACATTTTTATAACTTGGTGAGTTAACATCGTACATACATAAAACTTATATTATTTTAACCAGTATAACTTGGGGACAAACATATCCAAAATTCACTTGAATAGGTTCAGGGGTTTAACGGTTAGGTCGAAGTCCTTTGTTTTCACTTGCAAGCATGGCTTTTCCTTGTCCCTGGGACAACACCCTGCTGGAGAACAATGGATCCGGGGGAGGGGAAAAGGAATTGTCCAAAAAGTTTCAGTATGTCCATACACTGTTTTTAAAAGGCCAGCACAGTACAATAAAAGTCCATTCACTGTGCTTAAAGGGCCAGTAGCCGCACAATAAAATACAATATGCCCAAATATTGCATTCAAAAGTACAACTTTACCAGGGGCCATAGTCAGCAGGTAGGAGGCGGGCAGCCAGGCCTCTCCAATGCCCAGTGGCGAGGTTGGTTTCGCCACACCATGTTACTGGACGCTCATGCGCAATGCCTGTAGGCTCATGTGCCCTTTTGAGGAGGTGACAAACCTAGTCAGTCGCACCGAAGGCACCATCAGCAACATCATACCATTTGTTTTCTTCCTGGAGCGTGCCCTGCGAAGAGTGCTGGATCAGGCCATAGATGAGCCATAGATGAGCGTGAAGAGGAAGAGGAAGAGGAAGAGTGTGGTCACCACCACCACCACCAGAAACAGCCTTATCAGCATCGCTTGCTGGACCTGCGGCAACGCTGGAAGAGGATTGTGAGGAAGAGGAGTCATAGGAGGAATGTGGCTTTGAGGAGGAGGAGGAAGACCAACCAAAACAGCCATCCCAGGGTGCTCGTTGTCACCTATCTGGTACCCGTGGTGTTGTTCGTGGCTGGGGGGAAGAACATACCTTTAGTGAGATCACTGAGGACGAGGAATGGGACATGAGTAGCTCGGCATCCAACCTTGTGCAAATGGGGTCTTTCATGCTGTCGTGCCTGTTGAGGGACCCTCATATAAAAAGGCTGAAGGAGAATGACCTGTACTGGGTGTCCACGCTACTAGACCCCCGTTATAAGCAGAAAGTGCCTGAAATGTTACCGAATTATCGCAAGTTGGAAAGGATGCAGCAGTTCCAAAATAAATTAAAAAGTATGCTTTACACAGCGTATAAGGATGATGTCACAGCACAACGGGAATCTAACAGGGGAAGAGGTGAAAGTAATCGTCCTCCTCCCACGACCACGCCGGCAAGGACAGGACGCTTTACAGACGTGTTGTTGATGGAGGACATGCAGAGCTTTTCAAGTCCTACGCATCGCCACAGCCCTTCGGGGTCCACCCTCAGAGAATGACTCGACTGACAGGTAGCAGACTACCTCGCCTTAACAGCAGATATCGACACTCTGAGGAGCGATGAACCCCTTGACTACTGGGTGTGCAGGCTTGACCTGTGGCCTGAGCTATCCCAATTTGTGATAGAACTTCTGGCCTGCCCCGCTTCAAGTGTCCTGTCAGAAAGGACCTTCAGTGCAGCAGGAGGTATTGTCACTGAGAAGAGAAGTCGCCTAGGTCAAAAAGTCTAGATTACCTCACCTTTATTAAGATGAATGAGGGATGGATCCCGAAGGGACTGACACTGGGCGATACATTCGACTAAAAAAGGCCTGATGAGGGGGACATAACAGGGATTAAACTGATAAGAATAGTACTACTTAACACACCACTCCTATCTGGTGGCACATTAGATTACACGCGCAGTGCCCCAAATTTGAAGTAAGAGGACCGACCAAGCATCTTTTTCCATCTCCCGGTTCCTAAAATCGATGCCATATACACGTCCCCTGATAGGGGATTTAACAGGGATTAAACTGATAAGAATAGTACTACTTAACACACCACTCCTATCTGGTGGCACATTAGATTGCAAGCGCAGTGCATTGTACTACTTAACACACCTTCTAATAATGCAGAGAGAGGCAACGCAGAGAGAGGAGTCTGAAGAAGAGGAGTCAGAGGAGGAAGGTGGCTTTGAGGAGGTGGAGGACCAAACACAGCAGGCGTCCCAGGGGGCTTGTTGTCACCTTTCGGGGACCCTTGGTGTTGTACATGGCTGGGTGGAGGAAGAGACCTTCAATGACATCAGGACAAGGAATGGGACATGGCTAGCTTGGTATCCAACCTTGTGCAAATGGGGAGTTTGCGGTTGTGCAAATGTACTGTTTTGCGGTTGTTTGCGGTGCGTTAAACGGGGAGTTTACACCTTACACTACCTGATCGATACAACATCATACCTGATGTTTTAAAGCACGTTATTCCAAACAATTTAGGAATGTTAGATGATTTATGTCCTTTATGGATTAAAACCAGACTCTGCATCAACGATGTAATGTTCCATGGGAGTTTTGCCATGGATCCCCTCCGGCATGCCACAGTCCAGGTGTTAGTCCCCTTGAAACAACTTTTCCATCACTATTATGGCCAGAAAGAGTCCCTGTGGGTTTTAAAATTCGCCTGCCTATTGAAGTCTATGGCGGTTCGCCCATTTCGCCCGTTCGCGAACATTTGCGAAATTTTATGTTCGCGACATCTCTAATTGTCATTTCATTGCAGCCCTTTTGCCTAAATGACTCTGACAGTGTACTCAGGTGCTGATCTCTGTCTTTTGTGCCAGACCAAATACGGTGATATCTGATAGCCTGGCTGTAGATAACATCTTATACAGTGTGTGACAAAGGTTGCTACATTGGAGAAACTGGCGTTAAGCTGCATCTCAGAATGAATCTACACGGACACTCAAGAACCACAAGCAAAATGGATATTGTACCCCTGTTGGTCATCACTTAAACCAGACTGGTCACTCCATCCAAAACCTCAGGATTAAAGTTTCTTAAAGGGAATTTCAAAGACTCTCATGAATGAAAGACATTTGAGATGAAAATGATCACACATTTCAACACCAGAAATGTAGGACTTAATATAGACTCTGGCTTTCTCACACCCTACCAAAACATTTGTATAAACACACATCTTAATGTCTTATATAGTTCTTTTTCAATATTCTTGCTTCACCTTTATTGGATCAATATATATACATACATATATGCAGCTACATACTTGCATGCCTTGCTCTGCTATTTTCTTAGGAGGTTTTTTTTGGGGGGGGAGGGAGTTCTTTTTAACCCCTTAGTGACGAGTGACGGATGTCACACAGGGGAAAGCATTAATGACGAGTGTTAAAATTAACCCCCGATCGCGGAGGTGCCGGCGATTACGGGGTTAACGCTGTTGCTGGGTGCCTCCGAGTCAGGGGCAGACCAGCAGCAGCAAACCCCGATATCCCAGTCCATGTGATCGCTGTGACAACCAGTCACAGCGGTCACAATGCTGCTGGGATATCTGATCGCCTCCCTCCACCTCGTGTGGGTTTGTGAAGTGGAGACAGAAGGATCGGTGCTAAATTGTGTCCCAGAAGAATAGTTAAGTTATATAAAAAGTTCCTAATCCCTTTCCCCTTTATTTAACAAAAAATGTAACCCTTTCCTTGCTGCTTGATCACTGCTAGCAGTGATCAATATGCAGGTCACAGTACTGTGATCTATTTTTTTATTTTACTTTCAAGGGTTAAATTTTATGTTTTTTTGTAACCCTTATTTGATTTTATTAATTTGTGATTTAGTTACTTGGGTGGGTGGAATTTAGTGGGAATTAGGGAATAAAAAAAAAAAGTTATTTAGTCAAAGTTTTGTTAGCTTTATTAAGGACACAACAGAATTTATTAACAAATTGTGCTGTTTTGATAGCCCGCAGAGTGTGACTTTGATGTGTATAATGGACGTGGGCAGTCCTCCATCCCTCATGATGGGGGTGTCCAGGCTGTCAGGCGAAACATGGTGCAATTGGAGATAGGTGAAGCAAAACAGGAATTTGCAATAAGTCTTTTAGGGATAGTCCTACATGAGAATTATTTTCTATATCAGGATGTTTTTTACAAACATTTACAGGGCACTGTGAGGGTCAATCTTGGCTCCATTGTATGCCAATTTTTCATGGCTTGTTTTGAGGAAAACTTTGTATATAGACACTGTGACGAGAGCACTCTCGCCACATTGCATTGGAGAAGCCTGGTTGCCTGCCTGCTGCCTTTGGACTATGGACCAGACTTTAAAATACTTTATTTTCCTTGCAGAAAGGCTTATTTGTGCCTTTCTGCCAGGGTGTTAGGTAGATTTTATCTACCGAACAAACTGTCGAAGGAGCGACCACCTGGGAGCTGGAGTGTGCCGCCAATTTACCTCCCTGAAGCTGCGGTTAACCGCAGCTTAATTGACGAATACAGGGTGGTCTTTGTTCGTTTACCGAACACGTGGTGGCGGCCATTTTAAAAGTCTCGAGCGGCCAGCGGTGTTCAGCGCTTATACCATGGATCTAAAAACTGACACTTATTTGCACGAACACCGCTGAGCCGTCCGCCTCTTGGTTCTTATTCGTACCGATTGAACCGAACACAGGTTCATCCGGTACTTTTGTTATGTGAATGTGTTAACCCAGATAGCTATGCCATGGAGCCTATTCGTGTAATTAAAGACTTTGGCTCCATGGCAATTGAACTGCGTGCATAGGATCTGAGCGCTATTCGGTAGTTTTGTGCGCTCAGATCCCAGCTATCTGGGGATATGTGACATGTCTGTGTTTTATGTATAAAATGTGACTTTGTGTATTTTAAAGTATTTTAATGCTTTGTGCTCACCACGTGCATAATGGAGTCTTGCCTCTGTCCTGGGAGATAATTGAATTACAAAGTATTGTGACTGTATGTCCTAAACTGATACCTGTCTGTCTTTTGTTACAGTCTCCCATTTGGTCCCGTAGGGGAGTGTCCACCAAGTGGGAGACCTGCATAAATACTGGGCGGGTAGCCCATAATAAACCAGACTACTGCTTGACCGTCAACACGGAGCCTTGTCTAGTCTTTGGGGGGATTCACTGTATGCTGTTAGAGACTGATTGCCAGGAGTGTAAGCCGCTTGGGAGCTTTTCCTGTTCGTCTGCTAGCAGCTATTCGTGAGGTTCCGGTTTGGGAGTTTGGAGTGCTACCTTATTCCCTTGTATGCAGTTCGGGAGTTTGGTGCATTCACTTGTATTCAATTCGGGAGTTTGGTGTTCTACAGTAGCTGCCTTTATATCTGAAAGGGGAATATCGCCTATTCGGATTTTAACCCTTTGTCTGCTGAAATGGTCCGTTACAGACACTCTCTTTTTTGATGTGTTAAGTTATGGCTCCACTTAATAGATTATATTTTGTTGAGGCTTTGTTGAAGTTCCGGGTGGTTATGAACCATTCCCTCCCCACTATCAAATTCACAATGGAATATGATCCGGTGCAGATCCAATTCTTGGACGTTCAGTTAATGAAGATTTTTTTTTTATTTATTTTTTTTATTGACATTTATTCCAAGCCTACCGATAGTAAAGCATATTTACATTTCTCATCGTTCCATCCACCCAAACTCAATGAAGGGTTACCATACAGATGTTGCATCTCAAAAAAAACATCTCAGACAGTGAGACCTTGTCAGGATCGGGTCAGGGATCCAACACGCAGAGTACAAAGAGTAGCAGATACGTATACCGGTCCTTAGAATGGCCGGACTTAACGTATAACTACGATAGAATGGTCAGAGACAAGCCGAGGTCGAGGGAACGAGAAGACAGGTAAGCGAGAGACAAGCCGGGTCAAGGATAACAGAAAGACAGGAGAGTAAATACCAAAGCCGGATCAGAACCAAAAGGCAAGAGAATAACAAAGCACTGTGTGACTAGGCGGACTAGAACCACGACAGGGCAATGAGTAAATGAGAGAGCCACTGTTAAGTATCCTGGCTAGGGAGAGAAGACACGCCTCCGGCGAGTCCTGATTCGTCTCCCGAGATTTGAGTGACAGGACGTTCCGGGTTGGCGTCATGACGTCGACCTCCGGTCCTCCTGCTATAAAAGGAAGTGACTCCCTCGCGGCTGGCGTTAGCAAGACCGAGTGAACCGCGAGGGGCCGAGGAGACATGCCGTCCGGACGGATAAACTTCTAAGTCTCTACCTCTCTCAGAGGTAGAGGCTTCAGGTACCCTGACAGTACCCCCCCTCTCAGATACGCCCACCGGGCGGAAGGAGCCGGGGCGAGATGGGAAGCGGGAGTGAAATGCCCTGCGAAGGCGAGGAGCATGAACATCCTCTTGTGGTACCCAACTCCTCTCCTCAGGACCATAACCCTTCCAGTCAACCAAATATTGTACTCTCCCCCGGGAGACACGAGAATCAATAATGGAGTTAACCTCATACTCCTCCTGACCCTCCACCTGAACAGGGCGCGGAGGGGCGATTGTGGAGGAGAATCTGTTACAGATTAGAGGTTTCAGCAATGACACGTGAAAGGAGTTCGGGATGCGTAAAGTAGCTGGGAGAGCCAGATGATACGCCACTGGGTTAATTCGAGTCAAGATCCTGTAGGGACCAATATAGCGAGGAGCGAATTTCATGGAAGGAACTTTAAGGCGAATATTCCTAGTACTCAACCAAACTCTATCGCCTGGAACAAAATTCGGAGCCGCCCTTCTACGTTTGTCAGCATGTTTCTTAACCAGCATAGAATTGTGTAGAAGAATCTGTCGAGTCTGATCCCACAACTTCCTCAAATTGGCCACATGGACATCAACCGACGGCACTCCTTGGGAAGGAGAAACCGAGGGAAGAATAGATGGATGAAAGCCATAGTTCATGAAGAAGGGGCTTGAATGCGTAGAGTCACAAACGAGATTGTTGTGCGCAAACTCCGCCCAAGGAATCAAACCGACCCAATCGTCCTGGTGTTCGGAAACAAAGCAACGTAAGTATTGCTCAATCTTCTGGTTGGTTCGTTCGGCAGCTCCGTTAGACTGAGGATGATAGGCGGACGAAAAATTCAATTTGATGCCTAATTGAGAACAGAACGATCTCCAAAAACGTGAAACAAATTGGGAGCCTCTATCAGAAGTGATCTCCGAAGGAATCCCATGCAAGCGAAAAATCTCTTTAGCAAAGATCTCCGCCAATTCAGGAGAAGTCGGGAGTTTAGGCAAAGGTACGAAATGTGCCATCTTGGTAAACCTATCGACTACGGTGAGGATAACAGTGTGCCTTTTAGAAACAGGCAAATCCACAATAAAGTCCATTGCCACACAGGACCAAGGTTTGTCAGGAATTTCCAGAGGTTGTAGAAGGCCACAAGGAAGCGAATGCGGTAGTTTAGTTTTAGTACAGACCTCACAAACTCCGATAAAATCCTTAATATCCTTCCGTAACGAAGGCCACCAGAAATCCTTGGAGATCAAAGAATACGTCTTGCGAACACCCGGATGACCAGCCACCTTACTCTCGTGAAGACACTGTAAGAGCTCCAATTGGAGTTCAGGAGGAACGAAATGTCTGGAAGCCGGAGTCAGTCTGGGTGCCAGATGCTGCAAGCTCCTTATCTGATCAAGTAGCGGAGAATGGACTTTGAGAGTAGTGTTAGCGATAATGTTACACTTGGGTACTATAGAGGACAAAACCGGCTCAGATACGGCAGCAGGTTCATATTGGCGAGATAAGGCATCGGCTTTAGAATTCTTAGAACCTGGCCTATATGTGAGTACGTAGTTGAAGTGAGTGAGAAATATGGACCAACGAGCCTGTCTAGATGATAGTCGTTTAGCCTCTCCAATATAGGATAAGTTTTTATGATCTGTCAAAATAGTAACAGGATGCAAAGTACCCTCCAATAAATGTCTCCACTCCTTCAGGGCCATTATAACCGCTAGTAGTTCCCTGTCACCAATGTCATATCTGCTTTCAGTACCTGACAATTTTTTGGAAAAGTATCCACAAGGATGTAATGGTTTATCTACACCCAACCTTTGGGACAGAACAGCACCTATACCTGTCTCAGAAGCGTCAACTTCGAGTAGGAAAGGTAGTGTAGTATCAGGGTGAACTAAAATTGGTGCAGAAGCAAACAGCTACTTGAGTGTCCTAAAAGCCAGAAGTGCTTCAGTAGACCAATTCTTAGTATCAGCCCCTTGTTTGGTCATATTGGTGATGGGAGCAATGATAGAGGAGTATCCCTTAATGAAACGTCTGTAGTAATTGGAGAAACCAATAAATCTCTGGATAGCCTTGAGACCCTTAGGTAAAGGCCAATCTAATATGGATTGGAGCTTCTCCGGATCCATTTCAAACCCCTCCTCAGAAATCACATAACCAAGAAAGGTAGTTTGGGATTGGTCAAAGCTGCATTTCTCTAGTTTGCAGTATAAGCCATGCTGAAGAAGTTTGTGTAAAACCCTTCTGACTTGTCCGTGGTGAGTTTCAATATCCCTGGAATGTATAAGTATATCATCAAGGTATACAATCACACAGTCATCTTGAAACTCCCTAAGAACCTCATTAATAAGGTCCTGAAATACCGCCGGGGCATTGCAGAGACCAAAAGGCATTACAGTATACTCATAGTGCCCATATCGAGTATTGAATGCAGTTTTCCACTCGTCTCCGTCGTGAATTCTCACCAAATTATAAGCACCTCTAAGGTCTAACTTAGTGAAAATCTTAGAACTTTTTAATCGATCAAAAAGCTCGGTGATCAAGGGAATCGGATATACATTTCTGATGGTTATCTTGTTAAGACCTCGGTAGTCAATGCAGGGTCTTAAAGAACCATCCTTCTTTTTAACAAAAAAAAATCCAGCCCCAGCAGGAGAGGAGGATCTTCTAATGAACCCCTTGTCTAGGTTTTCACGAATATACTCCTCTAGAACTAAGTTTTCATTCGTAGACAAAGGGTATACATGACCCCTGGGGGGCATGGTACCAGAAAGTAAATTAATTTTGCAATCAAAAGGCCTATGTGGTGGTAAGGTATCAGCCTTTCCTTTGTCAAATACTGCCTTTAAATCTTGATACAAGGACGGTATCTGTACTTTGGTAGAGTCGGTAGCGTTATTAAGTGAGTTGACACTACAAAGAGGTGACACTTTCTTTAAACAATTCTCTTGACAATCCTGACCCCACGAAACTATTTCCCCTGATCTCCAATCTATAACGGGGTTATGTCTCTTAAGCCAGGAGTATCCCAGGACTATGGGAACAGAAGGAGATGAAATGAGTAGTAGGGATATTTCCTCCTTGTGTAGAATACCAGTAGTTAAGTAAAGAGGTGTGGTCTCCCGGAAAATCACAGGCTCAACTAAAGGTCTACCATCAATGGCTTCAACAGCCAAGGGTGTCTTCCTTAACTGGGATGGGATAGTGTGTTTGGTGAGAAACTTTTGGTCGATAAAACTCTCAGCAGCGCCGGAGTCTATCAATGCCATAGTCTCTAAAGTTCCCTACTCCCAAGTTAAAGAGACCGGTAATAGGAGTCTATGTTCTTTGTAGTTATGAGTAGAGGACAAAATCGAAACACCCAAGGTCTGTCCTCTAGAGAAACTTAGGTGCGAGCGTTTCCCGGACGACTGGGACAGCTCAAACGTACATGACCTCTGGCCCCACAATACATACACAGTCCCTCCCTTCTCCTGTACTGTCTCTCCTCCTCTGAGAGACGAGTAAGGCCTAACTGCATAGGTTCTGAAACCTGTGGATTTTTGGTTTCAGAAATTTGAAATGATGGTGCTAATCTAAAGGAAGATTTACCGGTTCTATCTCGAGTATTCTGTCTCTCCCTTAGACGTTCGTCAATACGAGAGATAAAGGAAATTAAGTCCTCCAGGTTCTCGGGAAGCTCTCTTGTCACTACCTCATCAAGTATTACATCAGATAATCCATTTAAGAATACGTCTATATAGGCCTGTTCATTCCATTTTACCTCTGCCGCCAAAGACCTGAACTCTAGTGCGTAATCCACAAGTGTTTGGTTGTCTTGTCTAAGGCGCAACAGTAATCTGGCTGCATTGACCCTCCTGCCAGGGGGATCAAAAGTTCTTTTAAAAGCAGCTACAAAGGCATTATAGTTATAGACTAATGGATTATCATTCTCCCACAACGGATTAGCCCATCTCAGAGCTTTCTCAATGAGTAAGGTAATAATAAATCCCACTTTTGCCCTATCAGTAGGGTATGAACGAGGCTGTAGCTCGAAATGAATACTGATCTGGTTCAAAAAGCCACGACACCTCTCAGGAGAACCAGCATAACGTACAGGTGGGGTAACTCGGGAAGAAGCACCTACAGTAGCTACCTCTAGCCCTGAACCCACAGAAGAAGCAGACATATTACGCATCTCCTCAGGTGGATTAATAGGACGAGACAGCAGCGCCTGTAGTGCTAGAGCCATCTGATCCATCCTATGATCCATGGCGTCAAACCTAGGATCAGGAGAACCAAGCTGACAATTTGTACCTGCAGGATCCATGGCCCTGTCGTAATGTCAGGATCGGGTCAGGGATCCAACACGCAGAGTACAAAGAGTAGCAGATACGTATACCGGTCCTTAGAATGGCCGGACTTAACGTATAACTACGATAGAATGGTCAGAGACAAGCCGAGGTCGAGGGAACGAGAAGACAGGTAAGCGAGAGACAAGCCGGGTCAAGGATAACAGAAAGACAGGAGAGTAAATACCAAAGCCGGATCAGAACCAAAAGGCAAGAGAATAACAAAGCACTGTGTGACTAGGCGGACTAGAACCACGACAGGGCAATGAGTAAATGAGAGAGCCACTGTTAAGTATCCTGGCTAGGGAGAGAAGACACGCCTCCGGCGAGTCCTGATTCGTCTCCCGAGATTTGAGTGACAGGACGTTCCGGGTTGGCGTCATGACGTCGACCTCCGGTCCTCCTGCTATGAAAGGAAGTGACTCCCTCGCGGCCGGCGTTAGCAAGACCGAGTGAACCGCGAGGGGCCGAGGAGACATGCCGTCCGGACGGATAAACTTCTAAGTCTCTACCTCTCTCAGAGGTAGAGGCTTCAGGTACCCTGACAGACCTTTGAGCAGTGGGTGGATGGAATGATGAATCATTTTAGAGAAAGGGGCTACCCTCATGATTTATTTCTAGAGAAAAGGTCACATCTCCACCAACTCAGGAGGTTACTGAGGCTATAAGTAAGCAATGAAAAAGACGTATTCCCTTTGTTCATACATTTTCAACTAAGTCCAAACAAGTCACACAGATTATCAGAAGTTACTGTCATGTATTGAGTAAATAATTAAGAGATTTTTGGAGCTATTCCTATAATTGATTTCAAAAATCCTAAGAGTATTAAAATGACTTTATACATGCCAGAGCCATTATTGAGGGAACAAGAGCTGGATCCCAAATGTGCGTAAACTGTAATAATAAAATGATAAAAAAAATCATTTTCACATCCAAGTTTGGGCTATAAAATTGACTTAACATCATATGTGAATTGACAATTACATTATGTGGTTTACCTGATTAACTGCCCTTGTGGCAAAGGATACATGGGACAAACCACAAGACATTTCACTACATGCATAGGTGAGCACAAAAATGCAATCAGAAAACAACTGACTACATCATCAGTAGCTAGACACTTTAATGAGATAAGACACCGGGTCTCACAACTACAATTCTTGGGAGTTGAAAACATAAAAAATCCATCCTAGGGTGGTGATTGATCGAACATTTTGAGACGTAGAGAAATGTACTGGGTGTACAAGTTAAATGCTTTATATCCAAATGGCATGAATGAAGAAAAGGATTTTACTTTAGCTTTGACTTCAGAACTATGTTTATTCAAGTCATTTCCTGAAAACTTTACCAAGTAGATAAGATAATGGTAAGCCACGACTTGATAGCGACTAATGTGGTAATACCACGTTATTGAAGATGTTGATGTTGTTCTTGCTATTAAAAAGGTATTAACATTGACCTTAGAGAATCAGTGCAATGAGATTCACCTCAGATTACCATCAAACACAACAGAATTGTTAAGTTACCACTGGGACATATGGGAGGATAATTTTAAATGAAAATGCTCTTTATGATGAAATTTTTACCGGTTTGTAGGTTATGTGCCTCTCCTTTTACTCTTGTTCTGTTTGTATACGAAACTGTGTGTACACTATTGGCAGTGCATGTAAAGTGCTTTTTCACATTATTTGACACTATGTAGTGTTTTCCTAACGCATATGTTATCCATTTTATAACAGATGGATATTTTTCCCCCTGTTTCTTTTTGTTTGTTTGATATGTATGTACTCTTATTCTTTATTCCATATATTACATTGTTTTACAATTATTATTATTGTTAAAAATGAAAACCTTTCAATAAAAAATATTTGACAAAAAAAAAGGATTTTACTTGTTTTAGATAGACTTGTCATAACCTGTGTATCCTGGATTTATGGCTACTTGTTTTGCTCTTATTTACATTTTTTTAGCCTCCATGCAAGATAATTGATGGTTATATGGAAGAACAAGGAGGCAGTTAATTGAGGATCTAACAGAGAGAATCACTCTATAGTTCTTATTAAACACCTGGCCCTAGGGGTTTAGTGATATGATTCTATTTTTCTTATTTACTTTTTTCTCCTTGAAATGCATGTCCTCACACCTATGGATCCTGGGGGCTTCATATTTTCCCAGGTCACAGTAATTTGTAGTCACCTGCCCTCATCTATTTGATCTATTTTATTTTATTTTATTCTATTATTATTTCATTGTTATTTTTATATATTTTTATATTTATATAGTTCTCTTGTTTCTCATTATTATTCATGGCCGTGTTATATATGGAACCCCATATATGTTTTTTTGTGTTCTTTATTAATTACTATATACTATATACTTTGCATTTATGCAAACATTATACACATGTATTGGTAGTATATACTGCCAGATTTATGTTATTTTTAAACTTTCTTTCTGATAAAGCTATTTTCACTGTGAGTTTGACTTTAAGATCGTCATTGCGGTGATCAGGTTCATGTACAAGCGATTAGCCATTAGGGCTTTGCGGCATACGAATTGCGCAAATTTCTGCCTCAGCTTTTGCTGTCCCGATTACTTTTTTTGGCCACTTGTTTTGCCACCGAGACGAGGTGACATCACATACGCAAGATGACTTAAGATGAAACCAGGCTTTGTAGCTGCTGTAGGGTATTAAGTTTAATTACTTACCTAAATTTTCTCCACTTCTGTTCTCCATTGGGTATTAATATTTGAGCACCTTTCTAGGGTATATAAATGAGAGCTAGGAACAGTAATTTAGAGATTTCACTTGAGGAACAGTCTGGGTATTTACTATCTCCAGCTCTAGGTCAGTATGCCTGTGGTTACATTGGTATATGAGTTTAAATTATGAGCAATTTACATTAAGGTTCATGTGGTTATATGTTTGTTCCATTCTGCTTGCATGCCTGTGCTATATACTTGCACTTTGTATGTATGGTTTTATTGTTACATGAATAAAAATATTTTTATGTGCAATTATTTTTGGTGTGTTTGGGGTAATTTACTGTGGTGAATTTAAAGTCATGTAGAAGACAACAGGCACTGTAATAGGTAAAATTAAGGAGAAATTAGTACTCCAGATTCTACAGAGGGCCACCTGGAGACATACAAAGACTAAATATATAGAGAATAAACCATTATTTCCCTGTATCCCCCAATATACCTCTAAATAATAAAGATATATAAATATGAAATTAAATGCAATATATACAAGCATATAAATCATATAGACACAAATAGACAGAAATAAACTCACACTAAGGCTTAATGAGCTAATTTATATAAGAACTCACAGGTCAATTAGTACATAGGACTAATACATCTGGAACACAAAAGTAATGTATATACACATGTGCTGCCCACTATTGTATATATACAGGAACATAGACTACAACAAAACATGACCATCACAAAAATGATATGGATGAAAATAAAGTTAAAACATTTAAGAAATATATCATGTCCGTGTCTACCACTAATCACAGACTAAACAACAGGACAAAATGTTGCAAATCAGTGGGGAGCAGAACATGAATGGAAATGAAACACTCAACTTAATGACAATGAGTGCACAGTCTGTGAAAAGGCAATCGATGGAAAATAATGAATAATAGAATGCAAAGGAACATGTCAAAGAAACCAATTGATAGACCTGTATTTGTGCTCCTTGATATTGTATCAGGACCAAACAACTTTTTCTCAATACTGCTTCCTTTGTTTCATAATAATGAAACCATATAATCACATCCCTTGGTTGTTCGCCTTCAGCTCTGTGACCCCACAGAGCCCTCTGCACCCTATCTATCAGCCAGTGTTGTTCAGCAACTTCTGGGGCCAAATCCATTACAGTTCTGTACTAGGCTGGGCAATCTCCATTCCCCTGCTTTTTCCAGGAGTCCTTAATGCATAGATTATTTCTGCATGAGCAATTCACCATATCTTCCATCCCCATAATGAGCTACCACCACTATGGCAGATTTTATTTGTAGGCTTTATGATAACTTTCTCATGGATTAACTGAGAGCAATGGTGCACAATTCCGTGAAATTGTTGTCTAAAGCACGGGCATTGAAGGACATTGACTTGTTAAAATAACTTGTCTAAAGTTCCCCTCTTTAAAATTCTTGGCTTTACTATGTACTAAGCAGGCAATTCTCTCTGGATATTAGCTCCTGGATTAACCTTGCAAAATAAAGAACCACAGGATGGACAAAATCTGGTGAAAAAGACCAAATTCCAGCTGCAATGACAATTCGCATATTTAGCAGGTGGGGTGGAAGTAAAATGTCCCTTATAGTAATATGTGGGTATTTTTGACCCCATAGGCTTTTTTTTTTTTTACTTTAATATGGCAGCTGACTAGCATGAGCAGTACAGCTGTTACAGGGTAACCTCGTTTTTTAAAATCAGAGTCCAGATTTGAAGCATTCAGGTATGGATATGAGCTATCTGGTGTAGTTTGGGACAGCTGAAACCTGGACCTAATTCAGGCTGTTCAGTGCCTGAAATGAAATAGGCACCCAGAAAATCAAATGTAATTCTCAAGGAGGGTTATTTTGGACCCCTTCACACTCATCTCCATTCACTTATTTGAATTATCAAAAGCTAAACATTAACCCCTTCAGGACGGAGTCAATAGTGCACGTTCTGATCAAAACAAAACGTAAACAAAAACTGGAATTTGCGCTATATGTCTGTTCACCCGTAGTTCCCCTCTTTCAAATTATATGCACCCACACTTATTATATATCATTTTGCTCAGGAGAAACAGGGCTTTAATCTATTATTAACTATTCATATATGGAACATAATTTATTATGAATAAAATTACAACAAATGTGAGAAAATAAGATTTTTTTTACATTTGCATTTCCGTCTGACATTTTAACTGTGAATATTTATAATCATATTTGTAATCTGCGATGTCTCACAAGTACAACAGTACCCCCCATTAACAGGTTTTATGTTGTTTTGGAAAGTTACAGGGTCAAATATAGAACATTCCATTTTCAAATTGAAATTTTCCAGATTAGTAATGTTACCTTTGAGACGGTGTGGTAGCCCAGGAATGAGAATTACCCCATAATGGCATAGCATTTGAAAAAGTAGACAAGCCAAGGTATTGAACGTGGGGTATGTTTAGTCTTTTTTAGTAGCCACTTAGTCACAAACACTGGCCAAAGTTAGCGTTCATATTTGTTTTTGAGTGAAAAAAGCAAAAAACGAATATTTGGCCAGTGTTTGCGACTAAGTGGCTACTAAGAAAGACTGGACATACCCCACTTGCAATACCTCGGGTTGTCTACTTTTGCAAATGGTATGCCATCATGGGGGTAATTCTCATTCCTGGGCTACCATACGCTCTCAAAGGCAACATAACCAATCTGGCAAATTTCAATGTGAAAAAAATGAAATGCAAGCCTTATATGTGACTCTCTAACTTTCCAAAACACCATAAAACCTGTACATGGGGGGTACTGTTATTCTCGGGAGACTTCACTAAACAGAAATATTAGTGTTTTAAAACAGTAAAACATATTACAACAATAATATAGACCATAAAAGTGCCGTTCGCTTGTAAAAAATTCGAAAAACATCATTTTTACTTAAAATATCATCATTGTAATACAATTTACCAGTTTGAAACACTAATATTTGAGTTCAGCGAAGTCTCCCGAGTAAAACAGTACCCCCTATGTACAGGTTTTATGGTGTCTTGGAGAGTTACAGGGTCAAATATAGTGCTTGCGAATTCAATTCTCTGCACTTTCTCCCTGTGTTGTCAGGCATGTCAATCAAATTTTAATTAATCAAATCACATAATTACATTAAAAGATTATTTAAATATACACATAGAATTTTAATATATATGCATTTATAGGTATTTAAATTCTACGTGTATACTAATGTAATCTTTTATGTAATTATATGTATTTATCTATATATATATATTTGCGGTTATTTGTATTTTATATATAGATAGAGATATATGTAGAATGTCATTCTAAGTGTATTTTGTTACCGATATATATATATTAATAACAAAATACAGTTAGAATGAAATTACATATGCATATATAATTTATATTAAATTTTGTTTCAATATTTTATTTATTTATTTTATTATTTTATTTATTTATTATTTTAATTATACGTATTTATATATAATATATATGTACATCTATTATATATATAATATATATATACATATTATATATATGTAACGTCATTCTAAGTGTATTTTGATATTAATATATGTACTTATATTAATATTAAAATACACTTTGTATGACGTTACATATATATAATATGTATATATATATATTATATATATAATATATATATATACATATTATATATAAAAATATATTTAATTTATTTTTAAACATGTTTATTTTTTTTTTTACACCTCCTACCAGCAGGGGGACTGTCTGATATTTCCCCCGGGGGCCTCATTTGCCGGAAGGGGGCTGCCTGGGCTCTCAGGCAGCCCCCCAGAAGAGGATCGCGGTGGAGGTAAGTACACCTCTCCTCCTGGGGGCTTAAGCCGTTACGGCGTACCATGCCGTCGCAACGGCTTTAAAGCCCATTTAATGCGTGACGGCATGGTACGTCGTAACGGCGTTAAGGGGTTAAGATTGCATCAAACTCAATGAATTAAAATGTTGTTGTGTGAAATACGAGGATGATATACCTGGTAAACTCTATCTCTGCCCAAAACAGATTAAATGTTAAACTGAGAGTTCTATATACAGGACGCATTCTTTCTTACAAATACTTAAACTTCAGTCATTACTTTGTTTTCAATTAAATCCTTGATTGCATTCCAGAAGTAGTGTAATAAAGTTACATAATTGCAACCTGGCTGAATTCAGTCTTGCTCCAGTGTTGATTTATACTTCAATTCATCACACTGTATTACCAAAACAAATTAAACTTGATTAGGCAAATGCATTAAAAAATGTGTGTATATATATATATATATATATATATATATATATATATATATATATATATTGTCATTCAGTGAGCTATCTGTGATCAATATTCTACTTCATGGGACAGGAAATAGCTCTATTTTGAGAATACACAATATATTATTGTTTTGTTCGCTCAGTAGCAAATGTCAGCAAAATAATATCAGTGAAAGACTTCATCAAAGTCCAAATGTTTAAATGTGCATGATTAACCATATTTTCTTTTATTCCTAATGTAATCAAGTAGCACTAGTAGGACACATTTTGCAACAACATCATCCAAGAGAAGTATTGTGGAACATTATCTCCTTTTGTTCTGTAGAAATGAACATGCACGCAGAATAAAATATAATTTTGACTTGATGTAAGAGGCAGAATAGCTAATGAAAGTTAAAAGGAATAACAAAACATCATGAATACATAGCAAAGCAGCATTACTCAATAGCAGATACAAATAAATAAAAATAAAATAGAAAAACATTAAACCAATAAGAAAGGCATAAAAAAAAAAAACTTTATTATAGGAGGTGTAAAACACTCCCAAGTTAAATACACGAATGCATATAAATACATGAATGCCTAAACTGTGGAGAGCCAGGCTGAATAGAACTTAGTATGAGTACGACATCACTACGGATATTCAAGTTTAGAAGATTAGGCCCTTAAGAACCAACGGGCCAAAACACGACAATCCCGGCTAACTGAATAATGCCAGCATCACACGGGGCCCACAAAACGGAGCAGGGCCATGTGGGGAGCAGAATGATACTGACTTGCACTGATACGGCACGAGACCTGCTCCCGAGCGAACCCTGATGACTGCCATGCTACCCCCCCCGGACCGGCGGGGGATATCCCGGTCCTCACTGGGGACGATTACCCCCACTACGCGGCTCCAAAGAGCGTCCTGCTTCACTCTTTGGGGAAAGAGAGGTTCACCCACTGGAGACCCCAACCAAGATGCGGCGGTTCGTGGGGTCTGCAGTGCTTATGGTGTCAAGTGGAGTGCTTAGATCCCTCGGGAAGCACTAGGAGCATCCATCAATGGAGGTACCCAGTCGGGGTGCCAGGTGATCTGTTACATTGGTGGCAAGCGGTGGGATGGCTTCCTAGCCTTGGGAAAACCAGCACTACTTCAGAGATGGAAGGCTGTACAGTATCTCTCTTTGACTCTAAGCTCCAGCAGTGACTACAGGATGTGCTGTGCAGTATGGAGCATCCTATCCCAGAGGAAAGAGAAAGAGTGGAGGGTGGCACTTTGAACCGATCTCTGGAAGGAGGACATCGACGAAATTCGACCCTTCAGGTGTGAGGAAATCCTGACCACCAACCAGCGCCAAGCAGAACAGCTAGAACTGTGGATGCTGTTCTTGGGAAACCAACCCTCAGAGGAATAGGTAAGCGAACTGGAAATGCTTGTTGCGAACGAGGTGTGGCTAGATGAGTCATACCGGGCCATGCAGTGGCATGCAGTCTTTATCTACCTGGGGCGGGTCAGGCTCAAATGCTTCGAGGGAGAGGACTATAATGTCCCTGGTCTTTTGTGGGAAGTTTTTGGAGATGGTATAGTGTTAGGAGACCCAGACAGTACCCGCTTCTGGTGCATACAAGATGAGCGGGAGGACAGCTTGGACCTTATGGAGATAACGGAAATGCAACCGGATCTGACTTTTCTGGCTATCCGGGAGTGGGAGCTCGAGCAGGACTATGCTCGCCTATTTAATCGAGTAACACCGCCTGTTTCTGACATGATTTGGCTTATGGACTGTACACCACCGGGAGCATTGAGTTTCGTCCCTCCTCCCCAGCAACTAAGCCTGTCATCAGGAGACCTCGATACTGTAACATCTACTTCCCAACTAGCCCTAGAGATAAAAGACCTTATCGACTGGTCCTGTGAAGACCCCCAGTTGGCAGGTGGAGATGGGACCGAGGTCTCTCCACCGGCCCTACAGGGATGCTGGGCAGCCAGCCCAGATGCCCAACCCCAGATGGAGGTGTTACAGGGAGAGAAGTGTGTCGTCCTTCCTCCCCAGCGGCAGCATGTGTTATTGGGAGAAGAGACAGTCGGTCTCTCTCCCCAGCGGCAGTGTATGTTACAGGGAGGGGAGACAACCAGTCTTCCTCCCAGCGGCAGAGTGTATCATTGGGAGAGGAGACAGTCGGTCTCTCTCCCCAGCAGCAGAGAGTGTTACAGGGAGTGGAGACAACCGGTCTCACTCCCCAGCGGCAGAGTGTGTCATGGGAAGAGGAGACAGTCGGTCTCTCTCCCCAGCAGCCGAGTGTGTTACAGGGAGTGGAGACAACCGGTCTCAATCCCCAGCGGCAGTGTACCTTGCAGAGAGGGGAGACAACTGGTCTCACTCGCCAGTGGCAGAGTGTATCATGGGGAGAGGAGATAGTCGCTCTCTCTCCCCAGCAGCCGAGTGTGTACAGGGAGTGGAGACAACTGGTCTCACCCCCAGCGGCAGTGTATGTTACAGGGAAGGGAGACAACCCAATGGCAGTGTCCCTCTTCCCAACAGCAGCTGGAGCTACCAGGAGAGGAGACAACTGGTTTGTCTCCCCAACCACAGGGGGACTGCAACCATAACCCCGATGGTGCAGATGGGACCGCGGTCTCTGCACCAGACCTACAGGGATGCTGGACGGCCGGTCCAGATCCCCAACCAACCACACAGGAATGCCAGGAGGAGGAGGTAAGCGATCCCTCCTCTCCACAGAAAATCCACAACCAAGTCCTGGGGGAAGGGCTCGCGAACCCTATCCCAGCTGAAGAGCTGGCATCTGGGCAGAGCAAAGCTAGCCTATGCCCTCTCTACCTCTTTGTTCTGGGGCCTGATGACCCACCAACTAACCCAGCTGAACCACTGCCTTTAGGGAAAGGTCAACAGACTATCAGAGCCCCAGACTGATTGGAGGTCTGGGGTCTTGATAGTCTCCCCGGGAGAGGGGAGATGTGTGACAAACTCCCCTTTTTAACCCCTTAAGGACACATGACATGTGTGACATGTCATGATTCCCTTTTATTCCAGAAGTTTGGTCCTTAAGGAGGGGCCTGCTTGCCCACCTCCTGCCCTGTGACTATGGCCCCTGGGGGTATTGCCGTTGAAAAACCCTATTTGGGCTTATGGGGTTTTAATACACTCTTTCTGCCCCGTTAAATCCATGGGAAATGTGCCTCTTCCCCTCCCCCTTTTTCCTGTCCTATTGTTTCTTCAGCAGGGTGTTGTCCCAGGGACAATGCCAGACCAGTTGAAACTGGCTGCTTTGTCCCTTGAGAATCTCTCATCAGCCCTTGCTATTATTTAACCCTATGGCGATCCAACTGTATTCGTGAGATCTGAGCACTTTTCGGACATATTGAGCACTCAGATCCAAGCTATCTGGGGATATGTTGGACATTTAGGTTAGACATTGTATTATAAGAGTTATGTATTTTTATGTGGTTTTTGTAACAGTTTTTGACTTAGCGATATTTCCTGTACCTGGAGATAATTAAGTTACAACAGCCACTTAAGTCAATTATCTCCAGGATAGAGGAGAAAATAGACGGGCCGCACAGCCTAAATCTGTGGAACTGTTTTGGGCATGAAAGCCATGCTTGCGGTCGGTCAAAAGAGACTTCCAGAAAACTTTTGAACCCCTGCTCTGATCTGGGTGATTTTTGATATGTTGTTCACCCAGATCAGGGCTATCCAGGGATGTAGGATTTATGGGGATATGTTGTTGTTTTGGGGTGTGTCTGGACTTTGGGTAAAGATTTATATTTTCTGCCTGTGGTAATTGAGTTAGTCCATTGTGTTTGGTAATTGTATCACAGGCAGAGGGGAAGGTTTGTGTACATAAGCTGGGAGTGTCTAATTGTACAATATTGTGTTGATTGGCTGTTGTGACTTTGTGTCCTGTGCTCCACAAAGTCAATGTAGGTGGTAACCTTGTGGGGAAAACTGCATATAAGAAATGCCTTTGTGCTCATTAAACCGGTTCTACTTCACCCTCAATTTAGAGTCCTGTCTCTTATTGGGGAAAACAGCTACAAGGGATTGCTATGCTCTTCATACTCCCTTGGATAATCACTAAGCTCTTTTAAGAGCTTGTTCCTGCTTCACTCTCTGGGGAAAGAGATGTTCACCCACTAGAACCTGGAGCCTTGTCGTAGGTCCAGGGTGGGTAGGAGACGGTGAGACCCCAACCATTCTGCAGCGGTTCGTGGGGTCTGCAGTGGTTATGGTCTCTGGTGGAGTGCTTGGAGCCTTTAGGAAGCGCAATGGAAGTACCCAGTCGGGTACAATGTCTATATGAATTCTTCTGAGTAATTAAAAAGAAAAAAAGGAAAAAAGATTGGTAAGATCTCACCAAATATTGTTGAGGCAGGATATCGGGATACAGTGGTAGTAGGTAGTAGGTAGTGTAGGTATAGGAACTATTGACTTTAGCAAGCTCATTGGGGATCCAGTGGATTCTTCTATCTCCTCCGGCATCAATTGCTTTACTGTGTGCGCTGTGTGTGGATGTGCCCTCTTTTGACGAAGGTATTCACCTAATGTGTTCACACAAAGTTCCCAATTTATTTTTCTCCTAAGTTCCCTCTCCAATTTATTTGCTATTCCAAATTCGTTTGAATTTGTAAAAAATAATCACTAGGGCCCCTGAGGGCTGAAGTGATGCGAATAATATCACCATCCGAATAAGCAAAAGTAGCCATATGCACAGGCCAAAAATGAAAAAAATAAGAAAAATATATATTAATAATCCGGCGAACTATATCCTCCAACACAATTGTTTCTGTATCCAGTATACTTGAAATACAGTGGTGCTCAACAACAGTGGGTCAAATATACACATAATATAGATGTATGTTGGCACTCAAACCTGTACATGGGTGCTGGTATCGAGGTTACCCACCTATACTAAGCACAAATAATGAATATATAAAAAAGAGTAATGATACCGCACTCCAAATTGTTTCTCAAAAAAAATCTAAAAAAGTTTTTAATAAATGGTGTAAACAAAAATTAAAGGTAATCAATTAGTGCATCACTTCATATAAAAATTAATCTATGTACACAAATATTTCATAAATAGAAAAAACTTTATTTATATATTATGTATACTGATACTGTGCACATTGAATTCATATCCTGTACATCATATATATGAACAAAAAACTGTAATAATTAATCAATAATTCATCAAAAAAAAATAAAATCAAGAAAAAAGACCTGAATCCTGGGCACATCAATGCTTAGAAAATATACTTGAGTATACCCCTACCATAATCCATACTATTTGTGAAGGAAAGAATTGTAGTATGGAGCCATACATGGGGCAGCGTGATGACATAGACGCACGCTGCGAGAGGCGGGGGTTGTCGGCTGAGCGCGAAAATTAGCAGCAGAAGCGGGAGATCGGAGGTGATCGGAGCTAAGAGAGTGAGTGACCAAGAGCAAGTAGCAGAAAGTGGCACCTTATGGCACACAGAAGGCGGAGAGGGAGCAGCTGGACGAAACTTCAAGCTAACATTTTGGAGAATACTAGGAAAAATTCCAACACTGATCTAACAGCGGGCCGTTATACGAAGGGGTAACAAGCGTGGTGAGCAGAGACTGGTGTAACAAGCGAAGAAATGAAGAGGCAGTGGAGTAGCTGTGATATTCTACTAGAGTCTAAATAACTAGGAGGATATCAAGTTCCGCACATTGTCAGCTGCACGCTGATTGCCTAGCACAGTGAGTCCACATTTCAAACTGTACCTAAAGTTAAAATTAGGAGGCATAAAAAAGGGGAAAGGAAAGAAAAAAAAGTAATAAAAAATAGCAAAGCAGAAAGAACCTCAATTTTGTGGAAAAAAAAAACAGGGGGGGAGAGCTCTTTAGAAAAAAGTACCTCTTATTTATGCTACATACTATTTACTGAATATAATACTCCTGGTGATTGATGTTAAAACAGTGAGACTAAGAGGAAGTCGGTTGCGGCATTCTGCAAAAATGAGAAAATCAAGAAAATACTAAGGTCTGTGTGAAGAAAAAGAACCTTTTAATTTGTGACTTTTATGGCCTTTCGTAACTTTTATGTTTTATTAGTTCAGTAGTTGAAACTACCGAACACAACCACCCCCCTGGCTCATTAGCTACATAGGGAACTGTCGATTGAGCGCTCTCTCTGGGTGGCCGCTGTTCGTATAGCCGAACGCCATGTGTGGGAGAAAATGGCGGCCATCTTGTTTGCATGAAAGGATGCAGCGGGACTTGGTTGTCGAGTGTCTGGAACTAAAATTGGTCCAACAAAAACAGAATACCCTGCATTCAGGTCCTGCACATATGCTCCGGCCTTCCACCAAGGGGGCGCTCTGTGTATAGAATGGACACTGCTGAATCCACCAATGTCGTATCAAGGAAGAAAAACACAGGCAGCACTCCAGGATATAGAAGGTGAATTTAATCGTGGCAAAATAAAACAGAATAAATAAATTAAATTAGTCCCAATATATATTTGAGGATAGGTAGTCTGTTCCATAGGTACAGACTATCTATCCTCAAATATATATTGGGACTAATTGGGACTAATAGGTTCCAGAGGATAGGTAGTCTGGTCATGAGCTATGACCAGCTCAGGTGTAACAGGTATTCAGCAGAATGAATTAATTGTGTATTTTAAATAATAAATTAAGTTTGGCTATAATATTGTGCCACTCATATAATTTTTATTTTATTATTTTTTACACATATTACTTTTTTTTTATTATTTTCCTTCCTGGCATTTTATACATCCTAAGGTGGGGATTATACCACCCACGCTATATTTCAAGTGCAGTGAGATCTGCACTTCATTTGTGAGTATATTTCTTCTCATTTTTATTTATATTACATCATACCATCAGAGAGCACTATTTGTTGTTCCTATTTTTCCTTCTTCCTGAGAATTGGACATCATCACACTCCGGAGGACAAGCATTCAAAATATCCTCCAAGCTCATGCAAATGTGAGTGCAATATATCTTATTATTCTACAGCTACTCATTTTATACACTCTGCACGATTGGTCCTCTCCTTTTGTGTTTTCTATATCATGAGACGATTTGAAGTATCAAAGACAGAGGAAACACTCGACCAGTGGAACGTGTGGAACAGACTACCGATCCTCAAATATATATTGGGACTAATTTTATTTATTTATTCTGTTTTATTTTGGCGCAGCCTTTCTTTCTTTTGTTGTACATTCTTATTTAAGAGGGTTAGATGGTTACCCTCTGTGAGGCCGCTGCCTACCCATTGTATTATTAGCGCTGACCTATTTTTACTTCGTCTGAATTTATTAGTGGGTTTACCACCTCACCAAAATAAGCACGACGTTTCGGCTCCTGAGAGCCTTAATCATACATAAGGGATACAGCATAACAGCAGTGTTTTAATAACCCCAAAACCAATCAAGTTAAGTAGATTTGCTATTCCAAATTCGTTTGAATTTGTAAAAAAATCACTAGGGATCCTGAGGGCTGAAGTGATGCGAATAATATCACTATATTCACTACAGATTAGCAGTTTGGCAGGAATAGGCGAACAATTTACTTAATATACCAGCTAGGTAAAAATAGTACACTATACAATATAGTGTGGATATCCAGGAGCTAAAAATTAAGTCAAACAGGTATAGACTTCAAATAATAAAAATAAAATGAAAATTAAATAATAAATGGTAAATGAGTATAGTATTCAAAATAGTGTGTATAACTATTAATGAAATGTCCTTGATTTGATAAAAAAAAAAGTCCAAAATAAGATATAAGACCAAAGTTGCAGAGTGTGGATATACAATAAGTCCCAAGTAGGCTATAAGTCCTGGAATTATACCATAAATAACTTTAGCCCTGCTTGTGAAAATAACTCAGGGCTATGAGTATCTATGCTTTATAATATACTTTTATATATATATATATATATAAAAGATATGGGCATTGTGAAGAAATTACCCTTTTTATTCGTTGTTTCTTCATTCTCCATTCGGTAGATGTAACTACCGAACAAAGACCACCCCCTGGCTCATTTCACTTCAAAGCCTGCTTCAATTAAACCCTCTACGTGTGCGGCCAGCGTTTGTACTACCGAACGTGACGTGGCTGAGAAAACCGCGGCCATCTTTTTTCAGACGAACAAAGGCAGCGGGACTTGATCGTCGAGTATCTGGAACTTAAACCGGACACTCGACTTCCTGAACACCGGTCTCAAACACATGAACGCTGGATCTATATGTACCGATTAGCTAGAAGAGCGCTATTCGGTACGGTTGTGCATACGAATGAGGGGAACAATTGCTGCTAGGAGCCAGAGGAATCCATTCATACTTTGTTCGTTTTTCTCCTTTTACTGAAGTGACCGGCAAAACCACTCAAACTTTTGGAACTATTTTGGGCAGCCCACTCAAGGTGAACCGGTCACAGAAGAACCCCTGAACCGATCTGGGTGAAATTTGAATATGATGGTCACCCAGATTGGGGCTATCAGGGGACATATTGTTTGTGGGGATACCTCATGTATAAAGGGGCGTTCCAGATATTAGGGAAAATTGTGAATGTTCTGCCCGGAGATAATCAAGTTATTACTTTAGCAGACTTGATTATCTCCAGGGCTAGGGGAGGGAATTGTATGTTTGTGCTGGGTGTGTTTTATGATTTTACTGTACGTGATTGGTTATACTGTGTCAATCCCTGTGGGATGTCCCCTTGCATGGGGACTTGCATAAAAGCCTGTGTGTGTTAATTAAAGCCAGTTCAGTTTGTACCCTTGTTCTTGACTTCAGCTGATGTTTGGGGATTTGTATGCTTTACTAAGGGAATTATCTTGTAAAGCTATTTGTATTTCGTATGGATTTCGTCTACTTCAACTACCGAACGGAGAGCTATATACACTAGGCTCTGGCGGTTCTGGAGGAAACTACCGAAGGAGGTTTAAATACACTTGGTTTCCTTACAGGCATATTAGTATAGGGAACTACTAGCCCAAAATAAAATCTCTGTTAATGCCCAAGTGCAAAAATGAAGAATGAAGAATCACTTGACTTTTAAAACAAATCAATTTATTAGTAAAAGATAATAAAAATATAGTTCAAAATTTAAAAATGGTGATCAAAATCAGAGGTTAGCATACAGGGAGTGCAGAATTATTAGGCAAATGAGTATTTTGACCACATCATCCTCTTTATGCATGTTGTCTTACTCCAAGCTGTATAGGCTCGAAAGCCTACTACCAATTAAGCATATTAGGTGATGTGCATCTCTGTAATGAGAAGGGGTGTGGTCTAATGACATCAACACCCTATATCAGGTGTGCATAATTATTAGGCAACTTCCTTTCCTTTGGAAAAAATGGGCCAAAAGAAGGACTTGACAGGCTCAGAAAAGTAAAAAATAGTGAGATATCTTGCAGAGGGATGCAGCACTCTTAAAATTGCAAAGCTTCTGAAGCGTGATCATCGAACAATCAAGCGTTTCATTCAAAATAGTCAACAGGGTCACAAGAAGCGTGTGGAGAAACCAAGGCGCAAAATAACTGCCCATGAACTGAGAAAAGTCAAGCGTGCAGCTGCCAAGATGCAACTTGCCACCAGTTTGGCCATATTTCAGAGCTGCAACATCACTGGAGTGCCCAAAAGCACAAGGTGTGCAATACACAGAGACATGGCCAAGGTAAGAAAGGCTGAAAGACGACCACCACTGAACAAGACACACAAGCTGAAACGTCAAGACTGGGCCAAGAAATATCTCAAGACTGATTTTTCTAAGGTTTTATGGACTGATGAAATGAGAGTGAGTCTTGATGGGCCAGATGGATGGGCCCGTGGCTGGATTGGTAAAGGGCAGAGAGCTCCAGTCCGACTCAGACGCCAGCAAGGTGGAGGTGGAGTACTGGTTTGGGCTGGTATCATCAAAGATGAGCTTGTGGGGCCTTTTCGGGTTGAGGATGGAGTCAAGCTCAACTCCCAGTCCTACTGCCAGTTTCTGGAAGACACCTTCTTCAAGCAGTGGTACAGGAAGAAAAACATGATTTTCATGCAGGACAATGCTCCATCACACGCGTCCAAGTACTCCACAGCGTGGCTGGCAAGAAAGGGTATAAAAGAAGAAAATCTAATGACATGGCCTCCTTGTTCACCTGATCTGAACCCCATTGAGAACCTGTGGTCCATAATCAAATGTGAGATTTACAAGGAGGGAAAACAGTACACCTCTCTGAACAGTGTCTGGGAGGTGGTGGTTGCTGCTGCACGCAATATTGATGGTTAACAGATCAAAACACTGACAGAATCCATGGATGGCAGGCTTTTGAGTGTCCTTGCAAAGAAAGGTGGCTATATTGGTCACTGATTTGTTTTTGTTATGTTTTTGAATGTCAGAAATGTATATTTGTGAATGTTGAGATGTTATATTGGTTTCACTGGTAAAAATAAATAATTGAAATGGGTATATATTTGTTTTTTGTTAAGTTGCCTAATAATTATGCACAGTAATAGTCACCTGCACACACAGATATCCCCCTAAAATAGCTATAACTAAAAACAAACTAAAAACTACTTCCAAAAATATTCAGCTTTGATATTTTTGGGTTCATTGAGAACATGGTTGTTGTTCAATAATAAAATTAATCCTCAAAAATACAACTTGCCTAATAATTCTGCACTCCCTGTATAGTCCAACTTATAGAGAATGTAAAAGTAAGTAAAGTAAAACCTGTAGTCCAGACCCTGATGGATTAGGGCCTCTAATCTCTAATTACAGCAATAGGCCTCAACATCCACTTGCTAAAAAAAAAAAAACACTACAATCTATACACCGCAGATATACCGCAAATAACCCACATAAAAGAAATAATGGGGGAAGAAAAAAAGAAAGACAAAAGAGTTTGATATAAAATAAAGAAAAAAGTTAATCTACTAAACAGTTTATCTGAACAGCTCTAAATATAAATATAAACATAGGACAATAATGGTTATTATCAGACACTTTTGAAAGAACAAAGAATGAAAAAAAATTTAACTAAACAGTGCAACAAATGACTTGTAAAAAAAAACAATAACAAAATAGTTTTCTCAGATACGGGCATGTAACGGCATGATGTAGGACGTCAACCGGAAGTAAGGCGTTGCGTGAGCGTGGTATGTGGCGTGTAGGGAGAGTAAATGAGAGGAGCAACGGCGTTTTCAATGGCTCAACAACAATTTCATAGCCTTGAGAGGTATCGATTCAGGAACGTTGCTTTTTTAAAACCTAAGGTACACCTGTGGCACGACCGGAGAAAAATCAGAGGAACATTGGCGTAAAATGTGAGGTATTTCTCAACAATCTCCATAACGCCGTCAGGTATCGATCAATGAAGGTTGCCTTCCAACATCAAACCAAAGGTATGAGTTGATATTTGTGTCTCTGTGGAACTAAAAGGTCTCTAATAATGGATTAAGGTAAGACCTTGCTGGATTTAAAGAGAAGGTCGTCTTTATAAACTCTAAAACAAAAATAAGTACTGAGTAGTTTATAAAATAATTTATACTGTATTAGAGATATTGGAGGAAATTGAAGAATACCCCATTACTCTATAATTACAGTTATATACGGAAAAAGAGAGAAGACACGAAAGAGTTAAGAGAAGGTCGACTAATAAAAGAGACGAAAGAGAGAGGAGAGCAGGGAAAGACTGTGGGGAGAGTGAGAGAGAGGAAAGGGGGGGAAAAGGGAAAGGGATAGAGAAAGAAGGGAGGAAGAGAAAAAGGATGATTCAAAACGAAAAGATAATGGCCCCCAAGAAAGAGAAACAGGTGGAATCAGATAAATCTGACAAATCCAAAACCATAAATACTTTCTACTCACCAAAAGCACATAATCCTCCACTAAAACAATCAAGATTATCTATTACACCAGAGGACTCTTTGCTCCAAATCAATACAGAAGTGTAATACCACAAAAAACATGCTCACAAAAAAGTATGATAGAAGCACTGGACAATCTATATTGTAAGATTAAACAAGATCTCCAAGTAACATCAACTGAACTCAAAAATGAAGTAATAGAAATAAAAGAGAAATTAGAAAACCAAAATCAAAGCTTCATAAAATTACAAGATGAAATACAAACGCTCCAGGTACAAAATAATTTAATGAAATCTAAAATACTAACTCTCGAACAAAAACTAACAGAAATAGATGATAGATCGAGAAGAAATAATATTCGTATAAAAGGTATACCAGAAAACATTAATCATGATGATCTGGAAAAATATCTTAAAGAATGTATTGGTCAATTTCTTGATAATCAACATGAAGGAGTACATCCTTTTGAAAGATGGCACAGGTTACCAAAGCCAACGGGAATTAACCCCTCTGAACCTAGGGACGTTATAGTCCGATTTATGAACTGCCTCACAAAAGATAAGTTGTTACAGAAAATTAGATACCAGAGACCACATGATGAAAAATTTACAGGACTTTCTATATACCCTGATCTATCAGCGGCTACACGTATGTCTAGGAAGAAATTCCAAGATATAACACTACAACTACGAAAAAATAATATCCATTACAGATGGGGTTTTCCTGTAAAACTAATTATTCTTCACAAAGGGAAAACTATAATTATCTCAGACCCACTAGAGGATGTGGGTAAACTGGGACTATTTTAACCCCTTAAGGACCAAACTTCTGGAATAGAATGGAATCATGACATGTCACGTGTCCTTAAGGGGTTAAACGGAAACGCCACTACCAAAAATATGGAAAAAGAGATGTAAAGGGGATTAGATTTAGGAGAAGGAATTACTAGTTAATATATTTTTTTTTCTCTTTTTTTTTTTCTGATTTTTTTTTTTCTCGAATTATGGTCTATTTAAAAAGAAATGATAAAGTGATAGAAATATAAACACAATCGAGAAAATAAAACTAGTAAGACTATAAAGAAAGATGTGGACCATGACGAATGGTCGAATGATACAATTAGAAAAAATAAAATAGATCTATGTTTCGTCCAGGAGACACATTGGCAGAAACAGAATAGTAAGTACTGGAAATTCTCCAAATTCCCAGTAATCTTCACATCAGATTATAATAAAAAGAAGAGAGGAGTTGCAATAATAATTTCAGCATATACTAAATTTGAACTTATTATGGAAAAAAAAAGCCAACCAAGGTAGAAGTTTGATCTTGATTTGTAAATTAAATGAAGAAATATATACATTAGTAAACTTATACGCACCAAATATCTACTCCAGTAAATTTTTTAAATCGATTTTTAAGGAAATCGAGAAAATTAAAAAAGGAACTCTTAATAGCCGGAGATATGAATGTTACACCAGCTGTAAAAATGGATAGAACACTAACTAATAAGAACAATCATTATACTAGAAAAACAATTAATAATGCTAGATCATTCAGTAATACTATGATAGAACATGATCTTTATGATATCTGGAGGGTTCACCACCCTAATGACAGGGATTATTCGTATTTTTCTCATGTACATAAAACCTATTCTAGAATAGATATTTATTTAACAAATTCGTATAGTTTACAGAAGTTTGAGAATTCTAATATCGATAATATATCCTGGTCAGATCATGCACCGATAATAACAAATATTAAACAAAATATTGACACCAAGGTAATTACACCTTGGAGGATGAATGATCAAATTCTAGACTCAGTATCTGGCCTAAAATATTTGAAAGACCAAGCAGAAGAATTTATAAGATTCAATGATAACAAAGAAGTATTTAATAGCACTCTCTGGTGTACATATAAATGTTTTATGAGGGGAAACTTCATAAAAATAGGAGCAAAACTGAAAAAAGATCAGGGGAAAAATTTAACGGACCTTTATATAGAATTAGCCATATTGGAAAATACTAATAAAAAAGACTTCAATATATTAAGATTAAACAAAATTAAACAAATACCAACTCAAATTAAAACCAGTCTATCAAATAAAGTGAATAATGCAATTATAAGGTTAAAACAACTGTGGTATCATGGAGAAAATAGAACAAGCTATTTTTTTTCTGATAAATTAAAATTTAAAAAAAACAACAAAGGATTACAAAGATCAAATATAATAATAAAGATCACTTATCACCAATTGACATAGGGGAAGTATTTGGTCAATATTATAAGTCATTATATAATCTCCCAAAGATCTCCTTAACGACTGAAGAGATAGATACCTTTTTATCTACCTGTAAATTACCAAAAATTAATGCAGAACAGACTAAAGATTTAGAATCCCCCATATCCATGACAGAGATTACTCACGCTATAAAAACACTCCGTAAAGGGAAAGCTCCTGGACCAGATGCTCTAACAGATTCCTTTTATAAAACATTTCTTACTCCTATTGCTTCTCTTCTTTTCAAAGTTTATAATGAAGTGAGAGACCAGAAAAAGTTCCCCAAGGAAATGTTACAAACAATGATTACTCCTATATTAAAACCAGAGAAAGACCCACATTTTGTATTGAATTATAGACCTATTTCGCTATTAAACATTGATATAAAGATCTTATCAAGGATATTAGCGGATAGAATAAAAAAAATCGTCCCGACGTTAATCCATCCAGATCAAGCCGGATTTATAATGGGTAGAAAAGGAGCTCACAATGTATGTAGGCTTTTAAATCTAATACAAGTAATAGAGGATAATAAGATTCCATCAATATTTGTGGCCGTGGACGCAGAGAAGGCCTTCGACAGGGTAAACTGGCTGTTCCTGTCGAGGGTCCTCAAAGCATTTGGGTTTCAAGATGTTATATATGAATCAATCTGGTCTCTTTATACTAATCCAACGGCTAGGGTTATGGGCAGGGGTATTGCATCTGACTGGTTTGACGTAAATAATGGCACACGCCAGGGATGTCCCCTGGCCCCATTGTTATATGTCTTAACTATAGAACCACTTGCCTCAGCCATTAGATTAGACTGAAAAATTCAAGGGATTCATCTGGCCGGTAAACAAGTCAAGGTTCTACTATATGCAGATGATATAATTCTAACATTAACTGAATGTGAGGACTCACTATATCAATTTATGAAATTAATTGAGAACTATAGATCTATTTCTAATTATAAAATCAATGTAAATAAAATATATTCCAACTTACCTGAACAACAACTTCTAATCTTAAAATCTAAATTTCCATTCACTTGGTCGAGTGATAGTATAAAATATTTGGGAGTTAAATTGAGCTTTGACTGGAATCAAATAATTAAAATCAACTACTACCCACTGCTCAAAGATATGAAAGACACGTTACTTAAATGGAATAACTTATACGTATCATGGATAGGGAAATCTAATGCGGTTAGACACTATTTACTACCTAAACTTGAATATATAATGAGAACCATTCCCATGAAAGTCCCAAAAGACATATTAAAAGAATATCAAAAAATATTCTCACAATACCTCTGGGGAAAAAAAAAATCAAGAATAGCCCTGAAATATATAACTACAAAATTTATGGATGGCGGAATATCATTCCCAGATGTATATCAAGTACATGATGCAATCATGCTCTCTCATATCTTAGAATGGAATAACTATAATAATGTGGATAATTTGTGGATAGACCAAGAACAAATTTCGAGTAATATCTGATATTAAACTGTTATATTGGATTGATCCTCCAACATTTAATAAATTAAAAATTAAAAACAAGATGATATTGGATATTTTTTCTAATTTACAAATCCTGAAGAAAAAATTACAGATTATAGAACATCTAACTTTAAATTCACCAATTGAAATAATACAAATATATAGAGAGGATATTAATATTAAAAAATGGAAGGACAATGGTCTCGTAAAATTAGCCGATATTTTAAAACCAGACCTTCAAATAAAATCGTTTCAACAAATTCTCATAGATACAAAAGGTCTTGATAATGAACAATTTACATATATTAGAATTAAACATTTTATACAATCCAATCCAATACATAATATCTCAGTTATAGATAATATTCTTAACATAGAACATAAGAATAATATGGTCTCAAAAATAAATAAGGTTCTATATAGTAGATACAATAAGGGAAAAATGAAATCTATGTTGAAATGGGAAAACGATATTAGAAATA
Source organism: Pelobates fuscus (assembly GCF_036172605.1). Lineage (NCBI taxonomy): Eukaryota > Metazoa > Chordata > Amphibia > Anura > Pelobatidae > Pelobates > Pelobates fuscus. The sequence goes on from NC_086318.1 coordinate 253,401,685, forward strand.
AGTTTTCATTGGATCAATGGAAGGAATCATTCGATCTGCTTAGGAAAGCGATACATAGTATAAGTTTGTATGAATTACAGATTAAATTGGTTCACAGGTGGTATATGGTCCCAGCGAGAGTTGCAAGATTCCACCCTCCCACAGATCCTCTCTGTTGGAGATGCTTAAGATGTGACGGAATGTTTAAGCATATATGGTGAGATTGCTATGCTCTCGATCCTTTAAAGCAAGCGACATCTACAATAATCAATAACATTCTTAAAAAAACAATGGACCTCTCTCCACAACTATTCTTGCTACATATGAATATCCCTACTAAAACTAAAATTATAAAATATTTAATAATTCATATTCTAATGGCGGTTAAAATCTGTATTGCCAGATATTGGAAAACTGTAAATATTCCTTCATGGAGAGAGGTGGAATCCCAAATAGGATATCAACGTTTAATGGAGAAACAGGTATACAGAAATCTTAATATGACAAACAAATACATCAAGATATGGGAACCCTGGGCAACTGAGATATCCACTAACCAATAACGTAGAGTATACTAAAAGAAAACTGGTCCTTAAAGTTACAAATTTCCATTATATGTTTCCTAATGACTTTGGTGCACTGTGTGAATGAGTACTTTTTTATGTATGTTTTATATGTTTAGTTTGATAAGATACGACTAAGGGAGCTAGGTATCAATCTATTGGCTAATATAGATTATGATGGATTAATTGGCTAGATATTGATCCCCCATGGCCGGTCTTACGTCCAATAAAAATAACACAAAATAAAATAAATTTCAATTAATCTTTATATAGAACTTTCTTATATATAACAACATATGATGAATTGGCATCTATCCTATTGCTAAGCGGTATAAACTCATGGGACAGAAGCCTTTCTGATGTGAAAAAAAAACAAAAAAAAACAATAACAGTCTCTAAGAAAGAGAAGGGCGAAGAAAAAACAAAAAAGTGCCTCAGCTAACAAATTTTTCTCTCCCCAAGCGAATAAAGCTTCAAAAGTTATAGATCTTAAAGAAACAGATGTCTCTATGAATATTGAAGTGATTCAAGAAGTTCATAACACAGTATATGAATTTGTAGAAAGATGCTTTGAAAAAGCTTTACTAGAACTAAAATAAGAAATCAATAACAGCACTTTGGAGATAAAAGAAATCGGGGTCCTATCTAAAAAATTAAAAACCTTGAAGAAACACAACAAAAAAATTGACATACAACAACTGTGTTTACAAAATAAGCCCCTTCTCTCCAGAGTTAACAAACAAGATCTAAAATTAGAATTGATGGAAGACCGTGCAAGAAGAAACAATTTACGTTTTAGGACCATCATAGAGGAAATTAGCCAGGATCATCTAAGAGATTATTTAATTCAATACTTTAACTTGACAATTGAAAGAATACATCACCTACCAAAACCAAGCATGATGAAAAACAACACACCTAGAGACGTCATTGCTAATATTCAATCTTATCTATTTAAAGAAAACATATTTAAAAAGATAAGAAGCAATAAAGCGAAGACTGTTAAATTTAAAGATGTGCTGGTTTCCAAGATCTCTCATACCAGACAAGGACTCGCAGGAAAACTTTTACGGACACTTTGCAGCTGCTTAGACAAAAGAGAATTTGTTATAGTTGAGGTTTCCCAATGTCTATCAATTTATTTTGGGAAGGAAGAAAATTAACATTCCAAATGCCAGAAGCCTTACAATTCTGGTCAGATTGTATCATCTGCATAGTAAGTGCTACTTGATTCGGCCCCTGAGGATTGCAAAAATTTGTTTTGCACACTCTAAAAAACTTTTTAACAGAACCTTCCAATGACTATATACATTTTAGTCAATATTAGTTAATTTCTCTGCACCATTTGTGTTCAGGACTTTAAACTTGGAACGTTTACACGTTATTAACATAGTTCAATGTTTTGTATATACTTTGGTTTATTGTTTGTATTTTATTTTTATATATACATTTATTAGGTCCTAGGATATTACACTGCACTTTAATCGTTAAAAATGTTGGTGTATTATTATGTATACACATTTCTGTAGCTAGTGGCAATCACTAGCTATTGTAGACTGTGAAACGATTCAGTGCAGATATTACCAGCTAAGGTTTTGTAATACTTTAAAATAGGATCTATTTCAGCCCTATACTTCATTAAAGAGTCTTCAGGGCTCCCCAACATATTCTCCGAATGACAAGTTACCAATTAGAGAATATATATACATTGCTTTACTATTCTACTTTTAAATATTAGAATGTATATACGTTAGTTTATTATCATTCTTTGGAATATCATTCCTATCAAGAAAACTCACACTAGATTTTAGTATTACTATTAAAAGTCATATTTTAATAAGTTAGGACACTCATTTCTTCTTTTGTTTATCTCTTCAGTCCATGGGTTAACCCCAATACGAGTGCTCCTCACGCTTCCTTCTTTCTGTTTTGTTTTTTACTTTTTTGTCTCATAAAAAATAGTAATATAAAATAAAATTCAATCTTGCAACATACTTGTCTGCAAGAGAAGCATTCAATTACATTTGTGTGAAAAGCTTTTTAAGAAGATATGCTTTGTTGGAACATAATGCAATATCATTGATGCTAGAAAACATATTTCTGCAGAAAGATAACAAAAAAGTATTGGCCAAATGTGTAAATTTTATCAAAATACTGGATAATAAAGAACAGAAAAATAGAAATATTACTATTTGGGAAAAGGATCTGCATCAATTGATAGTTCGCAGGGGGGGTTATGGAATTCAGCATTTTCTAGCTTTATTAATAATATCCATGACCTCTTGTAACGGATCACCTGGCACCCCGACTGGGTACCTCCATTGATGGATGCTCCTAGCACTTCTTGAGGTTTCCAAACACTCTAGCCGACACCACAACCACCGCAGGCCGAACCTCTCTTCCTTCAGAGCGAAGCAGGAACGAGCTCTTAAAAGAGCTTATGAGTGATTATAGCAAGGGAATATGCAGAGCATAGCAATCCCTTGTAGCAGATTCCCCCAATAAGAGACAGGACTCCAAATTGAGGGTGAAGTAGAACTGTCTAAAACTTTATTTTCCCTGGGACTAGCCCATATGGTCATTACATTAACATTGCTGTGAAAACACAGTCAAATCATAGCAGGCAACATACAGTGACTTATTATAACATAATTACATATTTTTAAAGAGGTGGGGGAGACAATAATTAACAGAAAATATCTCAGATGCCTGCAGAATTAGCAATATGCAAATCTACCCAAATATGCAAATGAACCAATCTTGCTATTCAGGTAGTGCATATTGCTGTTGCTTCCAACAGAGGGCACTAGACAAGCTCCATAGCCAAATCCACCTAGCTGGTAGCAAACCTCAGCAGTACAGGAGAGCAGGCAATGCATCCCAGGGGCCATAGTCACATGGCAGGAGGCTGGCAATCAGTCTTCTCCAATGCCCAGTGGCGAGGCTGGTTCTGCCACACCTCTCATTAGTAAAATGCACTTTAAATGCATCAATAGATGGTATTATGTTCCAATGAGATTAGTTAAAATGTTTCCAAATGCAACTAATAAATGCTGGAGATGTGAAGAAGAAACGGGTTCCTATATGCATATATTCTAGGAATGCAAAAAAAGTATGCACTTTATGGTCCTGGGCTTTTGATTTTATTAAAAAGGCCCTAAGAATTAACATAACAAGTTCTCCAATAATTGGATTTTTGAACATGAATTTGTCAAAATATTCAAAAGAACAAACATATTTAATAATCCAAAAATTGTGAGGATATTCATGGGGTTACAAATATTAAAATAATATTTTCATAAAATTATCAAAAATGTATTTAATATTTTTTATTATATCAAATATTGATATCTTGGCACTTTTTCCCTGATTAATTATTTAAAGCTGAGAATTACCCACTATTTTTATTCTCTTAGATCCTAGATGAAGTTTCACTAGAAGATTTTATGTCACACATTAATCACAAATTAATTATAAAAATATAATTTATTGTGACAATAATAATAAAAATAATATATGTAACATGCGTGACAATAATCAGTGACTATTTAGGTATAACATAAGTATACAATATGGCAGTGGTTTTAACACAATGTAGACAGCTAAAAGCAAGTTATATGTAGTGATGTACCGTTCCCGGCGAAATTAGCTTGTTCGCGTTCGCCGCGGCGGGCGGACACATGCGCAGTTCGATCCGCCCCCTATTCGTCATCATTGGGCAAACTTTGACCCTGTGCCTCTCGGTCAGCAGACACATTACAGCCAATCAGCAGCACTCCCTCCCTTCCACACCCTCCAACCTCCCTCCCAGCATCCATTTTCGATTCATTCGGAAGATGCATGCTTAGTGAGAGGAGGGAAAGTTTAGCTGCTGCTGATTACATAGGGAAATTGATAGCTAGGCTAGGGTATTCAGTGTCCACTACAATCCTGAAGGACTCATCTGATCTCTGCTGTAAGGACAGCACCCCAAAAAGCCCTTTTTAGGGCTAGAACATCAGGCTGCTTTTTTTTTTTTTCCTGTGTAATGTAATTGCAGGTGCCTGCCTGCCAGCCTGTGTGTCAGGCTCACAGCATATACTGTGCCCACTTGCCCAGTGCCACCACTCATATCTGTTTTAACAATCGGTTAAGCTTTACATTTAAAATAAAAAAATTTTTTTCACTGTAATAGAAGAGCAGTTGCCTGCCTGCCAGCTTCTGTGTCAGGTTGGATGCCTTGCCCATTTGCACAGTCAGTGCCACCACTCATATCTGTTTTAACAATCGGTTAAGCTTTAGATTTAAAATAAATATTTTTTTTTCACTGTAATAGAAGAGCAGTTAGTTGTCTGCAAGCATCTGGGTGTCAGGCCTACTTCAGCGTGTGCCCTGCATAACCCTGCCAGCGTGCTTTGACAGTTGCCAATCATATCTGCTGTCTCTTTAGCGTGCTTTTACAAAGAAAAAAGGTTTCCAGTGTAAGCTAATAGCAGCCAGTCAGTGTCCTTCAAGCGGCTCTGTCAGGCCTTCCTTCAGCGTGTGCCCTGCACAACCCTGCCAGCGTACTTTGACAGTTGCCAATCATATCTGGTGTCTCTATAGCGTGCTTTTACAAAGAAAAAAGGTTTCCAGTGTAAGCTAATAGCAGCCAGTCAGTGTCCTTCAAGCGGCTCTGTCAGGCCTTCCTTCAGCGTGTGCCCTGCACAACACTGCCAGCGTGCTTTGACAGTTGCCAATCATATATGGTGTCTCTTTAGCGTGCTTTTACAAAGAAAAAAGGTTTCCAGTGTAAGCTAATAGCAGCCAGTCAGTGTCCTTCAAGCGGCTCTGTCAGGCCTTCCATCAGCGTGTGCCCTGCACAACCCTGCCAGCGTGCTTTGACAGTTGCCAATCATATCTGCTGTCTCTTTAGCGTGCTTTTACAAAGAAAAAAGGTTTCCAGTGTAAGCTAATAGCAGCCAGTCAGTGTCCTTCAAGCGGCTCTGTCAGGCCTTCCTTCAGCGTGTGCCCTGCACAACACTGCCAGCGTGCTTTGACAGTTGCCAATCATATCTGGTGTCTCTTTAGCGTGCTTTTACAAAGAAAAAAGGTTTCCAGTGTAAGCTAATAGCAGCCAGTCAGTGTCCTTCAAGCGGCTCTGTCAGGCCTTCCTTCAGCGTGTGCCCTGCACAACCCTGCCAGCGTACTTTGACAGTTGCCACTCATATCTGGTGTCTCTATAGCGTGCTTTTAAAACCAAAACTTTGTTTCCACTGTAATAGAAGAGCAGTTGCCTGCCTGCCAGCTTCTGTGTGAGTTTCACAGTGGATACTGTGCCCTCTTGCCCAGTGCCACCACTCATATCTGTTTTTACAATAGCTTAAGCTTTAGATTTAAAATAAATAATTTTTTTCACTGTAATAGAAGAGCAGTTAGTTGTCTGCAAGCGTCTGGGTGTCAGGCCTACTTCAGCGTGTGCTCTGCAGACCTGTGCCAGCGTGCTTTGACAGTTGCCAATCATATCTGGTGTCTCTTTAGCGTGCTTTTACAAAGAAAAAAGGTTTCCAGTGTAAGCTAATAGCAGCCAGTCAGTGTCCTTCAAGCGGCTCTGTCAGGCCTTCCTTCAGCGTGTGCCCTGCACAACACTGCCAGCGTGCTTTGACAGTTGCCAATCATATCTGCTGTCTCTTTAGCGTGCTTTTACAAAGAAAAAAGGTTTCCAGTGTAAGCTAATAGCAGCCAGTCAGTGTCCTTCAAGCGGCTCTGTCAGGCCTTCCTTCAGCGTGTGCCCTGCACAACCCTGCTAGCGTGCTTTGACAGTTGCCAATCATATCTGGTGTCTCTTTAGCGTGCTTTTACAAAGAAAAAAGGTTTCCAGTGTAAGCTAATAGCAGCCAGTCAGTGTCCTTCAAGCGGCTCTGTCAGGCCTTCCTTCAGCGTGTGCCCTGCACAACCCTGCCAGCGTGCTTTGACAGTTACCAATCATATCTGGTGTCTCTTTAGCGTGCTTTTACAAAGAAAAAAGGTTTCCAGTGTAAGCTAATAGCAGCCAGTCAGTGTCCTTCAAGCGGCTCTGTCAGGCCTTCCTTCAGCGTGTGCCCTGCACAACCCTGCCAGCGTGCTTTGACAGTTGCCAATCATATCTGGTGTCTCTTTAGCGTGCTTTTACAAAGAAAAAAGGTTTCCAGTGTAAGCTAATAGCAGCCAGTCAGTGTCCTTCAAGCGGCTCTGTCAGGCCTTCCTTCAGCGTGTGCCCTGCACAACCCTGCCAGCGTGCTTTGACAGTTGCCAATCATATCTGGTGTCTCTTTAGCGTGCTTTTACAAAGAAAAAAGGTTTCCAGTGTAAGCTAATAGCAGCCAGTCAGTGTCCTTCAAGCGGCTCTGTCAGGCCTTCCATCAGCGTGTGCCCTGCACAACCCTGCCAGCGTGCTTTGACAGTTGCCAATCATATCTGGTGTCTCTTTAGCGTGCTTTTACAAAGAAAAAAGGTTTCCAGTGTAAGCTAATAGCAGCCAGTCAGTGTCCTTCAAGCGGCTCTGTCAGGCCTACTTCAGCGTGTGCTCTGCAGCACTGTTCCAGTGCACATTGCCAATCATATCTGGTGTCTCTATAGCGTGCTTTTAAAAACAAAATTTGTTTTTCACTGTTATAGATTCAATAGCAGTTACTTGTCTTCAAGCGGGTGTCTCAGGCCTACTTCAGCTTGTGCTCTGCAGACCTGTGCCAGTGTGCTTTGACAGTTGCCACTCATATCTTGTGTCTCTATAGCGTGCTTTTACAACCAAAATTTGTTTTTCACTGTTATAGATTGAATAGCAGTTACTTGTCTTCAAGCGGGTGTCTCAGGCCTACAGTGTGTGCTCTGCAGAACTGTTACAGTTCACATTGCCTGGTCTCACAGTAGCTTGCACGCATAGTACCACTAATCCCCAAAAAAATGACAGGCAGAGGCAGGCCACCCCGCAGGGGCCGTCGTGGTCGTGGTGCTGTGATTCCCTTTTGCCCTAGAATAATGCCAAGTTTTCAGAAGCCACGTACCCTGAACTTGAACTTGAGGCTAACACAGGACACCCAATCTTGTACAGCCTCCGCTCGGAACCTTGACGCACCATCCTCCTCCAGCTTAGCTTCAGGCACCTCTCAAGATAGCACTCACCCGCCTGCCGCCACCACCAAAACTAGCACCACAGCCGCTTTACTTGGTATGTCAGAGGAGTTATTCACACACCCGTTTGAAGAAATGAGTGATGCGCAACCATTATTGCTAGAGGATGTAGATAACAGGGATATGTCTCAGGCAGCATTAAACACATGGAGGTACGGTGTGATGATGATGATGTTGTACCCGCTGCTGCTTCCTTTTCTGAATTGTCAGATACAAGCGAAGCGGTTGATGATGACGATGCGTCCATGGATGTCACGTGGGTGCCCGCTAGAAGAGAAGAAGAACAGGGCGAAAGTTCAGATGGGGAGACAGAGAGGAGGAGGAGGAGACCAGTTGGAAGCAGGGGGGGGTCGTCGCAAGGAGCTAGTGGCACAGTCAGACAGCATGCATCGGCACCCGGGGTCAGCCCGACAGCACGCCAATCAACGCATGCTGTGTCCACCACCAGAATGCCGTCATTGCAGAGCTCAGCAGTGTGGCATTTTTTTTGTGTGTCTGCCTCTGACAACAGCGATGCCATTTGCAACCTGTGCCAAAGGAAACTGAGTCGTGGGAGGTCCAACACCCACCTAGGTACAACTGCTTTGCGTAGGCACATGATCTCACATTACAAACGCCTATGGGATCAACACATGAGTACAAGCAGCACGCCTACTCTAAGCCGCCATCCTCCTCCTGGTCCAGCATCTTCAGCCACGTCAACCACTGCTGTCCTTCTTGCACCCTCTCAACCATCCGCCACTCCGTCTCCCGCCTTGAGCAGTTCCCGCTCATCTGCCCACAGTCATGTGTCTGTCAAGGACATGTTTGAGCGTAAGAAGCCAATGTCACCAAGTCACCCCCTTGCCCAGCGTCTGACAGCTGGCTTGTCCGAACTATTAGCCCGCCAGCTTTTACCATACAATCTGGTTGAGTCTGAGGCGTTCAAAAAATTTGTAGCTATTGGGACACCGCAGTGGAAGGTACCCGGCCGGAATTTCTTTTCACAAAAGGCAATCCCCAACTTGTACTCGATTGTGCAAAAGGAAGTCATGGCATGTCTGGCACACAGTGTTGGGGCAAGGGTCCATCTGACCACTGATACCTGGTCTGCAAAGCATGGTCAGGGCAGGTATATCACCTACACTGCGCATTGGGTAAACCTGCTGACGGCTGACAAGCAAGGAATGCGTGGCATTGCAGAGGAGTTGGTGACACCGCCACGAATTGCAGGCAGTCCTGCTGCCACCTCCTCTACTCCTCCTACTCCATCCTCTTCCATAACCTCCTCGGCTGAGTCCTCTTGTGCCGCTGCTTCTTGCTCCACATCAACGGCACCCCCCCAGCTCCCCAGGTACTATTCCACATCCCGGATACGGCAGTGTCGGCAAGTTGACACATGTGCCGTGCATGGCACATGTGTGTAATCTGATCGTACAACGCTTTGTGCATAAGTACACAGGCTTACAGGACGTCCTGAAGCAGACCAGGAAGGTGTGTGGCCATTTCAGGCGTTCCTACACGGCCATGGCTCACTTTGCCGATATCCAGCGGCGAAACAACATGCCAGTGAGGCGCTTGATTTGCGACAGCCCTACACGTTGGAATTCAACACTCCTAATGTTCGACCGCCTGCTCCAACAAGAAAAAGCTGTTAATGAATATTTGTATGACCGGGGTGCTAGGACAGCCTCTGGGGAGCTGGGAATTTTTTTGCCACGTTACTGGACGCTCATGCGCAATGCCTGTAGGCTCATGCGTCCTTTTGAGGAGGTGACAAACCTAGTCAGTCGCACCGAAGGCACCATCAGCGACATCATACCATTTGTTTTCTTCATGGAGCGTGCCCTGCGAAGAGTGCTGGATCAGGCTGTAGATGAGCGTGAAGAGGAAGAGGAAGAGTTGTGGTCACCATCACCACCAGAAACAGCCTTATCAGCATCGCTTGCTGGACCTGCGGCAACGCTGGAAGAGGATTGTGAGGAAGAGGAGTCAGAGGAGGATTGTAGCTTTGAGGAGGAGGAGGAGGAGCAAGACCAAACACAACAGGCATCCCAGGGTGCTCGTTGTCACCTATCTGGTACCCGTGGTGTTGTACGTGGCTGGGGGGGAAGAACATACCTTCAATGACATCAGTGAGGAGGAGGAACGGGAAATGAGTAGCTCAGCATCCAACCTTGTGCAAATGGGGTCTTTCATGCTGTCCTGCCTGTTGAGGGACCCTCGTATAAAAAGGCTGAAGGAGAACGACCTGTACTGGGTGTCCACGCTACTAGACCCCCGGTATAAGCAGAAAGTGGCGGAAATGTTACCCAATTACAACAAGTCGGAAAGGATGCAGCATTTGCAAAATAAACGCTTTACACAGCGTATAAGGGTGATGTCACAGCACAACGGGAATCTAACAGGGGGAGAGGTGGAAGTCATCCTCCTCCTCCTCCTCCCACGACCACGCCGGCAAGGACAGGACGCTTTAAAGACGTGTTGTTGATGGAGGACATGCGGACCTTTTTAAGTCCTATGCATCGCCACAGCCCTTCGGGATCCACCCTCAGAGAGCGACTCGACCGACAGGTAGCAGACTACCTCGCCTTAACTGCAGATATCGACACTCTGAGGAGCGATGAACCACTTGACTACTGGGTGTGCAGGCTTGACCTGTGGCCTGAGCTATCCCAATTTGCGATAGAACTTCTGGCCTGCCCCGCTTCAAGTGTCCTGTCAGAAAGGACCTTCAGTGCAGCACTGAGAAGAGAAGTCGCCTAGGTCAAAAAAGTCTAGATTACCTCACCTTTATTAAGATGAATGAGGGATGGATCCCGAAGGGACTGACACTGGGCGATACATTCGATTAAAAAAGGCCTGATGAGATGAGCTGCCTTGGGCTAAAAATTGTCCACACGCTGCTGTATTTTAGCTCTGAATGACGTTTGACTTGCGTGACTTATCCGCCACCAACTAGGGTTCAAGCCGCCATGTTTTAGGGCACTTTCTGCCTGTGAAACAAACATCAATTTTTCTGGACGCTGCTACAGCAGCGGCTGCAACAATACCAAATTTTTCAGGCATGTGTACATGCCTAATTTTTAGGCCCACTGGTGCAAGTGGACTGATTACAATTACAGGGCCTCTAAAGAGTCCTGTATTGTTATTTGTCGTCACTACCTTCCCGCGTCGGGAGTGGGTCATTTGCGCCCCTGCTGCCTTCCTTGCATGTGGTAGCTGTTTGTCAGGGATTTGTCAATCCATATCTGCCAAGTGACCCTATGTAGGGGTAACAGTCCCTATTCTGCTCTGTGTCAGTGTGTATCATGGTCTCTGTGGACAAGGAACAGTCTCTATTCTGCTCTGTGTCAGTGTGTATCAGGGGTTTTGAGGACAGGTGTCAATCCATATCTGCCAAGTGACCCTATGTATATCTGCTGTCAGTACACAGGAAAAGTTTAAATATTTCTTGTTCTACGTTCTCTGCAACTCCACGCACCGACTCATCCAATACGTGAAGATCTGGGGTTTCTCTGACTCTCCTCAGCAGGGCTGCCATCAGAAATTTTAGGGCCCCTGACACAGCTCAAGATCTGGGCCCCCGGGGCCAGCCCCGAGTCTGCCCACAAGGATGAAGTGTGTGTGTGTGTATAGTGGATGCGGTATGTGTGTCATGGATGCAGTGTGTATAGTGGATGCAGAATGTGTATAGTGGATGCGGTATGTGTGTCATGGATACAGTGTGTATAGTGGATGCAGTATGTGTGTCATGGATGCAGTGTATATAGTGGATGCAGATTGTACGTTTTGTGTAATGTATGTAATGTTTGTATGCATGCATTAGATGCAGAGTGTGTGTGTAGTGAATGCAGGTGTGTGTATAGTGAATGCAGAGTGTGTGTTTTTGTATTGGATGTAGTGTGTTTGTAGTGAATGTAGTGTGTTTGTAGTGAGTGAAACGTGTGTATAGTGAATGTAGTGTGTGTGTGTAGTGCAAAGTGTGTTTAGTGAATGTAGTGTGTGTGTAGTACAAAGTGTGTTTAGTGAATGTAGTGCGTGTGTAGTGCAGAGTGTGTTTAGTGAATGTAGTGTTTGTAGTGAGTGCAGAGTGTATAGTGAATGTAGTGCAGAGTGTTTAGTGAATGTAGTGTGTGTGTAGTGCAAAATGTGTATAGTGAATGTAGTGTGTGTGTATAGAGCAAAATGTGTATAGTGAATGTAGTGTGTGTCTGTAGCGCAAAGTGTGTATAGTGAATGTAGTGTGTGTGTAGTGCAGTGTGTTTAGTGAATGTAGTGTTTGTAGTGAGTGCAGAGTGTTTTAGTTAATGTAGTGTATGTGTAGTGCAGAGTGTGTTTAGTGAATGTAGTGCAGAGTGTGTTAGTGAATGTAGTGTGTGTGTAGTGCAGAGTGTGTTTAGTGAATGTAGTGTGTGTGTGTAGTGCAGAGTGTGTTTAGTGAATGTAGTGTGTGTGTGTAGTGCAGAGTGTGCTTGTAAGGATTCAGTGTGTGTGTAAAATAGGGGGAGGGGAGTATTATTTTATTTATTTATTTGTGTATATTTCAATTTTATTCCCCCCTCCCTGGTTCTTACCGTGCCAGGGAGGGGGAGATCGAATTTCTGTTGATCCAGTGGCATGGTGGAGGGAGCCAGCCGCGGTACATTGAAGAGGGGGCCCAGCAGCACACATTGTCTTTCTTTCCAGCTCCTCTCTGACTAAATCTCACGAGACAGGCCTGCGTGTGTGCGGAGCGTTGCCATAGTAACTCGTGGCAACGCTCTGGCAGCCGCCGGGTGCAGGAAAGTTAGACAGAGAGCAGCTGGAACGGAGGACAGAGTTTGCTGCTGGGCCCCCTCTTCGTCGTACAGGTAGCAGGGGGCCCTCTGTGCACATATATATATAGCGGAAATCGCTATATATATATATATATATATATATATATATATATATATATATATATATATGTCCTTCTCTATGACAAGCGTTCAGCGTCGACATGCAGAGCATGGAGATGTTGAATGTCAGTGCTGCACATTTTGCAACACTGACACAGGAAGCGCCTAGGTGTTCCTAGGCAGCAATGTAAACACTGCATTTTCTCTGGAAAGGCAGTCTTTGCAGCAAAAACCCTGCAGTGGTAGACTATACTCACCAGAACAACTACATTAAGCTGTATAATATATATTAAGCTGTAGTTGTTCTGGTAACTATAGTGTCCCTTTATGTTTGTGCGTGCAAAGGGGTAGGGACTGCAGAGGGTGCCGAAAGGAAGGGGCTGTAAAGGGTGTGAGTGGAAGGGGCTGCAGAGGGTACAGGGGGAATAGAGGCTGTAGTGGGTGCAAAGGGTAATAGGAGCTGCAGTGGGAGCAGTTGGGTAGCCCACTAGCCACTACCAAAAGCGAAACCCTACCATTGCACACAGTGCAGGGGGCAGGAGCTGCAGTGGGAGCAGGGGGTAGGGGATGCAGTGGGAGCAGGGGGTAGGGGATGCAGTGGGAGCAAGGGGGTAGGGGATGCAGTGGGAGCAGGGGGGAAGGGGATGCAGTGGGAGCAGGGGGGGAGGGGATGCAGTGGGAGCATGGGGGTAGGGGTGATAGGGGATGCAGTGGGAGCAGGGGGTAGGGGGTGCAGTGGGAGCAGGGGGTAGGGGATGCAGTGGGAGCAAAGGGGGCTAGGGGATGCAGTGGGAGTAAGGGGGGTAGGGGATGCAGTGGGAGCAAGGGGGTAGGGGATGCAGTGGGAGCAGGGGGGTAGGGGATGCAGTGGGAGCAAGGGGATGCAGGGGGGTAGGGGGCATAGGGGATGCAGTGGGAGCAAGGGGGGGTAGGAGATGCAGTGGGAGCAGGGGGGTAGGGGATGCAGTGGGAGCAGGGGGGGGGTAGGGGGTGCAGTGGGAGCAAGGGGGGGTAGGGGATGCAGTGGGAGCAAGGGGGGGTAGGGGATGCAGTGGGAGCAGGGGGGTAGGGGGTGCAGTGGGAGCAGGGGGGTAGGGGGTGCAGTGGGAGCAGGGGGGTAGGGGGTGCAGTGGGAGCAGGGGGTAGGGGGTGCAGTGGGAGCAAGGGGGGGTAGGGGATGCAGTGGGAGCAAGGGGGGTAGGGGATGCAGTGGGAGCAAGGGGGGTAGGGGATGCAGTGGGAGCAAGGGGGGGTAGGGGATGCAGTGGGGGCAAGGGGGGGGTAGGGGATGCAGTGGGAGCAAGGGGGTAGGAGATGCAGTGGGAGCAAGGGGGGTAGGAGATGCAGGGGGATAGGGGATGCAGTGGGAGCAGGGGGGTAGGGGGGATAGGGGATGCAGTGGGAGCAGGGGTGTAGGGGACGCAGTGGGAGCAAGGGGGTAGGGGATGCAGTGGGAGCAAGGGGATGCAGTGGGAGCAAGGGGGGTAGGGGATGCAGTGGGAGCAAGGGGGGTAGGGGATGCAGTGGGAGCAAGGGGGGTAGGGGATGCAGTGGGAGCAGGGGGGGTAGGGGATGCAGTGGGAGCAAGGGGGGGTAGGGGCTCCCAAAACCCTCCCAAACCTTACCTCTCTGGTGGTCCTCTTCTGAAGGAACCTCACAATGCTGACACTCTGCCTGTAAGTCTGCTCAGGGCAGCTCCGCACAGCTCACTCTGCACTGTGACTGGTGATGTCACTTCCTGCAGAACCAGCCGCAGGGAGCTGCCCAGAGCAGTTACAGGCAGCTCAGTGAGGCTGTGTTTGGAGACAGGCACACTGAGGGGCAGCCTAGTGGGGTCTTTGGAAGGCCCCTATAGCTGTCCCTCAGTGTGCCCTGCACGGGGAGATGATTAGTAGCAGCAAGGGCCCGCGGACGGCTGTGCGGGCCCCTTGCTGAGTGCAGGCTGGCTGGGGAGATTGTTTAACTCCCCAGCTCAGCCATTACTTACTGAAGCAGTATGTGGGGCTCAGGGCCCCCCAGGACCGCCGGGCCCATGACAACTGTTATGGTTGTCATGCCCTGATGGCGGCCCTGCTCCTCAGTAGTGTATCAAACAGAGTCTGCACTGTGGTAACACGGACATCTTCAGGACATAACTCAACTATTTGCAGATAGGCAGTCTGCAGCTTCTCTTTTTCACCTGTTCTCTTCTTTCTCTTATGCGTATTCTTGTCTATATGCAGGTGGTCTCTTGCCTTTCTTTTAACCAATTCGTTCCTTCCATATGGTTTCAAAAGATCTCTGGCATCATTACTTTCAACGCAAATAACGTCATCATAGTTAGTCTCCTCATTATTCACCGGGAAGAGAGTGTTTGCACTGACTACCCACAGCATGCTCTTGCCATTGCCTACTCCACCTTCAACGACAGGGTGCAAGTCCCAAGGAGAAGGATCATTCACTTTATTATCTGTCTTTATTTCACAAGTAGTGCCTGGAACATCCTCATGGGTCACAAGATGTAAATCTGGACTAATGTCAACCCCAGGGTCTGGAAAATCTAAAGAGTCCTGTATTGTTATTTGTCGTCACTACCTTCCCGCGTCGGGAAGATTTCTTGCACAGGGCGCCCAAAGGCCTAAGGCTGGCCCTGTGCATGGGTCAGTGGCTCTGCACCAGACTTCCCTCCAATTGATCAAAGTTAAAGGATTTCAAGTGGACTGATTACAATCACAGGGCCTCTAAAGTGTCCTGTATTGTTATTTGTCGTCACTACCTTCCCGCGTCGGGAAGATTTCTTGCACAGGGCGCCCAAAGGCCTAAGGCTGGCCCTGCGCATGGGTCAGTGGCTCTGCACCAGACTTCCCTCCAATTGAACAAAGTTAAAGGATTTCAAGTGGACTGATTACAATCACAGGGCCTCTAAAGAGTCCTGTATTGTTATTTGTCGTCACTACCTTCCCGCGTCGGGAAGATTTCTTGCACAGGGCGCCCAAAGGCCTAAGGCTGGCCCTGCGCATGGGTCAGTGGCTCTGCACCAGACTTCCCTCCAATTGATCAAAGTTAAAGGATTTCAAGTTGACTGATTACAATCACAGGGCCTCTAAAGAGTACTGTATTGTTATTTGTCGTCACTACCTTCCCGCATCGGGAAGATTTCTTGCACAGGGCGCCCAAAGGCCTAAGGCTGGCCCTGTGCATGGGTCAGTGGCTCTGCACCAGACTTCCCTCCAATTGATCAAAGTTAAAGGATTTCAAGTGGACTGATTACAATCACAGGGCCTCTAAAGAGTCCTGTATTGTTATTTGTCGTCACTACCTTCCCGAGTCGGGAGTGGGTCATTTGCGCCCCTGCTGCCTTCCTTGCATGTGGTAGCTGTTTGTCAGGGATTTGTCAATCCATATCTGCCAAGTGACCCTATGTAGGGGGAACAGTCTCTATTCTGCTCTGTGTCAGTGTGTATCAGGGGTTTTGAGGACAGGTGTCAATCCATATCTGCCAAGTGACCCTATGTAGGGGGAACAGTCTCTATTCTGCTCTGTGTCAGTGTGTATCAGGGATCATTAGGACAGGTGTCAATCCATATCTGCCAAGTGACCCTATGTAGGAGGAACAGTCTCTATTCTGCTCTGTGTCAGTGTGTATCAGGGATCATTAGGACAGGTGTCAATCCATATCTGCCAAGTGACCCTATGTAGGAGGAACAGTCCCTATTCTGCTCTGTGTCAGTGTGTATCAGGGATCATTAGGATAGGTGTCAATCCATATCTGCCAAGTGACCCTATGTAGGGGGAACAGTCTCTATTCTGCTCTGTGTCAGTGTGTATCAGGGATCATTAGGACAGGTGTCAATCCATATCTGCCAAGTGACCCTATGTAGGAGGAACAGTCTCTATTCTGCTCTGTGTCAGTGTGTATCAGGGATCATTAGGATAGGTGCCAATCCATATCTGCCAAGTGACCCTATGTAGGAGGAACAGTCCCTATTCTGCTCTGTGTCAGTGTGTATCAGGGATCATTAGGACAGGTGTCAATCCATATCTGCCAAGTGACCCTATGTAGGAGGAACAGTCCCTATTCTGCTCTGTGTCAGTGTGTATCAGGGATCATTAGGATAGGTGTCAATCCATATCTGCCAAGTGACCCTATGTAGGGGGAACAGTCTCTATTCTGCTCTGTGTCAGTGTGTATCATGGTCTCTGTGGACAGGGAACAGTCTCTATTCTGCTCTGTGTCAGTGTGTATCAGGGGTTTTGAGGACAGGTGTCAATCCATATCTGCCAAGTGACCCTATGTAGGGGGAACAGTCTCTATTCTGCTCTGTGTCAGTGTGTATCAGGGCTGGGCTTTGAGGACAGGTGTCAATGTTAGGTGATGTCTGCCCTTTATGGATTAAAAGCAGACTCTGCATCAACTGTGCAATTTTCCATGGGAGTTTTGCCATGGATCCCCCTCTGGCATGCCACAGTCCAGGTGTTAGTCCCCTTGAAACAACTTTTCCATCACTATTGTGGCCAGAAATAGTCCCTGTTGTTTTTAAAATTCGCCTGCCCATTGAAGTCAATGGCGGTTCGCGCGGTTCGCCGGTTCGCGAACATTTGCGGAAGTTCGCGTTCGCCGTTCGCGAACCGAAAATTCCGGGTTCGCGACAACACTAGTTATATGTAACAGTTGTCAACAAGATTTACGACAGAACACATCTTTTTAAAACAACACAGTGTAAAGCAATAAAAACTTTGACTGACAGTCAAATCACACTAAATTAACTCTTTCACTGATATCCTATTATATTGAAATTTTTACAACTACAATAATTCTCATACCAGATCATTCACCATTCCTATGTCCATCCAATAAGAGTAATTCTAACCAGGTTTACATTTGTAGAATTTTGACCTTCCTAATTAAGATTCACTATCCTTAAATACATAAGCTAATATATTTGGATAATTGCCTGGTATTCTATTTTTAAAGTTAAAAGTAATATAGAGTTCATTGGTCCACCTGCAGGAATGGAATTCTGAATTCTATATATTATTAATGAATCATGACTCCTTAAATGTTGTATTTACCAGCTTTTATCCAAGTATATTCTGCCTTTTTTGTAAAATCAATTAATTTAATTTAATTTAATAAAACAAGCATAATTACAAGTTAGGTTGTAGAACTTCTTATCAGGTGTGTAGATATGTCCCAGGAAATTTGAATGCAAGGATGATAAGAGAATTGAATGAAAACATATAAAATATTTCAGTTCTGAAGTTGTGTTAGTTGGAAAAGTATAAAGAGTTAGGTGTGTCCAGCTTTGGCTCCAGATGTCAGAGTGTCCAAGATAGTGTTCGAGAGTGGGAGTCTTGAGTCCAGTCCAAGAGTCAGACTGCCTGTCAGTTCCAGAGAGTTTGATAGTATCCCCTCTTCCCTCTGTCTTTCATTTTTAAAAGACTAGTTCCCAATAAAGAACTGTGGGTGTGTCTTCCCTACAGACTATCATCTAGATTCTGGTCAGTAGATTGCTCAATTACATCACCAAAATGTCTTGTCAGGTGTTCCATTTACCTTTTTGTATAATGGGTTACCTGATTTTGTGATGTATTTGACATCATTTTTGTTATCTCTTATGGCTACTATTCATCACAGAAGCTGTCATCTTCAAAGCAATTTGGTTCACTTCTACGAGACATAGCGTCTGCAGTTTCGGTCGTAAAATTAGAATTGACACCTCCTAATCTTAACTTCACCCTTTGTCTTACAATGGAACTTGTAATATTCCGTTAGTTTTTTTAGAAAGTAAAATGAGTTGCTTAGTGTTATCTGTCATTTGGTGTCTGGTTTTCTTGTGTGAAACTGTAGTTAAGATTACACATATATGTCTATTACATATATTCCACTAACGTTAGTAATAATATAAAAAATTTTCATTGTGTATTCTATTTTCATGAGTATTCTATATTATTAACATAGTACTAATTATATATGATTAACCCCTTAACGCCATTACGGCGTTCTATGCCGTCCCGCTTTAATTGGGCTTTAAAGCAGTTGCGTCGGCATAGAACGCCATAACGGCTGAAGCCCCTGGAGCTCCCAGGATACTTACATACCCGGCGCTCCGCTTCGGGAGGACTGCCTCACAGCCCAGGCAGCCCTCCCACGGCAAATCAGGCCCCCGGGGGCCATGTGATCGCTCTCAAGGAGCGATCACATGGCCCCCTATAGCTGGCTGTGGATCTGTCAGCAGGGGGACTGTCTAAAATGTCAGACAGTCCCCCTGCTGGTGGGAAGTAATAAAAAAGTAAACATGTAAAATAAAATAAATATATTTATATATATATAATATATGTATATATATTATATAATATATATACATATTATATATATATGTAACGTCATACAAAGTGTATTTTAATACTAATATAAGAACATATATTAGTATTAAAATACACTTAGAATGACGTTACATATATATAATATATATATGTGTACATATCTGTTATATATATATATATACATATACACGTATAATTACAATAGTTGTAAATAGAATAGTGGTGGCACTCATGCAGGGGTCATAATATTGACCGGTGGATCAGTGCCAAAATTGCCCTATGATTACTCTCCCAAAAGGGAATAACCCTCAAATGTAATGTAGAGAAAAAGAGAAATGGGACTGGAGAAAGTCCCTAAAATAGAGAGTAATACAAGATGAAAGATGGGTAATTCCTACCTTTTAATAATCCTAAAGGGAAACAAATGGGGATAGGACAGTTTATAAATCCAATAGGATTCACGTTGTCTCAGTTTAATGTCCCAGTCCCCCTTCCGTTGAGTTTGTGGAATGTGTTCAATGCCTATGAATTTTAATTTGTTGGCAGAGTTCTGATGATGGATTTTCAAGTGGTGTGAGATTGGGGTTTCTAGGGGTCTTCTGACTGAATTAACGTGTTCTCTGATCCTTAGTTTAAAGGGTCTGAACGAACGTGTTCTCTGATCCTTAGTTTAAAGGGTCTGAACGAACGTGTTCTCTGATCCTTAGTTTAAAGGTTCTGAACGAACGTGTTCTCTGATCCTTAGTTTAAAGGGTCTGAACAAACTAATTTTGGAACTTTTTTGTGTCCCCCTGTAGAGGCTTTTCCCTTTTCTGCACCTCTGTCCACTGGCTTCAAGCATGTTCTACTACTTTAGATCCTTTTACAAGGGTTTTGGTTAAGGGGAGTTTTTACCTTCAGTTAGGACATCGTCAGATAGCCTTCCCAATTGAAGGGGGCACCTGAGAGATTCTTTGTTCTTTTTCTGCTGGCATACTCCTACTTCCTGATTACCCGTCCTATCCCCATTTGTTTCCCTTTAGGATTATTAAAAGGTAGGGATCCCCCATCTTTCACCTTGTATTACTCTCTATTTTAGGGACTTTCTCCAGTCCCATTTCTCTTTTTCTCTACGTATAATTACAATAATAAATAAATAAAATAATAAAATAAATAAATAAAATATTGAAACAAAATTTTATATAAATTATATATTCATATGTAATTTCATTCTAACTGTATGTTGTTATTAATATATATATATTGGTAACAAAATACACTTAAAATGACATTCTATATCTATCTATCTATTTGTGTTAAGGGCTCATGATAGTACAGAAGATACAGACACTGTTAGGTGTGGGATGGTATTAAAAGAACAAGTCGGTTGTGGTGTGCCGAAACCGACGATGAGGTAGGCCTGTAAATAAAGAGGGCCTACCAAGAAGAGATGTAAGAAGAAAGAGTTAATAATGAGGAGTGGGTGGGAGGGTGATGCAGCGCTGACCTCGAGCGGTATGGAGCCAGGTAAGGGGTGTCCCTTAAGTAGGGAGAAGGTGAGTCATACGCCCCTCCCACAATTACAGGCCAAAAGGCCTTAATACTTGTGTTAAGGGCTCATGATAGTACAGAAGATACAGACACTGTTAGGTGTGGGATGGTATTAAAAGAACAAGTCGGTTGTGGTGTGCCGAAACCGACGATGAGGTAGGCCTGTAAATAAAGAGGGCAAAAAGTAGAAAATCACATTTATTACGAAACGAGCAATATACATACTTTAACCAGACATATCTTGAAAGGCATTTCGAACTTCTTGTACTGGGTTAGGTATGTATCTAGAGTATGCAGAAGACTTCCAGCGTCCTAGTGACTTGATAACATGTACTGGAATGTTTGCACTGGACGCTGTAGTTGCTGCTCCTATGCGGAAGGAGTGGCCCGAATAGTTAGTTGCTTGTAGGCCTAGTTGTGTAAGTAATGACCTGACGTGGGTCATGAAGGTGGTGGTAGTGAGTACAGAACCTTGTAGCAAGAAGAGTGGTTGAGATGGTGATGCTGTTGTAACCTGGGTATATGTGTCCAGTAATGTGACGGGGCACCATGCGTTGTGGGTAGGATAGTATCTAACCTCTACCGGAGGTGCGTGTTGATTGGTTTTAGAGTGATGCAGAGCCAAGATATAGTAGTCCATGTGTTTTGTTAAGTGTGAGTGAAGCAGAATGTGAGTGGACTGGGTTGTATTGATGGTGGTAAATTCTCGTGGTCTTAAGAACCCATAAAAGGCCAAATAGATAGCTGTTTTAATAACAAGGTTTGTGTTGGTGGCAAAGGGTTTTAAATCTAGTAGTTTGGAGAGATCTTTGAAAATATTAATGTCTATGGGTAGTCTTTGTGCAGTACGTGGGGGTTCGGATCTCTGAATACCCCTAAGGATGTTTTTGATCTGGTAGGAGGACATGAAACTAGTGTTGTTTGGTTGTAATGTTAACATATGATGTTGTACGCCTGTTAAATATAGCTTGATTGTGTTGTATGATAATTTGAGTTTGAGGTGGCAAAAGGAAGCAAAACCCAACAAGGATGTCATAATGAAAGGTTGTGCGATATTGTGTGATGACAGAAATCTTTTGAATAGAAGGAAGGCTCTGTCATAGGTCTTCCGGGTATTGGAGGATAGCGCTAATTGTGACAATGTCCGGCTGTGTTGCATGATAGCGTCTAATCCATTACTAGTTGTTGGAAAGGTGGAGTGGTCGTGGCTGTGCGTGCAGCTGACGGCAGTATTTGTCGAAAAGCCTGTAAATTGAAACGAGACAAATGGTCAGCAGCCGTGTTGCATATACCTGGGACATGCACACAAACCAAGAAAAAATTGTGACACGCAGCCAGCCAGGTGAGTTTCCTCAAGAACCTCATAATGGTCAGTGACTTGGATCGACCTTTGTTGATGATGTGACATGTTGCTTGGTTGTCTGAGTAGCAACGTACTGACGCACCTGCCCATAGATGCCCCCACGTCACGGCAGCTGCCACAATGGGATATATCTCAAATAGAGCTGAGGTAGTAGAAAAATTCTCCAGGTCCTGAACCTCTGGAGGCCAACTACCCCAAAGCCATTCGTTCCCGTAAATTGCTGCAAAACCTGTGGTAGACGCCGCGTCTGACCAGATGGTAGGCGAAGAGTCAGACAGTTCAGGGAGGAACATGCTTATCCCATTCCAGGTGGTTAAAAAATTTCTCCACATAAGTAGGTCTGCCGTGGCGTGGGTATCCAGGGGTAACCTGTGTGCATCATTGCCAAACAATGGGAACATGTGTAAGAGCCGTGAGATGAAAGCCCGGCCTTGAGGTATAATGCGCATGGCAAAATTTAGTGACCCAAGTAGAGATTGCAATTCTTTGCGGTTGCAAGTACCGAGGTGTAGGTAGAGGTTGATGTTGGTAAGGATGTTCTCTATCTTGGTGTGTGGCAGGCTGGCTTGCATGTTGGCTGAGTCTAATATGATCCCCAGGAAAGTGATGACTGTATCTGGTCCTTCGGTTTTGGTGGGGGAAACCGGGACGCCCACCTGTTCGAACAGACTGATGGTTTCTATGAGGCTACCGGGTGGGGAAATATTGTCTTCGATTAGTAAGAAATCATCCAGGTAGTGTATAACTGTAGGGCATCTAGCTACATTTAACAATAACCAGCATAGTGTTTCGGCGAATACGTCGAAAATGGCCGGACTACTTTCTGAACCAAACGTTAAGCGTGAGAAAAAGTAGTAGTACCCGGCCCACTTAATGCCATGCAGATGCCATAGTGTAGGGTGGATAGGCAATAATTTGAAGGCATTGGTTATGTCAGTCTTGCTGAGCCATGCTCCGACCCCTGCCTGCATGATAGCCGTAATGGCGTGGTCAATGGTGGAGTATTGCAGGGAAAATTCCTCAGAGGGGATAAGGGAGTTCAGACTTGGTGTGGCAGAGGTGTGAGGTGCCGACAGATCGATGATAAGTCTTTGTTTATGGGAAGACTTCCCCGTGACAATACCAATGGGATTTGTCCTCCATGTGGTGAAAGGAGAGGACTGAAAGGGTCCTAATAAGAAGCCCTCTGCCACTTCTTTGGCTATAAGAGTGCTGACCACTGTAGGGTTTTGTTGGGCAGATTGCAGATTAGGGCATTCAAGGATTCCTGTAGGCATGTGTATTAGACCAGTATGGAATCCTTGCGATAGACCAGTGATGATGAAGTCTACCAGGTGTCTAGATGGATGTAGAGACAGTAGTGCCGTGAGTACAGAAATATTTATATCCGTTAAGTATTGTTTAGGGTACATTTTATTTGGACACATGGTTTTCGCATGTGCCCTAAAACATTTGGAACATATGTGCAACAACCTACATCCGCTGTAATTACAAGCCCCAACATTGAAATTATTACAAATTTGGGATTTCCCCAAAAACTTAATAGGACGTCCCAGTTTATCTTTGGGCGTTTTCTCTGCTGAACCAACGGGACCAGTGCCCTGTGAAGTAGTGGGTTCGTTTGCCGTGGTAGGACAAAAATTGGCCGTATGGGCCATGGAGGAGCAGTGTGCACAGGCCGGTGTTCTTAGACCTGCAAAGTGTCTGCAGAAAATGACCGTATCGATCTTACTCCAGTTGGATCTTTTCCCGTACTGAGAGAAGGCGCCAGACACTTTGGCAGAAAAAGATCTATGGTAGTCATAGAAAGCTGACCCACCATATTTGTTGCCCAGGTCCACCAGCCTGTGCATATACAGGTCAAACTCCTCACGTCTGTGGGGATATACAGTACACATCACATCTCGATAAATACCGAAAGCTAAGACAAATTCTGGAATGGTAAGTTTCCTATTTAAACGTGCATCCCTAGCTTTTATCACCACAGAAACATCGTCGTAAGCGTAAGTTTTATGTTCCACTATATCCTGGGAGGCAATGAGTAGTGAGGCCAGATTGACATCTTTACCTTCTAGGATATCTTTTTTGAGGTGTTCAGGTATCATGTGAGCAGGGTGAACCTCGTCATCGTCCGAGGTGATGGCTGTGGAGACTGATTGCAATCCTGCCACTGCCGTGGGGATCGCCGCGGTCCTTCCAGCCATGGTGAGGGCTGTAGTGACCGATTCAAGTGACTCCAGCCTAGAATTAACCTTGCTCATAGAAGCCATGAGGGATGTGAGCATGTCATGAATGTCTCCTGGGTTGGACTGGCTAGATCCTTCCCCGGCATCCCTATTGTCGGTTGAGGTGTGCAGTAATTTGTAAAGTTCTGCTTTCCTTGCCGTTGCTGGGAAAGGAATATGTCGTCTCTTGAGTTCGCTAGTGATGCGCGGGATAGTCCACGACCTAAAAGAAGCTGGGCTAGCCATATCCTCCTCCCGTGATGGAGTGTTTTCTCTTGCTGGAGTACATGGGATGGAAAAATCCTCTACCCCTTCTTGAGACATACTAGATGAGAAAATATATGGTTAGCGTGAAAAACCCCAGGGGATGTACTGGCAAGCTAATTATGCCGGATAAGGCGAAACATTAATCTGTTATTTGGTGAAAGGTGAGGCCCTACTAGTTGCCAAGTGGCTGTGAGAGGCTCTATCTATGCGTTGGCGCGAGGGGTTACTGAGGCCGCTTGTCGTAGCGGCAGGAGTTCGTAGGCCTCTCGGTGACAATAAAAGAAAAAACAGGGGAAGGGAGTGACGGGTGACGCCCTCTCTATACTTTGCGAGGCGGCTAACTTACGTGTGGCCCGGGGGGCGTTACCTCCGAAACGTTGAGGCGGGGTGTTGGCCTCGCGGACCACTAATCGATAGGCAAAACGCCCAGAGGGGAGATACCTATTTGGGCCTATAACCCCTACCATGCCAGTACTCTAAGTCCTATGTAGGGATGGAACCGTATGTGATATACGGTGTGAGCAGGCTTAACGTACCTGATAGTATGCAAGTAATTGATAGCGACAGGTATAGAAACAACCTGGAAAACCTAGAGGTTGGAAACAAGATATGCCAAGTGTGAGATTTGGATCCTTGATACCAAAGACTAAACACTGTAGTGCGTTGATATATTCATATGTAAGGGAAATGTATATGAATGGTGTCTACTTAACTGGTCATATTATACGTCTCTATGGTGATGGGAGTAATGAGTATGCTTGCTAGTGTTAGTAGTCTAATGTGGTGTAGTATTGTGATTATGTAGTTTAATTTAGGGTGATTAACCTTCTACAGGACTATGTAAAAAGGAAAGTAATCATGTAATTTTATTATAAAATACCGAAATATTGACGTGTGAGTGGTTGAATCAAGGCGTGTGATTTAACCCGAAAGTACATGAAATAATTTACGACCGAGTTCTTGTGTATGTAATTTGAGTACATAAAGAAAAAGTCAGCATATGACACGTGCCATGTGTGACGGAACCATCCGTCTGTCCAGTACTCTTGTGGATTCGGCTATGTTGGGCCATCCGTATAAAGGACTGATTTGGGATGTTATAAAGTATGTTTTACCGTTCCAGCCTGTTTCCAGCCGTTCGCCTCGTTCCGTACGAACTCTCTGTCTAACATATGGGTGGCCGCCATTTCGGGACTGTTGCACGTGTTCGCGGCCATCTTGTGTACGAACAGCGGTGTTTGCCTGTGAACGCGTGGAACTAAAAACGGATACCCAAACAGGCGAACACCGCTGAGACCTCCATACACCCAGAAGTTCGTGTTGGAACAACCGAACGACGAGCCATTCGGTAGTTACGTATAATCAACTACGGGGAATCCAACGAACTCGGAGACAGTTGTGGATGATAAAGATTTCGGGTGATTTTAACCGGCGAACGGAGACCGACTGCAGGGCCGAAACTTGTGGAACTCTTTTCGGCTAGAAGATCCGTGCAGTCGGTCAAAACTTCAATCGTCCATAACTCCCGAACCCCTTAACCGAATGGGCTGAGATTTGGACAGAGTGTTCCCCTAACCAAGATCTTTCAAGCGGTGCTGGACTCAAGGGTGTACCCCCTGGTTTTGGGGTACATCCATAACTGGGGTGAATTATTGTACAGTTTAATTGTGTTATGTGATTATCTGAGGGGAGGAGAGGTGGGGGAGTTACCCTGTGTATAATTGGTTATTTTCATCCTCCCCCTGGGAGTGCCCTGTGTGTGCCTTTTTCTAATAAAAAGCAGGCTGGATGTTCCAGTCCTCAGATCTTGTTTTGACCCTCAACACGGAGCTTCAGTCTCGTTATTGGGGGGATTCTTATTTTACGCTCAAGGACTATTATTGGGAACTTATGCCGTTTGGTGGATATCGTTACTCGAGAGATTACTCCTTCCCCTGGTTATGGTTCGTGGATTGTGCAGAATACGAACAAGGACTTGATACGGTGAGAGGGGAAGGTAGACTAAACAGTGACTTACTTACTAAGACAAAAGGTGTCTTAACAATTGGTGGCAAGCGACGGGATGAATCCCACAACACAGAAGAAAAGAAATGCAGTATGAACAGTTAAGACGTGCTACTCTTAAGGACATAATAGAACGCCGAGGTCGATCAGCAAGCAATTTGAAGAAACGAGAAATTATTGCTTTGCTAAGGGAAATGGATGCAACACAGGGAACGGAGAACGCTAATGTGCCCAGCAGTTTGGATTTAACACCCGAGGAGATACAATTTAACCGGGCAGTGCAAATAAGGCTGGCACACTTTGGCCCCAACCCCTCAGCAGACATTGTAGAACGTGTGCAAGCTGCAGTAACAGCACACCACGCACTCCAAGGAAGGGGAGCTGCAGCAGCAGAGGTACCCAATAACGATTCCGGAAGGAAAAAGGTACCATTTGCTGCATTCAAAAACTTTATTGAAAATGAAGGAGAGATCGATGGGTTTCTGGCCGATTTTGAAAGGCAGTGTGCCCTCCATCAAGTACCCACAGACCAATGGGTCACCATCCTCTCTGGGAAATTATCCGGTCGGGCTAGTGATGCATTTCGGGCCATCCCAGAGGAGGAGATCACCAGCTACCGGGCAGTGAAGGATGCGCTTCTAGCCAGGTATGCGGTGACCCCAGAAGTTTACAGACGGCGCTTCAGGGAAACCAACAAACAAAGTGGCGATTCGTATATGGAATGGGCCTGCAGAGTTCACCGTACTGCAACCCACTGGATGGCTGGATGCCAAGCAGTATCAGGGGAAGAGGTACTACAGGTATTCTTACTGGAACACTGTTTCGAGAAATTGCCTACCGGGGTTCGGGAGTGGGTCAGAGATAGAAAACCCTCGACCCTACCCGAGGCGGCCCGGTTGGCCGACGAATATACTGATGCTCGCAAACTGGACAGTACCGTGGTCAAAGTTCCGACCAGAGTGGAATACCGACCAGCAGCCCCTCCGATTTCAACAACCTACCAACCCCCAGTGCATCGCAGCCCAGTAGTACCACCGTCCAATAATTATGTACAGCCATCTAAATTTAATGCCCGGGATTATTCCCAACCCATCCGGTGCTTTCTGTGCAAACAGTTGGGACACAAACGCCCGGAGTGTCCGCTGAACCAAGCTAACCAAGCTCAGTCCTGGAGGAGAGCAGCCAACCCGAATCAGCGACCACCACAGCCTGCTGCTCACTGTGTAGAACAGGAGGAATTCTGGGGTATCTTGCACGAAGCCGACCCGGTGCAAGCCGCCCATCAGGACAATCGCCAGCAACACCGGCAGACTGTGAAACTAAATGGCCGAGTGGTAAATGGACTTAGAGACACAGGGGCCACCATGACACTGCTCCAAAAGAACTTGGTCTCCGAACACCAGCACACCGGAGACACAGTAGCCGTGAGGGTAGCAGGGGGAGCCGTATTCCGGTTACCTGTTGCCCGTGTGCATCTGGACTGGGGAGTGGGCGCTAGACACGTGGATGTTGGGGTTATGAAAGACTTGCCCGCTGATGTGCTTCTTGGTAATGATTTGGCCCCCTTGGTTTCGGCCTATGCCCCAATGGGTCCCTTGGACGTTAACCCAGTGACTACTCGCTCTCAGACCCGTGCCTCTGGAACCAGCCCACCTGCCGAGGAGACCCAGGTAAGACCCTTTTCCCCGACTGACACCTTAGCTCAGACCCCCTTACGTTGGGATTCCCCAGAGGAGTTTGGGAGGGAAACCCGGGCAGACCCTACCTTACAAAAGTACAGGGACCGAGCAGACGCTGGGGAAGAAGGGATAGACGGAGAGCGGTATAAGTGGGTGGGGGACAGGCTATACAGAATCCCGAAACCTTCCCCGAAAAAGATAGCCCCTCCGCAGAACCACCAGCTGGTAGTACCCGCGAAATACCGGCAGGAGCTTCTGCGGATAGGGCACGACGTCCCTTTAGCAGGACATCTAGGGTCACGTCGCACAGCCTATAGGATCTCCCAGAATTTCTTTTGGCCCAACTTCAACCAGGCTGTACGGATATATTGCAGTACTTGTGACACATGTCAACGGGTAGGAAAACGGGGGGACCACCCTAAGGCTAAACTATCAGCGATGCCTATTATAGGGGAGCCTTTTTCCCGCATAGCTGTTGACATTGTGGGACCACTGGCCAGGGCTAGTCCATCAGGCAAGAAGTATATCCTTACTGTAGTGGACTATGCCACTCGCTATCCAGAGGCAGTAGCGCTGTCGAACATAGAGGCAGAGACAGTTGCTGATGCCCTGGTGAGGGTTTTTACCCGGGTTGGGTTCCCTAAAGAGATCCTCTCCGACCAGGGAACCCAATTTACTGCGGTGCTCACCCAGCAGCTGTGGAAAGTATGTGGCATTAAACCCTTGCTTAGCTCGCCTTACCATCCACAGACTAACGGTCTCTGCGAGCGTTTTAACGGTACCCTCAAGCAGATGCTGAGGACCTTTACGGACACTTGCAGGGACTGGGAGAGATTCTTGCCGCACCTTCTGTTTTCATACCGGGAGGTGCCCCAGGAATCTACTGGGTTCTCCCCTTTTGAGTTACTGTATGGGAGACGGGTCCGCGGACCCCTAGATCTCATCCGGGGACACTGGGAAGGGGAGACCGAGCAAGAAGGGACCCCCATAGTGCCATACGTTCTGGAACTTCGGGACCGCATGGAGAAACTGTCCCTGATGGTAAGGGAGAATCTCCAGGCGGCCCAGGGGAAACAGAAGAGGTGGTACGATCAGGGTGCCCGACAGCGAGCCTTCCAGGTGGGGCAAAAAGTATTAGTGCTCAAACCTGTGAAGGCCAACAAAATGCAAGCCTCTTGGCAAGGCCCGTACAGGATAGTGGCGCAGATCTGCGATACTACCTATTTGATAGCCAGCTGTTCCGACGAAAGGG
Source organism: Pelobates fuscus (assembly GCF_036172605.1). NCBI lineage: Eukaryota > Metazoa > Chordata > Amphibia > Anura > Pelobatidae > Pelobates > Pelobates fuscus. The sequence continues at coordinate 253,430,840 of NC_086318.1, forward strand.
TCCAGAGATCCTTTCATGTGAACATGCTGAAAGAATATCAAGAACGACCTGAGAACATTGCAGCGGTATGTGCCCCAGCTGCAGATGACCCGGAGAATTTGTCTCTCCCTGATCTATTAGAAAGGGACCCCCAGACTGATCTCACCTCCCTCGTACAGTTAGGAGACAGGTTAAACCCCGCAGAAAAGATCCAAGCAAAACAGTTGTTATGGGAAAAACAAGCAACTTTTTCCCAGGAGCCAGGTTACACCCACCTCGCTATACACAAGGTAGAGACCCCCGGACAGACCCCCTTACGACAGCCGCCCTACCGTATCCCTGAAGCAGTCCGAGATGGAATGCGGAAGGAGATACAGGAAATGATCCAGCTTGGGGTCATCGAACCCTCGGACAGCCCTTGGGCTTCGCCTGTAGTCCTAGTACCGAAGAAAGATGGGACCACTCGGTTCTGTGTGGACTACAGGCGACTCAACGAGCGGACTACCACTGACGCCTACCCGATGCCCCGGGTAGACGAATTATTGGATCGTATTGCCAGGGGACGTTATCTGACCACCATAGACCTATGTAAGGGCTACTGGCAGATTCCCCTGGCCGAGGATGCTATCCCCAAGTCGGCCTTCGTCACCCCATTCGGCCTGTACCAATTTAGGGTCATGCCGTTTGGGATGAAGAATGCTCCGGCTACGTTCCAACGGATGGTGGATAGACTCCTGGATGGCTTCCAAGAATTTGCATGTGCATACTTGGATGACATCGCGATCTATAGTGGGTCCTGGGAGGAACACCTGGTACACATAGGGGTAGTGCTGGATAAGATCCGGGCCGCTGGCCTGACATTGAAGCCAGAAAAGTGCCATGTAGGTATGGCAGAGGTACAGTACCTGGGTCACCGAGTGGGATGTGGGAACCAGAGACCGGAGCCCGCCAAAGTAGAAGCAGTGGCTAACTGGCCCACACCCACTACTAAGACCCAGGTATTGGCATTCTTAGGGACAGCGGGGTACTACCGACGTTTCGTTCCTGACTACAGCTCTATTGCTAAGCCCCTGACAGATCTGACGAAAAAGAATTTGCCTAAGCAGGTCCTGTGGTCCCCGGCTTGTGAAGCTGCGTTCCAGGCACTGAAGCAAGCTCTCGTGAATGCCCCTATCTTGGCTGCCCCAGTCCCTAACAAACGCTTTCTCGTTCACACAGATGCTTCCATGTATGGACTGGGGGCTGTGTTAAGCCAAGTTGGGGAAGATGGAGGAGAGCATCCTGTCGCATACCTCAGCTGAAAATTACTACCTCGAGAAGTGAGTTATGCGGCAGTCGAAAAAGAATGTTTAGCCCTAGTCTGGGCATTGAAAAAGTTAAGTCCCTACTTGTATGGGCAAGAATTTTCCCTTGTAACAGACCATAACCCCCTCGTTTGGCTTAACCGGGTCTCAGGCGACAATGGGAGACTGCTGAGATGGAGCTTGGCATTACAACCGTACAATTTCACTATTAGCTACAGACCCGGTAAGCTGAACGGAAATGCGGATGGCTTATCACGACAGACCGACATACCCACCACCTCGTAAGTCCGGACATCCCCAAGTTGACCCGCCACAGGGTCAAGCCGGGTCTGCCGGAGTGTTCCACAAGGGGGGAGCCGTGTGACGGAACCATCCGTCTGTCCAGTACTCTTGTGGATTCGGCTATGTTGGGCCATCCGTATAAAGGACTGATTTGGGATGTTATAAAGTATGTTTTACCGTTCCAGCCTGTTTCCAGCCGTTCGCCTCGTTCCGTACGAACTCTCTGTCTAACATATGGGTGGCCGCCATTTCGGGACTGTTGCACGTGTTCGCGGCCATCTTGTGTACGAACAGCGGTGTTTGCCTGTGAACGCGTGGAACTAAAAACGGATACCCAAACAGGCGAACACCGCTGAGACCTCCATACACCCAGAAGTTCGTGTTGGAACAACCGAACGACGAGCCATTCGGTAGTTACGTATAATCAACTACGGGGAATCCAACGAACTCGGAGACAGTTGTGGATGATAAAGATTTCGGGTGATTTTAACCGGCGAACGGAGACCGACTGCAGGGCCGAAACTTGTGGAACTCTTTTCGGCTAGAAGATCCGTGCAGTCGGTCAAAACTTCAATCGTCCATAACTCCCGAACCCCTTAACCGAATGGGCTGAGATTTGGACAGAGTGTTCCCCTAACCAAGATCTTTCAAGCGGTGCTGGACTCAAGGGTGTACCCCCTGGTTTTGGGGTACATCCATAACTGGGGTGAATTATTGTACAGTTTAATTGTGTTATGTGATTATCTGAGGGGAGGAGAGGTGGGGGAGTTACCCTGTGTATAATTGGTTATTTTCATCCTCCCCCTGGGAGTGCCCTGTGTGTGCCTTTTTCTAATAAAAAGCAGGCTGGATGTTCCAGTCCTCAGATCTTGTTTTGACCCTCAACACGGAGCTTCAGTCTCGTTATTGGGGGGATTCTTATTTTACGCTCAAGGACTATTATTGGGAACTTATGCCGTTTGGTGGATATCGTTACTCGAGAGATTACTCCTTCCCCTGGTTATGGTTCGTGGATTGTGCAGAATACGAACAAGGACTTGATACGGTGAGAGGGGAAGGTAGACTAAACAGTGACTTACTTACTAAGACAAAAGGTGTCTTAACACCATGTAATGAAAAGTGTACATGGTGTGTTTACACAGGGAGAGAGAGAAAAAACAAACCGTATGTTTAAAACAAATTCTCTAGGTGCAGATGGAGGATACATAAATAATGTAAAGTTTGTTTAAGCAAAAACTATGTATATACCAGTAATTAATATATTATTATCTAAAAATACATAGAGTCCTAACCTAAGTATAATTTATGTGAAAGCATAATTGATGAAAAACCATGCTATAATCGTTATATGTATATGATACCCAAACTGTAATACTGAACTAAAATCTGTATAGGAGAGGGGAAAAAAAAAAAAAAAAAGTATATATATATACACAATAACCTACTACCAGGTATTTACAACTGAAAATATAGCAACCAACTGAAAATAACAAGAGTGAAAAGTAAAGCACATGAATACTACATACTTAGTGCAAATTTTCCGGCAACCAGAGGGTTAAAAATGCCTGAGACTTTGGCCGTAAAGCGTGTGGCCGTAAAGTAAGGCTGAAAATGATTGCGACGCCGTGGGAAGATATCCGGGCGACGGACTTACGTTTGAGAAGTCCTGAGGACTCGATCAGCGACGAAGACCGTTTTTTTGTGCGTGGCTGGCCGTGGAAAGACCTGCAAGGAGTTCCTGGACACAGCTGACACTGAAGAAAAACGCGGAGTTTCCGAAAACAAGATGGCGCCGTCCGTGAACCGGAAGTAGATTCAGGATGCAGCGCTGACCTCGAGCGGTATGGAGCCAGGTAAGGGGTGTCCCTTAAGTAGGGAGAAGGTGAGTCATACGCCCCTCCCACAATTACAGGCCAAAAGGCCTTAATACATATAAAATACAAATAACCGCAAATATATATATATAGATAAATACATATAATTACATAAAAGATTACATTAGTATACACGTAGAATTTAAATACCTATAAATGCATATATATATTAAAATTCTACATGTATATTTAAGTAATATTGTAACATAATTATGTGATTTGATTAATTAAAATTTGATTGACATGCCTGACAACACAGGGAGAAAGTGCGGAGAATTTAATTTGCAAGCACTATATTTGACCCTGTAACTCTTCAAGACACCATAAAACCTGTAGATACGGGGTACTGTTTTACTCAGGAGACTTCGCTGAACTCAAATATTAGTGTTTAAAACTGGTAAATTGTATTACAACGATGATATTTTAAGTAAAATTGAAGTTTTTTTGCATTTTTTTTACAAACGAACGACATTTGTATGGACTATATTATTGTTAAATTTTATTCATAATAAATTATGTTCCATATATGAATAGTTAATGATAAATTAAAGCCCTGAACAAAATGATATATAATAAGTGTGGGTGCATATAATATGAAAGAGGGGAACTATGGGTGAACAGACATATAGTGCAAATTCCAGTTTTTGTTTACATTTTGTTTTGATCAGAACGTGCACTATTGACTCCCTCCTGAAGGGGTTAATATAATTGTAAATTATAAGTGGATATTGTGTGTGCGTGTATATATAAATATCTGTATATATAAATATCTATATATACAGGGGCGTATTAGCCGCGAGGCAAACAAGGCATTTGCCTTGGGCGGCATTTTCCAGGGGGCGGCAAAAAAGCCGCCCCCAAATGCCCAAGGCAAATGTCTTGTTAGCCTTGCGGCTAACAGACTGGCGGGCGGGCGGGCGGCCGGCGAGGGAGCACTTCCCCTGAGCTGTCTGCTCAGCTCCCTCGCCAGCCGCAGAGTGAGGCTGGGAGGCGGAGCCGGAATATGACGTCATATTCCGGCTCCCAGCCTCACTCTGCGGCTGGCGAGGGAGCTGAGCAGACAGCTCAGGGGAAGTGCTCCCTCGCCGGCCGCCCGCCCGCCAGGCAGTGCCGCCCGATCGCCCAGCAGCCACTGGACCACCAGGGAGGAAGAGACCCCCCCCCCCTCCCCAGTATTCCCAAAGGTAAGGAGGCGGGGGGGGGGGTTAAATTTAAAAAAAAAAAAAAACGTGTTAAAAATTAATTTAAAAAAAGTGTTAGAAATAAATTTTAAAAAAACATTAAAAAAAAATGTGTTAAACATAAATAAAAAAAAAGGGTTAATGTGGGTGAGTGTGTGTCTGTGTCTGTTAGTGTGTGTGTCTGTGTCTGTTAGTGTGTGTGTCTGTGTCTGTTAGTGTGTGTCTGTGTCTGTTAGTGTGTGTGTGTGTCAGTGTTTGTGTCTGTTAGTGTGTGTCTGTGTCTGTTAGTGTGTCTGTTAGTGTGTGTGTGTCAGTGTGTGTGTCTGTTAGTGTTTGTGTCTGTTAGTGTGTGTGTGTGTGTCTGTTAGTGTGTGTGTCTGTTAGTGTGTGTTTGCCTGTGAGTGTGTGTGTCTGTTAGTGTGTGTCTGCTAGTGAGTGAGTGTGTTTGTCTGTTAGTGAGTGTGTCTGTTAGTGTGTGTGTGTTTCTGTTAGCGAGTGTGTGTGTGTGTATTTAGAATGCGGGGCGGGGGGAAAGGTTGGGTGGGGGTGGCGCGTGGGGAGGGGGGGCGCCTGAGTTTTGTCCTGCCTAGGGCAGCACAAAACCAGGATACACCACTGTATATATATATATATATATACATATTTATCTCTGGGTTGTAGCAGTCAATCCCCCCTTTTGCTGTTAGACATCATGCCTTATCTCTTGTCTTGTTTACATAAGTCGCATTCCTTAGCTCAGACGTGAATGAATAGAGTTACTGAAAGAGAAATTTCTGTCTGTCTTAGCCTTGTAATACAAAATGGAGTCACCTCTGTTCTGAGGGTGACTTACAGTATACACTTTTAATTTCTGTCTTAAAACAAAATGTCTGCCGATATAAATATACTGACAACTCGTGCGGCAGTTAAAATCTTGATTGCAAGAGCCTGGAAGCAGAAACATGCTTTTACAAAATCGACTTTCTCTAATCAATTGTTGTGACAGTTAAAGATGGAAAATGGGAGAAAATGGGATGTGGAGGCAGGGGGGAAAGTAAATACTATATTTAATAATGTCTTAGGACTAGCACAAAAAATATTGTCACAGTCCCTCATACAAGAATATTGAGTTGATCCCTGTACCCGTCTGTCAGCCAATTTGATTTATGTTATATGTTGTAGCTGGGGGATCTTGTATGGTTTCCCCCTATGGGAAAAATCAGTGGGATCTTATATCTATTATTGTAAAAAAATATATTTTTTTTCTTTGTCTTATGTTTTCACTGTTTGTATATCTATGTCCAAGGGACTTTTCCCAAAAATCAATACAAAAAGTATTTAAAAAAAGAATGGAGCCAAATCTGACATCCCCAAAAATGTTGATACAAGCCCGACTTTAACAAAATAGCCCTAATCGTTACCCTTTTATTAGATAGTATGTCTACTGTTTACCACACCTTTCATAAATATTTAAGTTTACTATATACCTCCACAAAGTAAATGGCTACTTTTATTTCCCATTCACGATGAAGCAATTCATCCACATTAACTGTAATCCAAAGATTGACTTTAAAGTAGTATTGCTTGAGTATTGCTCTCCCTGTAAAATATAGCATGCAAAGGTATGCGATACTAAAGAGAGATACACCATGCACACACCCCTAGTGTTTCATAGAAACATAGAAACAGAATGTGATGGCAGATAAGAACCATTCGGCCCATTTAGTCTGCCCAATATTTCAAAATACTTTTAATTAGACCCTGGCCTTATCTTAAGTCTAGGATAGCCTTATGCCTATCCCACACATACTTAAACTCACTGTGTTAACCTCTAGCACTTCAGCTGGAAGGCTATTCCATGCATCCACTACCCTCTCAGTAAAGTAAACCTTTGCCCCTCTAATTTAAGACTATGTCCTCTTGTTGTGGTAGTTCTCCTTCTTTTAAATATAGTCTCCACCTTTACTGTGTTGATTCCCTTTATATATTTAAATGTTTCTATCATATCCCCCTGTCTCATCTTCCTCCAAGCTATACAAGTTAAGTTCCTTTAACCTTTCCTGGTAAGTTTTATCTGCAATCCATGAACCAGTTTAGTAGCCTGTTGCGGACCGTTTCAGCATAAAAGGGAATAAAATCCGTTTAGGCGATAATTCCCTTTCCAGATGCACAGGCAGCTACTGCAAACACCACTCTCCCGACTGGAGACACACGAACACTCCGAACTGGAACAGCTGAACAAGAAAAGCATACAATCCGCTTACACTCCTGGCAGTCAGCTTGCAATCCAATTCCCCCCAAGAACGAGACGACACTTCATTTTGAGGGTTAAACAGGAACTCAGGACTGGCTTTTATTTCCAACTCACACATACAGGCCACACCCAGGGGGAGGCATAAAAGAACCAATGACATAGATGTTACCTCCCACACATCCCCTCCCCTTAGTGTGACACATAATCCCCTTATGCATCCAGTTTAAAATATACTTTTACACAACTTTCATAACTTTGAAACCATACATCACATCCACATAAAAACCACATATTCAGACTCAGCATACTTTAAACATAAACACTCTCAAAAATCATACCAATCCCTTCAGTAAATAAAAAGTTACACGGAAGTCCTTTTATGACCGACCGCAAGCACCTTTTCTTGCCCAAAATAGTTCCATGGATTTGGGCTGTGCGGTCGGTCCCTTCCTGGTATAAAAACGATTAAGTCCCGTTCGAAGTGTGTTCGGTACTTCGACTTTAGTCAAAGTGTCGAAGTGCAGTCGATGGTACGGGTCGGCGGTGTTCGAGTTAAAATGGCCGCCGCCACGTGGTCCTTTGTCCGATGCCGGTCACTTCGACAACTTTGGCACCTTCGGTAACTTCGGCACTTCGGCTGTATCCGAAGTGCCCTCTAGTAAGTGCCAATCCTTCTCCCATAGTCATTAAATGGGCGAACACTGTTCTTAAAGGGCCCAATCTCCCAGGGCCATAATCGCTGGGCAGGAGGCTAGCAACCAGGCCTCTCCAGTTCACAGTGGCGAAGCTGGTTTCGCCACATAGCCCTTCTCTGAACTCTCTCTAAAGTATCAATATCCTCCTGAAGATACGGTCTCCAGTACTGCGTACAATACTCCAAGTGAGGTCTCACCAGTGTTCTGTACAATGGCATGAGCACTTCTCTCTTTCTACTGCTAATACCTCTCCCTATACAACCAAGCATTCTGCTAGCATTTCCAGCTGCTCTATTACATTGTCTTCCAACCTATTCTTTGAATATCATAAGTCTGATTTGGACTGCAACAATAAAAATGGTATGTCCCAATATTATTTCATGTTATATTTTATGATAATAGTTTAACTGGGGATCCTCACTGATATCAAGAAATACAAACGCTGTCCCTTCATGTTACAAAACTATAGTGACCCTTGTGTATTATTTACATAATTATTCTGCACACTTAGACATTTGTAAAATATACAGCTGTAACGGCTACCCAGGTAGAGAGACGGTATCTGCCGTTGGAGACGTCCTTTTCCTTGCAAGCTGCTGTGGAGAAGTAAAGCTGGTGTAATCCCATCCACGATATCCAGAGCGAGAATCAGGTTCAGCTGTAACAGGAGCAGAATAACATTCCCAAATAATCCCCTTCCAAGAACGAGACGAGGCTACGTTTTGAAGGGTCAAGATGAACTGAGGACTGGAACACCCAGCCTGCTTTTTATTAGGATAAGGTACACACAGGACACTCCCAGGGGGAGGATGAAAACAACCAATCATACGTATGGTAACACCCCCACGTCTCCTCCCCTCAGATAAACATATAACAATTATAATGTCCACATTTTTACTCAAGTTCTGGATGTACCCCAAAACCAAGGGGTACACCTTTAAATCCGGCATCGCTGGATAGCTCTCATTCCGGAGGGTAACATGTCCAAAAATCAGCTCATTCGGATGAAAGGTTCGGGAGATATAGAGTTCCAAAGATTTGACCGACCGCACAGACCAACTAGCCGAAAATAGTTCCATAAGTTTTGGCCTTGCGGTCGGTCTCTGTTCGCACGGTAAAAAGATACGAAAATCTGGCCATCCATTCGAATCTCGGGGTTCGCTGAAATCCCCATAGACGATTAAGTAGAACTACCGAACGGTGGGGCATTCGGTAGTTTCCGTACGAATTTATGGAAGTCTGGAGGACTCAGCGGTGTTCGCCTGTTTGCGTATCCGTTTTTAGTTCCATGCGGTTACAAGCAAACACCGCTGTTCGTGCGCAAGATGGCCGCGAACACGTGTAAAGTCCCGAAATGGCGGCCACCTATATTTTATACACGGAATTCGTACGGAATCATACGAACGGTTTTACTACCGAATCCCCCTATGCTGTACACCGTGAATTCACTTAAACCATGTGAACAGAGGAGAATGGAACGAATAGAGGATTAAACTGTAATTCCCTTGCTTGCTTCACAGCCACCAGAGACTTGTAAGGATCTGTTACACTGCTCCCCTTTTGTGGAACACTCCAGCAGACCCGGATTGATCCTTTTCGGGTCAACTTGGGGCTGTCCGGTCTGCTGCTACGGTAGAAGTTCCGTTTGCCTGGATAGTACATCAGCTTTTCCATTGAACCGGCCAGGGCGATACTGAATGCAGAAATTATATGGCTGTAGTGCTAAGCTCCATCTTAGTAAGCGTCCATTGTCTCCAGCTACTCGGTTCAGCCATACCAGGGGGTTATGATCGGTGATCAGAGTAAATTCCTGCCCATATAGGTAGGGTGTAAGTTTCTTTAGGGCCCAAACTAGGGCTAAACATTCTTTTTCCACTGCCGCGTAACTCACTTCTCTGGGCAACAGTTTTCTGCTAAGGTACGCGACAGGGTGTTCTCCCCCATCCTCTCCGATCTGGCTCAGAACTGCCCCCAGTCCATACATGGATGCATCTGTATGGACGACAAATCTTTTGTTAGGGACGGGGTGTCAGAGACCAGGAACCAGACAGAGACAGAAGTAGATGCAAACACACCTTTATTAATAAATAACAAATAATAAACAAAAGCAAAGTCCAGGAATCAAGCAGGGGTCAGTCACCAGAGCGGGTAGTCAGACAAGCCAGGATCAGGAGCACGGAGAGCAGCGGAGTCAGGAACAAGGCCGGAGTCAGGAACCAGGAGCAAACAGGAAACACAGGAACAAGGAGACTTCTGGGAAACAGGAAACCACGCAAGGGCAAGGAGGTTCTGGGCTTAGCTGCTTAAATAGGCAGAACTGATTAGCAGCAGGGTTGATTACTACTCACAGGTGAGTAACCGTGGCAACAAGCAGAAGGAGCTGATAGTAATTGCAACTGAAACTCAATCACTGAAACAGAAAAGGGTTGCTGTTTAAAACAGCAAAGAAACCCTGACACGGGGGCAGATAGAACAGGTGCATTGATCAGAGCATTTTTCAAGGCTTGAAAGGCTGTTTCACAGGCCGGAGACCACAGGACTACCCTAGGCAAATTCTTTTTAGTTAAGTCTGTCAGGGGTTTAGCGATAGCACTATAGTCTGGGACAAATTTCCTGTAGTATCCTGCTGTCCCTAAGAATGCCAATACCTGCGTCTTGGTGTGGGGTGTGGGCCAGTTAGCTACCGCCTCAACCTTAGCGGGTTCCGGGCGTTGTTTCCCACATCCTACCCTGTGTCCTAGGAATTGGACTTCGGCCATGCCGAAGTTACACTTTTCTGGTTTCAGAGTCAGGCCTGCGGCCCGAATCTGATCCAGTACAGCCTCTACGTGTCGCAAGTGTTCCCCCCATGTTTCACTATAGATCGCTATGTCATCCAGGTACGCGCAGGCGAAATCCTGGAAGCCATCAAGAAGTCTATCTACCAAGCGCTGAAAGGTAGCTGGGGCGTTCTTCATCCCAAATGGCATGACCTTAAATTGGTACAAGCCAAATGGGGTGACGAACGCTGACTTGGGGATAGCCTCCTTGGCCAGGGGGATCTGCCAGTATCCCTTGCATAAATCAATGGTGGTCAGATACCTCCCCCTGGCAATGCGATCTAATAGTTCGTCCACTCGGGGCATCGGGTACGCATCTGTCACGGTACGGTCATTGAGTCGTCTATAGTCTACACAAAATCTAGTAGCTCCGTCCTTTTTGGGCACTAGGACTACTGGCGAAGCCCAGGGGCTGTCAGACGGCTCTATGACTCCTAATCTCAACATCTCTTGTATTTCATTTTTCATTTCTTCCCTGACTGCCTCAGGGATTCTGTACGGGGTCTGTCTAAGGGGCACTTGTCCTGGGGTCTCTACATAGTGGGTCGCTAGCGTGGTGTATCCCGGTTCCTGAGCGAACGTTAATTTCTTTTCCATTATCAGCTGTCTAAGTTGGCCCTTTTCGGGTGCGGTTAGCCGCTCCCCTAGTTGGATGGTGTCCAGTAAGCTAGGGGATTTTCTGGGTGCTAACAGGTCTAGGATAGGTAGGCTGTCGGGGTCCTCGGTAGCAGAAATGCATATAGCGGCAATATCCTCTGGCCGCTCTTGGTATTCTTTTAGTAAATTTACATGAAAGGTTTTCTGGATTCTCTCATCTTTATTGCTGGCAATCACATAAGTAGTGTCGCAGACCTGCGCTACTACTTTGTAAGGGCCCTGCCAGGATGTCTGGAGTTTATTTCCCTTTACCGGTCTAAGTACCAGCACTTTCTGACCCACCTGGAAGGTTCTCTGTCGGGCGCCCCGATCATACCAACGTTTCTGTCGACCCTGGGCCGCATGGAGATGGTCCCGTGCCATCCGGGCCAACTGCTCCATGCGGTCCCGCATCTCCAGAACATATGGTACAATAGGGACCCCTTCATATTCCATCTCCCCTTCCCAATGCTCCCGGATGAGGTCGATGGGATCTCGTACCCTTCTTCCGTAAAGCAGTTCGAACGGGGAGAACCCAGTGGATAGAAAATAGTTCCATAAGTTTTGGCCTTGCGGTCGGTCTCTGTTCGCACGGTAAAAAGATACGAAAATCTGGCCATCCATTCGAATCTCGGGGTTCGCTGAAATCCCCATAGACGATTAAGTAGAACTACCGAACGGTGGGGCATTCGGTAGTTTCCGTACGAATTTATGGAAGTCTGGAGGACTCAGCGGTGTTCGCCTGTTTGCGTATCCGTTTTTAGTTCCATGCGGTTACAGGCAAACACCGCTGTTCGTGCGCAAGATGGCCGCGAACACGTGTAAAGTCCCGAAATGGCGGCCACCTATATTTTATACACGGAATTCGTACGGAATCATACGAACGGTTTTACTACCGAATCCCCCTATGCTGTACACCGTGAATTCACTTAAACCATGTGAACAGAGGAGAATGGAACGAATAGAGAATTAAACTTGCTTGCTTCACAGCCACCAGAGACTTGTAAGGATCTGTTACAACAGCCATGGGAAAAAAAGAAAGTGCACCCACTTTGAATTCTGTGGTTTTACATATCAGTACATTATAACAATATTCTGTCTCAGAATTAGGTAAATAGAACCTCAGATGAACAACAACACATGACAAATTATACTATGTCATTATCATTTAAGAAAATTTAAAGCCAAATTGGAGAGCTATGTGTGAAAAACTATTACACCCTTACTGCTTTCATTGAAGCAGTAAGGTTGTACTTCTTGATTGATCATTGATCGATTGAACAATTACTCATATCATGCTGTCATGGTGTAACTGTAATGAACACCTTGTACTTAGTCTAGTATCTTCATTCGCACTCTCCTGAACTCCTAGAGGATTATATGACTATAGCTCATTTGCATAGTACGTTCCTTCGTACTCTCCCGAAATCCAAGTTGGTCATCAGAAAATCAAGCGCTTCATCATTCGCATACCCAAACATCAGTTGAGACTTGATGAAGGGTACAACAGGAATGTTTTATCAATGCCCAGATGGCCACTTTTATACACAGGCCACAAGCATGGGGTCTTCAGCAAAAGTAAGGAACACAGGTGTCTTTTTGTCTGGGAGATAATTGAGTGTACTTTACCTAAACTAAGTATCTCCCAGATCAAAAAGAGAATTGGAGGATGAAAAACACAAAAATGTTTAGAAAAGGTGGAATAGTGAAAAATGTATTTAAAACATCACTTTTAATAGATCATGGATTAAAAATGTCCAAACGTTGTGGACTCATGTTCATACCATATAACTAACAACAAATAATTTCAATAGGTCATTAAATGGATCTATATTGATATAGTAGTTACCGGTTGAAATAGCTATGGTGTAGTTCCCTAATGACCCATCTGTACTTGTATAAAATCGAAAGTGAAATTTTTTCACTAGCAACAAGAGTGTAAAGTAGCCATAAATATAGACACAAAAAATTAAAAATTAACTAACCAGCTTCAATGTATAATATTGCTACAGTGTCACAATAGCAACAATTTCCATTATTGGAATATTTGAAGCCCTGGCATGATTAGATCACCAGCGGTTGTAGCAAGAGCGGACTGACAACTCACTGGGCACCTGGGCAATAGGATATCATGGGGCCCCCGTGTACACACCAACTTGCAAGATAGCTATGTCAAGTTGTTCAAACACCCCTTCACAGCACATATGTTAATACATTTGGTGGAGAATTATCAATGTTTTTCAAATATTAATTTCAAAATAAAGGCCAATTTTTTCCAGTTCAAGGGGCGTGTCTGGCTGCCGTGAAAAATGGCCGCATAAACCTACAGCTCCTCATGGCACCCACTATATCAGTGATCACACCGCTCACCTCACCCAGCGCACAAGCCAAGATGGGTTGCAAGAGACAGGCAGAAACCACCGGTACCCCGAAACTGACGGGACCGGGAGGCAAACAATCAATCAGGTCCTTTCTTCACACCACTGCCCGAGACCTGACAACCCAGGACTCCTTCCCCTCCACCACGGATAGATTCTCACCGACACCATCTCAGATGTCGGAACCCTAGACCCCTGAATTCCTGCGCACCTTGGACTCCCACAGGTAATGGTACCCAACTGGCTGGTGAGGTCGTTCCTCCAACAACCAAATGGACCCCAGCAACCGCATGGATGAGACCCATGTCCGCATAGATCCCAACCACAACGTCACCAAGATTGGCGCCCAGGTCAAGCAAGACGCAAGATCTGAACCCACAATGAACTGCGCTGCCTTGGCGGAAGAAGGGAGACCCTCACATCACCTGGAGGGCATGACGGACCATAAGTACTATACATGGGGGCACATGACTGACCACAAACCCCATATGCAGGAATTGGGGAGGAGGATGTGGGGAGGGGGATCGCTTGGAGAAGGGGAATAACAGTAATCAAAAGGGGACACACCCCACAGAGAGAGAGATCCTACCTAGCTCAGAGAAGGAAGGTGCTACACCCGACTAATTGCCCCCTCCTCACCAGGCCACAACGACACCAAGGGCACACCGGGGAGACTCGAGCTGGGCTACTGTCTTTAGGAAGTCGGCTGACTTGCCAAAAAGATTGATGTCAAATTGTTACCAATGCCGTACTTAATATACTAGGAATGTATACTTGCCTGGCACACCACTATCCCTGCTACACGTCCACATGATAGACCCCTATACCACATAGCGAATAGGTCACGGGAGACAGGGGAACAACCCAATGGAATAGAGAGTAAAGCCATAGCTCCCCCTACCTGGAACCCCACCCGCTGCGTAGCCAGACTATAGACAAACACCTAGGCTGAGATAGGCGCCCCTGGGATCTCCACACATAGTTGACCCCCTCAAGGCACACTTCGGCCTTCCCGCTCAACCCGCTCATCCAAATAATTAGGTTTGAGCTCGCCCCTACCAAACAAATAGCCACACTTTAAAACACCATAGTCCGTCACAGGAGTCCCCAAAGACCTACATACAGATACCGCCAAGGCAGATAGATCCACGTCTGAATAGACCCATCCACTACTATAAGACCGACCACATGCAGCAGACGACCCACACACGCATCGCAGCAAGAGGTGTAGCAGACACACTTGACTCAAAGCCACATTGGAGACAAGTAATCACATACCACATACAGGGGATACTCTAATCTAACATACCCCCACTAAATTGTAGGGTATAGCGAAACACTACAGGACAGGGTAAACCACCCTAGTCTGGCAACCCGCTGCCCTCACAGAGACAGGACATAGCGATCCCCCATTTGGGAGGTTAAACTCTACTTCCGGAGTCAACCAGGGTCCACCATATCGCTGGGCCGAGGAGTCTGACGGAGCAGTACGAGCCATTGTCGGCTTGGTTCCGCACCCAGATACAACCACAACAGCGACACCCTACACTAATCTAACCACCCCCCCCTCCCACCTGCGCAGCCCTCTCTGGCCGCTCTGGTGATGCCTGCCCCGGGGTTGGACCGGTTTGCCCGGGAGGACCTGTCAATCATCTCCTACAACGTCCATGGCCTAAACATCCGGGAGAAGCGCTACAGACTCCTGTGGGACCTTAAACGCTACAAGGCATCCATAGCGTTCCTCCAGGAAACGCACTTCAAAGAAAAAAATTGCAACTTTCAGATGGGATATTTTAGTAACAACCCTGAACGACGCACACTAGGTGTAGGCATTCTATTCTCTAGATGGATTCCCTACATAGAACACGCCACCATCAGGTGCAAACAAGGCAGATATGTCTTCACAAAAGGCACCATTCTAGATCAAACCTACACCTTCGCCAATCTCTACAGTATGCCCCTAACTCGAAACAATATCACTTCCTCTGCACCGTGCTCAACACACTGATGAAATTCGCAGAAGGCACCCTGATCATCGGGGGAGACCTGAACCTGGCGCTACACCCCGAACAGGACTCGACAACCAATCAAGGGCCCAGCCCTGACAACAGATCCGCCAACACGCTCGGCCTCCTCCACCACCACCAACTTGCAGACTGCTGGCGAGCCCTACACCCATCGGCCCGTGACTACACCTTCTACTCCATGACTCTCTCAACATACACAAGGCTAGACTACTTCCTCATGCCCCACCACAACCTTGTTCTACTCAAAGACTCGGAAATCCTACCCATGACATGGTCAGACCACTGCCCGATCCGCATACGAATTAAGTCTCCCTTGTTCAGACCCAGACAAACCTCTTGGACACTGAATGAGTCAATCCTCTCAGACACACTGGTGTTGGACAAGACTAGACAGTCCATTCAGGAATATTTCACAGAAAACGAGTTAGGAGATACGTCGCCCCTGACGTGTTGGGAAGCCTATAAAGCGGTGATCTGAGGACAGCTTATCGCACTATGCTCTACCTTTCCACACTCCTAAACCGCTCGATCCAACGCTCATACCAACACTTCAAACATGTGATACACTAACACGGGAATAAATACAGGAGATTACTGGCGAACCTCCTCAAACAACGTACATCCCAGACCCAACTGTACATCCCAAAAATCAAGGGCCCGCAACAGCAGCACCTACACCTCCCGGACCAAATCTCGTCTGTGTTTCTTACCTACTACTAGGGGCTGTATTACCTACGCCAGGCTCGAGCCCTCCAGGCTCGAAGAGATCCAGAGATACCTGGAATCTGCAAATGTGACCACACGCGAAGACAATGACCGGGAGGGCCTGGAAATGCCCATCTCTACCAAGGAACTGACACACACTATCAAAAGGGTGAAGACAGGCAAGGCACCAGGCCCAGATGGCTTTCCCCTCTCGTACTATAAGACTTTCCCCCGAGACATCGTCCCGAAATTGCAAGCAGCCCTCAATTCCATCCTGAAAGGGGCCACACCAACGGCCCAGTTCTGCGAATATCACTCTTCTCCCTAAGGAGGGTAAAGATCCAACACAGTACCCAAGCTACTGCCAAATATCTGTGCTGAAAACAGATCTCAAGCTCCTGGCCAGTGTTCTGGCGGCGCGCCTAGCACCACTGCTACCCGCAACAGTACACTCGGACCAAACGGGATTCATCCCAGGGAGAGAGGTACGGTACAACACCATCAGAGCCCTGAACCAGCTAGAATTGGAAACGACCAACAGTGACCTAAGGACCCTGCCGTGGATCACCAAGATGCATACAGACACAGACACGTACTCAACCCATTCGTAGCAGCGAC
Source organism: Pelobates fuscus (assembly GCF_036172605.1). NCBI lineage: Eukaryota > Metazoa > Chordata > Amphibia > Anura > Pelobatidae > Pelobates > Pelobates fuscus. Next base: position 253,447,571 of record NC_086318.1, read on the forward strand.
CATGCAGATCTGGCACAGACAGGGCATGAAACAGTACCTAATGACAGATTCAGGCCCACTTGAGAGGCAACCCAGACTTCCTGGCAGGGGACTAGGGCCCTATCCCAGGCCTGACCAGCCACATATCAACTCAGCACCCGTTCAACATCCGCCTGTTGACTGAACTCATCCCCGTCCAACCACACACATTCACACACACCCTAGCACAGGCACAAATCGTGCAATACGCCCAAACAATCCCCCAAAAGCCCTCCTTGCTGAGGGAACCAACGCAGTTCGAACTTCTGTGCAAACAAGACCAGGAACCAACCCGGGCCATATCGCGGATATACTCGGCCATCAACGAACAGATACCTCCTGGCGCCTCCATGCATCAGGCACTGGGAGGAGGACCTAGACAAGTCCATGACAGAGGCCGACTGGGACAATCATTACACTCGTGCAGAAAACCAGGATCGGCGAGGCTACAAGAAAATTCCTATAAAATTCTCACCAGGTGGTACTTAACCCTCCACACCAGGGACTCTCAGATCCAAGACACCTGCTGGCAATGCAAGGAGGCCATGGGCACCTTTACACACAACTTCTGAGAGACAATTTGAAAAGTGATACAAGAAGTAACAGACGAATCCCTACTACGGTCACCAGTCGCCTTCCTCCTTCACCACACCACCATGCCAACGCCGGCATACACTCGGTCCATCATTCCGAGGCTCCTCAACGCAGCCAAGGCAACCATCCCCATCTTCTCTAGAGAGACCTGTACGCCACCTGTGCGACGATGGGTCAAGGAAGTGGAGGAGACAAGGAAATTCGAAGACATGAAAGCGACCACCCCGAAACACAGAGACAACTACACAAAACGTTAGTTTCCACTGGTCCCACCTACCCACATAAACCTCCCCTTCTCCCCCTCCCCCCCCAGTCCAGGACACCACATACAAATCAACAACCACGAGCACCAACAACGACCCAGATACCCCGACATAATACTCTAATCACACACCTCAAGAACCCAAGCACTAAGCCAGGGGACTCCACATCACCTAGAGACAACAAACACACCACCACCACCTCGAGACGATAAACCAAGACCTATGGGCACCCACGGCAACGCACTCAAACCGGTTTCTAATTAATTACCCAACTCACTTTTAGTAACCTACACGACGACAACAAACTGAGACGGAAAATAGCCCGTTAGGACACAGAGCAGGGGGACTAGGGGGAACCAGCACACAATAGACCCATTTCTGCTATTCCGACCCCCCATACGGTGAGGGAGCTGACCTATGAAAAGCACCCTCATAGCTACATAACTGCTACCACCTAAATAAATATCAGACGACACTAACCATAGACACCGTGGCGCTGAGAAGCAGAGTATACATATACCTATATAAGCACCTGTAAACTATAATGCACTCCAGACAAGATTCCACAGATAGGGCCTGAAACCCACACGTCATACGACAAGTACTTACTCTCATGGCTCTAACCAGGACTGCTCCGGTGCCCATACTCACTGATATCAAGTCGACTAAACACGACAAACAAAACACCAGGGTTAAAAGCGCAGCCACTAATCAGATCAAGACCAAGCTAACCCTGACAGAGTAATACCTCAGACGGTTGCGATACCCGACTGATTAATCACTCACTCAGATAATCCCCTGAAGGGATCAAGCTTATATGACTACACACCCAGCAACTATGTTTCTCTATATCTGCATAATCAATAATATATATATTTCGCACTCTAAACGATGGTCCCTATACGGTTACCTATGTTATGTTCCTTTTTGTTTGAAGAAATAGGCCACTATTGAAAGCAACCCTGATATCACATGCGTAATACACACAATTCTAAGAATCTGCAAAGTAATGCCTTCTTTAGCCTCTGCGTAGGCTCATTTACTACTGCCCTTGCTAGACGTACGGATCCTCTGCGTAGGCGATGATGCAATATTTTTTTAAACATGTTATATGTACGCTATAAATATGCATACAAAATAAAAAAACATTTAACACAACTTGCAAGATACACAAATATACATCACACCCACATACATGTGTTACAGAAAGGGTTGTAATGTGGGGGCAAAGAGGCTTCAGTGGGGGACAGGAGTGGTAGCACGTGGGACTGGGGCTGTAGTGGGGAGATAAGGGCTATAATGGGCAACAGCGTCTCTAATTGGGGAATAGGCACTGTAGAAGGGGCATAGGGGTTTTAATTGGGGAAAGAGAATGTAGTGTGGGGTTGGGTGATTAGGGGCTGTAGTAAGGGGATACGATTATAACAGGAGGATTATAATGTATGCAAATGGAGCGCTATATTTGTTGCATAAGCATATGGTGTGTAAAATTTTTTTTACAGTGAGCAGCTGCTCAGTGTTTAATAGACATGCCCCTACTCACGGTATAGCGAGTAGGGGCAGATTATTTACTAATACTAAGTAATCTTTACTTAGTATTAGTAAAGTTGGCTGAAAGACCAATTTAGTTCTTTCAGCCTTTTGGAAGATAACTCCCTAATACCGTGGGAATTAGGGAGTTATCTACTAAGCGGCTGCAAGATGCAGCCGCGGCACAAATTGAATTGGAGTTTCATTCATTCTAATGAAATTCCAATACGAACAAAGTGTCGAATTGAGTTCTAAAAGAAACAAACATACTTTTCTCATTCAGTTAGAACGCAATTCGGCAGTTTCATCTAAAATGACAGGAAGCATCACGAGATCACAGAGTAAAGGTAAGAATTATGGGAAAATTTCTCTGACCAGTACACTTTGCTCCTCCGCTGGTCAAAGCTGGTCAAGCGGAGAAAACCTCCATAAGGCAAAGAGTCCCTACTTTGTCTTATGATTTTAAAGAAAACTAAAGAAGACAGGAAAAAAAGAAGAACATATCCTGAGAGAGGGGGAGAAGAGGAAGAGATTGAGGAAAGGTAAGTTCGGTAAGTTTGGCATGACAGTACTGCTTTAATATTTGTATTTGTATTTTTTATTTCTCTCCTTTTTCCGGTCACAAGAGCTTGTCTTGGATCCCACGCACCCAAGGGGCTGATCCTCAATGGGTGCTATAGCCAGGAGTGGGGCTCATACCACTCCAATCTTGTGAGATTTTTACAGAGACAGTGTCTTATTTTTATTTTTATATAGAAAAAAGGTGAACAGCGCTAACAGTATAAAGAATATATATGTTACATACGTAATGGGAGATACTTCTCGGTGGAATAGCTTAAAAGAAAAAACAAAATACAATAATAGTGCAATATATTTTGACGATGAAGTGAATGATGAAGGAATATGTAATTCTCACTCACACTTTGGAGAGCTTTATAAGCTCAATTTCAAGGGCCTGGACGGAATAAACCCCGTCTACGGATTTCTTGGTATGCAGTCTTCTAGGTGGACTTATAGATATGGATGTTCATAGTATATAGGACAAAACATAAAAAGAAACCAATGGTATAGATTGTAAATATATATAAAACGCAAATAGAGATGATCCTACTTACATATACTAGAGCAATGGACCTGCTCTAGTGTAAACAGCTTCAGGTGGAACAAACCCCACCTAGGGATGTAATGGACCCAAATATAGCAGCAGCAAGATGGAGTAGGAAGTAGGACTAAGGTAGACTGGATATATATAAAAATGTATATACTTTATTATAACAAATAATTAAAAGTGGAGTTTCAAATATATAAAATACCAGTCAGAGTAAAAAAGTCCGTAGTTCTTCCTCACTTAAAGCGTTTCACCGTGGCTTTTTCAAAAGTGAATTCTTGCTGCAAGGGGTCCTCGAGGTTATAAATCTTCTGTGATTGTAGAAATGGATTCCGATGTGCATAGCGCGTCACTTCCGGTTTCGTCGCGATGACGCGAGCGGTAGTCCTTCAGGCGCCATTTTGAATATGGGCAAAAAGTCAGTGAGTGCCCAAAAATGGCACAATAGTGTACACATTAGAAATGATATGTTAAATAAGTCTCCTCACATGGATAATGATATATTTTATACAAGCATAAGTGCTTAAACATAGGGTATTCAGAAAAAGGCATTAAAATATTCCATATGGGTGAATATTATTAGACAAATGTCTGGACATTGGTATTAATATAATGATTTATATAATTTGAATATAATTATGGAAATAAATCACAGTTGGGAAAGTATAATCATTATTGGCAATACCAAGTATATATTAGAAGAAAATTGTGTAAAAGAGTGCAATAAAGATACATAAATTAAAAATATTATTGAGTATAAATGTTAAAATACTTAATAAATTATAAAAAATGGATCAAATCAAATTCTATATTAAGCCCATTTGGGTGGAGGGTGTCTAAACGGTAAACCCATTCCATTTCTAGTTTTCCTATATTTTTAATAATATCACCTCCTCTCCAATGTGGCTTGTATTTTGCAATCCCTAGAAATTTTAAAAGACTGGGGTCTTTATTATGCTGTAAAAAATGTGCAGATACCGAGTGATTTTTATAGCCCTTTTCAATATTGCGGCAGTGTTCGCTGATACGTATCTTTAGTGGACGTATGGTTCTTCCAATGTATTGTAGTCCACAAGGGCACTCTAATAAGTAAATCACATTATTGCTATTGAACGTAATAATTTCATTTATATTAAAACATTTTACATTTCTGTTAGATTTAAAATTGAAAGTGCATTTTTCCATTTGATGTGTTTTTTTACAGGCTATACATGTATTGCACCTATAAAAACCTTTATTGATAGTTAAAAAATTATTGATACATGTATTTTGATTTTTTGTGAAGCTTACAAAAAACTTCACGCAAGCGCAATTCAGACGGATGGACGTCACAGGAAGTACAACTTTGCGTTCCAGTGTGGAACACACGCTGCCGGTGAACGGCATCAAGGAAGATTGAATTGGATATAAAAGTTCCCACATACTCGAATCTACTTATATCCCTGAAGAAGTCCTCCATTTACCACGGACGAAACGCGTTGGATATTGAACTTTTTCGGACTGTTTCTTGATTTTATTTGTTTTATAGTCCTTTTATTGTTCCTGTACTCTGCTACTCCGATTGGATCTGTGTCTGGTATTAACTACTCTGCCTTCCAGTTCCACTGAGAGTGGAGACATGCTTTCTACCACTTTATGTCTGTAAGTGTAACCAATAAATTTACTTTTGATATTTTTATACGTACTTTCACTATGTATGGTCCTTTTTTCCCATATCTCTGAAGATACTTTAACATCCGGATCTACTATCAAATCCCATACTACATATACCCCAGGGGGGTGAGAGGCCTGATTTACACCTTTGTTTGTGAGTGCATTACTTACTCCACAATTTATTATCATTATCTTACTGTGTTACGCTATGATATACACTTTTTATCATTTCAGATTTTATTATATACTTATATAGAATATTCCAATTTTGGATATATTCCTCAGGTTGTATCTTATTAATTTTGTGAAGGTGGTTTCCACTTTATTGCTTTCTGTTTTCTACTTTGGGTGTTTAGTGAGGTTCACCTGGAACCACTTTCAATTTAGCAGCTCTATTGCTTATGGTTAGTGGGTATACTACTGTTTTGTCATATTCAAAATGGCGCCTGAAGTACTTCCGCTCGCGTCGTTGCGACGAAACCGGAAGTGACGCGCTATGCACATCGGAATCCATTTCTACAATCACAGAAGATTTATTACGTCGAGGACCCCCTGCAGCAAGAATTCACTTTTGAAAAAGCCACGGCGAAATGCGTTAAGTGAGGAAGAACTACGGACTTTTTTACTCTGACTGGTATTTTATATATTTGAAATTCCACTTTTAATTATTTGTTATAATAAAGTATATACATTTTTATATATATCCAGTCTACCTTAGTCCTACTTCCTACTCCATCTTGCTGCTGCTATATTTGGGTCCATTACATCCCTAGGTGGGGATTGTTCCACCTGAAGCTGTTTACTATAGAGCAGGTCCATTGCTCTAGTATAGTGATGTTCCGAACTGTCCGCCGGCGAACAGTTCCCGGCGAACTTAGCGTGTTCGCGTTTGCCGCGGCGGCGGACACATGCCCAGTTCGATCCGCCCCCTATTCGTCATCATTGGGCAAACTTTGACCCTGTGCCTCTCGGTCAGCAGACACATTCCAGCCAATCAGCAGCACTCCCTTCCACACCCTCCAACCTCCCTCCCAGCATCCATTTTCGATTCATTCTGAAGCTGCATGCTTAGTGAGAGGAGGGAAAGTTTAGCTGCTGCTGATTAGATAGGGAAATTGATAGCTAGGCTAGGGTATTCAGTGTCCACTACAATCCTGAAGGACTCATCTGATCTCTGCTGTAAGGACAGCACCCCAAAAAGCCCTTTTTAGGGCTAGAACATCAGGCTGCTTTTTTTTTTTTCTGTGTAATGTAATTGCAGGTGCCTGCCTGCCAGCTTCTGTGTGAGGTTCACATTGGATACTGTGCCCACTTGCCCAGTGCCACCACTCATATCTGTTTTTACAATAGCTTAAGCTTTAGATTATTTTTTTTTTTCACTGTAATAGAAGAGCAGTTGCCTGCCAACCAGCTTCTGTGTGAGGTTCACATTGGATACTGTGCCCACTTGCCCAGTGCCACCACTCATATCTGTTTTTACAATAGCTTAAGCTTTAGATTAAAAAAAAAAAATTTTTTTCACTGTAATAGAAGAGCAGTTGCCTGCCTGCCAGCTTCTGTGTGAGGTTCACATTGGATACTGTGCCCACTTGCCCAGTGCCACCACTCATATCTGTTTTTACAATAGCTTAAGCTTTAGATTAAAAAAAAATATTTTTTTTCACTGTAATAGAAGAGCAGTTGCCTGCCTGCCAGCTTCTGTGTGAGGTTCACATTGGATACTGTGCCCACTTGCCCAGTGCCACCACTCATATCTGTTTTTACAATAGCTTAAGCTTTAGATTTAAAATAAATAATTTTTTTTCACTGTAATAGAAGAGCAGTTAGTTGTCTGCAAGCATCTGGGTGTCAGGCCTCCTTCAGCGTGTGCTCTGCAGACCTGTGCCAGCGTACTTTGACAGTTGCCAATCATATCTGGTGTCTCTATAGCGTGCTTTTACAAAGAAAAAAGGTTTCCAGTGTAAGCTAATAGCAGCCAGTCAGTGTCCTTCAAGCGGCTCTGTCAGGTCTACAGTGTGTGCTCTCCAGAACTGTTCAAGTGCACATTGCCAATCATATCTGGTGTCTCTATAGCGTGCTTTTAAAACCAAAATTTTGTTTCCACTGTAATAGAAGAGCAGTTGCCTGCCTGCCAGCTTCTGTGTGAGTTTCACAGTGGATACTGTGCCCACTTGCCCAGTGCCACCACTCATATCTGTTTTTACAATAGCTTAAGCTTTAGATTTAAAATAAATAATTTTTTTTTCACTGTAATAGAAGAGCAGTTAGTTGTCTGCAAGTGTCTGGGTGTCAGGCCTCCTTCAGCGTGTGCTCTGCAGACCTGTGCCAGCGTACTTTGACAGTTGCCAATCATATCTGGTGTCTCTATAGCGTGCTTTTACAAAGAAAAAAAGGTTTCCAGTGTAAGCTAATAGCAGCCAGTCGGTGTCCTTCAAGTGGCTCTGTCAGGCCTACAGTGTGTGCTCTCCAGAACTGTTCAAGTGCACATTGCCAATCATATCTGGTGTCTCTATAGCGTGCTTTTAAAACCAAAATTTGTTTTTCACTGTTATAGATTGAATAGCAGTTACTTGTCTTCAAGCGGGTGTGTCAGGCCTACAGTGTGTTCTCTGCAGAACTGTTACAGTTCACATTGCCAATCATATCTGGTCTCACAGTAGCTTGCACGCATAGTACCACTAATCCCCAAAAAAATGACAGGCAGAGGCAGGCCACCCCGCAGGGGCCGTCGTGGTCGTGGTGCTGTGATTCCCTTTTGCCCTAGAATAATGCCCAGTTTTCAGAAGCCACGTACCCTGAACTTGAAAAGTTCTGAGGACATAGTTGACTGGCTAACACAGGACACCCAATCTTGTACAGCCTCCGCTCGGAACCTTGACGCACCATCCTCCTCCAGCTTAGCTTCAGGCACCTCTCAAGATACCACTCACCCGCCTGCCGCCACCACCAAAACTAGCACCACAGCCGCTTTACTTGGTATGTCAGAGGAGTTATTCACACATCCGTTTGAAGAAATGAGTGATGCGCAACCATTATTGCCAGAGGATGTAGATAACAGGGATATGTCTCAGGCAGGCAGCATTAAACACATGGAGGTACGGTGTGATGATGATGATGTTGTACCCGCTGCTGCTTCCTTTTCTGAGTTGTCAGATACAAGCGAAGCGGTTGATGATGACGATGCGTCCATGGATGTCACGTGTGTGCCCGCTCGGCAAGAAGAAGAACAGGGCGAAAGTTCAGATGGGGAGACAGAGAGGAGTAGGAGACGAGTTGGAAGCAGGGGGGGGTCATCGCAAGGAGCTAGTGGCACAGTCAGACATCATGCATCGGCACCCGGGGTCAGCCCGACAGCACGCCAATCAACGCATGCTGTGTCCACCACCAGAATGCCGTCATTGCAGAGCTCAGCAGTGTGGCATTTTTTTGTGTGTCTGCCTCTGACAACAGCGATGCCATTTGCAACCTGTGCCAAAGGAAACTGAGTCGTGGGAGGTCCAACACCGACCTAGGTACAACTGCTTTGCGTAGGCACATGATCTCACATCACAAACGCCTATGGGATCAACACATGAGTACAAGCAGCACGCCTACTCTAAGCCGCCATCCTCCTCCTGGTCCAGCATCTTCAGCCACGTCAACCACTGCTGCCCTCCTTGCCCCCTCTCAACCATCCGCCACTCCGTCTCCCACCTTGAGCAGTTCCCGCTCATCTGCCCACAGCCATGTGTCTGTCAAGGACATGTTTGAGCGTAAGAAGCCAATGTCAGAAACTCACCCCCTTGCCCATCGTCTGACAGCTGGCTTGTCCAAACTATTAGCCCGCCAGCTTTTACCATACAATCTGGTTGAGTCTGAGGCGTTCAAAAAATTTGTAGCTATTGGGACACCGCAGTGGAAGGTACCCGGCCGGAATTTATTTTCACAAAAGGCAATCCCTAACCCTTACTCGATTGTGCAAAAGGAAGTCATGGCATGTCTGGCACACAGTGTTGGGGCAAGGGTCCATCTTACCACTGATACCTGGTCTGCAAAGCATGGACAGGGCAGGTATATCACCTACACTGCGCATTGGGTAAACCTGCTGACGGCTGACAAGCAAGGAATGCGTGGCATTGCAGAGGAGTTTGTGACACCGCCACGACTTGCAGGCAGTCCTGCTGCCACCTCCTCTACTCCTCCTACTCCATCCTCTTCCCTAACCTCCTCGGCTGAGTCCTCTTGTGCTGCTGCGTCTTGCTCCACATCAACGGCCCCCCCAGCTCCCCAGGTACTATTCCACATCCCGGTTACGGCAGTGTCACGCCGTCTTGGGTTTGACTTGCTTGAAAGCAGAGAGTCACACCGGACAAGCACTCCTGTCCGCCCTGAACGCACAGGTGGAAAAGTGGTTGACTCCGCAGCAACTGGATATCGGCAAAGTGGTGTGTGACAACGGAAAAAATTTGATAGCGGCATTGAAGTTGGGCAAGTTGACACATGTGCCGTGCATGGCACATGTGTGTAATCTGATCGTACAACGCTTTGTGCATAAGTACACAGGCTTACAGGACGTCCTGAAGCAGGCCAGGAAGGTGTGTGGCCATTTCAGGCGTTCCTACACTGCCATGGCTCACTTTGCCGATATCCAGCGGCGAAACAACATGCCAGTGAGGCGCTTGATTTGCGACAGCCCTACACGTTGGAATTCAACACTCCTAATGTTCGACCGCCTGCTCCAACAAGAAAAAGCTGTTAATGAATATTTGTATGACCGGGGTGCTAGGACAGCCTCTGGGGAGCTGGGAATTTTTTTGCCATGTTACTGGACGCTCATGCGCAATGCCTGTAGGCTCATGCGTCCTTTTGAGGAGGTGACAAACCTAGTCAGTCGCAACGAAGGCACCATCAGCGACATCATACCATTTGTTTTCTTCCTGGAGCGTGCCCTGCGAAGAGTGCTGGATCAGGCCGTAGATGAGCGTGAAGAGGAAGAGGAAGAGTTGTGGTCACCATCACCACCAGAAACAGCCTTATCAGCATCGCTTGCTGGACCTGCGGCAACGCTGGAAGAGGATTGTGAGGAAGAGGAGTCAGAGGAGGAATGTAGCTTTGAGGAGGAGGAGGAGGAGCAAGACCAAACACAACAGGCATCCCAGGGTGCTCGTTGTCACCTATCTGGTACCCGTGGTGTTGTACGTGGCTGGGGGAAAGAACATACCTTCAATGTCATCAGTGAGGAGGAGGAACGGGAAATGAGTAGCTCGGCATCCAACCTTGTGCAAATGGGGTCTTTCATGCTGTCCTGCCTGTTGAGGGACCCTCGTATAAAAAGGCTGAAGGAGAACGACCTGTACTGGGTGTCCACGCTACTAGACCCCCGGTATAAGCAGAAAGTGGCGGAAATGTTACCGAATTACAACAAGTCGGAAAGGATGCAGCATTTGCAAAATAAATTAAAAAGTATGCTTTACACAGCGTATAAGGGTGATGTCACAGCACAACGGGAATCTAACAGGGGGAGAGGTGGAAGTCATCCTCCTCCCACGACCACGCCAGCAAGGACAGGACGCTTTAAAGACGTGTTGTTGATGGAGGACATGCGGACCTTTTTAAGTCCTATGCATCGCCACAGCCCTTCGGGAGCGACTCGACCGACAGGTAGCAGACTACCTCGCCTTAACTGCAGATATCGACACTCTGAGGAGCGATTAACCCCTTGACTACTGGGTGTGCAGGCTTGACCTGTGGCCTGAGCTATCCCAATTTGCGATAGAACTTCTGGCCTGCCCCGCTTCAAGTGTCCTGTCAGAAAGGACCTTCAGTGCAGCAGGAGGTATTGTCACTGAGAAGAGAAGTCGCCTAGGTCAAAAAAGTCTAGATTACCTCACCTTTATTAAGATGAATACGATACATTTGATTAAAAAAGGCCTGATGAGATGAGCTGCCTTGGGCTAAAAATGGTCCACACGCTGCTGTATTTTTTTTTTGCAGTGCTTTGCATGACAGTAAAACTGTACATTGCAAGTCAGAATTTCCAGTATATAGCATCAACATATTTATCTTTCATCTTGTGAGACTGCACCAATTATATAATTTTATAAAATACAAGCAATAACTTGGATCCGGGTCATTAACCGCTTAACCTGTGTTATTTGTGTGTTTGAGTCGTATATTCGGTGCTGGTATCCGCGTTCTGTGTGTGAAGTAGTTATGGAGTATGTGGTGCCTCCATGGTTATGACACTTGGGTGTGCCTGTATGTGTCGGTATGGTGTCCCGTGGGCATATTGATGGGTGTGTACTAGTGAGTGACTAGTGAAACGTGTGGGCTGTCCAGTGCTGCCTCCTGCCGTGAGTGTGGTCTCTGCCTCACGTGATCGAAACTCCTAACCTAGGGAGTCGCGGGGGGGGGGGGGGTGGTCGTGGTAAGAGTGTAGCAGTCACTCCATTAAGCGTTTGTGGTATGTCCCCGTCTTAGGTGTACCAGTCGTGCGAGATTGGGTCCCGTTGAGCCTGTGGTGTCAGTCAAGTACGGTCCATGTCAGGGTTAGGCCTGTCGATTGTTGTACGTGTGTCAGTCTTCTAGTAGGGATCGCAACAACATAAACAAACCGTTTAAACGTCCTTTTGTAACTCAGGAATGGTGTGAAGTTAGATAGGTTTCTCCTGACCTATGCTTCTGTATGCAATTCTTGACTCGTTTAAGACTTCACAAACCCTCGAGCTTAAAGCTCTACACCCATTAAGAGTGCAGGACAAACCCTAATCTTTGCAGAATAATGTACGTTGCCATATGGACACTTTGACGGTAGGTAATGGGTCGTATACAACCTGTACCTTTACTATGCTGCCCTCTTAAAGGCCGGCTACTGTTCAGTATTCTAGATTAGTCATCTATATAAGGTCAGCATTTAATAGGCTTTAGCAATATATACATTTTGTCAGACCATTTAATCTTGTTTTTGTAGCTTGAAAGTAGTGAGGTGTGTTTATTAAATTTTAGTGCCCCTATTCAGCCTTAGGAGGGTAATGTCCCCTAGTCATGGGAGACTGAGCTTGGCTTTAACCTCTATCAGATGTTTGGAGACCTTACAAACTGACAGCCACCGGCTCAAAAACAGGGTTCAGGAGAAAGAACAAGGTAATAAACAATTGTGATTTTCGCATTGAGTGTACGAACTGTAGGAATTATGGTAACGTTTCCAAAACAGCACTTGGTTACCAAAATTGGGCTCACAAAAAAAAATATATATATATTGTTGCCCCCAAGAACAATGGGGTACTATAAGAAATGTTAAACGTTCAATGAAAATAACTTTGCAGTCTTTAGACCTGAGGTAAAGGTGAGCGCTGGGAAGGTGTCCCTACTGTGCCTCATTGTCAGCCAGTCCCTTGAGGCTGTCTTGGGTCCGAGGACCGAGGGCTTCTGTTCCGCGGTACAAACGTTGCGGTGCGCTCTGGGTCCCAATTGGTAGTAGAGGGTCTTGAGGGTGAGTTGGCGGTCGGTGGGTCCAGTCCCAAGGCCTGTATTATTGTGGGTGCCTCTTCCATGGAGGCAAGTGTGAGTTGGGATCCATTCTGTGGTATCACCAGGGATCCGTGTGCCCCCCATCGATAGGTGATGTCTGCTGCCCTCAGTCTGTTGGTGAGGGAGCTGAAGGTTTTGCGCCACATGAGGGTAGACTTTGTAAGATCCTGGAAAAAGGTTAGGCTAGCGCCCTCAAATATCAGGGGTGTTTTACCTTTTAATGCAGACATGACCTGAATCTTGTCGTGTACATTTGGGCACCTGAGTATCACATCTCTGGGTGTGTTTGAGCGTACCTTTGAGGACATAGGCAGGCGGTAGATCTCCTCAGTGACCATCTTCTTGACCGTGGTGTGAGGCAGAATAGTGGCCAGAAGGCGCCTTGTGTAGTGCGGTAGTTCATCTGGCAAGATGGCTGCCAGGATGCCTCTAATTTTTAGATTAGTGCGCCGATGGCGTTCCTCCATGGTTGTCTGCTGTGCCATTATGGCTCTTTGTTGCGCCTGAAGGTGGTGCATTGATTCTTGCAGCTCAGCTAGGTGAGTTTGCATATCTGTAATGTGTTTTTCATTAGTGTGTACCCTGTTTATAGTGGCAGTGATGTCCTTTTTGATGGGGACCAGTTCTGCCGCAAGGATTTTATGGAAGTCCGATAATAGGATTTTTAAATCATGCCTGGATGTTGGGGTCATGTCTGCTGGAGGGTCTAGTTGGTGTTGTGGCCCTATGTGGGCTTCTGAGGTTGTTTCTGCCTCCGGTTGATCCGTGTGTTGGTAGTGGGGCGCCGTACGCGGCGTGTCCGCGGGAGTAGTTTTAGCCGGAGCAGGCCTTTGAAGCATGGTCCCTATGTCCCATGGCTGGTGTGTGTGCCGGATGGTCTGACCTTTGGAGGGAGGCTTCGTCCCGCGCTTGTCGCGCTTCGTAGCCGCCGAGTAGTTTCTCCAGGTCTGGGATTGTGAGCGTGGGGTAAGCCCCAACCTTCCGTCTCCACTTCTGCTGGGTGGAAGCTGCAAAGAAGGGCATCGATCGGCTCGGGAGTAGTTAGGGAGTCCAGCTGGGGGCTGGAGGAGATTGGATCTGCTGAGGGTGTTGGGATTTTTAATAGATTGTGCCCGTTTACTGGGGAGCTTGTCGAGATGGCGTCCGTTTAGCTCGCTGGTTAAGCTCCGCCCCCCACGCTGCTGTATTTTAGCTCTGAATGACGTTTGACTTGCGTGACTTATCCGCCACCAACTAGGGTTCAAGCCGCCATGTTTTAGGGCACTTTCTGCCTGTGAAACAAACATCATTTTTTCTGGCCGCTGCTACAGCAGCGGCTGCAACAATACCAAACTTTTCAGGCATGTGTACATGCCTAATTTTTAGGCCCACTGGTGCAGCACTGTGGCTTCAAAAACAAACCCCAAAAAAATCCTCCAAGATGGCACCAATATACCAGTGGTCTAAGCATCTTCCCACCTTGGCCTAAAAAGGGGAGGTGATTCAACAATTAAAAATCGCTGCCATATACACGTCCACTGATAGGAGACGCGGAAGGTATTAAACTGATATGAACAATACTAAACTCACCACTCCTATCTGGTGGCACATTAGCTTGCTCGCGCAGTGCCCCAAATTTCAAGTAAGAGGACCGACCAAGCATCTTCTTCCATCTCCCTGTTACATAAATCAATGCCATATCCATAGAAATTGTAGAGAATATCCAGGATAGTTTTACAGGGCCAAATCATGTCGCCTGTTGAAAGAGGTGACCTTGCTCGGGTCCCAGGTGTGCGGTTCCTAAAATGGCTGCCATATACATGTCCACTGATAGGAGACGCGGAAGGTATTAAACTGATATGAACATTTACTAAAGTCACCACTCCGAGTGCTGTTATTTATTTAATTTTTTTGTGGTGAGGCTTTACAGGACAGAGTGCTTCTCCACGGGACATGTTAACTCACGGGCAGCTGGCTCATCAAGGAACCAGAGCAGCTTGAACGAGGTGACCTTGCTCGGGTCCCAGGTGTGCGGTTCCTAAAATGGCTGCCATATACACGTCCACTGATAGGAGACGCGGAAGGTATTAAACTGATATGAACAATACTCCACTCCTATCACTAGGTCCGTCCCATTGTGATTTATGCCCCCCACCCACCGCGCAGGGATGGGGGCCGGGGGGAGGAAAGTAGGCCCCCCCATTGTGATTTATGGCCCCCACCGACCGCGCAGGGGTGGGGGCCGAGGGGGGAGGACAGTAGGTCCCCCCATTGTGATTTATGGCCCCCACCCACTGTGCAGGGGTTGGGGAGGACAGTAGCTCCCCCCAGTGTGTATCATGGGCTTTGAGGACAGGTGTCAATCCATACCTGCCAAGTTACCCTATGTAGGGGGAACAGTCCCTATTCTGCTCTGTGTCAGTGTGTATCATGGTCTCTGTGGACGGGGAACAGTCTCTATTCTGCTCTGTGTCAGTGTGTATCATGGTCTCTGTGGACCGGGAACAGTCTCTATTCTGCTCTGTGTCAGTGTGTATCATGGTCTCTGTGGACAGGGAACAGTCTCTATTCTGCTCTGTGTCAGTGTGTATCAGGGGTTTTGAGGACAGGTGTCAATCCATATCTGCCAAGTGACCCTATGTAGGAGGAACAGTCCCTATTCTGCTCTGTGTCAGTGTGTATCAGGGGTTTTGAGGACAGGTGTCAATCCATATCTGCCAAGTGACCCTATGTAGGGGGAACAGTCCTTATTCTGCTCTGTGTCAGTGTGTATCAGGGGTTTTGAGGACAGGTGTCAATCCATATCTGCCAAGTGACCCTAAGTATGGGGGAACAGTCTCTATTCTGCTCTGTGTCAGTGTGTATCAGGGATCATTAGGATAGGTGTCAATCCATATCTGCCAAGTGACCCTATGTAGGGGGAACAGTCCCTATTCTGCTCTGTGTCAGTGTGTATCAGGGATTTGACCAGTGATGTATCCTGGTTTTGTGCTGCCCTAGGCAGGACAAAACTCAGGCGCCCCCCTCCCCCGCGCCACCCACACCCAACCTTTCCCCCCGCCCCACATTCTAAACACACACACACACATTCACTGACAGATACGCATACACTCGCTAACAGAAACACACACTCGCTAACAGAAACACACACTCGCTAACAGAAACACACACACACTCACACTCAGTAACAGACAAACACACTCACTAACAGACACAAACTAGCAGACACAGACACTCACAGGCAAACACACACTAACAGACACACACACTAACAGACACACACAGTCAGACACACACACTAACACACACACACACACACTCACAGGCAAACACACACTAACAGACACACACACTAACAGACACAGACAGAAACACTAACAGACACACACACTAACAGACACATACACAAACTAAAAGACACAGACACTAACAGACACAGGCACACACTCACCCACCCACATTAACACATTTTTTTTAAAATTTATTTTTAACACATTTTTTTAAATTTATTTTTAACAATTTTTTTTTAAATTTATTTTTAACACTTTTTTTAACACATTTTTTTTTATTTATTTAACACCCCCCCAGCCTCCTTACCTTTGGGAATGCTGGGGAGGGGGTTGTCTCTTCTTCCCTGGTGGTCCAGTGGCTGCTGGGCGATCGGGCGGCACTGCCTGGCCCCTGAGCTGTCTGCTCAGCTCCCTCGCGCGCCTCAGAGTGAGGCTGGGAGCCGGAATATGACGTCATATTCCAGCTCCGCCTCCCAGCCTCACTCTGCGGCTGGCGAGGGAGCTGAGCAGACAGCTTAGGGGAAGTGCTCCCTCGCCGGCCGGCCGGCCGCCCGCCCGCCCGCCAGGCAGTGCCGCCCGATCGCCCAGCAGCCCGCCGGCATGTCTGTTAGCGGCTTTTTTTGCCGCCCCCTGGAAAATGCCGCCCAAGGCAAATGCCTAGTTTGCCTCGCGGCTAATACGCCCCTGGATTTGACTATCTTTATTCAGATTCAAAAATTACAATTCCAGGAAAAATTTAACAAACATTTACAAGAACATGTTATGCACATCATAGAAACAACATGAACCTCTTTAACCCCTTAAGGACACATGACATGTGTGACATGTCATAATTCCATTTTATTCCAGATGTTTGGTCCTTAAGGGGTTAAAGCCACAAACTTAACACAAAAAATATGTACACACAATGTGTAAGGGTTTGAAAGAATATTCTGAATCCTTACATGTTTACTTTATCGTTTGTTTGATTTTTGTGAACCATATATAAACTACAAGCTGCGTGAAAACTATAAAAACTCAAGTGGCCATGCTGATCAAATTAAATAGTATGCTTTACACAGCGTATAAGGGTAATATCACAGCACAACGGGAATCTAACAGGGGAAGAGGTGAAAGTCATCCTCCCCCTCCCACGACCCCGCCATATCTGCCAAGTGACCCTATGTAGGGGTAACAGTCTCTATTCTGCTCTGTTTCAGTGTGTATCATGGTCTCTGAGGACAGGTGTCAATGTTAGGTGATTTCTGCCCTTTATAAAAATGTACCCTCCAGGTGACTAGGGGACCCCAAACCCCTAGTCACTCCCTCCCCCCCAAAAAAATAACCGCTACCTACCCTCCCACCCTAAAAATAATGAGGGGGGACCATTAACTAGATACCTGTAAAAAAAAAAAAACTACCATTTGCTCTCTTCTTTCTTCTAAAATCTTCTTTTGTCAGCCCCAAAAAAGGCCAAATAAAAATCCATAATAACCGATGCACTTAAAAAAAACCAAAAAAACAACAAAGCGCAAAAAATAATAATCCATCTTCACCCATGGAGGGCTCTGTGCAGACTGAGCTCTACAGGGCGGGGGAAGACTTATAAAGCCTTGCCCTGCCCTGCAATTAGGCTCAGAGCATGCTGGTTGGTTGGTTTAACCCATCCAATCAGAGTGCTCTGACAGGTAAATGAAGAGACTGACAGGTAAGTCTCTACATTTACCTATCACATCACTCTGATTGGTTAGCTTGAAATCCAGCCAATCAGAGTGATCTGTGTCATTTTACACAGCATGGGAAAGTTCTTTGGAATTTTCCCACGCTGTGTAATTTCACTCATAACACTCTAAAAGCAGACTGTGCATCAACTGTGTAATTTTCCATGGGAGTTTTGCCATGGATCCCCCTCCGGCATGCCACAGTCCCTTGAAACAACTTTTCCATCACTTTTGTGGCCAGAAAGAGTCCCTGTTGGTTTTAAAATTCGCCTGCCCATTGAAGTCAATGGCGGTTGGCGCGGTTCGCCGGTTCGCGAACATTTGCGGAAGTTCGCGTTCGCCGTTCGCGAACCGAAAATTTCGGGTTTGCGACAACACTACTCTAGTATATGTAAGTAGGATCATCTCTATTTGCATTTATATATATTTACAATCTATACCATTGGTTTCTTTTAATGTTTTGTCCTATATACTACAAATATCCATATCTATAAGTCCACCTAGAAGACTGCATACCAAGAAATCCGTAGACGGGGATTAACCCGTCCAGGCCCTTGAAATTGAGCTTATAAAGCTCTCCAAAGTGTGAGTGAGAATTACATATTCCTTCATCATTCACTTCATCGTCAAAATATATTGCACTATTATTGTATTTTGTTTTTTCTTTTAAGCTATACCACCGAGAAGTATCTCCCATTACGTATGTAACATATATATTCTTTATACTGTTAGCGCTGTTCACCTTTTTTCTATATATTTGTCTTGTTTTTCACAAGGTTAAGGAAACACCTTGTTGGTGAACTGCAGCTTATTCACAGATAGAGAGCACTTATTTTTGTATTTTATATCTGTTTTTATTTTTAGTAACCTTATTGCACTAGGAGTGCTTCTTTTGTTTCCCCCTTCCCTCTTGTTTTTTCTCCCACATTGTAGAGACCAGTGATATCTATAGACAGGCTATAAGTATTGTTTTTACATTATCCACTACTTATGGTCTTTTATTGGTGTTATCTCACTCACATTGTATACACATTTTAGTCACTCTTTTATATTTAAGGTGTCTCAGCATATATATTCTTGTGCACCAGCACTTTTCTGTTGCTACAGTGAGAAAGATTATAAAAAAAAATAAACATTCAAGGCATCCCAGAAGTTTTCAAATCCCCCCCAACATCAGACCATGCAATGCTAAGGGAAATAGAAAAAAAACAAAACACAAGAGTTACATCTCAGACTCTGCAGGCCTCAGTTAGCATTTTAAATGTTAAAGTTCATGACAGTACAATTAGATAAAGACTGAACAAGTATAGTTTGTTTTAGGGATGTGCATGGGGAAAATTTTCGGTTCGGTTCGACATTTCGAAATTCGGGACTTCGGCACTTCGGAACTTCAGGACTTCGGAATTTCGGGACTTCTCTTGCAGCCGCTTAGTGGATAATTCCCTAATTCCCACGGTGTTAGGGAGTCATATACCTAAATTGGTCTTTCAGCCACATTTATATAATTACTTAGTATTAGTAAATTTTGCCCCTATTTGCTATACCGCGAGTAGGGGCATGTCTATTAAACAGTGAGCAGCCTGTGGTGCTCACTGTAAAAAACAAACAAAAAAAAAACAATTCCCCCTAAGTGGCAGGTGGGGGCCTTAAATTAGAAGTGGGGGACCTATTGTCCTCCCCCCTGGCCCCCACCCCTGAGCGGTGGGTGGGGGCCCTAAGTTAGAATAAGGGAGGAACCTATTATTCTCCCTCTAGCCCCCATCCCTGAGCCATGAGTGGGGGCCCTAAATATAATTTGTCCTAAATACCTATTGTCCTCCCCCTGCCCCCACCCCTGAGCGGTGGGTGGGAGCCCTAAATTAGAATAAGGGGCAGGGACCTATTGTCCTCCCTCCAGCCCCCACCACTAAGTGGTGGGTGGGGGGCCCTAAATACCAATAGGGGGGACCTATTGTCCTTACCCCCAGCCCCCACCCCTGAGTGGTGTTTGGGAGCCCTAAATACCAATAGGGGGGACCTATTGTCCTCCTCCTGGCCCCCACTCCTGAGCGGTGGGTGGGAGCCCTAAATTAGAATAAGGGGCAGGGACCTATTTTCCTCCCCCCAGCCCCCACTACTAAGTGGTGGGTGGGGGCCCTAAATAAAAATGTACCCTCCAGGTGACTAGGGGACCCCAAACCCCTAGTCACTCCCTCCCCCCCAAAAAAATAACCGCTACCTACCCTCCCACCCTAAAAATAATGAGGGGGGACCATTAACTAGATACCTGTAAAAAAAAAAAAAAAACTACCATTTGCTCTCTTCTTTCTTCTAAAATCTTCTTTTGTCAGCCCCAAAAAAGGCCAAATAAAAATCCATAATAACCGATGCACTTAAAAAAAAACAAAAAAACAACAAAGCGCAAAAAATAATAATCCATCTTCACCCATGGAGGGCTCTGTGCAGACTGAGCTCTACAGGGCGGGGGAAGACTTATAAAGCCTTGCCCTGCCCTGCAATTAGGCTCAGAGCATGCTGGTTGGTTGGTTTAACCCATCCAATCAGAGTGCTCTGACAGGTAAATGAAGAGACTGACAGGTAAGTCTCTACATTTACCTATCACATCACTCTGATTGGTTAGCTTGAAATCCAGCCAATCAGAGTGATCTGTGTCATTTTACACAGCATGGGAAAGTTCTTTGGAATTTTCCCACGCTGTGTAATTTCACTCATAACACTCTGATTGGTGGATTGAAAGTAACCAATAAGAGAGTTATGAGTCAAATTACACTGCGTGGGAAAATTCCAAAGAACTATCCCACGCTGTGTAAAATGACAGAGAGCACTCTGATTGGCTTGATTTCAAGCTAACCAATCAGAGTACTGTGACAGGTAAATGTAGAGACTTACCTGTCAGTCTCTTCATTTACCTGTCAGAGCACTTTGATTGGATGGCTTAAACCAACCAGTCAAAGTCAAGACTTCAACCCAATTGAAGTCTGTTTTGGGACCTTAAGTGAGCTCTGCATTAACAAATGCCTGCAAACCTAAATAAACTAAGCAACATTGTAAGTAAAAGTGGGCCAAAAAGTGAGAGACTGAAAAGTCATACAGAAAAGTATTCCTTCAAGCTATTGCTGCTATAAACATTTCTACAAGCTATTAAATGATAATGGGAGCTTGATTTTTCAAACATGGCAACTCCATTTTGACTTTTCTTAAATGCTTCCTGACACTCTGCAATATGTTGTTGCTTAACTGATTCTGTATTTACCTAATTTAAAGACATGCTAAGGAACAGGTGATTGTTATTATGTTCTGATATATAAAGCCATAAAATTCAAGGAGGATCTACTGTCTTATTCCCATGACTGTACAGGTGATACTCGAAAAATTAGAATGTCGTGCAAAAGTTCATTTATTTCAGTAATGAGACATAAAAGGGGAAACTAATATATGAGATAGACGCATTACATGCAAAGCAAGATAGTTCAAGCCGTGATTTGTCATAAGTGCGATGATTATGGCTTACAGCTCATGAAAACCCCAAATCCACAACCTCAGTAAATTAGAATATTGCTAAGTAAGCCATAACACCTGAAAAGGGTTTCTGAGCCTTTAAATGGTCTCTCATTCTAGTTCAGTAGGAATCACAATCATGGGAAAGACTGCTGACCTGACAGTTGTGCAGAAAACCATCATTGACACCCTCCATAAGGTGGGAAAGCCTCAAAAGGTAATTGCGAAGGAAGTTGGATGTTCCCAAAGTGCTGTATCAAAGCACATTAATAGAAAGTTAGGTGGAAGGGAAAAGTGTGGAAGAAAAAGGTGCACAAGCAGCAGGGATGACCGCAGCATGGAGAGGATTATCAGGAAAAGGACATTCAAAAGTGTTGGAAACTTTCACAAGGAGTGGACTGAGGATGGAGTCAGTGCATCAAGAGCCACCACACGCAGACGGATCCTAGACATGGGCTTCAGAAGTCGCATTACTCTTGTCAAGCCGCTCCTGAACAACAAACAACATCAGAAGCGTCTTACCTGGGCTAAAGAAAAACAGACCTGGTCTGTTACTCAGTGGTCCAAAATCCTCTTTTCTGATGAGAGCAACTTTTGCATCTCATTTGTAAACCAAGGACTAAGCATCTGGAGGAAGAATGGAGAGGCACACACTGCAAGATGCTTGAAGTCCAGTGGGAAGTTTCCACAGTCTGTGTTGATTTAGGGGGGCCATGTCATCTGCTGGTGTTGGTCCACTGTGCTTCATTAAGTCCAGGGCCAACGCAGCCGTCTACAAGGAGATTTTGGAGCACTGCATGCTTCCTTCCGCAGACAAGCTTTATGGGGATGCTGACTTCATTTTCCAGCAGGACTTGGCACCTGCCAAAAGCACCAAAGCCTGGTTCATTGACCATGGGATTACTATGCTTGATTGGCCAGCAGTCTATGGATAGAGAATCTATGGGGCATTGCCAAGAGAAAGATGAGAGCAGGCTCAGACTGGCCATCGGGCACACCGGGCAAATGCATGGTGGGTCGCGGTGGCCATGGGCCGAGGCCGGCAGGGGAGGTCACAGGATCTCCCCTGCCGGTCTATGCAGGGCCGGCACTATCACACATAGCACTCTCACACACATCACACAGCACTTTCACACACATCACACACAGCACTCTCACACACATGACACACCGCACTCTCACACCCATCACACACAGCACTCTCACACCCATCACACACAGCACTCTCACACCCATCACACACAGCACTCTCACACACACATCACTCTCACACATAGCACTCTGACACACATCACACACAGCACTCACACACACATCACACACGGCACTCTCACACACATCACACACGGCACTCTCACACATAGCGCTCACACCCATCACACATAGTGATACCGTAGAAACTGAGGGAAGCCAAGCACAGAGAGATGGACACAGGTTTCTTCAGGAAGGAATAGATCTTTATTCGATTCACCGACCAGGACTCAGAGGGACTAATGTCACCAAAAACAGCTCAAATCTGAGCCCTGATCGTACAGTGTAGGCACCTTATATAGACATATAGCTCCTCCTATAATCAGTTCCACCCACACGTACTCTTACCCAATCAACAGAATAAAGACTAAATTCCTGTTTGACCACATGGTTTGCCCAGCACAATGGAGGAGGGGAATACTCGTATATCCTGTATTCCTGCACATGCTCAGTACACTACTGATTGTATCGTTGCCACGTGCAACCAACCAACCGATACATCAGCATATGCACGTGCACATACCACGTGGCAATCTCGGCCTACTAAATTTATTTTTACAGAGATTCCACCACAATAGCACTCTCACACCCATCACACACAGCACTCTCACACACATCATACACACACATCACACACACAGCACTCTCACACATAGCACCATCACACCCATCACACACAGCACCCTTACTCACATCACACACAGCACCATAGGCGTGCATACGGCGTGTGCCGGGTGTGCCTAGGCACACCCTAATCCCTGTGGCCTGCGCTATGTACCTCCCTCCATGGGCCTGTGAGGGAGATCAAAGATCTCCCTCACGACCCAAAGGGATGGAGGGAGGCAGGAGCCACCTACACACACACTTGCCAGTAGCTCCGCCGGGTTCCTCTCGCGAGGTCTTACACACACAGCACTCACACTAACAGCACCCTTACACACACAGCACCCTCACACACACACTAACAGCACCCTTACACACACAGCACTCCCACTAACAGCACCCTCACACACACACACTAACATAACACACACAGCACCCTTACACATACATACAGCACCCTTACACACACACACACTGCACCCTTACACACACAGCGCCCTCACACACACAGCGCCCTTAAACACACAGCGCCCTCACACACACAGTGCCCTCACACACACACAACGCCCTCACAAACACACAGCGCCCACACATACAGCGCCTCACACACACACACAGCACCCACACACACAGCGCCCTCAGACACTCACATCGCATGCACACACATACAGCGCCCACACACACATACAGAGCCTTCACACACACACACACAACACCTTCACACACACACACAGCACCCCCCCCCACACACACACAGCGGTATGTGTGTGTGTGTGTGTGTATATATATATATATATATATATATATATATATATATACATACACACGGCGTGTGTGTTTGTGCTTTAGGGTGCACATCCTTATACAATAGGCTGTGCACGCCTATGCACAGCACCCTTACACACAGCACCCTCACACACATCATAAACAGCACCCTCACACACAGCACCCACACACACAGCCCCCCTCAAACACAGCATCCATCACACACCCACTGCACCCCTCACACATACACACTGCACCAAACACACACACTCTCACTACTTCCGAACATATATATATATATATATATATATATATATATACACACACTCACACACACACACTACAGCACCCCTCACACGCATACTTCACTCCTAAACACATTACATTCCAGACACACACTAGATCCCTTACCCAACTCTGGATCATATACACACACTAGATCCCTTTATACACTCTGAATCCGTTAAATGCATACACTCACTAGATCTCCTACACATTCTGGGTCCTTCAAACACACACTAGACTCCTGTATACACACACTGCACCACCTACACACACACTACATTCCTAAAATACACACTCTGGATCCCTTATAAACACACTAGATTCATTGTAAACAAACACATACTACACCCCTAAACACACACTCTCTACAACCCCTACAAACACTACATCACATATATATACACACATACACAAACACACACACACACACACTATATAGCCTGTATGTACACACTTACAGAGCCTTCATACAGAGCCTTCATACAAAGCCACATACAGAGCCTTCACACACATACAGAGCCTTCACACACACACACACACACACACACAACACCTTCACACACACACACAGCGCCCCCCCCCCCCACACACACACAGCGGTATGTGTGTGTGTGTGTATATATATATATATATATATATATATATATATATATATATATATATATATATATATATATATATATATATATATACATACATACATACATACACACGGCATGCGTGTTTGTGCTTTAGGGTGCACACCCTTATACAATAGGCTGTGCACGCCTATGCACAGCACCCTTACACACAGCACCCACACACACATCACACACAGCCCCCACACATCACACACAGCACCCATCACACACACCCACTGCACCCCTCACACATACACACTGCACCAAACACACACACTCACACTACTTCCGAACATATATATATATATATATATATATATATATATACACACACACACTCACACACACTACAGCACCCCTCATACGCATACTTCACTCCTAAACACATTACATTCCAGACACACACTAGATCCCTTACCCAACTCTGGATCATATACACACACTAGATCCCTTTATACACTCTGAATCCGTTATATGCATACACTCACTAGATCTCCTACATATTCTGGGTCCTTCAAACACACACTAGACTCCTGTATACACACACTGCACCACCTACACACACACTACATTCCTAAAATACACACTCTGGATCCCTTATAAACACACTAGATTCATTGTAAACAAACACATACTACACCCCTAAACACACACTCTCTACAACCCCTACAAACACTACATCACCTATATATACACACACACACAAACACACACACACTATATAGCCTGTATGTACACACTTACTACTTTCCCTATACACACATTCTCTACAGCCCCTAGCCACATGTGCATTACATTACACCAAAAACACAACACAACTAAAACCGACCTTATTACACAATACCACACCACAATCAGCTCACTCTGCACACACGCAATCCCACAAGCAGGCTCCAAACACATGCACAATACTCTTTCCTGGCCCTTTTGTCTCCTGGTATCCATATATAGAGACACCATAGACAAGTTGCAAGAAAACACAATGCAAGCATGCAAGCCCTCTCCGCCCCGCCCCTTCTTAGTGGGCCGCTGTGATAAAAAAATGCCCGGGCCGAATTTTTCTCCCAGTCTGGCCCTGGATGAGAGACATGAGACCGAATAATGCAGAAGAGCTGAAGGCCACTATTGAAGCATCCTGGTTTTCCATAACACCTCAGCAGTGCCACAGGCTGATAGCTTCCATGCCACGCCACATTGAGGCAGTAATTGCTGCAAAAGGGGCCCAAACCAAGTACTGAGTCCATATGCATGCTTATACTTTTCAGAGGTCCGATATTGTTCTATGTACACTCCTTATTTTATTGATTGCATGTAATATTCAAATTTACTGAGATTGTGGATTTGGGGTTTTCATGAGCTGTAAGCCATAATCATCGCACTTCTGACAAATCACGGCTTGAACTATCTTGCTTTGCATGTAATGCGTCTATCTCATATATTAGTTTCCCCTTTTATGTCTCATTACTGAAATAAATGAACTTTTGCACGATATTCACATTTTTCGAGTATCACCTGTATATTGCTATTAAAATAAGCTCTATTTTGTTGTTCTAATCTGCTCACATAATAATATATTTATAATATTATAACAGTTTGGTTGATAAGGATGACTCAATGTTCTTTATATAAACATGTATAACTATTTAAAGTATTGCACTTAACTCCGCAGGAGTTGTGCATATAAATAAAAAACCCTGTATAAAATATGCAAATATGAGTTTTCCCTTGCTGGTGTAATGCTATATAGGTTTCTTATAGTAACTACAATGTATCCTGTCTCTGTAGATCTATCTGTTTTGACATAAAGCTTGGCATTACTGATAAATGTGTGTGGCACTATCTCCTTTGTGCGTTTTGACATTTGTTTCACAAATTTAGTATGCAGCACAGTCACAATCCTTGCTTGGTGCTTCTGGTAAATAAACTTCTTGGCTCCCTGTTTATTCATTATTTCCTCTAATTTAATCTCCACATAGACATATATTGAGAAGTAATTTAATGAAATCTCTGTGACATTTTGCACAGTCTCTATGCTTAATGATCTATGACTGAACTTGCAAAGAATGAGTAATAGTTGTTTAATAAAGGGTTCATAAAAAATATAAATTGGAAATCTGCCAGTACCAATGCATGAGTTTCATGAGTTTTGTATAAATGGACAAACATAATTTGTAATATTGCAAAACCTCACTCATGTGCAATGTTTAAATACATGCAAGGAAAGCAATGTGTTTCATAATTCATTCTTTCACACAATTTCTATTTTGCCTACATTTTTTGTTCCAGTTTAAAGGACCACTCTAGGCACCCAGACCACTTCAGCTTAATGAAGTGGTCTGGGTGCCAGGTCCCTCTAGGACAGTGATGGCGAACCTTTTGGAGCCCGAGTGCCCAAACCGCAATACATGCCAACTTTTTTTTCCTTAAAGTGCCAACACGGCAATTAAACCTCAATACTGAGGTTTAAGTTTAGAAAAAACAACTCGTACTGTTGTCCGAACTAATTAACAACTTTTGTTTTAAAAGAACACAACAGCAGAGAGTTCAATAATAAAAATTTTAAATAATGATATAAATAGATCAAATTAAGCTTATATTTATTAGTATCTCCAACAAATGCAATACATACACACAGTCTGCTGAATATACACACACACAAGACTGCTGAATACAGAGACTGCTGAATACACACACACAGTCTGCTGAATACACACACACAGACTGCTGAATACATACACACAGACTGCTGTATACATACACACAGTCCGCTGAATACACACACATACAGTCCGCTGAATACACACACACACAGTCCGCTGAATACACACACACACATACTGCTGAATACACACACACAGACTGCTGAATACACACACACAGACTGCTGAATACACACACACACAGACTGCTGAATACACACACACACACACAGACTGCTGAATAGACACACACACCCCCACACACACACACAGATGCTGAATACACACACACACACACACAGACTGCTGAATACATGCACACAGACACACACAGACTGCTGAATACATGCACACAGACACACACAGACTGCTGAATACACACACACACACAGACTGCTGAATACACACAAACACTGCTGAATACACGCACACACACAGACTGTGGAATACACGCGCACACACACAGACTGCTGAATACACACACATACTGCATTGAGGGGTGTAGTTTAAGGGGCATTGAGGGGTGCTGTGTGTGTGCTGTGTGTGGGGTGCTGTGTGTGCTGTGTGTGTGTGTGAGGGGTGCTGTGTGTGTGTGTATGAGGGGTGCTGTGTGTGTGTGAGGGGTGTGTATGAGGGGTGGTGTGTGTGTTTGTGTGTGTGAGGGGTGCTGTGTGTATGAGTGGTGGTGTGTGTGTGTGAGGGGTGGTGTGTGTGTGTGTGTGTGTGAGTGAGACAGGGGTGCTGTGCTGTGTGGGGGGTACGGCTGCTGTGCAGGGGTAGGGGTGCTGTGCTGTGCGGGGTAGGGCTGCTGTGTGTGGGGGAGGGGTGGGATGCTGGGTGTAAGGGAGGGGAGGGATGCTGGGGGATATGGGTGCTGTGGAGGGGTGCTGTGTGGGGGGCAGGGGTGCTGTGGAGGGGTGCTGTGTGGGGGTAGGGGTACTGTGTGTGGGGGGTAGGGGTGCTGTGGGGGGTAGGGGTGCTGTGGAGGGTAGGGGTGCTGTGAGTGGGGGGTAGGGGGGTAGGGGTGCTGTGTGTAGGGGGTAGGGGTGCTGTGTGTGGGGGGTGCTGTGGGGGTAGGGGTGCTGTGTGTGGGGGGTATGGGTGCTGTGTGTGGGGGGTAGGGGTGCTGTGTGTGGGGGTAGGGGTGCTGTGTGGGGGGTAGGGGTGCTGTGTGTGGGGTAGGGGAGCTGTGTGTGGGGTAGGGGTGCTGTGTGTGGGGTAGGGGAGCTATGTGTGGGGCAGGGGAGCTGTGTGTGGGGTAGGGGTGCTGTGTGTGGGTTAATGGTGCTGTGTGTGGGGGTAGGGGTTCTGTGTGTGGGGGGTAGGGGTGCTGTGTGTGGGGGGTAGGGGTGCTGTGTGTGGGGGTAGGGCTACTGTGTGTGGGGGTAGGGGGTTGCTGTGGG
Organism: Pelobates fuscus; assembly: GCF_036172605.1. NCBI lineage: Eukaryota > Metazoa > Chordata > Amphibia > Anura > Pelobatidae > Pelobates > Pelobates fuscus. The sequence goes on from NC_086318.1 coordinate 253,476,339, forward strand.
GGGTAGGGCTGCTGTGTGGGGGTAGGGGTACTGTGTGTGGGGGGTAGGGGGCCAGTGTGTGGGGGGTAGGGGTACAGTGTGTGGGGGTAGGGGTACTGTGTGGGGGGTAGGGGTACTGTGTGGGGGGTAGGGGTGCTCTGTGTGGGGGTAGGGGTGCTCTGTGTGGGGGTAGGGGTGCTCTGTGTGGGGGGTAGGGGTGCTGTGTGTGGGGTAGGGGAGCTGTGTGTGGGGTAGGGGTGCTGTGTGTGTGGGGTAGGGGAGCTGTGTGTGGGGTAGGGGTGCTGTGTGTGTGGGGTAGGGGAGCTGTGTGTGGGGTAGGGGTGCTGTGTGTGTGGGGTAGGGGAGCTGTGTGTGGGGTAGGGGTGCTGTGTGTGGGGTAGGGTGCTGTGTGTGTGGGGTAGGGTGCTGTGTGTGGGGGTAGGGGTGCTGTGTGTGGGGGGTAGGGGTGCTGTGTGTGGGGGGTAGGGGTGCTGTGTGTGGGGTAGGGTGCTGTGTGTGTGGGGTAGGGTGCTGTGTGTGGGGAATAGGGGTGCTGTGTGTGGGGGGTAGGGGTGCTGTGTGTGGGGGTAGGGGTACTTTGTGTGTGGGGGGTAGGGGTACTGTGTGTGGGGGTAGGGGTACTTTGTGTGTGGGGTGCTGTGGAGGGTACTGTGTGTGGGGGGGTAGGGGTATTGTGTGTGTGGGGGGTATGGGTACTGCTGGGGGGTAGGGGTACTTTGTGTGTGGGGGGTAGGGGTACTTTGTGTGTGGGGGGTAGGGGTACTGTGTGTGGGGGGTAGGGGTACTGTGTGTGGGGGTAGGGGTACTGTGTGGGGGGGTAGGGGTACTGTGTGTGGGGGGTAGGGGTACTGTGTGGGGGGGTAGGGGTACTGTGTGTGGGGGTAGGGGTACTGTGTGTGGGGGTAGGGGTACTGTGTGTGGGGGTAGGGGTACTGTGTGTGTGGGGGGTAGGGTACTGCTGGGGGGGTAGGGGTACTGTGTGTGTGGGGGTAGGGGTACTGTGTGTGTGGTGGTAGGGGTACTGTGTGTGTGGTGGTAGGGGTACTGTGTGTGGGGGGTAGGGGTACTTTGTGTGTGGGGGGTAGGGGTACTGTGTGTGGGGGTAGGGGTACTGTGTGTGGGGGGGTAGGGGTACTGTGTGTGGGTGGGTAGGGGTACTGCTGGGGGGTAGGGGTACTGTGTGTGTGGGGGTAGGGGTACTGTGTGTGTGTGGGGGTAGGGGTAATGTGTGTGGGGCTAGGGGTACTGTGTGTGGGGGTAGGGGTACTTTGTGTGTGGGGGGTAGGGGTACTGTGTGTGGGGGGTAGGGGTACTGTGTGTGGGGGGTAGGGGTACTGTGTGGGGGGTAGGGGTACTGTGTGGGGGGGTAGGAGTACTGTGTGTGGGGGGTAGGGGTACTTTGTGTGTGGGGGTAGGGGTACTGTGTGTAGGGGGGTTGGGGTACTGTGTGTGGGGGGGGTAGGGGTACTGCTGGGGGTAGGGGTACTGTGTGTGTGGGGGTAGGGGTACTGTGTGTGTGGGGGTAGGGGTACTGTGTGTGTGGGGGTAGGGGTACTGTGTGTGTGGGGGGGGGTAGGGGTACTGTGTGTGTGGGGGGTAGGGGTACTGTGTGGGGGGGTAGAGGTACTGTGTGTGGGGGGGTAGGGGTGCTGTATGGGGGTAGGGGTGCTGTATGGGGGGTAGGGGTGCTGTATGGGGGTAGGGGTGCTGTATGGGGGGTAGGGGTGCTGTGTGGGGGGGTAGGGGTACTGTGTGGGGGGTAGGGGTACTGTGTGTGGGGGAGTAGGGGTACTGTGTGTGGGGGGTAGGGGTGCTGTGTGGGGGGTAAGGGTACTGTGTGTGGGGGAGTAGGGGTACTGTGTGTGGGGAGATGGGGTACTGTGTGGGGGGGTAAGGGTGCTGTGTGTGGGGGGGTAGGGGTGCTGTATGGGGGGGTATTTAAGTAATAAAATAAAAAATAAAAAAGTATATTAAATTAGTCCCCCCCCTTCCTCCTTCTTACCTCTAATAAAGGAAGGGGGGGACACAGCCATCCCTGGTGGTCCGGTGGTGGCAAGCAGTCTTCCGGGTTGGAAGGCAGGAGAGGGATCTTTGCAGCAGCTCCCCTGTCCTCCCGCGCGATGCTGTGTGGAGCGTTGCCATGGTAACGCGCGACAACGCTCCACACAGCTTGCTCGCGGGAGGACAGGGGAGCTGCTGCATAGATCCCTCCCCTGCCTCCCGACTCGGAGGCAGAGTAGGCGCCTGCCGTTTCGGGCAGGCAGGCGCCTACTCTGCATTATTGGCGAACCTATGGCCGCGTGCCCACAGAAAGGGCCCGGCGTGCCACCTGTGGCACGCGTGCCATAGGTTCGCCATCACTGCTCTAGGATTAACCCTTTTTTTTATAAACATAGCAGTTTCCGAGAAACTGCTATGTTTATAATAGGGTTAATCCAGCCTCCAAATCCTCTAGTGGCTGTCTCACTGACAGCCGCTAGAGGCGCTTGCGTGATTCTCACTGTGAAAATCACTATGAGACCGGCTGAATGCGCGCGCAGCTCTTGCCGTGCATGCGTATTCAGCCGAAAGGGAGGATCGGAAAGTGAGGATCGGAGGCGGAGAGGAGGAGGAGAGCTCCCCGCTCGGCGCTGGAGAAAGGTAAGTGTTTAACCCCTTCCTCTCCCCAGAGCCCAGCGGGAGGGGGTCCCTGAGGGTGGGGGCACCCTCAGGGCACGATAGTGCCAGGAAAACGAGTATGTTTTCCTGGCACTATAGTGGTCCTTTAATGATTTTAGCCTTTTATTTTTTTCGGCGGCTTAAAAAAAAAATACAGATATTTCCTGCATATAAAATGTTGTACAGTAACTGGATATAATAATTAAGTTAATCATCTCTCAATCTAGCACCAGAGAAAAATTCCATATTTTCTTATCAACTGATATGCAGAACAGTATTCTACCATCTATATGTCAATTTACTAAGCAGCATAAAAAGTTGCATTGCTGATAAAATCAGTTACTCAGAAGTCAGTGTAAATATTTATGATTTTTTTTTTTTTTTAATACCAGGACTCACAAGCTGGTTTATATGCATAGCTAAGTTCAACCAAGGACCTATTCACCCAAAGTAAGTGTAGACTTTGCATTTGAATTACATGCATTAATCTTGGAGTTATAGCTGCAAGCAATGATTCCTTGTTGATTATTGTAGGCTACCTGAGTGGAATATGATTAAACCTCAATAAATGTAGGTGAGCAAGAAGAAAGCTGAAGTCTTAGCTAAATACGCTAGAATGCATACAAATAAACATCAGTGCATCAGACAGGTGATTGCATCCTAGATTCCTAAATTTGAAATCATCACAATTAATTTGGGCTAAATCAGTGTAAAAAGACACAAATCCATTGGCTGGAATAACTACCCAATTTAGACCGTGTACAGTTTTGTCCACATCAATGTCCCTTTCTATTTATTTACCCTGCACCAGGCCCTGATTGTTTATTTCCAGACTGTATCTCATCAGACATACAGGGGTACTGGTCTTCGGACCACCACCCGTGACACCTGCTTACTATCCCATATTCCTATACACAAGAGGTTTGTCTTGTCAGGGCAGGTGATTTTGCACTTTAATGTTCACAAGAGTGGTACTAAAAACATCTTGTTATTTAAATGTGCATAGGGATTTGGGATAGTGTTCAGGTACTTTTTTGCCTTTGTATATGTTGGCAGATGAATACTATGGATGTTGCTGCCATTCAGGAGTAGTGGGCTTATTTTTTTAATATAGCCATATTAAAGTACTACCACCCATCCTATCTTGCTGTTGTTGATAGTAATAATAATAATAATAATAATAATAATAATAATAATAATAATAATAATAATAATAATATTATTATCATGTATAGAGAGCGAAAATATTCTGCAGTGTTTACAATATTATAAAGGGAGACATTTAACAATAGATTAGTGTATTACAAAATGTAAAAATAACAATAAGTTGATGAAGTCCTTGCTTGAAAAAGCTTACATTCTAAAAGAGGTGGGGTATAAAAAAAAATCACAATAGGAAAGGGCAGCATTGAGGGTGGGGGTGGAGGGGGGAGGGGGGGTAGCAACCAAGTGACAAGGTGGGAAGTAGCAGAATTAAAAGGTGAGAGTGGTTATGAAATACATGTTACTAGAAGACGCCATAGACTATTCTGAAGAGACTTGTTTTGATGATTTCTTAAGTAATTTAAGAAATTGAAGAGTCTAAAGAGATTAGGCAGGTTGTTCCAGAGGAGAGGAGTATGTGTACCTTATTAAGGGTTAATAAGTGTGTAGGGGTTTATAAAAAAAATACCTTTTGTTGTCTCATCACATATTTTGCTTTTTAGCTGAACATTGTTAATGTAAGAATGTGTGTCTTCACAGAACAGATGGGTTTGCACTTTAATGGCCATTGGAGAGATACTAAAAACCTCTTATTTAAATGTGTATAGGGATTTGGGATAGTGTGCAGGTAACCTTTTTTGCTTTTGTGCAAATTAATTTTATGTTTGTTTAACATTAAATATTTAATAATACAACATACAAATAAGTTGTTATTTTGTCAGGAAGTTATGGGTGCCATCTTGCCTTAAGGGGTTAAATTGTTTACGAATGGTTTAACGCTAAAATTGTAAAAATGGGGCCTGTTTGCTCATCATCCTGGTTTGTGACAGTGGTCCACAACTTCAAAGAATAAGCCTCAAACTAGGTGCCATTGATAGGCTGAGTGTTAGCTGACACTCTTAGCCTATCACTAGTTCCCCATTCACAAAACTGTGTGAGAAAGGTACATACCCAACTTAAAATACGATCTTCATACCTGATTGCTTAACACTACCAAGATCATAATGCCCATTTAATGTAAATCTATAACCACCCATTTTCCTTATTGTACAAGGGACAAGAAATGTGAAGACAAACAATTTTACCTGATATAGAGAAGGGATTCTATATAGAATATAGCACAATAAAATATATGAAATAGATTTTTTTTGGGGGGGAAACTGAATAATAAAATAAATGATAAATAATGAAAAGGGTAACAGTTGATTGATCCAAGAAGAAGTCCAGTTGCCATTTTGAAAATAAGACAGATTTTCTTCCAGTTGTGTGATGCAACTGGAATTTGCATCAAATTGATTCGTTGCTTTCCTTTTCTTAAACAGCAGAAACAGATGCATAAAAATGTGAACTAGATTGTCTTGAATAATTTTCAACTTAAATTACAATGCAAGTAATATATAACCCTACATTCTAACCTGAATAGATGGGGTCAACTTGGATAGAAATTAAATATGTTGCTCCTCTAACAGGATTGATGCTTAAACTGCTATTTAGAAACCGTGACCAACTTTCACATTCTCAGGATTAACCTAATTAGTAAAAGTTGATCCCTAGTGGCGGATAAAAGCAAAGTGATAGAAAAGAAATATCAGACCTTAGAATGGAACATGAAGCAAAAAGAGCAAAGGGGGGCATGGCTACCCACGGAGCTGTATGGACGCACACTGAATCTGCTCCTGTAAACCCGGGACTCCATCCACTGCCATCGGAGGCTAGAAATCAAAATGGGCAACCCCCAAAAAACGCACCAACACCAGGGACAAGGTGGGAGAACATCTATCGCCAAATCAGGCGCCCTAACCTGCTATTTTAAGGAGAACACCGACCGCGATGAGGAGGCCGTCGCGACTACCCACAAAATGGCGGGAAGAGACTCCACTGCATCCTCTTAACCGCATAGCCCTGCGTTATCAGAGGGCTCAATAGCTGCATTTGACTCGACACAAGAACCGGACATAAGAGCATTAATCAAAAACCTACCTTCTAAGAATAATCTCCAAACACTGCTGGGCAAACTCGAGGCCACGTTCCTATCCAAAATGGATGCTATGGGGTCGGACGTCCACCAACTAAATTTACGGGTCACTGACCTAGAAGAAGAAAGGGAAGTGTTACAGGCACAAATAACGAACATCTCAACAACGATTGTGTAAGAAACTGACTCTGCTGGGTTTCGAACCCTGGTTTACATGCTGCTAAACCTCTTCCTTACCACTACACCAGCCTGCCTTTTGCAAATGTACCTGAGTGACAAGTCTCTTCAGCTGTGTCTGGTCATGTGTCTGGTTCTTGGCCTATAAAAGCCACTTCCTGTCTCTGTACCTTTGCCAGATTATTGCGGTTCCTGTACTCTCTAATCAAGCTTGTTCCTGTTTCTCCTACCTGTTGCTGATTTTGGACCGTTTTTGACTTTGCTGCTTCTCCTTCCCACTGACCTCGGCTTGCCTCACTACGATTACCATCTCTCTGTTCCAGTCTCCCATCTCTGCTTAAGACCAGAAGGCCACTCAAGGCTCAGGGGCTCAACCACCTGGGTAACGAGTGGCTACCTCTGGCAGAAAACATTGCTGATCTGGCTACTGGACTCCAACACTTGTAACATCAATATCATTACAGAATAATCTGGCCCATTCATGGAGACCGTTGGATCAGATTCTGCATTGGCCCAGCAGGTTGCTTATAATGCAAGAACTATGCAGACCCAGGCACAGATCATTCAAGTGCTGCAAGATCAGGTAGCTGAACTGCAAAATGAAGTTCGATCAATGCATAGTGAGCTTACCAGCTACAGGGCACATGATGTTGCGGCTGCTGCTGCTACTACTGTTACACCTGCACAAGATGCCCGCTTGCCTCTACCAGAAAAAATTTGGAGGAGACCGCAAAAAATTTAGGGGTTTCCTAAATCAATGCTGTTTGCATCTCATGATGTTACCTAACCGTTTTCCATCTGAAAGAGAGAAGGTGGGATTTATTTTCTCCCTATTCAAAGATGAAGCCCTGGCTTGGGGCTCCCCTTTTCTGGAACAGGACAGTCCAGTCTTGGGAAATTTAAAAGACTTTCTTGAGGCCATGTGCCTAGTTTTTGATGACCCCAATCGCTGTGCTACAGCAGAAGCCACTCTCCTTCATTTACAACAAGGGAGGCGCTCTGTGGCTGAATATGCTGCTGAATTCAGACAGTGTGTTGCTGATACTACTTGGAACCAATCAGCCCAGAGGTTCCACTTCAGAAGGGGTCTCTCAGAAGCTATAAAAGATGATCTAGCTCGTGTTGATCTTCCTGTTGAGTTTGATGCATTTGTGCGGTTGGCTATCCGTATTGATCGGAGACTTTCAGAAAGAAGATTGGAAAGACAGGGCTCTTTTAACCCCTTAAGGACACATGACATGTGTGACATGTCATGATTCCCTTTTATTCCAGAAGTTTGGTCCTTAAGGGGTTAAACCAAGTGCTACTCCTACTTTCTATTCAAGAATTTCTACTCCGACCCCACAAACACCTACGGACTCTGAACCTGAGGCTATGCAGCTAGATCTAATAAGAGGGTCATTATCCAATGAAGAAAAACAGTGGCGACGCACTCACAATTTATGCCTGTATTGTGGTAGTGCAGGGCATTATGCCATCAATTGCCCTAGCAAGTCTAAAAGAACAATAGCTATGACTGCTGAGGGTGCACAGATTCAATACCAATCCCATATTTCAGACCAACTGTATTCTGTCACACAACCCTTGTTTTCTCTGGCTCAGGGTGAAGAGGGTATGATGACTCAACATCCTCATTTGGTGGTGCCCATCACTTTGCAATATGGTGATAATAAAATTTCAACTACAGCTATGATAGATTCTGGAGCAGGCGGAAACTTTATGGATATTAAATTTGCAGCAGGAAATAAAATTCAGTCTATCCCTAAATCTTCACCTGTGTTAATGGAAACAGTAGACGGTTCTCCACTTACGTCAGGCCCGGTTACACATGAGACTGTGCCCTTAAAATTGATTCTGGAAGTGAATCACCATGAGTCTATATCTTTCCACCTAATTTCCTTGTAACGGAGCTCCGTGTACTCCGACCGAGTACCCTCCGTTGATGGATGCTCCTAGCGCTCTCAGAGGACTCCAAGCACTGCAGACGACACCACAACCACCGCAGGCTCCACAACCGCCGTAGCTTAACTGGAGCCGCGCCGTCTTCCTTCCACCCTGGATCGGCTTCTGTCCTCCAGGACCGTGTGGGGAAGACCTCTCCTCCAGGAGAGCGTATCTGGAACAAGCTCTTAAAAGAGCTAAGTGATTAAGAGCTCAGGGGAATATGCAGAGCATAGCAATCCCCAGTGTGATATAGCAGTTCCCTCCAATAACGAGACACGGCTACGTATTGAGGGTCAGAAGAGGTCTCAGGACTGGAACACCCAGCCTGCTTTTTATTAGGATAAGGTACACACAGGACACTCCCAGGGGGAGGATGAAATTAACCAATAACAGCATAGTACAGCCCACAGGTTCCCTCCCCTCAGATAAACAGTTAAACCAATTATTACATACAATAAAAATACAGTTTTCACATACACACTGTAACTTTAAAACCATACATTCAATTTCAATAAAAGTTGCATATTCAGACTCAGCATACATCAAACATAAACACTTCCAAAAATCAGCCAAATCCCTCCAGTGGATCAAAAGTTAGCTGGAAGTCCTTTTATGACCGACCGCAAGCACAATTTCCTGCCCAAAACAGTTCCATAGATTTGGGCTGTGCGGTCGGTCAATTTCATGCGAAAAAACGACCATTTCGAACGGGACTTAGTCTCTGGAGCTGCAAGTTCCGTATGGGAGAAGGTAAGGGTCAGCGGTGTTCGGCAAAATGTGTAGCCGATTTCAGTTCCACAGAATCTTTAGCATACACCGCTGACCGCATTCGAGGAAACCAAGATGGCCGCCGCCACGTGCAATTGACCGGCAGTAACCTCACAGCCTGGGAGGTAAATTGCCTGCACACTTTAACTTCTGGGTGGTCTGCCTGTGTGGTACTTGGTTCAGTAAGCCCTATTTACTGAACCAAGTGGGGGAAAGCCAGGAACAAGTTATTTTACCGGTCTGGGGACATAGTCTTAAAGGGGCATTGTTCAGCAAAGTCACAATATGTCCCCAGACGGTTCTTAAAGGGCCATACACACCCAATAAATGTTAATAAGTTTTCAGGGGCACAATCTTCCAGGGGCCATAGTCATGAGGCAGGAGGCTGGCAAACATGCTTCTCCACAATCCAGGGAAGCAGGGCAATTTCTCATTTAAAGGGCCAGTTACAAATAGCGATTTGTAACATTCCTCAACACAGTTTCCAGTGATTTTGGGTATACCCTGGCTTGCTCTGCATAACCCACAGATTGATTGGAAGACTAGAACTTTGTCCTTTCCTTCAGAACACTGCTTAATGAATTGTCAACCCTCTAAGGCAACACCTGTTGCCACAACAATTAATGAAATAGTTGATACAAACTTAACTAAGCTTCCTCTACAATATCGGGATTTTGCAGATGTCTGTGATAAGAAGAATGCTGATCAGCTTCCACCTCACAGGCCTTATGATTGCCCCATAGAGCTGCTACCTGGAGCTGCTATCCCATTTGGCCGTATATACTCCCTTTCTGAGCCTGAATTGAAAGCACTTCGTGAATACATACAAGAAAATCTTGCCAAAGGCTTCATTCGACCACCTACTTCTCCAGCAGGAGCTCCTATATTCTTTGTAGAAAAGAAAGATGGCAGTCTACGGCCATGTGTCGATTACAGGGACATTAATAAAATCACTGTTAAAAACCGCTATTCCTTGCCTCTCATTCCTGAACTTCTGGAGAGACTTCGTTCAGCTAAAATATTTACGAAGCTTGATCTACGGGGGGCATATAATCTGGTTCGCATAAGACCAAATCATGAATGGAAAACAGCTTTCAGAACCAGGTACGGACATTACGAATATCTAGTAATGCCATTTGGGCTTTGTAATGCCCTGCAACTTTTCAGCATCTAATCAATGATGTACTACGGGATCTCCTGGATCAGTTTGTTGTGGCATATTTGGATGATATCCTGATATTTTCTGATAATCTTGAAAATCACAGAAAACAGGTCTGCATTGTTCTTGAGCGCCTTCGTACCCACCACCTATACATTAAACTGGAAAAATGTGAGTTTGAACAAACAGAAATTCAATTCCTGGGATATGTAATAACTCCTAAAGGTTTAAGTATGGACGCAAGTAAAATTAAAGCTGTGCTGGACTGGCCCATCCCCAAGAATGAAAAAGATATTCAGAGATTTGTGGGGTTTGCCAATTTTTACAGGCGTTTCATTAAGAATTTCTCTGCCGTTATTACACCGATCACTGAACTTACACGTAAAGGGACTCCTTTTCAGTGGTCCAATAAGGCTGACACTGCATTTTCCAGATTAAAGACTCTGTTTACATCTGCCCCTATCCTGGTACATCCTCAGCCAGAATTGCCATTTACTGTAGAGGTAGATGCTTCTGATTCAGCTGTTGGGGCTATACTGTCTCAAAGGACTGGACCTAAGATGTTGTTACATCCATGTGCCTTCTATTCCCGCCAGATGTTACCAGCAGAAAGAAATTATGACATAGGGAATAAAGAACTTTTGGCTATAAAAGCTGCCTTTGCCGAATGGAGACATCTCTTGGAGGGAGCCACCCATCCAATTACTGTCCTCACAGATCACAAAAATCTGGAATGTATTCAATCAGCTAAGAGACTGTCAGCCAGACAAGCACGCTGGTCCCTATTTTTCTCAAGGTTTAATTTTTTGATTTCATACCGCCCTGGTTCCAGAAATGGCAAGGCAGATGCCTTGTCTAGGATAGCTGACCCCCTCCATACTACAGTAACCAAAGCCACCATCTTGCCCGAGAGTAGATTTTTAGGAGTTACCTTTCCTTCTGATCTAATGTCTCGCATTAAAAAGGGCTACGCTGATGATCCAGTTTTTCGTGATCCTCCTCGTGATCTTCATATGACCATGCTTAATGGGTTTTGGATTTTTCAACAACGTCTGTTTGTTCCAGAATCAGTGCGACTGGACGTTTTACGTCTCTACCATGACTCAAAACCAGCAGGTCATCCAGGAATCCGAAAGACACAAGAACTACTTACCCGATCCTTTTGGTGGCTAAATATTATGAGGATGTTAAGAAGTATGTGTCCTCTTGTGATGTATGTGCCAGACATAAGACTCCTCGCTCATCCCCTGTTGGCATGCTTCAGCCTCTTCCTATTCCCCATCGTCCCTGGGGATCTATATCCATGGACTTTATTGTGGAACTACCCCCCTCTAAGGAACACACTACCATTCTTGTTGTTGTGGACCGGTTAACTAAGATGAGTCATTTCATACCAGCTCGTGGTCTCCCTTCAGCTAAACAGACTGCTGACCTAGTTATTCGGGAAATATTTAGCTTGCATGGAGTGCCTGATGAAGTAATTTCTGACAGGGGAGTGCAGTTTACATCTCATTTTTGGAAATATTTTTGTTCTATTCTAGGTATTAATGTAAATCTGTCGTCAGCTTTTCATCCACAAAGTAATGGACAGACTGAGCGAACCAACCAGACGTTAGAACAATATTTGCGGTGCTATATTAGTTACCTGCAGGATGACTGGCTGGATTTTCTACCCACGGCGGAATTTGCCTATAACAATGCCCAACACTGCTCCACTTCTCTGAGCCCATTTTTTGCTAATTATGGTTACCATCCAACCTTTCTAGTGAGTCTCCCAATTACTACTTCCATTCCTGCAGTCACTAACCGGCTAACCGCCTTACGAGATTCCCAAGAACTGCTGAAGAAGACTCTTTCGGAGGCTCAGGAATGTTACAAAAGAGCTGCTGATAGGCATAGAAAGGAGGCCCCAGTTTATCATGTTGGTGACAAGGTTTGGCTGTCAACAAAGAATCTTAAGCTTAGGATTCCTTCTCATAAATTGGGTCAAAAGTTCATGGGACCTTTTGAGATCATCGCTCAGATCAATGCTGTCACCTTCCGTCTGCAACTTCCAGATTCCATGAAAATACATCCGGTGTTTCACGTTGCACTGCTTAAACCTTTTCATAAAAATACTTTCCCTGGTCGAGCCCTGCCTGCCCCACCACCAGTCCTCGTGGATGGTGAAGATGAATACGAGGTGGAAAAAATTCTTGACTCCAGGATATTCCGCAACAAGCTTCAATATTTGGTTCTTTGGAAAGGCTATGGTGAAGAGGATAGATCATGGGAACCAGTGGACAATATTCATGCTCCTGATCTTCTTCAGTCTTTCCATGCACAGTACCCTGCTAAACCAGGAAATAGGGCATCCAGAGGCTGCACCTGTAGAGGTGGGAGTAATGTAAGGAACTGACTCTGCTGGGTTTCGAACCCTGGTTTACATGCTGCTAAACCTCTTCCTTACCACTACACCAGCCTGCCTTTTGCAAATGTACCTGAGATCTGGTAACCTTGACTCTATAAGCATTGGTATCAGTGACAAGTCTCTTCAGCTGTGTCTGGTCATGTGTCTGGTTCTTGGCCTATAAAAGCCACTTCCTGTCTCTGTACCTTTGCCAGATTATTGTGGTTCCTGTACGCTCTAATCAAGCTTGTTCCTGTTTCTCCTACCTGTTGCTGATTTTGGACCGTTTTTGACTTTGCTGCTTCTCCTTCCCACTGACCTCGGCTTGCCTCACTACGATTACCATCTCTCTGTTCCAGTCTCCCATCTCTGCTTAAGACCAGAAGGCCACTCAAGGCTCAGGGGCTCAACCACCTGGGTAACAAGTGGCTACCTCTGGCAGAAAACATTGCTGATCTGGCTACTGGACTCCAACACTTGTAACATCAATATCATTACAGATTGATTCTCACTTAACTCATTATGCCTATACACAAAGACAATTGGACGATTTGGACAACCGCGGTCGTAGGAATAATTTGCGCATACGAGGCCTTCCTGAAACTCAGGGAGAGAATTTAACATCAATACTCTCTGAGCTTTTTAACCTGATACTGAGTGAACCAGGTGATAACCCTATAATGCTTGACAGAGCTCACCGCTCTTTGTGCCCAAGAGGTTTATCCGCAGAGGCCCCAAGGGATGCGATATGCCGCCTTCACTATTTCTCCATTAAGGACAACATATTAAAGCTCCTAAGAGAAACGTCGCAACCACTGTTATTCCACAATCATCCCATACAGATCTATCCGGATTTATCCTGGTACACGCTTCAAGCCAGGAGAGCACTTAAGCCAATCACCGAACTACTCAGAAATCGCAATATTAAATACCGATGGGGATTCCCCTTTGCGCTAATTGTCTCAGCCAAAGGCAGCACATTCACGATCACATCCCCGTCAGACTTCCAGTCTTTCTCCAAGCCCTGGATTTACCAGCTACCAACATCATCATTTGGAATTCTCCCCTCATTTGGAATTCTCCCCCACCAAATTCGGACTCAACGTCAACGTTGGCTCACTCCAGCTAAAAAGCGCAGGAACGAGCAAAGATTTCAGTCGCCCTACCAACGTTCAAGAGAAGCTCAAGATGAAGCCCGAGGCCAACACCAAGAATACCAGATCCAGTAGCATCGCTCTCACTGAACTGTGATCCTCTTCCTCAGCTCAAGTTTTGAAAGCCCGGTATCTCTCCCCCCCCCCTTTTTCTCTCCATTTCCCCCCCCCCGCTCCTATTCATTCCTACCCTCTCCATACAGGCAATAAGGGGTATTCGGTCCTCACACAACGGACTCTAGCCTATTGAATGAATGTTCCTGTTTCTGCGTGTGCACCCTCAGAATGTATGACATCTCTGATATAATTCACGTACACCGAGTCGTTGCGCCAGAGGGACTGGCTAAAATCCAGATGAGAGCCAGCCAACACCAGCGGCCTCAGGAACATTGTATATCTGGACCTTTGTAACCATATGGTCACTATGTCAAGTGTAACTCCCAAGCTCACGCAGAGACAGGTTGTATAGAGGCATATGTACTATTACATAACATGTTATATATCTTTGACCCTGTAATTTGCACCTTGTTGCCCACGAGAGTGAGAAAATTGTATCCATTCGGTATATGCATATTTCTGAGACGCAAATTTGTTTCCCCAAGTCACAGAACGGAGCAGAGTTTATGGGTAATACCGATATCGGTCAAATAACTATAACGGCTCATCAATTGTATCTAGTACATCCCAAAACCCAGGCCCCTTGAGAGTACCAGGTTCCAAGCGTAGGCAATCGCCCAAGTACACAGGGGGGTAGGAGAGATGTTCTAACATAGGCAGGGTCACACATAACGCTTACTCTCGAATTGGGCACAATAAAGCAATACTGTTATAGTTCATACATATCGTGCTGTAGTCCAATGGAACTCGATGGTCATTTCTTAGTGCCCTCTTCATGTATCCAAACCCCGCTGATTTTGCCCATACACCGGCAACTACAAAAGTGGTGCACAAACCTGTATATGTCACGCAGCTCTAAGTCGCTCTAGTTAGCCAAAGTAAAGCGACAGGGGTACGATCACACACCACAAGCGCATATACGGGGTAAGGGACAATTGACCCATTTTACAGAACGTATCAAGGTCTACCAAATAATACCAGTATTCGAGGGCATAAAAGATATGACAGCTTAGGGGTCGCAGCCTCTACTTGCCATAGATGAGGCTTCTAGCATCTATTCCGCACAAGGCATTGATAAAGGGGTTAAGCCTAGGAACTCTGGTCGGGTGGTGTATAACATCTATCCAGAAATGGGTTAATACCAAATGGGGTAGCTCCTTGGGGTTGTGTTGACCGCTCCCCCCCCCTCCCCCCCCCTAAAAAAACATGTCACTTATTGCGATATAATGGGGGAACGTTTTTGTTAACTTACTATTGCAAAAACAGCTTGCTGCTTCCTAAGCTTTTGGACACCTGGGTTATAATCGGACTCACATAACACTTGAAAGACAGCTCCTTACAGGTGACATCAGTGCGGCCGAAATAGTTGCAGGAGGTCGTTAGAGAGATCACTCACCCAGCTCATGCCCCTTTCCCCTACTCAGCTCCCTACTCCAAGCCCTCTCCCCCAACCATGCTCCGTCCCTGCCACTCCGCTCCAATTATACCGGCCTGATTAGTAATTAGTCAGTTCATAGCATTTATGCCCCACTTAGTCTTAGTCTTAATGTTATCTATGCATCCAAAAAGCAAGAAAAACATTTAGGATATTTTAGTCCCGGGATTGGATCCCTCAGCCACACCCCCAATAGTTTACATAGGTATCTGCCTTTGTGTCCAGGCAGAGACCCCCTTGTAGAGATAATATATCAATATAGCTGAATTTATACAGTTCTGACTGTACCTAGCTATATACGTTATATATTGTAAGTTGTATACGATATACCTTGTTCTTTGACGTTTTATATTAATCTGTATTTAATTTTTTGCAGCAATTGTACTAAACTTTCTTAAGGCTCTGAAAGTGCAACCACAAAATCCTTTTAGACAACACACAATTTACACGTACGCAAACAGTACTCAAAGAGTTTACTCGCATAGGGAATATTCGCTTTTTCCCCGTTGTATGTGATATAAAGTCTGTGTTAACGTTGACTGTGATACAAAACATAATAATCACCTTTACCCCACACACCACTAGAAACACTTCGAACAAACTTTTTACAGAGAAGACATATATGTAAAATAAATAAATAAATAAAATTAAAAAAAAGGAAAAAAATAAAAAAGGTCGACTATCACCATACTCACACAAAACGCTAAAGGCTTAAACACCCCTGAAAAACGTTCTATAGCGTTGGCAGACTTCCGCAGACACAAAGCGGACATAGTTTTCATCCAGGAAACGCACTTCCGCAAAGACTCAGCCCCTAGATTACAAAACAAAGACTACCCCAACAGCTACTTTGGGAACTACGTAGGCTCAAGATCAAGAGGGGTGGCGATACTAATGGGAAACAATACCAGATTTACATACCAAGATCAAAAATCGGACGAATCCGGCCGTTTTATATTTGTTAAAGGCAAGCTTGGCAACACTCAGATAACTATGGCTAACATCTACTTACCTAACACAAAACAAAACGCAACACTTAAAAACATACTTCAGAAACTATCCTCCTTCCAAGAGGGAATTTTAATACTAAATATTACAAGACCCTGTCTAATACTCTTGCACAGCCATTCGTAGACGCATTCAACACAGGCAACCTCTCCGCCTCCTTACCCACTGGAAGCCACGATCACATTAATCCCGAGACCGGGTAAAGACACCTCAATCTGCGGGAACTACAGGCCTATCTCACTCATAAACATCGATTTAAAAATTCTTACGAAAATTATGGCAAATAGACTAAAACCATTCTTGTCAAACCTAATTCACCTGGATCAATCGGGATTTGTCCCAGGGAGGGAGGCAAAACACAACACTACTAAAATAATCAACCTGATGCACTGGGCCCAAAAACATAAATACATAGTACGTTACTAGCAATAGACGCCGAAAAGGCATTTGACAGGGTCAATTGGTCTCTAATCTCTCACACAACACGCAGTCTGGGTCTCGGACCACGATGGCAAGAGTGGCTCGCAACAATTTACTCGCACCCTTCGGCCCGAATACGTGTCAACGGCCAACTATCCCAAAAGGTCAATATAGCTAACGGAACAAGACAAGGCTGCCCTTTATCCCCGCTCCTTTATATCCTAATCTCAGAACCCTTTTTACAGGGCATCAGGGACAATAAATTAATTAGAGGCCTAACCATCAGAGGAAGGGAATACAAGGTCTCCGCATTTGCGGATGACCTTCTGTTCACTGTCTCTAACCCACTGTCCTCGTTGATACATATCCTATCAGAAATGGAACAATATAGTAAGGTCTCCTATTTTAAAGCGAACTTAACCAAATGCAAATTACTCCCCATCTACTCTAATAAAACGATAAACGCAAAGATGAGGAACAAATTTCACTTCTCGTGGGCAACGCTTTCCTTAAAATATCTAGGGTTCTACATCCCATCCAACCTAAAAAATCTCTATGAAATTAATTTTCTCCCGTTACTAAATAAGATCTCCAAAGATCTACAGGCCTGGAACAGACCTACTTTCGGGTGGCTATGTAGGACCAATATAATTAAAATTAATATTCTCCCTCGCATATTATACCCTCTTCAAACACTACCCATTAGTATTCCAAAAAGGTTCTTCTCCTCCATAAAATCGATCATTACAAATTTTATCTGGTCCAACGCACGTCCCAGAATCGCCCATAAAATTCTAACACAGACTAGAGAAAGAGGGGGTTTAAACCTACCGGACATAGAGATGTATTAGAAAGCAATCCACCTAGCTAGAATTTACGACTGGACGCAGGCGACCTCGACCCATCATTGGGTAATGTTGGAAAACTTGTTCTCAGAGATACCACTTGAAGCACGATTATGGCTCTCGCCGACCCTTCCGCTGACAAGTGTCACGGTTCTCACCAGTTAGACAGACAGCCAGACGTGGTCGCTCCTGGAGTTCCCAACAGGGGACTTGAACCGGGGAACTTCTCAGTCCTAGTCCTGCTTTCTGCCTCTGAGCCACAGCAGCTGTATACAGTGACTACTGATTCCAGTCCTGTTCATCCTGGCATGGCTACTACACCGGGGGCTGCACCTTGACTTGGCTGTGTCTCACCTGACTCTGATCGGTCATCAGCAGGGTATTTAAACCCAGCCTCGCCCTGTGCTCAGTGTCAAGTCTTTGATCCTGTGATCCTGTTTTGTACCAGTGTTCGTTTCATCTGCTTCGTGTTTTTGACCCCGGCTTCTGATTACGTTTATTCTGTTCTCTGGCATCCTTTGACCTCGGCTATCCCTTGACTATCCTGCTGGTTCAGTCCTTGCCTGTCCTGCGTATTTGGTACTGCATCCTGCACAGCCCCCGTGCACAGACCCACAGGCCAGGTGAATTCTTACCTGACCACCTCGGCCTGTGGTTATCTGCAAGGGTGAGCAACATATCTGCGCTACAGACTCCCAACTCAGGTAAGACCCTGACAAAAGACTTGACCAATATGGAGTCCGCAGAGATGTGCTCACCCTGGCCCCAGCAAATGTCCAGCCTGGCCCAAACTGTTTGGGAGCTGCAGCAAGATATTGTATTTCTTAAAGGCGCAGTACATCCAGCCCCGGAACCAGCTTATCCGGAACCGTTTGTCATCATGCCCGACCGATTTGATGGTAGCCGCACGTCCTTTCAGTCATTCAAGATGGATTGCGAGGTGTTGTTTTCTTTAAAGCCTCAAACTTATGCCACAGAATTCATCAGAGTCAGAGCGGCTATCAACCTGTTGTCTGGACGCATCAAAGATTGGGCTCACCAAATGTTGCAGACGAAGAGTCCTGTCCTTGTCAGCTAGGAATCCTTTATTACTGCTATGGACTCACAATGCAAGACCACTATGCCCAAGCCAAGGGCATAGTGGCTGTCTGTCTGTCTAACTGGTGACAACCGTGACAGTACCCCCCCCCCCCCTTTAAAAACGACCTCCGGGCGTAAGTAGGTTCACCATCGTAATAATACACCTCTCCAGGGTCACTATCAGAATCCAGTGAGTCCCCATAGTCAAAGGTCCTTTAAAAACGACCTCCGGGCATAAGTAGGTTCACCATCGTAATAATACACCTCTCCAGGGTCACTATCAGAATCTAGTGAGTCCCCATAGTCAAAGGTCCTTTAAAAACGACCTCCGGGTGTAAGTAGGTTCACCATCGTAATAATACACCTCTCCAGGGTCACTATCAGAATCCAGTGAGTCCCCATAGTCAAAGTCCTCAGTGTGGAATCCCTTAATTGCTTGGGATTTCCCAGTACCAGCTTCTGGTATGGCTGAAGAACTGTCCAGGTTTTTTAGGTTCCGGGTACAGGTGGCAAGTACTTCCACAACTTCAGCAGGAGCAGTGTTCGTAGCTAACAATGCCTTTTCGAACATTTCAAGGTCTTCTTTACGGACCGTAGTGCCATTAGAAGCAATGGCACAATCCACAGGTAAATCCTTTTCAGGTGGGCAGGAAGTAGTGGTGGTACCACAGGAAGTAACTTCGCAGTAGATGCAGGCGGCTCTGGAGCAGGGGGTGTAGTTTTTCCCATGGAAGCCAAGCATGGGCAAGAATAACGGCTCCCATGTAGCTTTTTAGGCTGGTATGCGGTGTACACAGGACGAAGGAAATTAGTACCCAGTCGGAGAGCTGGAGGTCTAGGAGGGTGAACAGGACAAAGCGTGATGAAATGCCCTTTTTCTCCACAGTAATAACACAGGCCATGGCTTCTCCTTCGGTCCCTTTCCCTAGGTGTCACTTTGCAGTGGACAAGTCCTAATTGCATAGGTTCCTCAGGGTCAAGTGGAACATAGGATACCTCTGGAGTTTTCCTGGGAACTGGATCATAAGGGGGCATCACTGGGGTGTAGTGATGGTACTCGGTTCCTTGGTTATGAAGACTCCGCGATTTTTTTAGTACGTGCAGCTGGCTTGGGCATAGTGGTCTTGCATTGTGAGTCCATAGCAGTAATAAAGGATTCCCAGCTGACAAGGACAGGACTCTTCGTCTGCAACATTTGGTGAGCCCAAACTTTGATGCGTCCAGACAACAGGTTGATAGCCGCTCTGACCCTGATGAATTCTGTGGCATAAGTTCGAGGCTTTAAAGAAAACAACACCTCGCAATCCATCTTGAATGACTGAAAGGACGTGCTGCCCGGAGGTCATTTTTAAATGGGGCGGGGGGAGGTACTGTCACAATTCTCACCAGTTAGACAGCCAGCCAGACATGGTCGCTCCTGTAGTTCCCAACAGGGGACTTGAACCAGGGAACTTCTCAGTCCTAGTCCTGCTTTCTGCCTCTGAGCCACAGCAGCTGTATACAGTGACTACTGATTCCAGTCCTGTTCATCCTGGCATGGCTACTACACCGGGGGCTGCACCTTGACTTGGCTGTGTCTCACCTGACTCTGATCGGTCATCAGCAGGGTATTTAAACCCAGCCTCGCCCTGTGCTCAGTGTCAAGTCTTTGATCCTGTTTTGTACCAGTGTTCGTTTCTTCTGCTTCGTGTTTTTGACCCCGGCTTCTGATTACGTTTATTCTGTTCTCTGGCATCCTTTGACCTCGGCTATCCCTCGACTATCCTGCTGGTTCAGTCCTTGCCTGTCCTGCGTATTTGGTACTGCATCCTGCACAGCCCCCGTGCACAGACCCACAGGCCAGGTGAATTCTTACCTGACCACCTCGGCCTGTGGCTATCTGCAAGGGTGAGCAACATATCTGCGCTACAGACTCCCAACTCAGGTAAGACCCTGACAACAAGTCAACAACTGACCGCTCACCCCACAATAAAGCCCACGCTACTCATCTGGTATAATATGGTAAGAACAACAGAGATCTCCACATACCCCTCCCCTCTCTACCCCATCACACACAATCCCAACTTCCAACGAGGACTCTCGGGGAACACCTACCTTAAATTTCACAGTGGCAACATGCTGCACTTAAGAGACATAATCGACAACAAGCATTTAAAAACACTTGCACAATTAATACCTGACATGACACCGACAGGGAACCAAATACTCCACTACAACCAACTGACACACTTTCTCAAAAGCCAGGATCTACTGTCGAAAGGTGTGAGAGACCTATCCAAATTCAAAGAACTCTGTAGCACACATCCCACCACAAAAAAATCACTCTCCATTATGTATAGACTTTCCAGGGAGATACAGAATCCAACGCTCCCAGGTTGGACAGTAAAATGGGAAGACGAAATGAGTTTAAAAATCTCTCCCGAAGAATGGAAAACTATCTTTAAAGCCTCCCATAAAGCGTCCACCTCCACGAGCGCACAGGAAAGTAATTTTAAACAAATCTCGCGTTGGCATTATACACCTGAAAAAATACACAAAATACACAAAACACCCACGAATGAATGTTGGAGATGCCAACAAAACACAGCACACCATTCCCATGTCTGGTGGCAATGCCCCATGAGAGCCAAATTTTGGAGGAGGATCCATACCCTTACCCAAATGGTGCTAGGATCCACTATCCCTTTGCTCCGACATTTTATTTTCCTCCTACCCCTCCCCCCCCCGGACTTAAGGAAGGAACAACGGAGCCTGTTTAACCTGTTGGCTATGGCAGCTTCACAGCTGATTCCAGTTTACTGGAAGCAGTCACGTATACCCACGGTCAGAGAATGGATAGGTAGGGTAGAAAACATCAGACAAATGGAAGAGATTACTTACGTGAAATCAAAAAACTTCCAAACATACTCAAAGATTTGGAAACCGTGGTCTCAATTTCTCCTCTCCCAACCCCCCTAACCCCTAACCTGAGATGTAGCCACACTACACTGCGGATCAATCTAACCTCCCCTCCCATTTACCATTTGTTTCACATTATGCTTTACACTTACTATTTGAGTACTCTAACAAGGAAACAGATGATTATTGGCACATACCGACCCACAAAAGCCTACACAGGAGAAATGGTTAGTAGCGTGTCACAGTAGTCAGATGAACACTTTGATAGCCCAAGCCAGGTTTGGCCGCGGATAGTCTTAACAAAGATGTCCTCAAAGGTGAACCCACCTCATAATGTTATTCATAATGATATCCCAAATCTTTACATATTCTGTTATGTTCTTATTATGTTGGTATTTGTTTTAATATAAGCTTTAAAAAGTTAAAAAATTAAGTTAAAAAAAGTTTTAATAACGTTTAAGTAAAAAATTAAAAAAAATAAACCCTTTACCCAGTCCAAATAAAAATTAACCCCTTCCCTGCTAGTCGATCACTGCCTACAGTGATCAAAATACAGATCACAGTATTATACTGTGATCTAATTTTTTTTAACCCCTGACGATTAACTTTTATTTATTTCTTAACCCTCAGGGGTTAAATTTATTTAATTAACTAATTTAAATATTGTATAATTAAATATTTTGCTAGCTGGGGTGGGTGGGAGTTATGGGAACATGGGGAATTTACAGTTAGTGCTGCTTACTGCTAGTTAGGCGTTAACGGTAAAAAAAAAAAAGCTTAGAAAAATGTTAAATCTGTAAAAAAAAGTTTTACGAAAGTTTAAGAAACTTTAAAAAAATGAATAAGCATAACAAAAGTTTAAAAAATAGTTTTAAAAAGTAAAAAAAAATTAAAAAGTTAAAAAAATACATTTAATAACGCTCATTACCACTACACCTGGTACAAGCTAGCGGAAAAATGATCCCACGCTAAGGTTCAAAATAAGCCTTTTGAAATACCCTGGGGTGTCTACTTTAAGAAATGGTAGGCCTTTGTGGGGTAGTTTGAATTTAAAACCTGCGAAGATGCTTGGAAATTGCACATAGGCCCAGCGTCAAAATCCAAAGTTCTGTAAAAACTGATATGGCTTGTTCTCCAATATGGCACTGTAGCTCCACAAAATAGTGCCAAAGACATTAATTGGGGATGTCTTTTTACTCAGAAGACTTAGCTGAGCATAATTTGTGGGTTTTGAACTTAGTGGCACATATGAAATATACAAAATGCCCAGCAAAAATGCAATCCGTATGTAAAAAATGCACAAAATAATTTTTTACCACATACTTTGGCATGTAATGGTAAAAAAATGGGGGCATGTTAAGGCACAATATGCACCTTATGAGATGCCCTGGAGTGTCTACTTTTAAAAAAGGTAGGCTTTTGTGGGCTTTTTTTGAACAGTCAAACTGTTATAATACCCCAAATGGAAGCATAGGCTCATTAAATCCGTCTCTCAAAATTCTACTGTGAATACTGAAAAGGACAGGTCTCCTATATGGCACTGTAGCTTCACAAAATAGTGCCAAAGACATACAATGGGGGTACCGTTGTACTCAGCAGAAGTAACTGAACACATAATAAAACTTTGTACAGGAATAGCACACACCAACCCCAAAAAACATAATTTTACTCCAATATTTAGCAAAGTTTGGCAGTAAAATGGCTACGTAGAAAGTGTCAAAACAACCTTAGGTAAATAGCCTGTGGTGTCTACTTTATATAAATATATACTTTTGTGTGGCAATTTTGTTTTCTTTCATGGCTATTAAGCTTACAAGACAAACATACCAAATTCTAAAATCGCTCCACATTAAAAGTTTATTTTACTCCTTGTGCTTTGTGACCTGTAACTACCAAAAAAAAACTTAAAATCCCAGACACATTATATATTCTGTAAATCAGAACAACTAAATGAATTTATTTTTAATAACTTTCCTTAACCTGCACTAATTGTGCACACATTATTATTGCAAAAACTGTTAAAAAAAATCAAGATTTTTATTTTTTTGCATTTTTCTGTATTTTTTTAATAATAAATAAGCATTTATGTAAATATATGTTACATCAAATTAAAGCCCTTTCTGTCCTTTAAAAAACGGAACGCAAACAGCAAAAAAATGCAAAAAATGCTTGTGTCATTAAGTGAAAGTCAAGCTTCTGAAGCTCTGTCCTTAAGGGGTTAATGTTAGGATACTGTTCGGTTTTCCTGCAACAAAACATACATATTTGTATTCAGAAATGTCTCACGAGGGGGGGCGGGGCCTGGCTGCTGACCAAGATGGCCGCATGCTGAATGTGCTCCGTGTTAAGCACTCCTGCAAAGCCCTAATTCAGCACTTTTCAACCAATATACTCGACTACCTGAAGGCAGGCAACAGCGGATTTCAGCTCTGCAGCATCTGACAGCATTCTGGGCACAAAATGAGCAGACTGGTCTCGGCACACAACTGCGGCCTACACGGAAGAGCTGGCGTGGAAGACGCGGCCGATCTTCCTGCTGGCTCTCCGGCTGCTAGAGGTGGATACTACAAGGGCTCCCGTTCCCCCCCCTTGCCGGTGGGGGTCATCCCGGCTCAAGCACTCACACCGTACTCACGAACATCCGTTAGCCAAGCGACCCCACATGCGTCCCTGCTGGAGGAATCGGCGGGAGCCAAAATGGCGGACGCAGGTCCTCACACTGCACTACGAGACCCGAAGGACACAACACTCGCCAAACTGGATAAAATATTCGCAACATTTTGGCAGAAGCTCGAGGAAAGGCAACAGGGTGCCAACATGCAAGGCTACTCACCTCCAGCAACAGCAGCAAAGAGCCGGAGCCAGCCCGCACCTGTAGCACCAAGAGCCCGCGGACGGGTAACCTCCACTCGGCGACCACACACCACAGGGGTCTGCCGCTCATCAGCAACCACACAAGCACTGACTAGCACTGCAAAGCGGAGGACAGTCTACAAGAGGAAGACAATACTATGGAAGCCGATTTACCTAAAATGCCTTGATAAGCTACAGCCCACCAGGCGACTGACTGCTGCTTCGCGGAAAGTGGGGAGGCCTGCCGGGGTCAGCCGACTCGATCTGGCCCTACCTAAATCTAGTCATCGGCACGACTCGCACCCGGTAAAAGCCGTAGCCGGTCATAAGGCAAAGCTCCAAGAAGAAGGGCTGCCGTCCCAGGAGACGACCAACGCGACACCACAAGCAAGTACTTACCTGAGCTCCCCAGGGACAAACAAAGCTGTGCACTCTCCTTGCCTAACTGAACACCCCACTGGTCGGGACTGTAGATACCCACTGAGGGGCATCGGATAGCTGCAAACACAGGGCCGTACCCTGCCACAGGCCTTCCACAATGCTAGGCCGCACAGCAGTACTCAACCAAGCCAGTTTAACTTGCTTATCTCATTGCTTGTAGCTTAAAACTCCAGTTATTATGCTCCGTTGTTTGTATATTGTTTTATATGGCTCTCTATGATTATTCCATTTTGTTCATTATCACAGATAGTTAAAGCTGGACAATGGGTGTCAGGGAACAGTGATATAATCTTTATGGTGTGTAACCCCAACATGATCAAACGAGACTCTCAACCAGATCTTCTGTTTCAAAAGATAGCTCAGCTTGTTATGTAAAATTATAAAAATGTGCACAATCTTCCAATGCTATGACACAACTTTCTGATGTATGCTATTGCTGCCATCGTGGCACTTCAAATCTGCTTGTTAATCTCTGCACAATAAAAATAAAGAATTATAAAAAAAAAGAAATGTCTCACGAGTAAAACAGTACCCCCCATGTATAGGTTTTATGGGGTTTTGGAAAGTTACAGGGTCAAATATACGGCCTGTCCATTATTTTATTTTCTGCATAGAAATTTGACAGATTGGTTTGAGTGACCTAGGTTGCCTTTTAGACCGTATGGCAGCCCAGAAATTAAAATTACCCCCATCATGGCATACCATTTGAAAAATTAGACATCCCAGGGTATTCAAAATGGGGTATGGACAGTCTTTTGTAGTAGCCACTTGGGCACAAACCCTAGCCAAAGTTAGCATTTTTTTTTGTGTTTTTTTTTTTACATAAAATCTGTACTTTCACTGATAATATTATTGTTAGTATATCGTTTACTGCCCTGAAACACTCCTAGTTCTGTTCAGTGATGTCTCACGAACACCATGGTACCTCCCATGTATAGGTTTTATGAGGTTTTGGATAGTTACAGGGTCATATAACTATCTTATTAATTTAAGCTTATTAATTTATGCTTTTTCACCTTGAAATTTGTTAGATTAGTTTGCAGTGTCCAGGCTGCCTTTGAGACCGTATGGCAGCCAAGAAATGAAAATTACCCCCATCATGGCATACCATTTGAAAGAGTAGACATCCCAGGGTATTCAAAATGGGGTATGCCCAGTCTTTTGTAGTAGCCACTTGGGCACAAACCCTAGCCAAAGTTAGCGTTTGTTTTGTTTTTTTGAATTTTTCACATAAAATCTGTACTTTCACTGATAATATTATTGTTCGTATATAGTTTACTGCCCTGAAACACTCCTAGTTCTGCTCAGTGATGTCTCATGAGTGCCATGGTACCCCCCATGTATAGGTTTTAAGGAGTTTTGGAAAGTTTTAGGGTCATATATACGGCTTATCCATTTATGCTTTTTCACCTTGAAATTTGTCAGATTAGTTTGCAGTGTCCAGGCTGCCTTTGAGACCGTATGGCAGCCAAGAAATGAAAATTACCCCCATCATGGCATACCATTTGAAAAAGTAGACATCCCAGGGTATTCAAAATGGGGTATGCCCAGTCTTTTGTAGTAGCCACTTGGGCACAAACCCTAGCCAAATTTAGTGTTTGTTTTTTTTGTGTGCATTTTTCACATACAATCTGTACTTTCACTGATAATATTATTGTTAGTATATAGTTTACTGCCCTGAAACACTCCTAGATCTGCTCAGTGATGTCTCACGAGCGCCATGGTACCCCCCATGTATAGGTTTTATGGGGTTTTGGAAAGATCAGGGTCATATATACGGCTTATTCATTTATGCTTTTTCACCTAGAAATTGGTTAGATTAGTTTGCAGTGTCCAGGCTGCCTTTGAGACCGTATGGCAGCCAAGAAATTAAAATTACCCCCATCATGGCATACCATTTGAAAGAGAAGACATCCCAGGGTATTCAAAATGGGGTATGCCCAGTCTTTTGTAGTAGCCACTTGGGCACAAACCCTAGCCAAATTTAGCGTATTTCTGTTGCATTTTTCACATAAAATCTGTACTTTCACTGATAATATTATTGTTAGTATATAGTTTACTGCCCTGAAACACTCCTAGTTCTGTTCCGTGATGTCTCACGAGCGCTATGGTACCCCCCATGTATAGGTTTTATGTTGTTTTGGAAAGTTACACAGTCATATATACAGCTTATCCATTTAGGCTTTATTACATTGAAATTTGCCAAAGTGATTTTCTGGGCCTATATCGCATTTGAGAGAGCATGGCAGCCTGGGTAATAACATTTCCACTATTACGGCATACCATTTTCAAAAGTAGGCAACCCAGAGTATAAGAAATGGTGCATTGCAAGATGTTTGGTCTAACCACTTTATCAGAAATGAAGGACCCACATAGCGGTTATAGCTTTATTTGTGCTTTTTCACACACATGAACTCAATTTTCACAGGACATTTCATATTCCTGATATGAGTTATTGCAACAAAGCCTCACTATTTGTATTTAACATTGTCTCCTGAATGTAATAGTACCCCCATGTACTAGATTCTCTGTTTTGGGGGGGAAGACACGGGGACAAAAATATTAGATGTCCTTTTCAAAGTTGGCAATTTGTCAAAGTGATTTTCTGGGTCTATCTCGCCTTTGAGAGAGCATGGCAGCCTGGGTAATAACATTTCCACTATTATGGCATACCATTTTCAAAATAAGGCAACCCAGAGTATAAGAAATGGTGCATTGCAAGATGTTTGGTCTAACCACTTTCTCAGAAATGAAGGGCCCCCATAGCAGTTATAGCTTTATTTGTGCTTTTTCACGCACATGAACTCAATTTTCACAGGACATTTCATATTCCTGATATGAGTTATTGCAACAAAGCCTCACTATTTGTATTTAACATTGTCTCCTGAATGTAACAGTACCCCCATGTACTAGATTCTCTGTTTGGGGGGGAAGTCACGGGGACAAAAATATTAGATGTCCTTTTCAAAGTTGGCAATTTGACAAAGTGATTTTCTGGGTCTATCTCGCCTTTGAGAGAGCATGGCAGCATGGGTAATAACATTTCCACTATTATGGCATACCATTTTCAAAAGAAGGCAACCCAGAGTATAACAAATGGCATAATTTAAGATGTTTGGTCTAGCATTTTAACAGAAATGATGGGCCCATGTAGCGATTTCTACTTTGATTTTTGTCTTTTTAATCAGATAAATAGCATTTTCACTGGAAATGTGATAATACAGATATTAGTTAGTGCACTAGAGACTTGGGATTTTGATTTAACACTGTTTTCTGAATATAACGGTACCCCCACGTACTATTATTTCAGATTTTACTGATAAGTCACAGGGCAAAATATATTAGATGCCCTTTCAGCTTGTAAGTTTGCCAATATTATTTTCTGGGCCTATGTAGCTTTTCAGAGAGTATGGCAGCCTGGGTGATAACATTCCCACCGTTATGGCAAACCATTTTCAAAAGTAGGCACCCCAGAATATAACAAATGGCATAATTTGAGATGTTAGGTCTAGCCATTTTAACAGAAATGCTGGGCCCATGTAGCGATTTCTACTTTGATTTTTGTTTTTTTAATCAGATAAATAGCATTTTCACTGGAAATGTCATAATACTGATATTAGTTAGTGCACTAGAGACTTGGGATTTTGATTTAACACTGTCTTCTGAATATAACGGTACCTCCAAGTACTATTATTTCAGATTTTACTGATAAGTCACAGGGCGAAATATATTAGATGCCCTTTCAGCTTGTAAGTTTGCCAAAATTATTTTCTGGGAACTATGTAGCTTTTCAGAGAGTATGGCAGCCTGGGTAATAACATTCCCACCGTTATGGCAAACCATTTTCAAAAGTAGGCACCCCAGAGTATAACAAATGGCATAATTTGAGATGTTTGGTCTAGCCATTTTAATAGAAATGCTGGGCCCATGTAGCGATTTCTACTTTGATTTTTGTCTTTTTAATCAGATAAATAGCATTTTCACTGGAAATGTCATAATCCTGATATTAGTTAGTGCACTAGAGACTTAGTATTTTGATTTAACACTGTCTTTTGAATATAACAGTACCTACATGTACCATGTTTCCAGGTTTTTATTATATCACATGAATAGAACAGTACCCCACATACACTTTGATCTGAAGGCATTAATTAATTTATATACTAAAGTGAGTAATTAATTATCTACCTGCCTAACACCTACTACCCGCCCTCAAAAAATTATATAAATGTACTGATCACAGTATAGGCAGTTGCAATCAGTACACTGAAAGGGTTATTTTTAGATCTATAAAAATAACCCTAAAAAAGTCAGTCTGATCAGAGAGCCCTCTGATCACAGTGATCACTGATACAGTACTGTACAGCAGATAAACTGTACAGTATAGTGATCACGGCAGCGGGGAAAGGGTTAAGGGAGATTTGGGTTGCTGCGACTGACACAAAGGGTAAAAAAAATTAGAAATAATTTTTTTGACCCAAAAAAGTTTTTAAAACTGAAAGGGTTATTTTTTGATCTGTAAAAATAACCCTAAAAAAGGTCAGTCTGATCAGAGAGCCCTCTGATCACAGTGATCACTGATACAGTACTGTACAGCAGATATACTGTACAGTATATTGATCACGGCAGCGGGGAAAGGGTAATGGAGATTTGGGTTGCTGCGACTGACACAAAGGGTCAAAAAAAATTAGAAATGTTTTTTTGATCCCAAAAAAATAATAAATAAATACCCTAATCAGGTTGATCACAGTAATATGCTGTGATCAGCACTGAAAGGGTTAAATAAAATTAAAATTTTAAAACTTTCTTTTTCCACAGGAGCTGCAAAAGCAACGATCTCTCTGCCTCTCTCTCTCAGATCGAAGTGAGGTGAGGAGAGGGGCAGAGACAATGTGTCAGCCAGTGATCTGAGATGTCTGTGACTGGCTGTCACTGTGATCACCTCCTACAGATCGCGGTAATTGGCCACAGGGGGGAGTGCCTGGGTGGTACAGGCATGCCCCCCACCGCGATCTGTAGGGGGCTAATGGCTGCAGTTACATGTGTCAGCCAATAGGCTGACACATAATAACACTGATCGCACTGACAGGCTATGGCAGCCTGTCAGTGTGATCAGACTGCAGCCTGACAGTGCAGATCGCGGTCACTGACCCCAGGGGGGCTGCCTGGGGGGCCAGGCATGTCCCCGACCGCGATCTGCTGCAGGAGAATGCGGCCGGCTCCATGTGTCAGCCGATTTAAAATCGGCTGACACATGGTAAATACCGATCGCAGTGACAGCCTGTCACTGCGATCAGAAGCTGCAGACCGCGGTCCCCAGGCACAGGGGGGCTGCCTGGGGGGCCATGTGCCGCCGGCCACGTGGGGGGTAAGACCGCACAGGACCTTCTATGCCGTCCTGCGGCGTTTAGAGCCGGCCAATTAAGGACGGCATAGAACGTCCTGCGGTCTTAAGGGGTTAAATATTGTGCAAAGTAGAGTTTAGTTACTTCTCCATGATATTTGATGGTCATCCCATACATGCAGCTGCATGGATGCTTAATTGATGACTTTATCACAGTTTATCATGGTATGGATTTGTTTTTGTTTTGTTTTTCTTCTCTCTATAAAAATGGGCTGATAAATGCTACTTTATAAAAAAACAGGATCTAAAACAAACACTAGATATTTATTGTGCAAAGCGAGATGCATTTTAGAGAACAGCAAGAAAATTAATTTTCATGTTTGAAGTCCTTATCTGCACAATCTCTGGCACATGCTGCCACTGAGCTATTCTACGTTGTTTCAGGCATTCTACTGAAATGTTTAAAAAAAAAATCAATAACAATTTATTCTTTCTTTGCACCCCAAGCATCAATAGTAAATAATAATGTCACCTCCAGTATGCCTGCAGAACATGGTCACAAACAGTCTAGCCAATACAATGCAGCTTTCTGTGGCTCTATATTGATGCCAGCGTTATTCATTGTGTTGGTTCTCACAAGGGAGAAATATTTTAGAAATACATGCAATGAGGTCAAGTTCTAGTACTGCATTTAGTAAAAGGCCATGCCACAATTTAGAGAATACATTGAAGTTGAAAACTGAACTATCTGTGGTTTTATGCAATATTCACTTATTTGCTCAATTAATTGGCTACGTCATATCTGCATCTACATGATAATTATATCAAAATTTGTGCAACTTTTTTTTTGTCAAGAATAGTAAAAGTAATTAAAGGTATAATTGTGATTAGAATTCCTGAAGATAATTTATAGCCAATTTATACACGATAAGTACTTGAAATCAAAGAAGACTTGACATACCTCAAAATGGAAAAAGAACAATGTTCTATAATTACTTTTAATTTAATTTGATGGAGAATATTTTATTTATTTTTGAGAATTAATATGTAGAATTCCAGTGCTTAAGTGCAAAAATGTTAAAATAGGATATGTATATTTTTCATAGCAGAAGCATTAAATTGATAACAAAATCTTTCTGAAATGGCAAAAATGTATGCTCTATACATACGTGTGACTGGTGGGGATGCATTTTCAATTTCAATCATGTAGATGTTTTTTAAACCTTCAGTCATAAGGGAGTTTAGTCAATCCCCTCATAAGTTGCAGGATAAAGCAACCTATATGGGGTCACTTGTAAGTTGAGTGTTCTGAGTTAGTTCTAGCCAGAATCCAGAAGGTAAAATCACATTATTAGATGGGTAATTTCTCTGGCATTAGAGTAAAGTATTGATCAAGTCCTTGCATCTTTCTGTTTTGCAGCCCCTGTGAAGTTTTCCCACTATCGTCAAGAAAATAGACAAGACCCTGAGATGCTTTCATCCTAAGGAAGCTTAATGTGTGGTTATTTTGATTATTATTAATGTATTTTATTTTTTATATAGCGCCAGCAAAATTCTGTAGCGCTGTACAAACTGGACTAACAGACATGTAATTGTAACCAGACAAATGGATGCACAGGAATAGAGGGGTTGAGGGCCCTGCTCAATGAGCTTACATGCTAGAGGGAGTGGGCTATAGTAACACAAAGGGTATAAGTAGGGGTAATAAAATAGGTTGCTAGAAAAGTATTCACTGGGAACTTGGCAGGTTATTTTTGACAGTTGCAGCAGAGGAGTCATGGGGGTTGAGGGGGGATGAAAATCCACTAACAGTTTAAATGATATGTTTTCCTGAAGAAGTGTGTTTTCAAAGATTTTTTTTGAAGGAGTGGAGACTGGGTGAGCATTTAACGGAGAAGGGAAGGGAGTTCCACAGAAAAGGTGCTGCCCTGGAGAAGCCTTGGAGGAGAGCATCAGATGTGGGAATACGGACAGAGGATAGATTTAGGTCTTCGGCAGAGCGCAGGGGCCTCTAAGGTGTATACTTGTGTATTAGGGAGGATAGGTAGGGTGGAGTAGCATTATGTAGGGACTTGTAAGCAAGCACCAGAATCTTAAATTGAGCCCTATATCTATATCTGGAAGCCAATGTAGGGACTGACAGAGGGGGAGGTGCGGGAGGTGCGGTCTGACAGGAAAATGAGCCTTGCTGCCGCGTTCATAATAGATTGCAGTGGTGATCTGAATCCAGTATTTAAAATGGAGAGTACAAGCGCTTATATACGTAGTGTTATATCTTGGGTAATTCAGAAAATTTTTCATGAGCTGCTATACCACCGTGTTTATCTTTCTATCAGAAATTGTGGAGAGAAGGAATATCCGGTGTAGCGCTCTAATAGTAGTGGATATAC
The DNA here is from genome assembly GCF_036172605.1 of Pelobates fuscus. NCBI lineage: Eukaryota > Metazoa > Chordata > Amphibia > Anura > Pelobatidae > Pelobates > Pelobates fuscus. The sequence continues at coordinate 253,508,597 of NC_086318.1, forward strand.
TGGTGTATAGAAAAGACTAGATATACCTTAAGTGGTCATATGCACTTATATGCAGTCCCAATGTATTTAGATATACCTTAAATAAAAAACACAAATATACAGAACATAGTGCAACCTGTATAAAATAAAATACTAGAAAATAAATGTGTAGAATGCTAACTCACACTTTTCTGAGCTAAAACACTAGCTCAGGTATATGCGCCTTTGGGTCCGTAGAGGCGACCCTCACTCTCCTTTAAATCCAAATTTCTCCAGGGGTTGTATCCTAGATAATAAGTATAGGAGGAAAATATAGCGTAGTACAGTCTGTATACTGGGTATGTATTATGAGGTAATTCTTATATACTCACAATCCCTGAGCCAATATATCAGCTCACTTCATAGGATGTATGTGGTTAAGGACCACATTCCTTCTTTGTAAAAGCAGGTAAAAATAAAAGCCGTAAGTGTAAAAAATATAATTTATTTATAAAAAGTATAATTAAACATATAGTATAAAAATATATATATTATATCAGAGTAACACTTATTTGGCTATAGTCCAATAGATAATACTGTGTGCTCACTGTACCTCCAGAACGCGTTTCACCAATAGGCTTTCTCAGCTGGAAAAAATGCTGTGAACTCATCTGGTTACTTCCGGGTAGATGATGAACCGGAAGTGAACACTTCATCATCTACCCGGAAGTAACCGGATGAATAGGAGGCTTGAAGTGTAGAACCGGAAGTCAACACTTCATCATCTACCCGGAAGTAAACAGATGAATAGGAGGCTTAAATCGCAGGGCATCTCCGTTTCCATAGAGATTGCCCACGAAAAAAACAAGCCCAAAGACAGACAAGCTGCAATCAACAGTGATATTTAAAGCAGGAAGGAGAGTTCCTTAGAGTTCACAGCATTTTTTCCAGCTGAGGAAGCCTATTGGTGAAACGTGTTCTGTAGGAACAGTGAGCACACAGTATTATCTATTGGACTATAGCCGAATAAGTGATTATATATATTTTTGATATTATATGTTTAATTATACTTTTTATAAATAAATTATATTTTTTACACTTACAGCTTTTATTTTTACCTGCTTTCCCAAAGAAGGAATGTGGTCCTTAACCACATACATCCTATGAAGTGAGCCGATATATTGGCTCAGGGTTTGTGAGTATATAAGAATTACCTCATAATACATACCCAGTATACAGACTGTACTACGCTATATTTTCCTCCTATACTTATTATCTAGGATACAACCCCTGGAGAAATTTGGATTTAAAGGAGGGTGAGGGTCGCCTCTACGGACCCAAAGGCGCATATACCTGAGCTAGTGTTTTAGCTCAGAAAAGTGTGAGTTAGCATTCTACACATTTATTTTCTAGTATTTTATTTTATACAGGTTGCACTATGTTCTGTATATTTGTGTTTTTTATTTAAGGTATATCTGAATACATTGGGACTGCATATAAGTGCATATGACCACTTAAGGTATATCAAGTCTTTTCTATACACCAGTATATCCACTACTATTAGAGTGCTACACCGGATATTCCTTGAATCCGGTATTTGTTGACCCAGCAAATATAGATGTATATAGTCAGACAAAGATAAGGGGGGGTGTGCCCTTCCCCCCTTTATCATTCAATCTGTGTCTCTCTAAGAGTAATAAGCGACTACTACTTTGAAGGGAATGTCTTGGTTCAAGATTTTATGGATGATTAGCTAATTTATCTCAGCTCTAATACATACCCTTGATTTGTGAGAGAAGACTGGCTGCTATTCTTTCTCAGTAGACTCCAACTGTCCCATGCTATTCTTTACAACATTGAATATCAATGGATCATAGTGGATCAGATATAATGGACACAGAAGATACCTTTCCCATTTTCCTTTCCTTACCTGATGTCAGAGAAGGACATTTGCTGGCAGTCCCTAGACCTGATCTGTTGACTTTCCATTTTTCTGCAATATATATATATTTTTTTTTTAGCAATTAATGTTTTTATTTTTGTTGAGATTATATCATATTCCAAATGAGCAATAGTATCAGCAACAGCTACATATTGAGTAAGATTGGACACAGCAGAAAGAATCAGTAGAACTGGCACATATAAAAACAATTAATTTTTTGGATTAAAAATTGAGAAAATGCAAAAAAAAAATGTGGCAGGAGTATTACAAGGCATTAGCCATACTGTTCGAGCATAGTAATACCACAAAGCTACTATTGCTATAAGAGAGTTAAAGAAAGTACTGTATGGGGGGTATGCAACTCCAGTAGGAAAGATGGGAAAGAGTAGACCTTAAACATGCAAAATTAAAAACATACAAAATTAGGCTTTCAAACTTCCATTACTGGGTGGCAGCAATAAATATAGTACACATCTGCCCCAATATATGCAATAAAAACCATACATACATACATACAAGACAAAAATTACTTGCATACTATTCTTAATTCGTATGACCATTTAAATAACTGGAGGTTCTCTATTACCACTCCAACGGCTATTCAAGTGTAAGCATACCTGCCACGTCAAGGCAAAACCTCTTAGTAATACTTCCTGATTAGTTTTAAGACTATGTCCTCTTGTTGTGGTAGTTTTTCATATTTTAAATATAGTCTCTTATTTTACTGTGTTGATTTCCTTTTATGTATTTGAATGTTTCTATCATATCCCCCCCGTCTCGTCTTTTCTCCAAGCTATACATATTTAGTTCCTTTAACCTTTCCTTGGAAGTTTTATCCTTCTCTGAACTCTCTCTAACGTATCAATATCCTTCTGGAGATACGGTCTCCAGTACTACGTACAATAGTCCAAGTGAGGTCTAACCAGTGTTCTGTACAAGGGCATGAGCACTTCACACTTTCTACTGCTAATACCTCTCTATATACAACCAATCATTCTGCTTGCATTTCCTGCTGCTCTATTACATTGTCGAGGCAACAATGTAATAGAGTCTTACACTAACAATTCCTCCCAGCTGATTTCAGTTAAAAGGTTAAACCTCTAATGAGACAGAAAGGGTTATTTTTCTAAACCCCAACACATTTAATAACCCTTAATAGGGAATGCGTAGGGTGGTCAGTAGCACTGTAAAATGACTGTGTAATACAAAAGCAAATACAGACATACACAATAAAGTCCTGCTCCCCTTACTTCTGGGCGGAAGCAATAACTATTATACACTTTAGATCCAATACATACAATAAAAAGCAGATAAAAAAGTTATTTGCACACTATCCAAAATTCTTATGCACATATAAATAACTGGATAATCACTCCAATGGCCATTCAAGTGTTAGCTAACCTGACATGTGAAAGCAAACCCCTTAGTCTATTGATTCCAAGATGCCTCCCACGGCAGAGACAATTGGTTTCTCTGGGGATATTTTACTATCTGTATGGATCTTGGTGAGAGTGTTAGTAACAGGTGTCCTTGGAGAGCATTGTGTCATGTATTGGTATAGTGCTGGAGATAGAAAACTGGCTTCCAGATCTCTTTGTAATGTTTGTTCCATACAATAAGATGTTTAATAGAGGGTATCGGGGGGTGGAGCAATGACGTAGTGGGCGTAACTTCGTCCTCGTGGAACACTGCTGAGGGGGAAATTGAGGGAGTCAACAGAGTGAGGAGAGGACGGCCCGGTATGCTATACAACTCCCAGGGAAACAGAGAGGCAGGGAGTGGGAGAGCAGAAGATCAAACTGACTGCCAGAGGTTTGCTGCAAAGCCAACGCTATCACAGCTGTTTGTGAAGCAAAGAGCAAAGGAGGTCTGGGTGCCTGGAGTGTCCCTTTAAGGAAGAACTGTTAATTTCCCTGTTGTAACCTTGTAACCTACAAATACAAGGGATAGAAGGAAAATTAAACTGGATGAAACATAATGAAAAGGTCCACATAGAAGAACACCTGGCACTGGAAAAGAAAGTGGCTGATATGGAGAACAAATTGATAGACCTGGAAGACCGGTCAAGACGAAACAACTTAAGAATTAGAGGAGTATCAGAACAAATAAATGCAAAAAAGCATGGAGCCATATGTAGAGGACTTTATCAAACATTTGGAGGTGGAATGGGACTCTAGAATCCCTATGATGGAGAGATGCCATAGAGTGAATAAACCTAAAGGTGTCCCAGGCCACCTTCCAAGAGATGTACTGATATGCTGCACCTCTTTTAAAGTTAAGACGCAAATATTGAGAGCCATAAGAAGTAACAAATGCGCAGAAGAATACGAAAACATGAAAGTATTTTATGATTTGTCATGGCCAACTAGACAAAAGAGAAACTTTTTCAGATGGCACATCAATTTTGAGAGAACAATATTAAGTACCGATCGGGCGGTTACCCACAAAAATTATCATATTACAAGAAGGAAGGATTACTCCCTTAAATCGAGCAGCTGATCTAAAAAGCTGGCTAACCACAAATAAAATTAGAAGTACCGGTAGCTCCAATCACCAGTCAATAAAATAATAATATATATAATAAAATAGCGAGGTCACAACTACCTAAAATAAATTGGCACTAGCGACACTTAACTCCTCAAGTAGGGAGGATGAAAGAGAACAACATATGAAAATAAGAACTCTGGATAATTATATACTTATATATCTGTACTTTTTTTTTGTGACTAAGAGCACAAGGGTTGTCAGGGTATTTATATCGGCAGACATTTGTGCTATGATAGAAATACAAAGTGTATATTCTGAAGTCATTGCTAAACAGACCAGACTCCATTTTGTTATTCTCAAGTTAACAAAGACACAACATTTCTTTCCTTTCTCTATTGCTGACCGCTTAGCCAGAGCTGAATGGAATGTGTATATAACCAAACCAAATAGATAAGACATTGAGAACAGGGGATGGACAGACTGTATAAATTCTATTCCCAGACTTAGGTGACAGAGGAGATTAAATAATTAAATTTTACTTTCGATATTGTACAACGTCCCATTATAGTTTAAGGTGAAACTTAGTTCACAAACTATCAATTTTAGGAATTACAGCAGAATTTGCAGACGCATAGTCTGGACAAAACTGAGAAAGACCCTTTGATCTGACAGAAGATTTGAGTTATTGAATACATAAAGATAACGTAAATGACGTCAAAAATAGCCACCAGGAAAAGTTAACTCTTTCCTGGATAGGTATGTCTAGTGGAACAATACTGCCATCTAGAGTCTGAATATTAAATTGGTTACCTAGAAGGGAACCACACCCCACATTTGTGATTGGCTATCACCTAAGGAATTTTTCCCTTTAAAAAGTTAAGACAAGGGAAGAGAGGGAGGATTCAGAGAGATTCGAAAATTCAAGGATTGAAGAGAGGCATTACAACACTCTCGGGGGATTCAGAGAGATCCAGGCAGAATCGGGCGACCAGAGTAACCAAGAAACTCTCACACTCCATGCAGAGAAAGAGATCTATGACATTTAGCTAACTGAGGATATCTGATGAGAAAATATCTACATAACTGGTAAATATACAGGCATTTAATTAATTAATTTAAATTAATTAAAATTAATAGCATGATATATGACTGGATAAATCATGTTTGATTTCATATTTAGAAATCTTAATTATTAAAGAATATATATATGGTTATAGCATCCTATCGGCAGCTGGGATCAATATAATCATTAATGTATTTGTGTGATTAATATCACGTTAGCATATCATGACCATTTATCCAGCTGTATTGATTGGCTCTAAAATAAGATAAAATATCTATTTAGGCAAATTAATTAAAATATCAGCTTATGTAACATGTAGATTTCTCATTGGATGGATCAAGGAGTGATTACTGACTATTTAAATATTATTTTTTATTTAATATTACATAGGAGTAAATCTTAACTACTTAGGAGGTCTAACCAGCATTGAAAGGGTTACTTCTGCCAGAAAGTTTTATTGCAGCTCTAAGGAATGCTCTGTCTCCTTAAAACTTTGTTTCCTTAGCTGTAAAGAAAGGGTCGTAAATCAGTCTTGACAGCTAATGGAGTCTATGCTGTACTAACCAGGAAGTAAATTGCCTATTGTATTGCATATTGTTTTTATACTGCATATTAATTATTATTGCCATATTGTATTACATATTCATGTTGTACTCGAATTCCATTGATTATTATCATGCATGTTACTCATCATTATTATTTAAATTGTTAAGAAATAAATATCTATTTTTATAACAATTTGTGATTTTTAATTACCGGTATATGGTTATACATTTCATTTAACACGATAACGATTAAGGATCTGAGAGTTGAAATCGTGGGCAATTCTCTCTGTTTACAATTATTATCCCATAAATATCCCCACAAATTGGAGGCACTGTCGCTGAGATCGTTTAAGTTGAAATTATATTCCATATACAATAATAATATTTGTGTAATTCATGCAATTAATCTTAATATAGAAAAGAGTTTTGTATTGAGATTAAATCATTGTATAAAATATGGCCAGCGATACATCTGTAACAGATAATACTGAAATAATTGAAGACTTAAGAAAACATGTTTTAATCAATATTCATACACATATGAAAAATGATTTAAGCTATGACGTTTGGTTAAAGAGCGTAGAATGGGATGCTAAACGGACGCTTATGACTGATGAACACATACTGAAACAACTTAAAGTAATTGCTGAACAAAAGAACATAGAGAAAAAGATGGGGTACATAATACACTCCTGGCCTTTCTTTATGACAGCACTTCTTAAGGCGTTAGATGAAAACAAGGTATTGAATACCAAACTGGACACGTACAGTGAACAATTTGGCATTCAAGATGGGAAATACCAAGATTTACTTGCTGAGCATAAAACCCGTCAGGCTGATCATGAAAAAGAAATGACAGCTTTGATGGATAAATATACACAGGAAATAAATCAGCTCAAAATGCAATTGGATAAATATGAAGAGGAGAGTCTGAAATCAGGCAGTGAGGTTAGTAGTCATCATTCTGTGCCAAAAAGTTGCACAAAAATGAAAGAAAAGACTATCTATAAATCCCCTCCTTGTCATGATTTTCCCACACCAGACCAGGTTTTCATAAAACAGTCTGTAAGGAATGAGGTGAGTAATTCAGGAATATCACCAATGAAACAGAATTCTCCATCTCCTGGCATTGCCAAACAACCTTGGCAATCTTGGGCAGAACAGTTTGAAAAAGCTGTCTTGGCCAAACTTGAGAGGGAGAGTCCAGTTCAAGGTGATAGGAATGAAAACAGACATGGTTCTGTACACTGGCAGGATTCTGATGCTGATCAGAATTGTGACAGTGAACAAGAAGCTCAGAGTGATGGGAGTGAAAGTGATTGCACTGTTCACTCTGAAGGCCATGTGACTGATATGCCATCTGCACTGTTGGACGGGTCTAATTCCTCTTCGGCAGACAGATCGCATAGACGTTTAAACAGAAACAGAAGTCGTAAATCAACGACGCCCGTTTATGAATCGCTAAAGGTTGTTAAGTTCCTTAGAGAGACTGTCCCACAATTTTCTAGAGGTTCAGGAAACATATCTGAACATCTGGAAAATTATGATAGAGCAATGAATTCATTGGGCATGTATGATGACATTCAAAAGAAATGGTTCATTACATGGACCTTTGATTCAATGTGCCGTGTTTATCTTGAAAGTCTTCAAGCTATGCAGTTAATGTCCTGGTCCAAAATGAAATATGAAATAATCATGGAATATGGTAAGTATAAAACCGTTGCTTCTGCAAAGAAGGCGCTTTATAACTTAAAGTGCCGTCCAGATCAAAGCCCCAGAGAATTTTTAGTAATTCTTAAGAATGCATACTCCGTGGCCCAAAGAAAACCCAGGTATGAAAGCACAGACTTCAAAGATCTGTATTTTCATGCCATGCCGGTAAGTATACAAATGAATCTTGCAAGAGATTATGATTGTAAGCTACCATTAGAATGGCTAGTCAGTCAGTGCATGAAATTGTATACTATACACCATGCACATGACGAAAATCAGCCAAAGGTTAAGAAACCTGGTGATAAAATGGTGTCAGAGACTAAAATTCAGTTAGGTTTAGAAACCCAACAGAAAAAGAGGACCTATTCTGAGGTTTTGAAAACACCAAAGCCCCAGAAACAGGAAAATACCAGAAACAATTCTGCAAACTCCTCTGACAATAACTCTGAAAAATCCAATGCCAATGGGAATAAACGCCCCTGGGTTAATAAAAACCAAGGCAATTCCCAATGGAGAAGGAATCCTCAGGGAAATAGGAGATATGGAAACAGAAACAACCAATCTGCTTCCAATAACTCCCAGCAGTCTCAGCCATCCCAGCCAAACTCTAATGGTCAAAGACAAAACGGCAATGGGGGAAATAATTTGCGTCATCAGGTTGGTCAATTGACAGATCAGATGGGCAAATTAATGGAGCAAATGACAAAAATCAACCAAGTCTTTGCTATCAATCCTTTTTTAGGAACAGCTCAAATTGCAGAGACACCTGTTCAATTGCAACAGCAACAACAAGTGCCGCAGCAAATATAGCTACAGTGACTAAACAGGATAGGTTGTCAGTAGATGTAATGCCTAACCCTGTTTCCTTTCGAGGTACTAACAGTCAAATAAACAATAGTTGTGTTAGGAAACCTATTGCCAATCCCGTCACTTCACTTCCGGGTGAAGGAGGCGCAACGTGTTCCTCTGTTTTTTCATTTCAGCCAAAGGCTAAAATAGCCCCAGCAACCACTAGTTTCCAGGATCCAGACCTGAAAGGGTTAACTGATGAGATGCCGACCACTAGTTCCCGCTTGACAGTTCAAGATAATCCTAAAAAGGATGGGCCTGTGGGTAAGACTGAGCATTCCTCAGTACAGGTAGAAACTACTGCTGTGACCGGTAATGTATGGAAAACAAGTAATATGTTGACACATTCTAAATTCTTATGTGAATTAGAAGAACATGAAGGAAGATACTACATGTCTGTAGAAATACAGGATTCGCTACCCCAGCCTTTCAAAGGGTTAATAGATACTGGTTCACAAGCCACGATCTTATCCAATACCTACTTCCAGCAGGTAATGGACTTAGCCACGGATAAGCCGAAGCTAAGAAAATTCCCCAATGCTCTGTTGAGTGTTGGAGGAAATGCACTTCATGTTATTGGCAATACCTGGTTAAAGTTTAAAATAGGTAACAAAACCTTTAGACACCCGGTGATAGTGGTAGATCTCCCCTATAACCGACTGATTCTAGGTATAGACATACTCAGAAGACTTATCACAATTATTGACTGTGTGAATGGAATTGTATGGTCACAAGCTAAGGTTCCTATAACCTATGAGAAATCACATGTACAATCTGATCGTAACTGCCATGTAATAGAAGAAAGACCTGACTCGATAGAGGTACATTTTAGGAATAGTCAGTCACCTGACGTGACTATCCTGCAGGTGAATGACGCAATCGCACCTGTAGATGAGCATTCCGTAAGAATTGCTCCAGAGAGGATCCAGAATGTCTCTCTGGAAGGTGATGTTTTAACCATTTCTCTCCACAGGGACTATGTTGAATCTGTAGATCTGGCAGGTCATGCTCAATTCCTTGCCAGAATTGAAAGGGTTAATAACAACTTATTCTTTCCTATTCAGATAAATGACTTAGGAAGAAGTAGTTATGCAAAGCTGGACTTAAAGAGTGAGAACAGCTATATTAGCAGAAGTCTGTTAAAGCAGATTGCTAATCCTAAAATGATCAGGTACGCTTCCCCACATGACAGGTGTATCCAGAACCTGGATTGCGAATCAGAGAGTCATAATGTGATAGCAAAATGTTTACTATCTATCTCCATCGGAAATAAGACAGTTAAACATCTATTCCTAGTGATAGACGAACCTCGCTATCAGGTTTACATTGGCAATGATGTCCTACATCGCTTTGCCATACACCTTGATCTGATTAATTCCAACTTGTGGACAAGGTTAAAAGGCAATCCTTGTGGATACCTACACGAGGAAAACGCCCTAAAATCAGGACAAATACTACCATATGCGGTAAGTATCCAAGTACCTGATGACATAACCATTCCACAAGGGACAAGTAATTTTCTTTTACCCCTACAGATCAAGGAGGGTCAGAGATTAGAAAACTCTGATGCCCTAATCTGTTTATCCAACAGGATACAACAATTAGGGATGGTGGTAACACATACACCAATGGTAAGTATTGGTAAGAATCCCACCTATATCATGGTCAACAATGTTACACCCAATAGTGTTACTTTACCAAAAGGAACATTATTAGGTCTAGCATTGGATGCTGAGTACTATACATTTGGTTTCCAAAACCAAATTATAGGCCTCATCCCTGAAGAATACTTAACTGAGGACGAAATTGTCGATCAAATATTCCATTCCTCCCCAGAAGGATTATTCACTATCCTATCTGCATATCCCTTCAACGTCGAAGACGGCTCGTGTAAAATCGAAGAAGCATCAATCACCTTCGATCATCCGCTCAATGAGCAGGAATCACAAGAGTATCACGACCAAAGAGAAAAGGTAAGTCAACACCGAACTGACCTAACTTCTAGGCTTGAAGAAGCTTATGAGATAGGCCAGCCTGAAATCTTTCCAGGATTTCAGGAAAGGCTAGAAGAGCAAATATCTTTAGCTGACGGTTGCTCCAACGATGTTGAGCGGCAACAGCTAAAGGAAATCCTTTTGGAATTCCAAGATATTTTTGCCAAAGATTCCTACGACTGTGGGTTAACTAACCTCCACGTAGCCAGAATACAAACTGATCCAAATTTACCACCTGTATTTATCAAACAATATAGACTCCCATTAGCGTCATATGATGGTCTACAACAGTGTTCCCCAACCCCCGGGCCGCGGACCGGTACCGGTCCGTGGATCAAACGGTACCGGGCCGCCCAGGGGTGTGCGAGCCTGCCGGCTCATGCAGGGCTGGCATTGCCCAAGTGCCAGCCCTGCAATGTGCCTGCGGACCGGAGGGGAGATCAGAGATCTCCCTCCCCGGTCCGCAGGCACTGTGCTGACAGCCGGCAGGGGAGGGAATGAGAGAGGACCCGGAAGCTCTTACCTGCAGCTCCTCCGGGTCCTCCTCTAGCGAGATTTGGAGCGTTGCCGCGGTAACCACGGCAACGCTCCAAATCTCGCGAGAGTGAACTCTAGCCCTGTAACTGGGCTAGAGTTCACCTCACCACCACCGGACCACCAGGGATTCCCCACCGGACCACCAGGGACTCCCCACCGGACCACCAGGGACTCCCCACCGGACCACCAGGGACTAAGAAATGTCCCCCCTCCTCCCAGTAAAGGTAAGAAGGGAGGGGGGACATGAATATATTAATTTTAATTAAATAGATAAAAAAAAAAGCCTCCCTACCCTCCTTACCCCCCATACACACACTGCCCCCATGCACACACTACACACACTGCCCCACAAACACTGCCCCATACACACACTACACACACAGCCCCACAAACACTGCCCCCATACACACACTACACACACAGCCCCACAAACACTACACACATTGCCCCATACACACTGCCCCCATACACACACTACACACACTACCCCATAGACACACTGCACACACTGCCCCACAAACACTGCCCCCATACACACACTACACACACTGCCCCATAGACACACTGCACACACTGCCCCACAAACACTGCCCCCATACACACACTACACACACTGCCCCCATAGACACACTGCACACACTGCCCCACAAACACTGCCCCCATACACACACTACACACACTGCCCCCATAGACACACTGCACACACTGCCCCACAAACACTGCCCCCATACACACACTACACACACTGCCCCCATAGACACACTGCACACACTGCCCCACAAACACTGCCCCCATACACACACTACACACACTGCCCCCATAGACACACTGCACACACTGCCCCACAAACACTGCCCCCATACACACACTACACACACTGCCCCATAGACACACTGCCCCCATACACACACTACACACACTGCCCCCATAGACACACTGCACACACTGCCCCACAAACACTGCCCCCATACACACACTACACACACTGCCCCGCAAACACTGCCCCCATAGACACACTGCACACACTGCCTCACAAACACTGCCCCATACACACACTACACACACTGCCCCACAAACACTGCCCCCCATACACACACCGCAACTCTCACACACACTGCCACCCTCACATACACACTGCACCGCTCACACACACATACACACCATTTTGAGTCTGTCTTTATGTGACTGTGTTTGTGATTTTCTGACTATGTATGTGTCTGCGTGTTTTTTTTAATATATGTGACTGTTTTTTTTTGTCTTATTAAATTAAAACAAGCGGGCCACGGAAAAATTATCAAACGTTTACCGGTCCGCGGCGATAAAAAGGTTGGGGAGCACTGGTCTACAAGACATCATTCAGAATCTAAAGGAAAGGGGTATTATACGTCCAGTGCACAGTTCGTATAATAATCCGATCTTGGGGATTCTGAAACCTAATGGACAATGGCGTTTATGCGCTGACTTACGACAGCTAAATAAACGCGTCTATATGTCTGGTTGGCCAGTGCCATACATAGACCAATGTTTGGTACAAATGCAAAATCCAAAATATTCACTGCCATTGACTGTGCGCAGGGATATTGGACTGTACCAGTCCATAATGAAGACCAATACAAATTGGCCTTCACATTTGGAAAGCAGCAGTATACCTGGACCCGTATGCCTTTCGGTTACATAAACTCTGGTCATGAATTCGCTGTGTTCATGCATAAAGCTATGCCTGACGCACTCGAGAGAGGAACGTTATCATATGTCGACGATGTCTTGCTGAAAAGCACTTCCTTTGATAAGCATATCATAGAGATTAGACACGTTCTCACTCAGTTAAGAGAGGCAGGGATTAAACTGTCTTTACAAAAGGCACAATGGTGTCGCACCCATGTCAATTTCCTCGGACATGAGGTAACCTCTGAAGGATTAAATCCCCAGAGGAAGAAGGTTGAAGCCGTACTAAAGGCTAAAACACCTTCAAACATCAGGGAATTAAGATCGTTCCTTGGTATGACTAACTACTCCCGTAAGTTTATAGATAACTATGCAGAAATAACGAAACCACTCTTACACCTGCTTAAAAAGGAAACTACCTGGAACTGGGGGGAGCCTCAGGACCAAGCGGTAAGTGAACTGAGGAGGAAGCTCACTCAGGCACCCTGTTTAGCATACCCAGAGGGGGGTAAACCCTTCTATCTGGAGACAGGATATACCGATTTAAGCATCAGTGCTGTTCTGTATCAGAAGCAGGACAGTTTAAACAAAGTTATTGCATATGCTAGCAAGACGTTGTCACCTGTTTAAGTTAAATTCAACACGTGTGAGAAGGCGTTATTGTCGACTGTCTGGGCACTACAAAATTTTCGTAGCTATATCCAAGGTGAGAAAATAATTGTAGAAACAGCTCACCAACCTCTACAGTATCTACAGAGTGAAAGAATTAGAGACGGTAATCTCTCTAACAGTCGAATTACTGCATGGACTCTATCCTTACAAGGATGGCCGTTAGAAGTCCGTTATAAACATAATAAGAGAAGCCCAGTTGCCCAAGGTTTAGCAGAATTACATGATTGTACTGCTCCATCTCTGGATGATAATGACACCAGAGATGACTTCCTAGAAGAGCAATTGCTATCCCCTTATAAAGTTTATGACGAGGAATACTGTCGACCACTACCGTGGGTATACATTGATGGTTGTTCATATCACCACGTCGCTGGTGCGGAACGGAAGTTAGTTGCAGGTATCGGAATCGCCTGGATAGGTGATTATCCCAATGTATCTATAGGATACAGTATTGGTCCCAAAAGCAGTCAGATAGCCGAACTCTGTGCAGTATATAAGACCATTCAAATGGCAATAGAATATAGTATCACAGAATTTGTTATCATAACTGATTCCAACTATGTTCGCAACAGTTTCGTCGAATATCTGCCTAGCTGGAAACGTAACCAAATGCTGAAAAGCAATAACAAACCTGTTAAACATGGGAAATTGTTTTGCAAAATCGATGAGTTGGTTAAGGACCATGGTTTAACCATATATTGGAAGAAAACCAAAGGCCATTCTAAAGTAGAAGGTATTGACAAGGATGGTAATGACTTAGCCGATTCACTGGCAAAACAAGCAGCCATCAATGGTGAAACCCTAAACATTGATGATCTTATGGGTTCAATTCACGTTGAAGCCATAACTAGACGACAGGCTAGAGATAATGCCGACTTAAATGTCGTGCAATGGAGTCAAGAAGCTCCTAGTGAGGACCTGATTACTGGTCAGAAGAACGATCCTGTCATAGGTATATTCTATAAACATATAGAAGACCCTACTGCAAATCCCATCACAGATGAGGATTGCAAAGATAATGAAGATTTACGAATCTTGATGAGATATAAAGTCCAATTTAGTATCATGGATGGGTTGCTGGTCAGAACTTCTAAACATGGTATTCAACAATGGGTAGTCCCAACTGTATACCGAGGGTTAATGCTCCAACACGCACATGATGCACCTACATCCGGGCATCGTGGTGATAAGATCACATATGAGATATTGCGTGATTATGCATATTGGCCACACATGTTAAGAGATGTTAAGACATACTGTCAGGGATGCTTGATTTGTCCGCAATATCAACCCCATGGTCCAACCCATCGTGCACCACTTCAGAAGAGGGGGGTGTCATTACCCTGGTCTGATATCCAAATTGACTTTATAGGTCCTGTAACAAGATCTTCAAGAGGTAACAAATACATGTTAACCGTTACATGTATGTACACAAAGTGGATAGAATGTTTGCCTTGTAAAGAGAACACGAGTACCGTGTGCGCCACTTTGTTGATTAACCATGTCTTTTCCAGGTTCGGTCTGCCTCAAAGAATTGAGTCAGACAGAGGTAGTCATTTTACCAGTGAAGTAATGGCTAAGATGTGGCTAAGATGTACCAGTGAAGTAATGGCTAAGAATATTCTAGGTGTTAAACGAAAGCTACATATTGCATACCGCGCTGCGTCTAGCGGGGGGGTAGAGCGATATAACCAGTCTATCGTTAATATTCTGAAAAAGTACGTTAAGGAGTCTGGTAAAGACTGGGACATTAAATTGCCCCTAGTTTTAATGGCGATTAGAGCTACACCTAGCACTGCTACCAAATTGTCACCTTTTGAATTGATGACAGGAAGAAAGATGGTTTTACCACAGCATTTACTATATCGTACTTCGGATCATAATTTGATCAATGCTGCCACTACGCATCAGTATATCGAAGATTTGCGCAAGCATTTACAACATGCGTTTGCTTTTGCCCAAAAGAATCTAGAGAAAGCAGCAACAGGGGTTAAAACCTATTACGATTTAAAAACCACGAAAAAGGAATATGAGATAACAGATCAAGTCTATCTGTATAATTTTGCGCGAAATCAAGTCAAGGAAAATAAATTTTTACCTTCTTGGAAAGGGCCATATGTCATCATTGACAAAATTTCCCCAGTAGCGTACAAAATAAAAATTCCTAAGGATGGCGATTTTATTGAAAAGTGGGTTCACATTAACCAGTTGCGTGCTTGTCATCCTAAATCTCAATTAAGGATTATAGGTGTGGATTCGGATGCAGAAGGGTGAACGACTAACCTGGATGAATGCTTGATTCACGTGGTATCGTATGATGTGAAATGTTGTGATGTGTCATGATCTCATGTACGTTCATGTCATTAACCATTTCCTTGCCATCCAATAACTACATTTCTAAGCAAGTTATTAGCTTGTTTAACTGCTATAGGCATATTGCTGAGGAGTCAGTAATAAATGTAGTGAGGGATGAAGTTATAAAAATAGAATTAGAAAGAATACATATGTTGATGAATCGTAATAATGCGTTGTCCTAGGCCAAGTGATGTCACACTGTTATAAGTTTGTATACTTAACAAACCTTGAATCATTAGTAGATAAGTCTGAAACGAGTTCCTGATCCGTGACTGTTGAAAGATGTCCAAGAAGGATGTGGCGTGTTTCTGGATCGTACTGCTCCTGTGCCAAGAGCTACAGACCGACCCGATCGCAGAGATGGGACCATCCTCCGGCATCCTGATTCAAGAGACACCAGGGTTCATCTTGACAGAGAAGAGGATCCTTACCCAACGTGTGTTCATCAGCTTGGACCCCAAGATTTCCATCGAGAAGGCGTACAACATTTCATCGATGCAGCTTCCTGAGTTACAGACTTGGTACCAGATGCACCTCCAAAGAGCACAGGACCGTGTGCGAAACATCTTGGAGCAAGCCCGGAAACCATTTGTATCCAGTTCTATTTCGATGAGCAACCGACCCAAAAGGTTCCTCACCGCTATAATTGTTGCATTAGTTTGTGCCACTGTTGGTGCAGTTGTCGCAACTGGAATGTCTGCAGCCAACTCTATTACTGTCCAAAAGCTGGATATGGAAATCTATGCGCTAAAGCAATACATTAACGATATTCATCAGGTGATAAAACAGCAAAGAACACTTCTCCAAGACGTGTTAACTATTGTGGAAGACACAGTTGTTACAACAAATTTGCATTCGGAGTTAATTGCCAAATCCACTGAGTTGCACCAAAGTCATGACTTATTTAAGCGTGAACTTCTATTTCTGCATGACCCGATATTGTTCCACACACTTGCTTTTCTCGACGAAGTGCAAACTGGAATGACCGAATTGGCAGGGGGACGCATACCTCTGTATTTTGTATCCAAGGATATTGTTCATGCGATGCTTGCCAATGTGGATGGAGAAACAATTGAGCCCATGCAATTAAATCTGGCCTTTGAGATGGGGAGCGCTATACCTCTCTTAATTGATCCGGAACGTATGGAGATTTGCTTTTTATTGGCCATACCATATGTAACTCCCAAAAACATTTTTCAAATGAAAACAATTTACAACGTTGGTACATGGAAGGAAAATATCCATGTAAAAGTCCAAACCCCAGATGTTTTGGCTTTTCAACCGTGGGTACCAGAGTGGTATTCAATACCCGTTTTGAATGACTGTGAAAAATTCAAAGACAATCATTTCCAATGTGATGGAAAACCTTTTGTGTACGATTTTACCAATGCTTTGTGTGGAATCGAGTACCTTAAACATGGCTCTGAAACATGTCAAGTGACTATGTCAAAAACCGACAGTAATGCGTTAGTGCATGCTATCTTAGTAAAAGATAAGTGGTTGGTAAGCACGTGTCTTAAAAACATGAGTGTTTTTCGCAGGGACCAGGTGACTAATAAAGTAATTGCCTTACCAGCACCTGTATCATTGATCAAGGTACCCCACGACTTTCGAATAACCATTGGTGACGTTACGCTATACCCAGTGTACACTGACGTCCTCGAAAGTGCTATTGAGATGGTGGATACCTTCCAGAATCTAGATATCCCTCTAGATCCTAATCTTAAGTTCTTGCTGGACCATAAGCCCAACCACACTATCCAAATGTCAATCAAGAAAGATAACATTTCTGTGGACACATTTAAATACTCTGAGTTAGATACTGACCTTATTGATCGTGTTGACTGGTTCATCCATGTTAAGATTGTTATTGGGTGTGTTATGATAATGATGATATTATGGTTGATTGTACTAAGCATAAAGTTCAAAACACTTACAGGTACAAAAATATACAAAGATGTTCATCCCACGCATGAGCCTATGTTAGAAATGATGTGATTGCACAATATGTCTTGTGACTTCCATAGTGCCTACTCATAAGCTAAATTACTTGGCTATGATATCCACTAAAGGGGGGTTATGTCAGGGTATTTATATCGGCAGACATTTGTGCTATGATAGAAATACAAAGTGTATATTCTGAAGTCATTTCTAAACAGACCAGACTCCATTTTGTTATTCTCAAGTTAACAAAGACACACCATTTCTTTCCTTTCTCTATTGCTGACCGCTTAGCCAGAGCTGAATGGAATGTGTATATAACCAAACCAAATAGATAAGACATTGAGAACGGGGGATGGACAGACTGTATAAATTCTATTCCCAGACTTAGGTGACAGAGGAGATTAAATAATTAAATTTTACTTTCGATATTGTACAACGTCCCATTATAGTTTAAGGTGAAACTTAGTTCACAAACTATCAATTTTAGGAATTACAGCAGAATTTGCAGACGCATAGTCTGGACAAAACTGAGAAAGACCCTTTGATCTGACAGAAGATTTGAGTTATTGAATACATAAAGATAACGTAAATGACGTCAAAAATAGCCACCAGGAAAAGTTAACTCTTTCCTGGATAGGTATGTCTAGTGGAACAATACTGCCATCTAGAGTCTGAATATTAAATTGGTTACCTAGAAGGGAACCACACCCCACATTTGTGATTGGCTATCACCTAAGGAATTTTTCCCTTTAAAAAGTTAAGACAAGGGAAGAGAGGGAGGATTCAGAGAGATTCGAAAATTCAAGGATTGAAGAGAGGCATTACAACACTCTCGGGGGATTCAGAGAGATCCAGGCAGAATCGGGCGACCAGAGTAACCAAGAAACTCTCACACTCCATGCAGAGAAAGAGATCTATGACATTTAGCTACCTGAGGATATCTGATGAGAAAATATCTACATAACTGGTAAATATACAGGCATTTAATTAATTAATTTAAATTAATTAAAATTAATAGCATGATATATGACTGGATAAATCATGTTTGATTTCATATTTAGAAATCTTAATTATTAAAGAATATATATATGGTTATAGCATCCTATCGGCAGCTGGGATCAATATAATCATTAATGTATTTGTGTGATTAATATCACGTTAGCATATCATGACCATTTATCCAGCTGTATTGATTGGCTCTAAAATAAGATAAAATATCTATTTAGGCAAATTAATTAAAATATCAGCTTATGTAACATGTAGATTTCTCATTGGATGGATCAAGGAGTGATTACTGACTATTTAAATATTATTTTTATTTAATATTACATAGGAGTAAATCTTAACTACTTAGGAGGTCTAACCAGCATTGAAAGGGTTACTTCTGCCAGAAAGTTTTATTGCAGCTCTAAGGAATGCTCTGTCTCCTTAAAACTTTGTTTCCTTAGCTGTAAAGAAAGGGTCGTAAATCAGTCTTGACAGCTAATGGAGTCTATGCTGTACTAACCAGGAAGTAAATTGCCTATTGTATTGCATATTGTTTTTATACTGCATATTAATTATTATTGCCATATTGTATTACATATTCATGTTATACTCGAATTCCATTGATTATTATCATGCATGTTACTCATCATTATTATTTAAATTGTTAAGAAATACATATCTATTTTTATAACAATTTGTGATTTTTAATTACCGGTATATGGTTATACATTTCATTTAACACGATAACGATTAAGGATCTGAGAATTGAAATCGTGGGCAATTCTCTCTGTTTACAATTATTATCCCATAAATATCCCCACAGGGTACAACAGGGAAATTAAATCAGACAAGTAATAGGAAAAACTAGGAACTAAGGGAAAACAAAATTGATGAATATTGAAATGTAAAAATGTAGATTATGGTTAGGAATTGATTAAGTACATACATAATATGATGAGCAATGCACAAAATAAAATAGAACTATCCTTATATAAAGGTTCACAATAATTAAGAGTGAAATTACACAAAATGCACAATAAACAAACATTAGGAATAAAAGGAAGACATAGATACACAGAACGGTTAATACCTAAACAAAAAATAACAATATTACTAATTTAATAGAGAAACTAGATTAATAATGGCAACACAAATTTTGGCACAATAAGAAAGTAAAGTAATAGTGAACAGAAACACTTATATAATGAGTTATATGGAGTGTAGTTTAGACCTGTGGGGTCTTCCCACCGCCCCCTTAATTTAAGGTAATTTCAAAAAAAATGGCAATAATAATAATAATAATAAATGCCCTTGGGATCAATACACCTTGTAAAAGGTCTATAATTGAGAAATGACACAAAATGCACAATAAATAAACATTAGGAATAAAAGGAAGACACAGAGACACAGAAAGGTCAATACCTACACAAGAAATAACAATATTACTTATTTAAAAGAGAGACTAGATTAACACCTTCAGGGCTAGTGACGGACAAGGTCCGTCATGGTGGGGAGATGGACCTTGTCCGTCATGCATTAAAATTAACCTCAGATCGCGGCGATCGCAGGGTTAACAGTCCTCCAGTCTGCCTCTGTATTAGAGGCAGACCGGGAGCACCCGATCGCGCTGCCCCTGCAGCAGTGCTCGCTCTGACAGGCTGTCAGAGCGAGCACATGTGCTGCAGGGACTTACCATCCGCCTCCCTGCACTTCCGGGTTCACTGCGAAGTGCAAGGAGACGGATCAGTGATAATCCTTGCTTTCCTGTGTAAAAAAACAAAATTAAGTTAAATTAAAATCCCACCCTCCTTTACCCCTTTTAAATAAAAAATTAACCCCTTCCCTGCCAATTGATCACTGACTACAGTGATCAATTGGCAGGGTATATATTTTACTGTCATCTGATTATTTTTTGTAACCCTCAGGGGTTAATTTTATTTTACTAATTAATTTAAAAATATTAAAATGGTATATTAGCTGGCTGGGGTGGGTGGAAGTTATTGGGGAATTAGGCTAGCTAGGAGTTAACGTTAAAAAAAAGTTTTAAAAAAAAGTTTAAAAAGTTACAAAAATTTTGTGATAACATTTTTTTTAAAAAGTAAAAAAAAATCCCACCCTCCTTTACCTAGTCCTAATAAACCCCTTCCCTGCCAGTTGATCACTACCTACAGTGATCAAAATGCAAATCACAGTAATATGCTATGATCCATTTTTTTTAACCCCTTAGGGTTCAATTTATTTAATTCATGAATTTAAATATTTTAAAATGATATATTTTGCTAGCTGGGGTGGGTTGGAGTTATGGTAAATTTGGGAATTTACCGTTAGTGCTGCTTACTGCTAGTTAGGGGTTAACGGTAAAAAAATAAGCTTATACAAATGTTAAATCTGTAAAAAGTTTTAAGAAAGTTTAGGAAAGTTTTCAAAAATGAATAAGCAAGAAATAGTTGAAAAACGCGCTACAGTGGAAAGGCAGCAGGAGATTAGAGAAGTCAATGCGTGGCTTACGTCTTGGTGCAGGAAGGAGGGTTTTGGTTTTTTAGAGCACTGTGCCCACTTTGCAATTGGGTACAACCTTTATAGTAGTGATGGATTGCACCTAAACGGGAGAGGGTCTGCAGTGCTGGGGGATAGGATGGCTAGAAGGTTGCAGGAGATTTTAAACTAGTAGTAGGGGGAGGGTCATAGCAATCTACAAAATGGAGATAGGACAGAAAGGAGATGGGCTTTAGCACAGTATAAGGGGGGTGAAGACGGAGGGAGGGGCAAGCTCAGAACAGAGAAGCTATGTAATGTTGATAATTCACAAAAGTTACAAGTGACTCATGATATTAAATGTATGGTTACTAATGCAAGGAGCCTAAATAACAAAATGGGGGAACTAGAGGCAGTAGCCTACACTAAACAATATGATATAAAAGGCATAACTGAAACATGGTGGGATGAGACACATGACTGGGCATTTGACTTATATAGGTACATGTTATTTAGGAAGGATAGGAAAAACAAGAAGGGTGGTGGGGTATGTTTGTATGTCAACCATGATTTAAAGCCAAATCTTAAGTAAGTGGAATGTGATAAGGAAAATGTGGAAGCTTTATGGGTAAATATCTGCTTGGGGGAAAAGAAGGGAAACCAACTATTGGTTGGGATATGTTATAAACCACCTAATGTTAATATTGACGCAGAACAACAGCTGTTTGAGCAAATTGAGAAATCTGCAAATCTGGGTAACACTTTAATTATTGGAGATTTTAATTACCCGGACATAAATTGGGTCAGAGCGACTAGTAGCTCAGCAAAGGGAATTAGGCTTTTAACCCCTTAAGGACACATGACATGTGTGACATGTCACGATTCCCTTTTATTCCAGAAGTTTGGTCCTTAAGGGGTTAAACTTGTTAAATTACACCTTCATGTCACAATGTGTACAAGCACCAACTAGAATGGACGCTTGTCTGGACCTGGTTTTAACAAACAACGTTGACCTTTTGACCAACATTCAAGTAGGTGAGCACTTGGGAAATAGTGATCACAATATAGTGTCCTTTGAAAAATTCAAAAAAAACAAAAGCCCATGGGGAATACTAAAACATATAATTTTAAAAAGGCCAATTTCAATAAGTTAAGGGCAGTGAAAAGAACACTGAGGATAAATGGATCATCTTCCAACAAATATTAGAAAGGTACATTTCTCAGTATGTACCATTGGGAAATAAATATAAAATAAACAAATTAAAACCAATGTGGCTTAGTAGAGAAGTAAAACAAGAAATTAAAAATAAGAAAAGGGCATTTAAAGCATTTAAATTGGACAAATCAGATGCATCTTATAAAAGATATAAGGAAGCAACAAATGCGTGCAAAAAGGCAATTAGATTTGCTAAACTTCAAAATGAAAAAATGATAGCTTAAGAGAGCAAAACCAACCCCAAAGCATTTTTTAAGTACATAAATTCTAAAAAAAACAAAAATGAAAGTGTAGGTACACTAAAAACTGAAACGGGCGTGTTAGTTAATGAAGACCAGGAAAATGCAGGAATTTTAAATAACTATTTCTCCTCCGCATATATTAAGAAAGAACCCATAGCAATAGATATGCAAATGATTGCTACTAAAAACTTTGTAATTGTAATTGGTTAACTCAAGACAAGGTGCTTCAGCAACTAAAGAAAGTTAATGTTAAACAAAGCTCCAGGGCCTGACAGTATCCATCCACGAGTACTTAAGGAGCTAAGTGTAGAAATAAGTGAAGCTCTCTTTTTAATCTTTCAAGATTCTTTTCTTTCAGGTGTTCCGGAGGATTGGAGGAAGGCAGATGTGGTTCCTATTTTCAAAAAGGGTTCAAAATCCTTGCCTTGAAATTATAGACCTGTGAGCTTAACTTCTGTGGCTGGGAAAATATTTGAAAGGTTATTAAGGGATAATATTCAAGAATTCCTTGAGAAGAACATGGTTATCAGCAAAAATCAGCACGGTTTTATGAAGCACAGGTCATGTCAAACTAACTTGATTGCGTTCTACAAAGAAGTAAGTAGAAGTATAGATCAGGGT
Organism: Pelobates fuscus; assembly: GCF_036172605.1. Lineage (NCBI taxonomy): Eukaryota > Metazoa > Chordata > Amphibia > Anura > Pelobatidae > Pelobates > Pelobates fuscus. The sequence continues at coordinate 253,531,862 of NC_086318.1, forward strand.
GTTGCAGTGGATGTGATCTATTTGGATTTTGCCAAGACATTTGATACAGTTCCACACAATAGATTAGTGTTCAAACTCAAAGAAATCGGTCTAGATGAAAATGTTTGTTCTTGGGTAGAACATTGGCTTAAAAACAGAGTACAAAGAGTTGTCATTAATGGTAAATTTTCAAGCTGGACAGAGGTGGCAAGTGGTGTCTCTCAGGGGTCTGTTCTGGGACCCCTTATTTTTACTATGTTTATAAATGATCTTGAAGACAGCATTGAAAGTCATGTTTCAGTGTTTGCAGATGGAACAAAACTCTGTAAAATAATGCAATGTGAGCAAGATATTACTTTGCTGCAGAGGGATTTAGATAGACTGGGGGACTAGGCACTCAAATGGCAGATAAAATGTAATGTTGAAAAATGCAAAGTTATTCACTTCAGCGTAAAGAATGCACAAGCAGCGTTTACCCTTAATGGAAGCGAATTAGGGATAACACACGAAAAGGACTTGGGAATTGTTGTAGACAACTAACTATGCAACAATGTGCAATGTCAATCCGCAGTGGCCAAGGCCAGTAAGGTATTGTCATGCATGAAAAAGGGCATTCATTCTCGAGACGAGAATATCATTTTGCCTCTTTATAAATCACTGGTAAGACCACATATTGAATATGCTGTGCAATTTTGGGCACCTGTTCTAAAGAAAGATATTATGGCACTAGAAAAAGTGCAGTTTAGAAAACGTCGCCTGAGAGGGGATATGATAACATTATACAAATATATTCTGGGCCAATACAAACCATTGTTTGGAAATTTATTCACAAACCGGACTTTACATAGGATATGAGGTCATGCGTTTAGATTGGAAGAAAGAAGATTTCGTCTAAGGCAAAGGAAAGGTTTTTTTTTACTGTAAGAACAATAAGGATGTGGAATTCTCTGCCTGAAGAAGTGGTTTTATCAGAGTCCATACAGATGTTCAAACAGCTACTAGATGCATACTTGCAAAAACAGAATATTCAAGGATATAATCTTTCAATGTAGGGTAATAACTGCTTGATCCAAGGATAAATCTGACTGCCATTCTGGGGTCAAGAAGTCATTTGTTTCCTAGCTTGTGCTTCAAACTTGTTTTTTTGCCTTCTTTTGGATCAACAGCAAAAAACAAATGTGAGAAAGGCTGAACTTGATGGACGCAAGTCTCTTTTCAGCTATGTAACTATGTAACTATGTAAAAAGTAAAAAAAAGTTTAACCCCTTAAGGACACATGACATGTGTGACATGTCATGATTCCCTTTTATTCCAGAAGTTTGGTCCTTAAGGGGTTAAAAAAGTAAAAAAAAATCATTTAAAAAATGCACATTACCACTACACCTGGAACAAACTAGAGAAAAAATGATCCCACGCTAAGGTTCAAAATACGCCTTTTGAATTAGCTCAGGGTGTATTCTTTAATAAATAGTATGTGTTTGTGGGGATGTTTAAATAACCAACCATCTAAACTACACCAAAATGGAACATGGACACAGCGTAAAACTTCAAAGTTAGAAAAAAACTGAATAGCTGCGTCTCAAATGTGCTCCTTCAACATCCACATATACCTGCCAAAGGTACATACGGGGGTATTGCTGTACTCAGATGACATAGCAACATATGTAGTATTATACAGTTGTAGCACACAAAAGGTTTGCAAAATATACTGTGCAAACTCACTTTGTGTGTCAAAAAGGCAGAAAAAATGCTTATTACCACTACACTTGGTACAAACTAGCGGAAATATTATTCCACACTAAGGTTCAAAATAAGCCTTTTGAAATACCCTGGTATGTCTTCTTTAAGAAATGGTATGGCTTTATGGGGTATTTGGATTATATATCCTGGTAAAATCCTCTAAAATGGGACATGGGCACAGCAAAAAAATTGAAAGTTTGAAAAAAAACTGGAATGGCTGTGTCCCAAATGTGCCCCTTCAATGTCCGCATATACCTGGAAAAGGTACATACGGGGGTATAGCTGTACTCAGCCGACATAGCTGAGCAACATATGAAGTATTATACAGTCGTAGAACACATTCGATTTGCAACATATACTGTGCAAACTCACTTTGTGTGTCAAAAAGGCAGAAAAAAACGCTTATTACCATTACACTTGTTACAAGCTAGCGGAAAAATGATCCCATGCTAAGGTTCAAAATATGCCTTTTGGAATATCCTGGGATGTCCTCTTTAAGAAATGGTATGACTTTATGGGGTATTTGGATTATATAGCCTGGTAAAATCCTCTAAAATGGGACATGGGTACAGCTTAAAAATTTCCAGTTTAAAAAAACTGGAATGGCTGTGTCCCAAATGTGCCCCTCCAATGTCCACATATACCTGGCAAAGATACATATGGGGGTATAGCTTTACTCAGCCGACATATCTGAGCAACATATGAAGTATTATACAGTTGTAGCAAACATACGATTTGCTAATTATACTGTGCGAACTCACTTTGTGTGTCAAAAAGGCAGAAAAAACGCTAATTACCACTATGCTTGGTACAAGCTAGCGGAAATATTATCCCACGCTAAGGTTCAAAATATGCCTTTGGAAATACCCTGAGAGATGTTCTTTAAGAAATGGTATGCCTTTATGGTGTAGTTGTACTATGTAGCCTGCTCAAGTACTCCAAAGTCGGACACGGACGCACCAAAACCCTCCATGAACATTCACACTTAAAAACCTGAACTTGTCATGTCTCTTTTACAGCACTGTAACTTCACAAAATAATGTCTAGGCCATACATTTGGCATATTGTTTTACTCAAAAGACTTAGCTGAGCATAATTTGGGGGGTTTGAATTTAGTGGCACATATGAAATACAAAATGCCCAGCAAAAATGTAATCCGTATGTAAAAAATGCCCAAAATTATTTTTTACCACATACTTTGGCATATATTGGTAAACAAATAGGGGCATGTTAAGGCACAATATGCACTATATGAGATACCCTGGAGTGTCTACTTTTACAAATGGTAGGCCTTTGTGTTTTTTTTTGAACAGTCAAACTGCTATAATACCCCAAATTAAAGCATAGGCCCATTAAATCCGTCTCTCAAAATTCTACTGTAAATACTGAAAAAGACAGGTCTCCTATATGGCACTGTAACTTCACGAAATAGTGCCAAAGACATATAATTGGGGTATCGTTGTACTCAGAAGATGTAGCTGAACACAAAATAAAGTTTTGTACAGGAAAAGCACACACCAACTGTTGCGAAAATAACCTGGGTTCTAGAGGGGCCTGTTTGCTAGCCTTTTGCATCAGGATTGTGGCCCTGGGGTGTATGGCCCTTTAAAAACATTATTTGGACTTTTTGCATTTTTTTCTTCCACTTTAATTTCATGGGAAAATGTGCCTCTTCCCCTCCCCCTTTTTTCTGTCCCGTTGTTCTCCAGCAGGGAGTTGTTCCAGGGACACTGCCAGACCAGTTGAAACTGACTGCTTTGTCCCTCCTCAATCTCTCATCAGCCCATGCTATTGTTTAACCACATGGTGTTCCAACTGTATTCATGAGATCTGAGGGCTTTTCGAACATATTGAGTGTTCAGATCCAAGATATCTGGAGATATGTTGGACATATAGGTTAAACATTGTATTATAGGAGTTATGTATTTTTATGTAGCTTTTGGACTTAGAGATATTCCCTGTACCTGGAGATAAGTGGCTTACCACACCCACTTAAGCCAATTATTTCCAGGATAGAGGAGAAGATACACTGGCTGCACAGCCTAAATCTGTGGAACTGTTTTGAGCATTAAAGCCATTCTTGCAGTCGGTCAAATAGGACTTCCATCTATCTTTTGAACCATAGGGCCAATTTGTATGATTTTTACAAATGTTTTTACACTGATTATGCTGGTTCAGAATATATGGAAATTGTATGTATAGTTTGGAAGTTATGAATATGGTATAAAACTGTATATTTTCCTGCCTGTGATAATTAAGTTAGCCCATTGTGTTCAGTAATTATATCACAGGCAGAGGGGAGGGTTTGTGTGTAGTATTTGGGAGTGTTTAAATGTACAAGTATGTCCTGATTTTTGCAACATTATGTCCTGTATTCCACAAGGTCCACGTGGGTGGTAACCTTGTGGGAAAACTTGTATGTAAGTGACAATAAACCCTCAGACTGCTGAGTTCCTGTTTTACCCTCAACATAGAGCCTTGTCTCATGTGTGGGGGAAAAGGCTGCATCTACACTGGGGATTGCTATACGCTGTATACTCCCCTGGCTATGACCACTAAGCTCTTTTAAGAGCTTGTTCCTGCTTCGCTCTCTGAAGGAAGAGAGGTTCGGTCTGCAGTGCTTATGGTGTCAAGTGGAGTGCTTGGAGCCCTCAGGAAGCACTAGGAGCATCCATCAACGGAGGTACCCAGTTGGGGTGCCAGGTGATCCATTACACCAACTTTACAAAATGCACATGAGAAGTTCTTTGTTATACGTGTGTGTGCCAAAATAATAATAAAAAAAACTAAATTTTACTCCAATATTTAGCAGAGATTGGAGGTGTAATGGCTACGTAGAAAGTGTCAAAAAAACCTTAGGTAAATAGCCTGTGATGTCTACTTTATATAAATATATACTTTTGTGTGTCAATTTTATTTTCTTTTATGGCTATTAAGCTTAAAACACAAACATACCAAATTTTAAAATCGCTCCACATTAAAAGTTCATTTTACTCCTTGTGCTTTGTGATCTGTAACTACCAAGAAAAACTTCAAATCCCAGACACATTATTTTTTTTGCATTTTTCTGTATTTGTTTTATAATAAATAAGCATTTATATAGATAGATAGATAGATAGATAGAGGAAAAAGGAAGGAATAAGGGTGCGCCTAAAACAAGTGGAAATAACAAATAATATAAAATTAGATTTAGCAGCAATAACAGAAACGTCTGAAAAATGTCCAAATATAATATAAAAAATTGGAACAACAACAGGTACCTATTAGTCCGAATATAAAATATCCAAATGTGCTAATGGTGGTCCTAGTAGTCCATCAGAAGGGTATGTAGCGTCCAATTTATATATATGTTACATCAAATTAAAGCCCTTTCTGTCCTTTAAAAAACTGTATATAATATGGGTCGGTGCAATAAATTAGTAAAATGCAAATTGCAGGTGAACGCAAAAAACAAAAAAATTCAAAAATTGCTTGTCATTAAGCGTAAGACAAGCTTCTGAAGCTGTGTCCTTAACCCCTTAAGGACCAAACTTCTGGAATAAAAGGGAGCAATGACATGTCACACATGTCATGTGTCCTTAAGGGGTTAAGGGGTTAATAATGGCAACACAAATTTTGGCACAATGAGGAAGTAAAGTAATAGTGAACAGAAACACTTATATAATGATTGAGTTATAGGGAGTGTAGTTTAGACCTGTGGGGTCTTCCCACCCCCTTAATTTAAATTAATTTCAATAAATGCCCTTGGGATCAATACGCCTTGTAAAAGGTCTATAATTTTAGATTTCTTGTTAAAAAAAACTGGGTACAAATCTGTGCCCTTCAAGAAACTCACTGGATAAAATACAATAAAAGTAAAATAAGTTCAACAAAATATCCCATTATTATAAGTGTGGCTCTGGAAAAAGAAAAAAAACAGGTGTGGCATTTATGTTTGCTAAAAATGTATCCCTAAATATTAAACATCAAGAGCTAGACCCAGGGCCGGACTGGCCCACCGGGATACCGGGAAATTTCCCAGTGGGCCACGGCACCTGGGGGGCTGCATGTAGAGAGGGAGCCCTGCTCCCTATCTTTTAATAATATGGCGGCCGCATGTCGGTGCCGCCGGGTTGCCGGTCCGGCGGCACACTCTGAGGTGATTACTCACCTTGCGGCCGGCGGTCCAGCAGCACACTCACTGATACTGACAGCAGCATAGCTGTCAGCACAGGAGGACTGAGGGAGGGGGCGGAGCTAACGACCATGCTCCCTCGCGGTTCCCATAATTCCCAGCATCTACACATCATAGAGTAGTGATTACCAAATAGAGGGGAAGAGGGGGGGACAAAAAGAGGCAAAGGGGGGACAAATAGAGGGGTAATAGAAACACAGGGCAAGGAGGGACACATAGACAGATGGGGTAATAGAGAGACAGGGGATGGGGGGACAAAGGAAGGGATAATAGAGAGACACCAGGGAAGGGGGGGACGAAGAGACAGAGGGGTAATAGCGAGACACAGGGGATATGGGTACAAAGAGACAGAGGGGTAAGAGCAAGACACAGGGAGGAGATGGGGAAGAGAGACACAGGGAGGAGATGGGGAAGAGAGACACAGGGAGGAGAGGGGGAAGAGAGACAGGGAGGAGAGGGGAGAAAGAGACACAGAAGGTTTGTTGGCTGGGGCTAAGAACAACACAAAAGGGGCTGGTGAAAGAGAAATACAGTGGCTGGGGAAGGGTAAAAAGAAACACACAGGGACTGGGATGAAGTAAAAGGTGCACAAGGGTCGCTGTAAGAGAAAAAAGGAGACAATTGGAGACAAGATACACTAAACGAGGTAAAGGTAATAGACGTAAATTTATGTGATCCTGACAGTAATACACACACATATATATATATATTGATGTCTGTATTAGTAACATATAATTATGCCTTTAATATTTACACATATAGTAATATACATTTATATATGCATAATACACACATAAATGTCATAAATATATATATATATATATATATATATATATATATATATATGTAATGAGCACGTATTGACCCAGTCTTGTTGCTAGTTGCATACTCATGCACCATAACATATTCAAAGTGAAGAGCGCACCCATAGAACTTCAAAATAAACACGCCAACTTCATTTTTGTTTAGTTGTGCAACTGCAGACATTCAGCATTTCAGTATCATTACTAAAATGTCCTAAATAGGCCAAATTAGTTGTACTGAAACATTGTTTACATGCAAATGTACGTCTACTTAAAATAAAGGCGTTCTTTCGTTGGAGTAAGAGTTTTCAATTTCAAGTTGACGCATTATTGGGCTGGTATAGAATTTTTTTCCAGGGCTGCTTTTAGTTCCCAGTCAGGCCCTGGCTAGACCCAGAGGGCCGATACATTATTTTAGTATGTGAAATAAATAATAAGTTATTCACACTAGCTAACATTTACGCACCAAACAAATGTACAATAAACTTTATCACAAAAGTGTTTAAGAAAATAGAGCAGATTAAGCAAGTGTTACATCACTGTTGTCCCCTGTTATGAAAGCTTTATTCTGTCGCATACTTTTGGTACTTTGGACACTGTTCTGACTGATTTACAGTCCTCGTATGGTCCAGCACGAACCCGCTATGTAAGCCTAGAGGTGGCCGCCATTTCGGGACTTTGCACGTGTTCGCGGCCATCTTACCTACAATCAGCGGTGGTCGCCCATAATCATCTGGAACCAAAAACGGGGACCCACACAGGCGAACACCGCTGAGACCTCCAGGATCACAGAACTCAGTGTTGGACGTACCGAACTATCCACCGTTCCGAAAAGCACTTGCCCTGCACATGGGGATTACAGCGACCCCAGGGATGACTACGGAAGACAAAGGGTTGTGGAGTTTTACCGTCCGAACGAAGACCGACCGCAAGGCCTAAACGTATGGAACTATTTTCGGCTGAAAAGTCCGTGCGGTCGGTCTAAACTTTAGAAGCCCCTAACTTCCGAACCGCTCATCCGATCGGGCCAGTTTTTGGATATGTTGGCCTCCAGAACAAGATCTATCTAGCGATGCAGGATGTATGGGTGTACCCCCTGGTTTTAGGGTACATCCAGAATATGGACAAAAGTATGTGTAATATAATTGTGTTACTTGGTTATCTGAGGGGAGGGGACATGTGGGTTGAACCCAATATGTGATTGGGTATTTTATGCCTCCCCTTGGGAGTGTCCTCTTTGTGTGTATTTACAATAAAAAGCAGGCTGGGCATCCCAGTCCTCAGTTCTCATTTTGACCCTCAATTCGCAGCCTCGACTCGTTTTGTGTGGGGAAAGGGTATCCTAGCTGTACCATAGCTAGGGGGAGATTCTACACTTACAGGTCTCTACCGAGTATCGCTCCATTCTACTCTTCAAGCCGGGAACCAGGACATCCAAGCGATCAACCCTCCTGCTAGACTGGAGGCAATCGTAACAATTGGTGGCAGCGGCGGGATCATCCTGGAATTCCTAGAAGAGGTACAGAACGGATGGAGAGTAACTACGACAAATTGAAGCGCACCACGCTAAAGGACTTACTTGAGAGCCGAGGGGGACACGCGAACAGCCGCCCAAGGAGAGAGCTAATCGCGGAACTAACCGAAATGGACCAGAGTTTTACCATGGCCGAAGCCACTGCCACTTGCACCGATGAGAAAACCCGGTTGGTCCGGGAGAGGCTGCCCCTGTATGGGCCAAACCCCTCCGTGGAACTCATACGGCAATTAATGGCCGAGGCCGAGGCAGATGTCGAAAAGGCCAGAGCCCACGAACACAAAATGAAACTCGCCGACCGAACCCCCCCGGAGACAACGGAAATCCCAAAGATTCCTTTCGCAGCATTTAAGCCGTTTGTGGAGAGTGAAATGGGGATTGACGAGTTCTTGGCCGATTTTGAACGGCAATGTGCACTGCACCAAATCCCCGCAACAGCTTGGCCAAAGATACTAGCCGGGAAACTGGCGGGTCGAGCTATGGAGGCTTTTCGGACTCTCAGCCCCGAGGAAGCGGAGCAATACCAGACGGTAAAGGACACCCTACTTAAGAGGTATGCAGTAACCCCCGACACTTATCGCAGACAATTCCGCAACACCAGTAAGAAAATAAATGACACCCATGCTGAATGGGCTCACCGCATGCGGAGGGCGGCCACCCACTGGATGAATGGGTGCCGTGCCGTTACCGCAGCCGAAGTGTTGGAACTGTTTTTATTAGAGCATTTTTATGACGGGTTGGCGCCAAAGGACAGAGAGTGGGTAAAGGATCGGCGTCCGAGCGATCTCAATGCGGCAGCCCGACTAGCTGACGAACATCGGGACGCTCAAGTTCACGAATACCCCCACTCTCGAATAGCCACCCGGCCCGAACTCCGAGAAACCCCTAGACCAAACCCCCGACCCGAGTTTCGTACCCCAGTGCCGGCCGGACCTACTCGATATGCCGGGCCACCCAGCCAGTACCCCCAAGAGCGTACCCGCCCCACTTGCCACAAATGCAAGCAGCCGGGGCACTTCATTTCCAACTGCCCCCTAAACAACAACCTCCCGGGTAACAACCGCCCCGCCCATGCTTTTTGTGTAGACCAAGCAAATACTATGGAAGAGTATCTGGGACCATTGCATGAAGCTAACCCTGTGTATGCCGCAACCGACAACCGACAGCACCATCGACAGGAGGTACTGTTGGAAGGCCGCCCGGCACAAGGATTGAGAGACACCGGGGCCACCATCACTTTAGTCCAGGGGAAGCTCGTACCACCACATAAACGCTCCACAGACACGGTGGCGGTCCGAGTGGCTGGAGGGGACATATACAAATTACCCACAGCAAAAGTACATCTTGATTGGGGTGCGGGAAAAGGACTTGTGAGGGTGGGGATCATGGACAGTTTACCCGCTGAGGTCTTACTGGGCAACGACCTGGGCCCTATGACTTCGGCATTTGCCCCCTCCTATAACTCCGAGGCATATCCGGTTACCACCCGGTCCCAGGCAGGACGGACTCGAGAGGCTTCACCGGTGCGGGAGACTCAGGTAAGACCGATCCCGACTGTACCTACCTTCCCCGACCCATTACCCTGGGATACCCCTACCGCCTTCGAGGCTGAGACTAAAACTGACCCCACTCTCCAGAAATACAGAGAGAGGGCCGACACTGGGACGGGGGGATCCGACCAAGAGATATTTGTATGGGAACAGGGGAGACTGTACCGACAGACGGAAAAGAAAGGGAACCGTAGGATGCAGTTAGTAATCCCTCACAAATATCGACGAGATATCCTCCGGATAGGCCACGACATTCCCCTAGCCGGACATTTGGCAGTCACCCGGACCCTTAAACGTATCACCCATACCTTCTTTTGGCCAGGGGTACATACCGATGTGCGTACATACTGTTGTATGTGCGAAGTGTGCCAGAGGGTCGGCAAAAGAGGAGACCACCCCAAGGTACACCTCATAAATATGCCCCTCATCGAAGAACCATTCAGTAGAGTGGCCATTGACCTGATAGGACCCCTCGCCACTCCCAGCCCCTCCGGGAAACGATATATCCTCACTATTGTGGATTACGCTACCCGCTACCCGGAGGCGGTGGCTCTATCTAATATCCAGGCAGACACGGTTGCCAATGCGCTGGTCCAAGTCTTCTCTCGTGTAGGATTTCCCCGAGAAATCCTGTCTGACCGAGGCACCCAGTTCACGGCGGAACTAACGCAACAGCTGTGGCAGGTCTGTAAAATAAAATCCCTACTCAGTTCCCCATATCACCCCCAAACCAACGGACTATGCGAAAGGTTTAACGGGACCCTTAAGCAAATGTTAAAGACGTTTACCCAGGAATATAGGGACTAGGAACGTTTCTTGCCACACCTCCTATTCGCTTATCGGGAGGTGCCGCAGGAAACTACCGGATTCTCCCCGTTCGAACTGCTGTATGGACGCAAGGTCCGGGGCCCCCTAGACCTGATCCGAGAGCATTGGGAGGGGGAGACGGAGAACACAGGAGTCCCCATCATACCATATGTCCTAGACCTTAGGGACCGCATGGAGCAGCTAGCCAGGTCGGTCCGGGCTAACCTCCAGGCGGCCCAGAGGCGACAGAAAGTCTGGTATGATAGAGGAGCCCGGAAAAGGAGCTTTGAGATAGGGCAAAAAGTAATGGTTCTTAAACCCGTCAAAACAGACAAATTACAGGCAGCCTGGCAGGGCCCCTACCAAATAATAGAAAAGAAAGGAGATACCACGTACGTGATTGCCAGCTGCCACGACCCGAGCTTAAAGAAACTGTTCCATATTAACATGTTGAAAGCATATCTCCAACGCCCCGAAGATGTGCTGGCCATATGTAGTCCCGCAGCCGAAGACCCCGATAACTTGCCCATTCCCGACTTACTTACCCAGGACAAACCGGCCGATATAGTGGGCCAAGTACAGATAGGCGAGCGGCTTAACCCAGTAGAGAGGGAGCAATTGCAGCAATTGCTCCGAGAAAAACAGGCAATGTTCTCCCAAAAGCCAGGGTTCACCAATCTAGCCACCCACCAGGTAGATACCCCCGGACAGCAACCCTTGAGGCAGGCCCCCTACCGCATCCCCGAGGCGGTCAGAGCGGGGATGAAACAAGAAATCACGGAAATGCTGAACCTAGGAGTCATTGAGTCCTCCGATAGTCCCTGGGCATCCCCGGTAGTACTAGTACCCAAAAAAGACGGTACTACCAGATTCTGTGTGGACTATCGGAAACTTAATGATAAAACCGTGACAGACGCCTACCCCATGCCCAGGGTAGACGAGTTACTGGATCGCATAGTCCAGGGGAACTACCTAACTACCATTGACCTGTGTAAAGGTTACTGGCAGATTCCCCTGGCCAGGGAGGCTATCCCCAAGTCGGCATTCGTCACCCCGTTTGGCCTATATCACTTCAAGGTTATGCCATTCGGGATGAAGAATGCCCCGGCCACGTTCCAGCGCTTGGTGGATAGACTCCTTGATGGCTTCCAGGGTTTCGCCTGTGCATACCTGGACGACATAGCGATCCATAGCGCGTCCTGGGAGGAACACCTAACCCATGTAGGGATGGTCTTAGATCAGATTCGGGCCACCGGCTTGACTCTGAAACCAGAGAAGTGCCATTTTGGCATGGCTGAAGTGCAGTATCTGGGTCATAGGGTGGGGTGCGGGAAACAACGACCAGAACCTGCTAAGGTAGAGGCAGTTGCCAATTGGCCCACCCCCACCACCAAGACACAAGTACTAGCCTTTTTAGGTACCGCAGGGTACTATCGGAAGTTTGTGCCTGACTATAGTGCCATTGCCAAACCCCTGACAGACTTGACAAAGAAAAACCTTCCTCGACAGGTCCTGTGGTCTCCCCACTGTGAACTAGCGTTTCAAACTTTAAAAACTGCTCTTGTGAATGCTCCCGTGTTGGCCGCCCCAGCCCCTAACAAACGTTTTATCGTTCACACAGACGCTTCCATGTTCGGGCTGGGAGCCGTCCTCAGCCAAGTAGGCGAAGATGGAGGGGAACACCCTATTGCCTACATCAGTCGTAAGCTCCTGCCACGCGAAGTTAGCTATGCCGCCGTGGAAAAGGAGTGCTTGGCACTGGTGTGGGCACTAAAGAAACTGACTCCTTATCTGTACGGGCAAGAATTCACTCTGGTTACGGACCACAATCCCTTGGTATGGTTAAACCGGGTCTCTGGAGATAATGGCCGATTGTTACGGTGGAGCTTGGCTCTACAACCCTTTAATTTTACCATCACTTATCGACCCGGGAAACAGAATGGCAATGCCGATGGATTGTCCAGGCAAACCGATATCAGCCCAGCCTAACCAGAAGTCTGGACAGCCTTAGTCTACCCCAAAAAGGGGTCAGACGGTGTCTGCCAGAGTGTTCCACAAGGAGGGAGCACTGTTACATCACTGTTGTCCCCTGTTATGAAAGCTTTATTCTGTCGCATACTTTTGGTACTTTGGACACTGTTCTGACTGATTTACAGGCCTCGTATGGTCCAGCACGAACCCGCTATGTAAGCCTAGAGGTGGCCGCCATTTCGGGACTTTGCACGTGTTCGCGGCCATCTTACCTACAATCAGCGGTGGTCGCCCATAATCATCTGGAACCAAAAACGGGGACCCACACAGGCGAACACCGCTGAGACCTCCAGGATCACAGAACTCAGTGTTGGACGTACCGAACTATGCACCGTTCCGTAAAGCACTTGCCCTGCACATGGGGATTACAGCGACCCCAGGGATGACTACGGAAGACAAAGGGTTGTGGAGTTTTACCGTCCGAACGAAGACCGACCGCAAGGCCTAAACGTATGGAACTATTTTCGGCTGAAAAGTCTGTGCGGTCGGTCTAAACTTTAGAAGCCCCTAACTTCCGAACCGCTCATCCGATCGGGCCAGTTTTTGGATATGTTGGCCTCCAGAACAAGATCTATCTAGCGATGCAGGATGTATGGGTGTACCCCCTGGTTTTAGGGTACATCCAGAATATGGACAAAAGTATGTGTAATATAATTGTGTTACTTGGTTATCTGAGGGGAGGGGACATGTTGGTTGAACCCAATATGTGATTGGGTATTTTATGCCTCCCCTTGGGAGTGTCCTCTTTGTGTGTATTTACAATAAAAAGCAGGCTGGGCATCCCAGTCCTCAGTTCTCATTTTGACCCTCAATTCGCAGCCTCGACTCGTTTTGTGTGGGGAAAGGGTATCCTAGCTGTACCATAGCTAGGGGGAGATTCTACACTTACAGGTCTCTACCGAGTATCGCTCCATTCTACTCTTCAAGCCGGGAACCAGGACATCCAAGCGATCAACCCTCCTGCTAGACTGGAGGCAATCGTAACAGCAAGGGTTGGTACTAATCATGGTGGACTTCAATTGTGTAGTTGATCCACTAAAAAAGCCATAATGACAGAAAAAGTAGGAAAGCAAGTGAGTACAGATTGCAAAACTTATTGAGTTTTATATTTTAAGAGACATATGGATAACATTTCATCCATCCAATCTAGATTATACATTCTACTCTAGAACATTTAATTCTTATTTCAAAATTGACCTCATTTTGGGAAATGTGACCATGCTGTATCTTGTTAAAAAAAATAGAGATGCAGGATACATCATGGTCAGATCATAGCCCCATTATGGCAGGAAACAAACAGTATTTGGGAATTGGCTAAGCATCTAAAAAGGAAAAAAAATAAACCAAATGTGGTGAAATACAGTTTGATTAAGCACGAATTGCGCTTCACAGGTTGCGCTCAGTGTGTTCGTATAGACTGCACCTTGGGGTGCCTCCCATAGTATAAGCAGGGGGGCTAACACCTTCTTCTTTCACTTCCTCCTGCTGTGGATAGGAACCAGGATAAATTAAAAGACTAGGATACTTTTCTGTCCAAGATTCAAATCAATTTATTTGGTACAAAATTAGTAAAATATAATATAAAATCTCGTCCAACGCGTTTCCACTACTGTGGACTTCTGCAGGGTCAATAGTGACACATAAAAGACAAGCAATAACACAAAGTGTAAAATAGCCTAATATCCCCTCCCCCAGTCCTTTAAATAGGGCTGTTCCCCTTAAGTCATTGGTGATTCGGTGGCATAGATTCTTTTTTTTACCATTACTTTTAACATAAAAATGGATACCATCTTGAACATTGCTCTGTATTGGTCAAGACGTGTGCATTGACGTATGTTATTTTGGATTTTGTGTATGTTTGAATAAATATAAATTTTTTGCTGCATGACACTCTGATTCGATTATCAGAATACCAGTGTGTGACAAACAAACATCTCAAGAAAAGCTAATTTCCTACATTACTAACTTTAGAAGAACCAAAAACATCGGTCCTGAAGTTACTGAAAGAGATATATATTCTAAAGTCTCCGGATAAAAAAATGGACTTGGAGAAATCATCATACAACGCTAAAAACATGAGTAAAAGGTTAATTAACTTTCTTGTACAAAATTATTGGAAAAAAAGTCTGAATTATTTAGACATAACCATAACATCAGATCTAAAAGATCTAATGGAAGCCAACTTCTTACCTGTATTAAAACAAATCAATAAAAACTTAAGGGAAAGTATCGGCCTTCTCCTGGTCGGGTAGAATCAATATTTTAAAAGCATATATTTTACTTAAATGGCTGTATCTATAGAGAATGATCCCTCTCAACTTCTTAGAAAATTGGTTCTCTCTACTACACTCATCCTTCTTTAAATTTGTATGGGGTGGCAAGAAAGCAAGGGTTAAAATGAAAAATGTGGCTAGGTCAAGGCAAGATGGAGGTTTTGGGTGCCCAAAAATCCTACAATGTTATGCGGCAAGTAGACTTTCACATATTGCTTTCACAAAACAACGCGGCAACCCAGGAAATATGGTACAAACTGGAAAAAGCTAAACTTGGGGTAGGAAATCTATCCTCCCTATTTTGGGTCTTGGATGTGAATAAAAAAATCATTAAAGAGGCATGAACCAAATCACAGATACTTAAAAAATTAACAAGTTGGTGGGATAAATTAACAACTAAAATAGGACTTAGAAATAGAATAATAGATGTACTACCATTTCAGATATGTTCAATAATATTAAAATAGATACCTGGAAGACTGGGGGGGGGGGGGGGGAGGGGAGAGGATAAGGGAATTTAACCCCTTAAGGACAGAGCTTCAGAAGCTTGTCTTTCACCAAATGACAACAGCATTTTTTGCTGTTTGCGTTCAACTGCAATTTGCATTTGACTAATTTATTGCACCGACGCATATAATATACAGTTTTTTAAAGGACAGAAAGGGCTTTAATTTGATGTAACATATATATACATAAATGCTTATTCATTGTAAAAAAAAATACAGAAAAATGCAAACAAATTAAAAATGAGGTTTTTTTTACATGTTTTGCAATAATAATGTGTGCACAATTAGTGCAGGTTAAGGAAAGTAATTGAAAATAAATTCATTTAGTTGTTCTGATTTACAGAATATATAATGTGTCTGGGATTTTAAGTTTTTTTTTTTGGTAGTTACAAGTTAAACCGCCAATCTCTGCTAAATATTGGAGCAAAATTGTGTTTTTTTGGGGTTTTGGCACACAAACTTATAACAAAGAACTTCTCATGTGTATTTTGTAAAGTTGGCGTGTGCTATTCCTGTACAAAGTTTTATTTTGTGTTTAGCTACATCTGCTGAGTAAAATGACACCCCCATTGTATGTCTTTGGCACTATTTTGTGAAGCTACAGTGCCATATAGGAGACCTGTCCTTTTCAGTATTCACAGTAGAATTTTGAGAGACGGATTTAATGAGCCTATGCTTCCATTTGGGGTATTATAACAGTTTGACTGTTCAAAAAACCCCCACAAAGGCCTACCATTTGTAAAAGTAGACACTCCAGGGTATATCATAAGGTGCATATTGTGCCTTAGCATGCCCCATTTTTTCACCAATATATGCCAAAGTATGTGGTAAAAAATAATTTTGGGGGGCGGAGCCTGACTGGGGAGCTGCACAGACGTGCTTACTCTGAGCTCCGGATCCTGATCACGGTTAACGGCAGAAATCAACGGTGCATTCCACAAATCCTGCACCCCGGTTCACCCTACCTTGTTACACTGGGGCAGAGGTACCGGGGGACACCCTCCGAGACACTATGACCGCCATACCGCTGAACCGGAGGACCGAGGCCTACACATCACTGGGCTGGCGAGAGACGGCCGCTCTCCCAGCACGACAAATCATGATGCACCCGCAGTATCGGACCTCCTCCCCCCCCCAGGACCGGTGGGGGTTATCCCGGTCCCTATTAGCAGATATCATCGACCCACAAATGCTGCAAACGGGGACAATACTCCACAGCATGCTCCGAACCAGCAAACAGTGCTCCACAAAATGGCGCCCACAAACTTAAACGCTGAGCCTGCTCTCCATCAGCCCCTCCACGAATGTCTGGATGCCCTGCTGCAAAGCTTTTGGGAAAAACTGGAGCAGCGGACGGCACAACGACCACCTAACCGACAAGAGGTAGGGGAAAGGCGGGAGGTCGTGAGACAAAGCGGGCGTCCCCCGGGCAAACCCGCCATACGCTTACAGGCGGAGTGCCCTTCTAGGCAGGGGCCCAACAGGAGACTTCCTCCTAAACGCCGACCACACCGCAGGAGGGTCGCCCGCCGCCGCCGGCGGAGAACCACCAGGGCCCTCCAAAGCGCCCACAACGGGAAAGACCCGGCCCCGAGAGGTACCCGAGTCTGTGGACACAAGGTGTGGGCCCAACTTCAAGCCTGGAGCTGGGGTGAAGCTCCGCGCCGTACTCCAACCACCTCCGTGCTGACCCACCTGACACCTCCGCTGATGAACTACCGATTACTCCCTTGCTCACCACCTGCCATGAGACTGACAGGGATCGGCTGAATGAATCCTAGATCCCGATCATAAAAGGCCAGACCACAAGCTGACGGACACTCACGACTTGGCGCAATATTACCTAAGCAATCTACCTAAGAGATATGCATAACCTTATGTTTTGTTTTACTATTTACTGCACCTAAGTTTTACCTGTTGTATTTGTATTTTGTGGAGGCGTTAGCTGAGCCAGATATCACATTTTCAAGTAGCATGTTACTAATATAAATCTCAGACCTATAGCGGGTACTTTCAACTACAGTTGTGATATGGCTGCAGACTGGGGGTGCATTAGTTTTATCTCTCCATAGTACTGCCCACCCTGAGCGGTGGATATGTTTATGTAACGGAGCTCCGTGTACTCCGACCGAGTACCCTCCGTTGATGGATGCTCCTAGCGCTCTCAGAGGACTCCAAGCACTGCAGACGACACCACAACCACCGCAGGCTCCACAACCGCCATAGCTTAACTGAAGCCGCGCCGTCTTCCTTCCACCCTGGATCGGCTTCTGTCCTCCAGGACCGTGTGGGGAAGACCTCTCCTCCAGGAGAGCGTATCCGGAACAAGCTCTTACAAGAGCTAAGTGATTAAGAGCTCAGGGGAATATGCAGCGCATAGCAATCCCCAGTGTGATATAGCAGTTCCCTCCAATAACGAGACAAGGCTACGTATTGAGGGTCAGAAGAGGTCTGAGGTCTGGAACACCCAGCCTGGCTTTTATTGAGGTTACATGCAAATAGGACACTCCCAGGGGGAGGCATAAAATCACCAATCACACATCTGGTGCAGCCCACACATTCCCTCCCCTCAGATAAACAGTTAAACCAATTATTACATACAATAAAAATACAGTTTTTACACACACACTGTAACTTTAAAACCATACATTCAATTTCAATAAAAGTTGCATATTCAGACTCAGCATACATCAAACATAAACCCTTCCAAAAATCAGCCAAATCCCTCCAGTGGATCAAAAGTTAGCTGGAAGTCCTTTATGACCGACCGCAAGCACAATTTCCCGCCCAAAACAGTTCCATAGATTTGGGCTGTGCGGTCGGTCAATTTCATGCGAAAAAACGACCCATTTCGAACGGGACTTAGTCTCTGGAGCTGCAAGTTCCGTATGGGAGAAGGTAAGGGTCAGCGGTGTTCGGCAAAATGTGTAGCCGATTTCAGTTCCACAGAATCTTTAGCATACACCGCTGACCGCATTCGAGGAAACCAAGATGGCCGCCGCCACGTGCAATTGACCGGCAGTAACCTCACAGCCTGGGAGGTAAATTGCCTGCACACTTTAACTTCTGGGTGGTCTGCCTGTGTGGTACTTGGTTCAGTAAGCCCTATTTACTGAACCAAGTGGGGGAAAGCCAGGAACAAGTTATTTTACCGGTCTGGGGACATAGTCTTAAAGGGGCATTGTTCAGCGAAGTCACAATATGTCCCCAGACGGTTCTTAAAGGGCCATACACACCCAATAAATGTTAATAAGTTTTCAGGGGCACAATCTTCCAGGGGCCATAGTCATGAGGCAGGAGGCTGGCAAACATGCTTCTCCACAATCCAGGGAAGCAGGGCAATTTCTCATTTAAAGGGCCAGTTACAAATAGCGATTTGTAACAGTTTATATTCTTGACCCACACAGTCGAACATTTAATTTTACCAGCCGACACTGTAACGTTACCATGCATGCTTCGCGTCCACTTAATGTTCCATTAGCCTCTTGGCGCATGTCAGGGCACCCTATGTGACCCACGTATGTTTACTAATGCAGAACTAGGTTATGCCTCCTGAGTTAATATATCCTGTATGCTAAACTTAGATGGCGACCCTCATAAAACTTTAATATTCTCGCTTGCTAAGCTAGACTAATTTCTTTACCTACTTCTAGTTTAATCTACCGACAATTCACATGTGTTGATGTCCCCTATGCTAATGTAAATTGGAGTGAATCCAGCCTGAATCGTGCTATATTTACTGACTGCATGTCTAGGAAATTATACTGTATTTTGCTATTCCTTTGACTTTCTAACACGTCATGCAGTGCTCCTGAATATATTATGTTGTTCCCGAACGACAAGTTCATAATTTAAAAAAACGAAGCATCGTTATCCAGAAATGTACTAGTTTAACGCTGATAATGTTTACACCCTCTACTGTAATCAAACTATACGTTTCCCTCTTCTCTTCTGTACCCCATCACAAATGCTTCAATAAAAGAAAGATTGACAAAAAAAAATAATTTGGTGCATTTTTTTTACATACGGATTGCATTTTTGCTGGGCATTTTGTATATTTCATATGTGCCACTAAGTTCAAAACCCACAAATTATGCTTAGCTAAGTCTTCTGAGTAAAAAGACATCCCCAATGAATGTCTTTGGCACTATTTTGTGAAGCTACAGTGCCATATAGGAGACCAAGCCATATCAGTTTTTACAGAACTTTGAATTTTGACGCTGGGCCTATGTGCAATTTCCAAGCATCTTCGCAGGTTTTAAATTCAAACTACCCCACAAAGGCCTACCATTTCTTAAAGTAGACACCCCAGGGTATTTCAAAAGGCATATTTTGAACCTTAGCATGGGATCATTTTTGCGCTAGCTTGTACCAGGTGTAGTGGTAATAAGCGTTTTTTCTTCCTTTTTGACACACAAAGTGAGTTTGCACACTATATTTTGCAAACCTTATGTGTACCACCACTCTATAATACTTTATATGTTGCTCAGCTATGTGGGCTGAGTACAAAAATACCCCCGTATGTACCTTTGCCAGGTATATGTGGACATCGGAGGGGCACATTTCGGACACAGCCATTCCATTTTTTTTTCAAATTTTAAATTTTTACGCTGTGTCCATGTTCCAATTTGGAGTAGTTTAGATGGTTGGTTATTGAAACATCCCCACAAACACATACTATTTTTTAAAGAATACACCCTGGGGTAATTCAAAAGGCATATTTTGAACCTTAGCGTGGGATCATTTTTTCTCTAGTTAGTTTCTAGGTGTAGTGGTAATGAGCGTTTTTAAATGTATTTTTTTTTAACTTTTTTTACTTTTTAAAACTATTTTTTAAACTTTTGTTTTGCTTATTCATTTTTTTAAACTTTCCTAAACTTTCTTAAAACTTTTTTTTTTTTACAGATTTAACATTTTTCTAAGGTTTTTTTTTACCGTTAACCCCTAACCAGCAGTAAGCAGCACTAACCGTAAATTCCCCATTTTCCGATAACTCCCACCCACCCCACCTAGAAAAAAATATTTAATTATACAATATTTAAATTAGTTAATTAAATAAATTGAACCCCTGAGGATTAAAAAATAAATAAAAGTTAATCGTCAGGGGTTAAAAAAAAATTAGATCACAGTATAATACTGTGATCTGTGTTTTGATCACTGTAGGCAGTGATCGACTGGCAGGGAAGGGGTTAATTTTTATTTGGACTGGGTAAAGGGGGGTGTTTTTTTTATTTTTTTTCCTTAAACGTTATAAAAACTTTTTTTAACTTAATTTTTAACTTTTTAAAGCTTATTTTAAAACTTTTAACGTTAACCCCTAGTTAGCCTAACACCAAATCCCCCAATTCCCCACTAACTTCCACCCTCCTCAGCTAGCTAAATATGTAATTTTAAAATACTTAAATTAATTAATAAAATAAATTTAACCCCTGAGGGTTAAAAAAAAAAGAATTAAACCTCAGGGGTTAAAAAAAATTCAGATCATAGTAAAATGTAATCCCTGCCAATTGATCACTGTAATCAGTGATCCATTGGCAGGGAAGGGGTTAATTTTTTATTAAAATGGGTAAAGGGGGGTGGGATTTTAATTTTACTTTATTTTTTTTTCACTAGGCGGCAGGATCAGCACTGATTCGTCTTCCTGCACTTCACACTGAACCCGGAAGTGCAGGGAGGCGGAAGGTAAGTATACAGAGCACATGTGCCCGCTCTGACATGCTGTCAGAGCGGGCACATGTACTGGGACAGCCTGATCCGGTGCTCCCGGTCTGCCTCTAATACAGAGGCAGACCGGAGCACCATTAACCCCACGATCGCCTCGATTGC
Organism: Pelobates fuscus; assembly: GCF_036172605.1. Taxonomy (NCBI): domain Eukaryota; kingdom Metazoa; phylum Chordata; class Amphibia; order Anura; family Pelobatidae; genus Pelobates; species Pelobates fuscus. The sequence continues at coordinate 253,553,085 of NC_086318.1, forward strand.
GGCGATCTGGGGTTAATTTTACCGTGTGACGGACGAGGTCCGTCACTCGTCATTAAGGGTTTCCCCTGAGTGACGGACCTCGTCCGTCACTCGTCCTTAAGGGGTTAAAGAGATATTAGTGGAACACAAAATTAAGACCTTTAATCAAATTATAGAGGAATGTAATATTCCTTCTAACAAAACTTTTAACTATCTGTGAATCAAAGGTTTTACGGCAGAAAACAAGGGGGAGAAAATCATATATCTTATCCATCTTCTCGAACTAAAGAACTATAAATACCTACTGGCAAAATGTGCCAAAATTATATATAGATGGAGACATGACAAACTTATAGGAATGATTAATGAATGGGAAAAGGAGCTACAATTACATATAGAAGAAGAAGAGTGGATGAGCTCTCTAAACAAATTATATAAACATATACATTGCCTAATCCTCACTGAAACACAATTCAAACTTTCAAATAGATGGTACTTAACACCGAAACATCTAAAGAACATTTCTCCAGAGCTGTCAGATAGGTGTTGGTAATGTAATGTTAATGAAGGCACTCTGATCCACATTTGGTGTGAATGTGTATCTGTAAATAAATTTTGGAAAGATATAATCAATGTAATATATCAAATAATGGAAATGAAACAAATTTTTAAGCCTGTAGTGGTTTTGTTAAACTTGGACTGGCCCCAAAAAAAAAAAAAAAAAGTATTAATGCTACATATTATTACGGCAACTAAATTACCGTATATACTCGAGTATAAGACGAGTTTTTCAGCACATTTTTTGTGCTGAAAAACCCCCACTCGTCTTATACTCAAGTCAGTTGTCTGTATTATGGCAATTTTCATTGCCATAATACAGACAAGGACCGGGGGCTGTCAGGAAGCTGTAACTTACCTTCACCGCAGCTCCTGTCAGCTCCCTTCTCTCTCCTCCGTCCGTGCAGCTCCCAGGTCAGCTCCCTCTGCAACTCTCGCGAGAGCCGCGGGGTCAGAGCGTTGCCACGGGTTACCGTGGCAACGCTCCGCGCGGCCGCGAGAGTTGCAGAGGAAGCTGATCTGGGAGCTGCACGGACAGAGGAGAGAGAAGGGAGCTGACAGGAGCTGCGGTGAAGGTAAGTTACAGCTTCCTGCCAGCCCCCCTCCTACAGCCCATCCACTGGACCACCAGGGAGTGAGAGCCCCCCTCCCTGGCCAGCTAACAAGCAGGGAGGGGGGACGAAAAAACAAATAAAAAAAATAATAATAAAAAAAAATAATAATAAAAAATAAATAATAACAACATTAAAAAAAATAATATATCACAATAATAATAAAATAATAATAATGAATAAAATGCCCACCCCCACCAATGCTCTGCACTCACACACACACACACTGCACTCACACACACTGCATTCATACACACTCATACACACACTGCACTGCATTCATTATATACACACACTGCACTGCATTCATTATATACACACTGCACTCATATACACACACTGCACTACATTCATTATATACACACTGCATACACACTGCACTCATACACACACACTGCACTCATATACACACACTGCACTCCATTCATTATATACACACTGCATTCATACATACACACTGCACTCATACATACACACTGCATTCATTATACACACACTGCACTCACACACTGCACTCACACACTGCACTCATATACACACACTGCACTGCATTCATTATATACACACTGCATACACACTGCACTGCATTCATTATACACACACTGCACTCATATACACGCACTGCACTCATATACACGCACTGCACTCATATACACGCACTGCACTCCATTCATTATATACACACTGCATACACACACAGCATTCATATACACACTGCATTCATACACACACACACTGCATTCATTATATACACACACAGTAAATAAATATTAAATTAATATATTTTTTTTAGGATCTAATTTTATTTAGAAATTTACCAGTAGCTGCTGCATTTCCCACCCTAGTCTTATACTCGAGTCAATAAGTTTTCCCAGTTTTTTGGGGTAAAATTAGGGGCCTCGGCTTATATTCGGGTCGGCTTATACTCGAGTATATACGGTACTCCTAGCACGAAACTGGAAAACAGGGAAAATTTCATGTACCCAAGAAGTAATAACACAAGTTATATGGCAGGCAAAAATGGAAAGGGGTGTTTTGATGAACTTAGGAAGCAGACATACTCAGATAGAAGACTGGGATATATGGATAAAGAAAATGGAAACTCTAATTTAACAATTTTACAGTGGCGTTAAGGCTCTGTAGTATTTTTTTTTCGTTTTTTTTCTCTTTCTTCAAAATAAAACAGGGTAAGAAGTAATATTGCTATTCTCCTCTCTTCTGCCCTCTTCACTCAGTACTTATTGTGTATATAGGCTTACTTCCTGTTAAAAACAGGGCAAAAAGAAGAAAAATAAAGAAATTGATCTCAGAAAATGGGAAAATAAACAGAATTACTAAATCAATTGTAATATACTAGGCAGAGGGTTTGCTCTCTCTTTTCAAAAATAAAAAAAAGATAAGAGGCCTAAGGGAAAGGAGGATGAGGAGATATTTATGATGTCAAGGGTACCAATACATTGCTATAGACACAAACCACTTACAGTACTTGCAGATGAACATCAGTTTAAACCTAAAAGCACATTTGATCCTGTGCCCAATCAACCTGCAATTAAATCACTTTTATGATCCATACAGAAGGAATCCTCTCATCAACTAAAACAGAACCAACAACAGCATTCATATTGTTAGAAAGAAGCATAGGCTAATCATCAAATCAGACCAGCTTATAAGGGAGGTGGAATAGTTATTCAGAATTATTCAGATAACCGAACTGAAATACTTAATCAGTTGGGTGATAAGAACACCTTGAACTACCAGATAACCTGACACCCTCTACTTTTTTTTTCTTTTTTCAATTTCAGACTTGTACATGCCAATTGCCTTGTGCAATTTTAGCTGGCACAGCTTTAGCTTCAAAGACAGTCCAAACATGTAGAGCTCCACTTTTCATTGGAGAGAGTTCGGCCTTGTGGTGGGTACAACAGACATTTTTTTACTCAAAATCTGCAATTCATCCATTTCCAGTGATCTAGATGATAACTTGAATACATTACATCTGTAAGTGCCTGCCTCTTACCCCAGAAGACTCTCCTCTTCTGTTTTTTCATGTCTGCTGTGCCTTTTTATTTTGCTCTGGAAACTAGTCTGGGTACCCAATTGAGGTGATTTTGGAGCCCTTAAAAAATATGAAAATGCAGCTTTTGTCTAGTGCCTCCTGACAGGACTCTGGTTCTGAGTTAGACTCCCCTAAGTTCTTAACAATGGTAAATTGTCTGATTTTGTGGATTATATATTATCCATATAATCATTAGCTACTTACTCTTGCTTTTCCCTTTTGAACTGTATTAATTTAATACATTTTGACTGTGGCGGCTGTAGCGGACTGGACCCTGCACCAGAGTCTGCCCCAGTTTCCTGGAGGGGACTGCTTGCTCGCCTCCTGCCCAGTGATTATGGTCCCGGAAAGATGGGACCCTTTAAAGAACTGCATTTGGACATATTGTACTGTGATGGCCTTTTAACAACAGTGAAGGGAAATACTGAAACTTTTTGGACACTTCCTCTTCCCCTCCCCCGGATCCATTGTTCTCCAGCAGGGTGTTGTCCCAGGGACACTGCCAGACTCTTGTGAAACTGGTTTGGGCCGGAAAGCCATGCTGGCAGTGGGTTTTAAAAATACTTTTGCTGACTTTTGAACCCCTGGTCTGATTCGTGCCATTTTTTTTATATGTTGTTCCCCTGAATGGATTGATTATGAAAATGTATGTTTTATGTTTGTGACATGTATATTTTAGAAGTTATAACTATTGTGTAAAAACTGTATTCCTGTGTTAATTAGATTAACCATTGTGTTCAGTAATCATATCACAGGCAGAGGGGAGGATTTTGTGTGGGAGTGCCTGTGTCTATTGTACGTATTGATTGGTTGTTCTGTAAAACCCTGTGGGCAGTACTATGTTTGTGGATTGGGAATAAAAGAGGCTGTATGTGCCAGTACAGTTAGTTCCTGTTTTAACCCTCAAAGTGAAGTGTCGTCTCATTCTTGGGGGAGGATTTATTGTATGCTGTTCCAGTTTGACTGCTAGGAGTGTAAACCTATTCATATGGTTTCCTATTCAACTGTCTACAGCATTCATATGCTTGAGAGGATTTATATCCCTCTGTGTCACCAGGGGTGACATAGAGGGACTACACTGATAATTTTAGACTTTGATGTAAGTTATTAAATACTTATTTTGTACTTCACTCTGAACGTGCATCTTATTTTTATTATATTTTCTTCTTGAGCACATATATACAAATACATCTATGGTGATTCTAACCCAGATAGAAGATTTGGAACTCCTATTCTGAAAATAAAAATTTCAAGGCTTGCAAACTTCTGTGAAAGTGTGAGTGGCCATTTGTGAATGCAATTTCTACAATTTGCCTATATACACAGTTATACGCTATGTTGTTTTATTTGTGATTGGCTCAGCAGATCATCCCCTTTTTTTGTTTATATTGTGTGGAAGACAAGAGGAAGTCTTCTGGGATATTACCGGAAATCTTATCCTATACAGCAAAGTTTATTTCTGCTGATATAAATTAAGCACTTATTACACTGTGGTGGGTGTACACACACATTGTTGTTTTTTTCTATGCCTTTTCAAATCACTGATGGGATTTTGTCATGTGAGCCACATCCACTATCTGCCATGGTACACCCCATGGAGAGGTTTTGTCTTGCCAAGGAACCTCCTCTTTTTCTGCAACCTCTATCTGTTGAAGTCTCAGGCCCTTTCCTTAGCAGTTCATCTTTGGGAGCCATCTTCGTGATGTACTTGTGGATGCTCTGTGTTTTATCCAGGACTGTGGCCTTGACGCTCATCAGACCCCGACCTCCTTCCTTCCGACAGGTGTACAGTCTCTGGGTGCTGGATTTTGGGTGGAATCCTCCATTCATAGTGAGTAGTTTCCTGGTCTTGACATCCATTGTGACCAGTTCTTCTCTTGGCCAGGTCATTATTCCAGCTGGGTACCTGATGACTGGTACGGCATATGTGTTGATGGCTCTTCCTCATGGATGCCATGCGTTTGTGGTACCCCCAAGTACTTATATCTGCTCTCTAAATCTTCTATTTGGCCTTCTGGAACTTCAACTCCTTCTGTCCTGATCATCTTCCCTATTTTTTGCTATCATCCACCCGCCCTTCTCTAGTCCGAACGACATTCCGATGTCCTTGCTGTATTTGCGAGTTAGGTGGATCAGTGAGTCAATGTTCCTCTCATTCTTGGCATACAGCTTGTCGTCCATGTAGAGTAGGTGGCTGATCGTGACTCCACTCTTGAACCTGTATCCGTATCCACTCTTCCTGATTATCTGGCTAAAGGGGTTGAGGCCTATGCAGAACAGCATTGGAGAAAGCGCATCACCTTGGTATATGCCACATTTGATGTTCACTTGAGTTATTGTCCTGGAATTGGCTTCTAGAGTTGTTTTCCCACTTACCCATTGAGTTCTTGATGAAGGCTCTTATTGTCTTGCTGACAGTGTAGAGAACCAAGTTGTAGCCGAGAGCTGATTTCTCACAGCTTAACTCCACCAGAATATCCAGAGGATGCAGGAACAAGTAATAAATCCCAGAGAATATCCAGCACAGTCAGCAATACAATCCAATAATATCCCATCACCTTTCCTAATCACTGGACGACACACCGTATCAGGAGTAGAACTGATGTTTAATGGCAACATTCCTGCTTTTATGAGATTCTCCCATGCAAGGGAGGGATTCACATTAATTACACATTACACCAATCATATCGACGTTACCTTCCATGAAATCTGGCCCTGCGGTCGGTCTCTATTCATGCCCAAAAACTCCCTAAAGGCTATGGCACACATAATGGAGTCGGTAACCGGATGAATCCCCTAGTTCGTGGGATTCATCCTACCGAATGACGGGCAGTTCATGAGTTTCTTTCGGTAGTTTCTGCCGTCCTGGAGGTCTTAGCGGTGTTCGGCTAGTCGAGTGTCCGTTTTGAGTTCTAGACACTCGACGACCAAACACCGCTGTTCGTGGGTTTAAGATGGCCGCCGCCACGTGTTCGGCTGCTGAAATGGCGGCCACCCTGGGGATACAGCAGCGAATTCGTATGAACAAAGGGAATAAGAGAAGCGATCAGGGAGGTAAATTACATGAATAATGTATATCAGGGTGGTCCGGTTGTTCGGTACTTTGTTCGTATACCGAACAAAGTATGTCCATAGATGGTGCAATGTAAATCTGTGTAATCCAGGCATGAAAAACCTCTGCAGGGCCAACAATTAAAACAAGAGATGGGACAGCCAAAAGAAGGGGTTTCGCTACCCTGCTCCCCCTTGCCCACAAGCCGGCATACACAGTCAGATCTATTACGGATCGACTTGGGGATGTCCGGGTATGCTCACGGATAATTTTTCCAATTCAGTCTGTCTTGACAACCCGTCAGCGTTTCCATTCTGTTTTCCCGGGCGGTACTGTATATTAAAGTCAAAGGGCTGCAGCGCCAAACTCCAGCGCAGCAGCCTGGCATTGTCCCCAGCCACCCGGTTCAACCGTGAGCAACGAAAATGTCTGTCCATACAAATACGGTTGTAATTTCTTTAGGGCCCACACCACGGCCAGGCATTCCTTTTCGATGGCGGCGTAGCTTACTTCCCTTGGTAGCAGTTTTCTACTGATGTAAGCCACAGGATGTTCTCCGCCATCGGCCCCGACTTGGCTCAGAACTGCCCCCAATCCAAACATAGAAGCATCTGTGTGAACAAGAAAGCGTTTAGTTGGATCAGGGGCTGCAAAGACAGGAGCATTTACAAGTGCTTTCTTTAACTGTTGGAATGCCTGCTCACACTCCGGGGTCCAGGTAACCTGACGGGGAAGGTTCTTACGGGTAAGATCAGTAAGGGGTTTGGCCAGGGCGCTATAATTGGGCACACATTTCCTATAATACCCTGCCGTCCCTAGAAAAGATAAGACCTGAGTTTTGGTTCTGGGGGTTGGCCACTGAGCTACGGCCTCTACCGTTGCGGGTTCTGGCTTCTGCATTCTGCAACCTACTCGGTGGCCGAGGTACTGAACCTCAGCCATTCCAATACTGCACTTGGCTGGCTTTAAAGTTAACCCTGCCTCCCTAATCCTGTCTATGACGGCTCCTATATGGGCTAAGTTCTCCTGCCAGGTATTGTTGAAGATGGCAATATCATCAAGATAGGCACAGGTATAGTCCTGGAACCCATCTAAGAGTCGGTCCACCATCCGCAGGAATGTGGCCGGGGCATTCTTCATCCCAAATGGCATCACCTTAAATTGGTACAAGCCGAATGGGGTGACGAACGCCGACTTAGGGATAGCGTCTGGGGCTAAGGGAATCTGCCAATACCCCTTACAAAGATCAATTGTAGTGAGGTATTGGCCCCTGGCCAACCGGTCCAGCAATTAGTCTATCCTGGGCATAGGATAGGCGTCAGACACGGTTTTCTCATTTAATCTCCGGTAGTCCACGCAGAAACAGTTGGTACCATCCCGTTTAGGTACGAGGACTACTGGAGAAGCCCAGGGGCTGTCAGAAGGCTCAATGACCCCCAGTTGGAGCATCTTATTGATCTCCTGGCGCATGTGTTCCCGCACCGCCTCTGGGATGCGGTATGGGGTTTGGCGCATAGATAACTGACCTGGGGTTTCTACGCAGTGAGTCGCCAGGGGCGTGTAACCAGGCACATTAGAGAAGGATTCTGGTTTTTCCTTCAACAACTGTTGTACCTCACTACGCTCCTGTGGACTCAGCCGCTCCCCCAGCTTAACCTCGGCTATGTCACTACCTGATTTTCCGTCTTCTAGCAAGTCCAGAAGGGGAAGGTTGTCAAACTCTTCCGAGGGAGGTTCACAGATGGCGGTCACCTCGTCGGAGCGCTCCCGGTAGGTTTTTAGCATGTTCACGTGAATCATGCGTTGCCCCCCTGAGCCAGCACAGGGGCCAATTATATAGGTGGTGTTGCAGCGTTGCTCCAGCACCTTATAAGGGCCCTGCCAGGCAGCCTGTAGCTTGTCATGCCGGACAGGTTTTAAAATGAAAACTTTCTGTCCTACCTGAAAGCTACGGTCCCTGGCGTTCTGATCATACTAGGTGCGCTGACGTGTCTGCGCCGCCTGGAGGTTCTCCCGTACTGCTCGGGTTAGTTGCTCCAGTCGATTCCGAGACTCCAAGACATAAGGTATGATGGGAGTACCTGTGGAGCTATGTTCTCCTTCCCAGTGTTCCTTAATGAGATCCAGGGGCCTTGGACCCGCCTCCCATATAAAAATTCAAACTGGGAGAACCCCATGGATTCCAGCGGCACCTCCCAATAAGCAAAGAGGAGGTGTGGTAGGAATCTTTCCCAGTCCCGAAGGGTCTCTGTGAACGTTCGGAGCATCTGTTTCAATGTTCCATTAAACCGTTCGCAGAGCCTATTGGTCTGGGGGTGATATGGGGCACTGATCATTGGCCTCATGTCACAAAAATCCCACTGCTGCCACCAATGTAGCGGAGAGCTGATTTCTCACAGCTTAACTCCACCAGTATATCCAGAGGATGCAGGAACAAGCAATAAATCCCAGAGAATATCCAGCACAGTCAGCAATCCAATCCAATAATATCCCATCACCTTTCCTAATCACTGGACGACACACCGTATCAGGAGTAGAACTGATGTTTAATGGCAACATTCCTGCTTTTATGAGATTCTCCCATGCAAGGGAGGGATTCACATTAATTACACATTACACCAATCATATCGACGTTGTGGCGGTACCAGCCTTGCCACTGGGCATTGGAGAAGACTGATTGCCAGCCTCCTGCCATGTGACTATGGCCCCTGGGATGTATTGCCTGCTCTCCTGTACTGCTGAGGATTGCTACCCCTTAGGTGGATTTGGCTATGGAGCTTGTGTAATGCCCTCTGTTGGTAGCAACAGTAATATGCACTACCTGAATTGCAAGACTGCCAATTTGCATATTCGGGTAGATTTGCATATCGCTAATTCTGCATGCAGGAGAGACATTTGTGTTAATTATGGTCTTCCCCACCTATTTATAAATATGTAATTATGTTATAATAAGTCACTGAATGTTGCCTGCTATGATTTGACTGTTTGTAATTTTATTGAGTTTTCACAGCAATGTTAATGTAATGACCAAATGGGCTAGTCCCAAGTAAAATAAAGATTTTGTCAGTTCTACTTCACCCTCAATTTGGAGTCCTGTCTCTTATTGGGGGAATCTGCTACAAGGGATTGCTGTGCTCTGCATATTCCCTTGCTATAATCACTCCTAAGCTCTTTTAAGAGCTCGTTCCTGCTTCGCTCTGAAGGAAGAGAGGTTCGGCCTGCGGTGGTTGTGTTGTCGGCTAGAGTGCTTGGAATCCTCAAGAAGCGCTAGGAGCATCCATCAACGGAGGTACCCAGTCGGGGTGCCAGGTGATCCGTTACAGACGTTACCTCCCACACATCTGCTCCCCTTAGCTTAACAGATAATACAATTATACTGTACATACTTTGCTCCACTTTCCAGATGTACCCCAAAAATGTGTGATATACCTTTAAATAGGGTACCCCCTGGTAGCCGTGATCTGGGTGAGAAACATATCTAAAAATCACCCAGATCAGACCAGGGGTTCGGGAGTTATAGGAAGGTAAAGTTTTGACCAACCGCATGGGTAAAGATGCCAAAATTAGTTCCATGAAATCTGGCCCTGCGGTCGGTCTCTATTCGTGCCCAAAAACTCCCCAAAGGCTATGCCACACATAATGGAGTCGGTAACCGGATGAATCCCCTAGTTCGTGGGATTCATCCTACCGAATGACGGACAGTTCGTGAGTTTCTTTCGGTAGTTTCTGCCGTCCTGGAGGTCTTAGCGGTGTTCGGCTAGTCGAGTGTCCGTTTTGAGTTCTAGACACTCGACGACCAAACACCGCTGTTCGTGGGTTTAAGATGGCCGCCGCCACGTGTTCGGCTGCCGAAATGGCGGCCACCCAGGGGATACAGCAGCAAGTGCGTATGAACAAAGGGAATAAGAGAAGCGATCAAGGAGGTAAATTACTTGAATAATGTACATCAGGGTGGTCCGGTTGTTCGGTACTTTGTTCGTATACCGAACAAAGTATGTCCATAGATGGTGCAATGTAAATCTGTGTAATCCAGGCATGAAAAACCTCTGCAGGGCCAACAATTAAAACAAGAGATGGGACAGACAAAAAAAGGGGTTTCGCTACACAAGCATTCCAGTATCCATGTGTGTGGCATTGTGTCATAGGCTTTCTTCTAGTCAATCCAGGCTGCTCAGAGATTGGTCTGTCTGGTCTTAGAATCCCTTGTGACTGCTTGGTCTACCAGTAGTTGGTGTTTTGATCCTCTAGTTTTGTTTCCAATCCCCTTATAAGTATTGCTCATATATTGACTTATATGCCCTTGGATCTTGGAGGCCACGATGCCTGACAGGAGTTTCCATGTTGTGGGGAGGCAGGTTATTGTCCGGTAGTTGGATTGTGCTGTTCCCTTGTAAGGGTCCTTCATGATCAGTATTGTTCTGCCTTATGTTAGCCTGTTGTTAGTAGCTGGTTCATTTGTGCTGCTAAGCATTCATGCAGCACTGTTAACTTCTTTATCCAGTAGTTGTGGATCATGTCAGGTCCTGGGACTCTTCAGGTGTGCTGATCTATGTTGGATATCTTTGACTGTGATATATATATCCCATCTGGAAATACAACAAGGAACAAGGTAATACAATATATACATGTAAAGGATTTTCCTATATTCACCTGTGTTCATTCGGTTATATCCTCTCCCTGCTGTTTAACTGCTTTTGGACGTTTCGTTTTAACTATGTGTTCGGGAAATGTATTCGTTCTACCGAACGGACACCACCCTGGGTAGCAATCAGAATTTGGAACATCGAGTAATCACACGAAAAACCGCAACTTAATTGAGTACTTCTAGGTGGCCACCATTCGGCATACGAACACGTGGCGAGAACAAAGGATGGTGGCCATCTTAAATCTCCCAAATGCGGTCAGCGGGACTTATGCGTGAATTGCCTGGAACTGTTTTCGGCATGGCAATCACGCGAACGTACGGTCGCTATGGAAGTCCCGGCTGACTACTTTCCATTCAACGTATCAAACCGGCATTCGAGAGTTTTAATCTACCGAGCAAGGGGAGCATTCTCATGTAACAAACTGCAACATACCTATGGTAGTTTTCGTGTAATTATGCACAAACGGAGTCCGGCTCTTGCTTCTGATTTCATGGAACTCTAAATCGGATACCACCACATGGCGAGCCGGTCAAACTTCCACACGATGCAACACGGAAACTACCAAACGGATTTACGTGAGATTTGGATATGTGACTCCCAGTATCCTCAGCTACCCAGGGATGTGATTGTTATATGTCTATGTTATGCAGAAAGTACTTTTCTAAAAATGTAAAAAATTTTAATATTTCTGGCCAGCAGATAATTGAGTTTAGTATGTTGCTGAAACTCAATTGAAGATTATGCTAGCTTTAGTGTACTAATAATCTTAATTTTAATAATGACAGGAGGCGAGTATTTTTTGCATATCTCTCTTTACTAACTTCATACAGCAGTAAAGAAACACATAGAAAAAAGAAACAATCACAGGAGAGAAGGATGTACACAAGGCAATGTGACCTTATCGTTTCCTCTTCCATAAAGCGACAACAAGCATAAGTAAATATATAGCAAACAATAAAACTAATAATAACTCCAAGTTCCCATGTGCGAATGAGCAAACTTCGAAAGAGTTCTATTCGAACAACGAAAAAGAGTTCAGGATTGAGACAAATCCGAAGGATAAAATCTCCAATAGTTTCACGTGAACTGCCAATTATCTTCAAAGACGAATCATACTGACAAGAGAATGTGTGACAGGTTTAGACATAGTCACGAACATGTAGCTCCAATTAAAGTACCACCTAACATCCCACTGGAGAATATAGTAACTATAATCTGATAACTGAGTAATTGTAATGAGAACTCTAATGAAGATTCCATATTAATGGAAGTACGAACATATCATATAAGCACCAATGTGAGAGGCAAACCTACCTTAGCACCTGATATCTGCAAAGCAAACGAATAGAAAGCGTGGGCAGCAAAGCAGGGGGGGGAATACTTGCCTCCTGTCATTATTAAAATTAAGATTATTAGTACACTAAAGCTAGCATAATCTTCAATTTTACCACATGACAGGAGGCTTCGTATTTTGCATTTTTAACGCTGAGAAAAGAGTATAGAACTAAATAAGAGTCCTACGGTGTGCCGAGAGACCCAGTATTCGGCGTTGTGGGGAGGTCTTCCCTGTTGAGCGCCCACGTATACGGAAATTATACAAGACCAAGTCTGACCGTTTGTCAGCAGGATGTTTAGTCCCATAGAGTGAAAGGAGAATGACCTCCACAACTCATAAGCTGGAGATGTATGACATTGGGAAGTTGGTATCCTAGAGGATCCGAGTCCAGGTAGTGATATGGGCTGCAGTTCCGTCTCCATCCTCACATAAGGGATAAAGGTGCAGGACCGAACCAGACAGGCTGGGAATGTCCAGATGTAGGGGTAGGGTCGTCGCATCCCTGGGTTCCCAGATTCCCAAGAGGTCCCCGGCAGCCTGCGATCATCCGCTGACCTGCCAAGAGACCCCCAAAGCGGGTCCAGGTCCCCAGGTAGCCGACCCTCCTGGGATAGAAGATGTGAGTACCCTACGGCTCCGTGAGGAATTGTTTGCCATGAATGTAGCAGGAGAAGCTCCTTGCCTGCTCAAGAATTACTGTAGACCAGGGCCAGACTGGCCCATCGGGATAACGGGAAATTTCCCCGTGGGCCGCATTAAGCTGGGGCTGGGCTGACAGCCCTGATGATCATTATGATTAATCCTCCCCTCGAACTGTGCCAGCCTGTCAGTCCGAGGGGAGGGAGGATCTGGGGGTTGGTGTGGCTGCCAGCAGCTGCAGGGAGACCTGTCAGTCTCCCTGCACAGTCTCCAATCATTTCGGCCGCATGCCCCGCCCCCAAACTGAAGCTCTGCCTCCCGCCCACAAGCTCCGCCCCCACGCACGGTGTTGGGAAGCTGCCACTGGACCAACAGGAATCTAAAGGTATTTACCGTTTTACAGCCCCATACCCACCATTCAGGCCCCCCCACCCACCATACAGCCCCCACCTCACAGACAGTCCCCCTACCCACCTCAAAGTCCCCCTACCCACATCACAGCCACCCCACATACAATACAGCCCCCTACTCACTATACAGCCCCCTACTCACTATACTGCCCCCTACTCACTATACTGCCCCCTACCTACCTCACAGCCCCAACCCACTATACAGCCCCCCTACCCATACCACAGCCGCATACCCACTATACAGCCCTCCTACCCATACCACAGTCCCCCTACCCACTATACAGCCCCCCTAACCACTATACAGCCCCCTACCCATACCACAGCCCCCTACCCACTATACAGCCCCCCTACCCACTATACAGCCCCCCTACCCATACCACAGCCCACCTACCCACTGTACAGCCCCCCTACCCACTATACAGCCCCCTACCCACTATACAGCCCCCCTACCCACTATACAGCCCCCTACCCACCTCACAGCCCCCCTACCCACTATACAGCCCCCCTACCCACTATACAGCCCCCTACTCACTATACAGCCCGCTACTCACTATACAGCCCCCCTAACCACTATACAGCCCCCCTAACCACTATACAGCCCCCCTAACCACTATACAGCCCCCTACCCACTATACAGCCCCCTACCCACTATACAGCCCCCTACCCATACCACAGCCCCCTACCCACTATACAGCCCCCTACCCACTATACAGCCCCCTACCCACTATACAGCCCCCTACCCATACCACAGTCCCCCTACCCACTATACAGCCCCCCTACCCATACCACAGCCCCCTACCCACTATACAGCCCCCCTACCCATACCACAGCCCACCTACCCACTATACAGCCCCCCTACCTATACCACAGCCCCCCTACCCACTATACAGTCCCCCTACCCACCTCACAGCCCCCTACCCACCTCACAGCCCCCTACCCACTATACTGCCCCCCTACCCGCTATACATCCCCCCTACCCACTATACAGCCCCCCTACCCACTATACAGCCCCCCTACCCACTATACAGCCCCCCTAACCACTATACAGCCCCCTACCCACTATACAGCCCCCTACCCATACCACAGCCCCCTACCCAATATACAGCCCCCTACCCACTATACAGCCCCCTACCCACTATACAGCCCCCTACCCATACCACAGTCCCCCTACCCACTATACAGCCCCCCTACCCATACCACAGCCCCCCTACCCACTATACAGCCCCCCTACCCACTATACAGCCCCCCTACCTATACCACAGCCCCCCTACCCACTATACAGTCCCCCTACCCACCTCACAGCCCCCCTACCCACCTCACAGCCCCCCTACCCGCTATACATCCCCCCTACCCACTATACAGCCCCCTTACACACTATACAGCCCCCCTACCCACTATACAGCCCCCCTACCCATACCACAGTCCCCCTACCCACTATACAGCCCCCCTACCCACTATACAGCCCCCCTACCCATACCACAGCCCACCTACCCACTATACAGCCCCCTACCCATACCACAGCCCACCTACCCACTATACAGCCCCCTACCTATACCACAGCCCCCCTACCCACTATACAGTCCCCCTACCCACCTCACAGCCCCCTACCCACCTCACAGCCCCCCTACCCGCTATACTGCCCCCCTACTCGCTATACTGCCCCCCTACCCACTATACAGCCCCCCTACCCACTATACAGCCCCCCTACCCACTATACAGCCCCCCTACCCACTATACAGCCCCCCTACCCACTATACAGCCCCCCTACCCACTATACAGTCCCCCTACCCACCTCACAGCCCCCTACCCACCTCACAGCCCCCCTACCCGCTATACTGCCCCCCTACTCGCTATACTGCCCCCCTACCCACTATACAGCCCCCCTACCCACTATACAGCCCCCCTACCCACTATACAGCCCCCCTACCCACTATACAGCCCCCCTACCCACTATACAGCCCCCTAACCACTATACAGCCCCCCTAACCACTATACAGCCCCCCTAACCACTATACAGCCCCCCTAACCACTATACAGCCCCCCTAACCACTATACAGCCCCCTACCAACCTCACAGCCCCCTACCCACCTCACAGCCCCCCTACCCACCTCACAGCCCCCCTACCCACCTCACAGCCCCCCTACCCACCTCACAGCCCCCCTACCCACCTCACATCCTCCCTACCCACCTCACATCCTCCCTACCCACCTCACATCCTCCCTACCCACATCACAGCCCCCCCTACCTACCTCACAGCCCCCCTACCCACAATACAGCCCCCCTACCCACTATACTGCCCCTACCTATTATACTGCCCCTCTACCCACTATACTGCCCCCTTCCCACCTCACAGCCCCCTACCCACTATACTGCCCCCACCCACATCACAGCCCCCCTACCTACCTCACAGCCCCCCTACCCACCTCACAGCCCCCCTACCCACCTCACAGCCCCCCTACCCACCTCACAGCCCCCTACCCACCTCACAGCCCCCCTATCCACCTCACAGCCCCCTCTCACCTCACAGCCCCCTCTCACCTCACAGCCTCCCTACCCACCTCACAGCCCCCCTACCCACTATACAGCCCCCTACTCACCTCACAGCCCCCCTACCCACTATACAGCCCCCTACTCACCTCACAGCCCCCTACCCACTATACAGCCCCCCTACTCACTATACTGCCCCCCTACCCACTATACTGCCCCCCTACCCATATCACAGACCCTTACCCACCTCACAGACCCCCTACCCACCTCACAGACCCCCTACCCACCTCACAGACCCCCTACCCACCTCACAGACCCCCTACCCACCTCACAGACCCCCTACCCACCTCACAGACCCCCTCTCACCTCACAGTCCCCCACCTACCTCACTGCCCCTACCCACTATACAGCCCCCCTCCCACTATACAGCCCCCCTCCCACTATACAGCCCCCCTCCCACTATACAGCCCCCTACTCACTATACAGCCCCCTACTCACTATACAGCCCCCTACCCACCTCACAGCCCCCTACCCACCTCACAGCCCCCTACCCACCTCAGTCCCCCTCCCCACTATACAGCCCCCCTCCCACTATACAGCCCCCCTCCCACTATACAGCCCCCTACTCACTATACAGCCCCCTACCCACCTCACAGCCCCCCTACCCACCTCACAGCCCCCCTACCCACCTCACAGCCCCCCTACCCACCTCACAGCCCCCCTACTCACCTCACAGCCCCCCTACCTACTATACAGCCCCCCTGTGAAACCTGACCACCTAATCTGTGGTTACCTGCAGTAGGGTGCAGCCAATCTAGTACTTCTTTATCAATCCACGTATTGTGAAGTAGAGGACCAAGAAGTCTAGGTATAAAACGAACAGGGTCACAGTGGTGCCACGGAGAGTCGTACGAATATTCCCAAGTTGTGGAATAGTCTACGAATCCTCTGAGCGAATAGTCTTCTACAAGAGGTTCCAGCTGGTTCTCGGATGAACGTGGGTGTTGACGAGTTTTCAGTTCCCTGGAGTGATCTGAATGAGGTTCTCCCGGAAGAGAGTGTCTCGTCTTCCCCGCCTGTATTCATTACTTCTTTCGGTAGTTGATCAGGGCCCACCAGGCTCCGAGCTACTGGATCGGGAAGGAGAGGATGTCCCCTGAAAACTGGGCAAGGTGGTCGAGCGGGAAGCAAGAAGACCGTCCTGACATGTCTTTAGGTCCTGAAGGCCAGTCGGATGACTACGTGAAAGTGGTCTTCCCCAGGATTGAGTGCCTTTCACCTAGATGTGATGAAATCCCCTGTGGATGTAGTAGGAGGTATATTGATGGTATCTGTGTGTACCGTGTTCTCTTTCCGCTTATCTGGAGCACCATTGGTTGACTCTCGCTCTATATGGGTAATAGAGCTAGCGGTAGCGGATCTCGGGTCAGATGTCCCGAAGTGGTCGATGACCTGCTCCGTTGCCACCTGGTTCCAAAAAATTCCTTGTAAAGGTAATCGCATAACACCTCCTTCCTAGGGGTTTGGGCCCTTATGAAAGCCGTGGGACCCTTGCGTGTCTAATAAGTTCCCTTTGGAACTTTGTGCCTTGTGCCTGGGGTTCCGACTATCTTGGCGCCCAGTACCGCCAACCATCCGTCAGTGCTGCTATGGGCATCCTATGGGAGAGGCCAACACTGGGGTTTCCTGCGAGGAGCAGAAACAGTTTTTTGAGTCCATATACCCAAGTTGTATGCCTGTTCCTGGACGATGTTTGGCGGCGTCCAGCATCGCCCATGGTAAGGTCGTGAATCCTGAAAGACCTCCTCCGTTGGTCACTATAGTTGTCTGAGCCACTTTGACCGGCATGGAAGGGCATGGGTTTGTCCAACCGTCAACGGATATGGACATTCTAAGCAAGAGGCTGCAAAGCCACGAGTGCATAACGTTGTCAAGTAGGTTTATCGTAGTAAGGGATACCCCTGTTTAAGGCACAAACCAGTATTCAGGCACAGGATGCAGGGCAAACAGATCAGTCTACTGTGACAGTAGGCAGTGTTCACGGAAACCCTTGCGGGTCTATTCCGAATCGTGGCCAAATAAAACAGACTGAGGCTCACCCAGTACATAGAGGTTGCCATAGCATTGCCTCCACTCAGCAGCACCGTGCAGCGCATGTATAGTGGGGGCTCACCCCGGGTGCACAGGGTATGAACCCTTAAGTGCTGGCCATCGCCCTGATAGAGAGTGTCAGTCACCTCTTCCATTATTAAATTCACCTCAAGGGGAATATATAGCGTTAAGTAGGCGGCTCGGAACTCCTGCAGCGGTTGTAACCGCATGCCTCTGTTCGGCATTTTAGTGCAGTGCACGCCTAGCCGGGCCCGTGGGCCTTTAACTGCAGGCTGCAGAATAGGTACAGGGCATAAACCCGTACCGTATCATGATTCATTATCAATGGAGGTATTCCTTCAGCTGTAGGTAGAGGCTATTGCCGTAAGACTTACTTTGGTCGGGTAGTGTGACTCGCCTATCGTAGGGGTCTCACCCCAAGAGCACCGGGTTTGAACCTGTAAGTGCTGGTCCCAGATCCAAAGTTCGGATTTTCAATCCTTGAGCTCGCTCTTGAGAGGGGTAGGAGTAGAAACAGCAGTGCTGTAGGGGGCTCACCCCGGTTGCACAAGGTATGAGCCCATCAGTGCTGGCCATCAGCCTGATAGAGATTGTCCTACAGCTCTATCAATAATGAATGCACCGCCATGGGGGATATTCTGCGCTGAAGCTTGCGACTGTCCCCTTTTTTGCCGAATAGATTGGCTTATACCTAGTCAGAGATCACCTCAGGTGCGCGGGGTATGTGGGTCGCGGCCAAATAAAACAGACTGGATGAGAGCACAATCCATTTCATAGTGTGCAATGCACCATGCAGACCCCAGCAGGGTGTAGTAGTGTGCAATTTATTGTGTGCAATTTATTGTCTCAAAGTATCAAAACAACCCCAGCAGGGTTTGTGATATGCAGTAGTGTGCACTTATTGTGTGCAATTTATTGTCTCAAAGTACCAAAACAACCCCAGCAGGGTGTGTGATATGGGGTACCCCAGCAAGGTATCTGTTGTAGTGTAAATAATGCCAGTGGACCCCAGCAGGGTCTGAATAAATGACTGTAAGGTGTAATAACCCCGGCAGGGTATTCTGTATCTGTCACTTAGAGTTGTCAAATTGTCCCAGCAGTGCAAACCACCATATTGGGCGACCTCCAAAAAGCAGCATGTTAATAGGGGCAGCACCCCAGGCAGGCATAGGGTAATAAGCCCTTTAGTGCCTAATATGGCAGTAATGAGACAAAAGTGACTGACCTGAGGGATAATAGGATATAACACTTGCTCTAAGCTCCATCGTGTTCTGACAGGTAGTCTTAAGTGATAGGGGTCATCCCTTTGAGCATCCATTACCAGGCATAGAGTCTTGCTGTAGATTCCTGATCCCTGATCCAGTGATATCCCTTCAAATCTCTCATCACTGATATGTATTTATACAGTACCATCTTGATACTCCGTGTCCAAGGGTGCTATCCCTTTAAGGATTTGGTATCCCTTTTAAGTAGTTCCAGAGTGGTATCCTTTTAAGGAGTTCCCTCTAAGGGTCCAAGAATGGTATCTTTAAGGAATTTGAGGGTGCTATCCCTTTAAGGGATTTTTTTTTTGGGGGGGTGATATCCCTTAAAGGTTCCAGTACCTCGAACCACTATACATGAGTACGACTCAAATCTGTAAATAATAGGCCAGTTAGAATACTTACCTTTGCCTGGATTCAAACTTGGGACCCTGGGGTCCAACGTCTGTGTTAGAGAATCGTGAGCCACGAGAGCAACAAGGCTAGCTGACAGCCCAGGTATATGTTACTCTCGAGCGCCGAAATCGTGGTGGGCGAGAGTAGCAAAACGGCCACCCATAATCTCGCGAGACGCAAGATTAAAGATGGCTGCCAAGGGTAAAGGAGGGAGAACATGGTCCCTGGAGTCTCAGTAGACGTGGGATCAAAGATGGCCGCCGCATCATGCTCGGTCGCCCCACAGACTGCCCTTCACCAAGGTAGTGGATGTTGGAAAGTATCCAGCACATTACCGGGTGCACTGTATGGGGTAGCCTGTGAGAGCAAGGGCAGTGAGTCCGGCCGTCCCCCTGACGGTTGTAGGAGGAAGGGGTCGAACGGATAGGCCGGAAGAAGGGGTTAATGCCCGTGAGCCAGTGGGAACCGACGGGAACCGCGGGAGGGAAGGGGTTAAGCCCCAGCCAGACCCAGAATCCCCACGAGACACTGGGGGGAAGGAGGAAAGTGGGAAAAGAGGGTCCCCAGATCCTCCAGGTATAGAAGGCCAGGAAAATCGCCAGAAAAGTCATGATACATATGGTATAAAGTACATCTACCATAACTACACATAAAACCTATCAAGTCAATAATACAATTTACAACTAACACCTATTAAATCCATGTTATAAAATACATATGACATCTATTAAATACATATAAAGTACATATAATACTTATCAAAACAAAGGATGAAATGCGTATAAAACTGATAAATTACAAGTGATAATCACAACTAAAGGTTATGAAATAAGTATAACATTAAATCTACATAATATCTATGAAATAACATTGAAAAAACACAGCTGCACACAGAACAGAAGCACAGCAAGAACATAAAGGGGAGTATATAAAAATATATAATACAGAAACAACCTCAAAGAGGCAATAGAAACATAAAGTAATAGAGAAGAGTAATACTCTGACCTGTCTGCTTGATGGAGCAGTAAAGAAAGAGGAAATGATAAGGTCACATTGCCTTGTGTACATCCTGCTCTCCTGTGATTGGTTATTTTTTCTATGCGTTTCTTTACTGCTGTATGGAGTTAGTAAAGAGAGATATGCAAAAAATACGAAGCCTCCTGTCATGTGGTAAAATTATCTAGCCTGGCCCAGAGGAGGAGTCTGCTATTGGATAAATTGAATGCCTGTTGCTTCCAGTAAATCAGTCTTGTTCCAGCATTAAGCTTTGGCTCATGTGTGGATTATTTGGCGATACCAGCGATATTTATTCCTGTGGATAATTGGGATTATTTTACTATTGGGAAAAAGGGAATACTGGACGGTGATACAGTTTACTACAGTCACAATACAACTGGAAATACAATACATATATATTTAATACAAAATCCAGCACACTCACACATTCACTAAACATCAATTTTTAAGCTCACAGAATATTTATTAAAAAAAAAAAAAAAAAAAACACCTAACCTAGGCAAAAATAAATGGGTTTAATTACAGTATTTGATCATACATTGAATAAGCCTGCCACAACTCCAATGTACCGCTTTCTTGGCAGAGTTATGCAATGTATGATCATATACTGTATATAAACCCCCATTATTTTTGCCCAGGCTAGGTGTAAAAAAAAAAAAAAAACTATTACATTCTGTGAGCTTTGAAGTTATTGTTTCGTGAGTGACTATGCATGGATATTGTTTTATTTTGCCCCAGCAGAATGTTGTATTAATTGGCCCAAGCAGTATCCTGAGATGTATTCATGTTAAGGTGAGTGCAGCCTTTTTAGTTTTGTTTGCATATGTTTGTGGCTGTTTTTGTATATGTTGAGTCTTTTGATATGGTTTTTGTGTATGTTGGGTTTACCTGTTATCTGTCTGTGACTTAATACCTGAGTGCTAGTGTGTTAAAGAAATGATGCATGAGATATGCTTATTTCATCTGTTCATCACATAGTGTTTCACTTTATTAACACTGATAAGACAAAGCTAATATAGCCATGGTACCAAACAGGATTTGAATTACTTTTATCAGCAAAGTGAATATTAAAATCTAAATACATTGAATACATAATGAAAACCATTATCAAGAAAGTAAAGGTGAAATCTAGAATTTATATTTAGCAAACATATTTTATCATAATTTATGCTATATTTGAACTTAATAGGATAATAGAATATTTTACAATAGTATCCCTTTAATATATGCTGTCAACACATATAGAGAGCTGCATAAATCTTATTATATCACACATCATTAGCTTCACATCACTCTGTATCTCTCTGCAAAAAGCATAAACTATTAAATAATAATAAAATTCAACATTATAAAAAGTTCATTCTCTGTATCAGGAAGTAAAATTTTCACTACAGCCAAGTTCTTAATTAGCACAATGTAACGCATACTTAAATAGAAGATAGAAAAGATAGCAAAAACACTTTTTTTGTTAATGGAAAGAACATAACTGACATTTAAAGACTTACCCGATGATAAAAGATGGTATAAGAAAACTAAAAGGTAATTGCTTTTAAAAATCACAAAACATGTACTTCTCTGT
Organism: Pelobates fuscus; assembly: GCF_036172605.1. Classification (NCBI taxonomy): domain Eukaryota; kingdom Metazoa; phylum Chordata; class Amphibia; order Anura; family Pelobatidae; genus Pelobates; species Pelobates fuscus. The sequence goes on from NC_086318.1 coordinate 253,575,225, forward strand.
TAAATATATACAATATTATGAACTTACAAAATGCAATTCCTATACATAATATTCTTGACTTGCTTCTTTAAACCTACGCATTAATAAAATGTTATACAGCATTTTAATTTATCAGCACAATGAGGGAAATTCATTGAGCTTTGATAGCTATTTAAATTAAACCTGTAGCACTTTGAGGAAATATACAGTGATATATTCTCTAAATTTCTTATCCTATAAAACTTATAGATCTGATCTGATCAACATTATTTAGGTCTGATCTACATTATTTAGATCTGATCTACATTATTTCCATTTGGGTTATAATCAAGTTTATATTGAATGACCCAGGTGTCACTAAACTCCAATTGTTCCCAGATTAAACAAATAATTAGGCATATCTCATTAGTTACTTATAGAGACCTGTGTCAGCGGTGATGTCTGGAGTATCTTTAATGCCAATGTAACTGGGCTCTCAGTGATTTTGCCTGTGGATTGTTTGGGGCCACCCAGCAGCCTCTATGTGATCACCTTTCAGTAGGGAACTTTTCTCCACATAGCTCCAACCAAACAGTTTTTATTACTGTGGTCAAAATCTTCCCTTCAGACAACTTAACAACAAAAAAAAAAATTTAATCAACTATTTTGTAAATACACAAAATATAAAATGATTAAGGGAGCAATTGCCTACAATCTACATTCTTACTTGCATATGTGAATTACACTATGTAGAGCATGCAATTAGGAAAGTGAATGTTAGAATTCAGATACATCTTAACATCAGTAAAGACTCTGAAAACTATTCGGTCCCCACAAATTACAGACAGGTAAATCAGTGTTCTAGTATAGGTTGTTATTTTGTAGCCATCAAACAATTACAGAGGAACTCGAGGGGTGAAGATTTTATGAACACAATCAACAAAAAATAAATTAGATGGAAATTATGGCGAAACCAACCTCATGTCCTGGAGAAGCCTGGTTGCCCGGCTGCTGCCCCCGGATTATGGCCCTCATGTAAAAACCTTTATTTCTCCCTGCAGAAAGGCTTGTTCGTGCCTTTCTGCCAGAATGTTTGGTAATTTGAATCTACCAAACCAACCGACGAATGACTGGACCACCTGGGTAAGGTATGTGCCAGCAATTTACATCCCTGAAGCTGCGGTTAACCACTGCTTAACTGACGAACGCTGGGTGCTGTTGTTCGTATAGCTGAACACATGGCAGTGGCCATCTTAAACAGACGAATGCTCAGCGGTGTTCGTCAACGACTCCCTGGAACTGGAAACGGCTATGATTTCACACGAACACCGCTGAAGCCGCTGACCTCCCTTCTACTGCCTCATTCATTTGTACGAATGCTGGGCTGTTCGGTACTTTGATTGTGTGAACATTGCTACCCCAGATAGCTATGCCATGGATCCCATTCGTATAACGAAATACGAAAGACTTTGGCTCCATGGCGATTGAACTGTATGTATGTGATCTGAGCGCCATTCAGTAGTAATGTGCGCTCAGACCTAAGCTATCTGTGGATATGTTGAATGTATCTATTATGTTCAGTAGTTGTAATATTATATATTTTTATGTGTTTTCCTCACCATGTGTAAAATGGAGATTTGCCTCTATCCTCCCAATTATCTCCAGGATAGAGAGGAGGGATTATAATGTGCATGTGGGAGTGTTTACTGTTAAACTGTTTCTATTGGTCAATGTACAATTTGTGTCCCAGTTTCCCACCAGGTCCCTTATGGGAGTGTCCACCTGGTGGGAGACCTGTATAAATACCGGGCAGGTAGCCCAGATTAAACAGATAACCTGCTGACCCTCAATACAGAGCCTCGTCTCGCACTTGGGGGGGAGATTATTCTTATGGTTTTATTATTGCCTGTTCGGGAGTGTAAACCTTTCGTATGGTTTTTCCCGTTCGACTGTTTGGAATGTTCATATGGTTTGGAGCGTTCATATGGTTTCTCCTGTTCGGCGGATTGGTGTATTCAGTATCTGCCTAAAGGGAATATCGCCTAAACGGTTTTAGCCCCTTTTATGCCCGGGGTGCCATTACAGGAATCCAAATTGATTGCATTCTACGAAGAAGTAAGTAGAAGTATAGATCAGGGTGTCCCAGTGGATGTGATCTATTTGGATTTTGCCAAGGCATTTGATACAGTTCCACACAATAAATTTGTGTTCAAACTCAAAGAAATCAGTCTAGATGAAAATTCTTGTTTTTGGGTAGAACGCTGGCTTAAAAACAGAGTACAAAGAGTTGTCCTTAATCATAAACTTTCAAGCTGGACAGAGGTGGCAAGTGGTGTCCCTCAGGGTTCTGATCTGGGACCCCTTCTATTTAACATGTTTATAAATTATCTTGAAAAAAGCATTGAAAGTCATGTTTCAGTGTTTGCAGATGACACAAAACTCTGTAAAGTAATACAATGTGAGCAAGATATTACTTTGCAGCAGAGGGATTTAGATAGACTGGGGGACTGGGCACTCAAATGGCAGATGAAATTTAATGTTGAAAAATGCAAAGTTATGCACTTCGGTGTAAAGAATGCACAAGCAACGTATACCCTTAATGGAAATGAATTAGGGATAATAACACACGAAAAGGACTTGGGAATTGTTATAGACAACAAACTATGCAACAATGTGCAATGTCAATCAGCAGTGACTAAAGCCAGTAAGGTATTGTCATGCATGAAAAAGGTCATTCAATCTCGGGATGAGAATATAATTTTCCCTCTTTATAAATCCCTGGTAAGACCAAATATTGAATATGCTGTGCAACTTTGGGCACCTGTTCTAAAGAAGGATATTATGGCACTATAGAAAGTGCAGAGGCGGGCTACAAAATTATTAAAAGGAATGGAACATATCGGCTATGAAGAAAGGTTAACACATTTAAACCTCTTTAGTTTAGAAAAAACGTCGCCTGAGGGGGGGTATGATGACATTATACAAATATATTCGGGGCCAATACAAACCATTGTGTGGAAATCTATTCACAAACCGGACTTTACATAGGACACAAGGTCATGCGTTTAGACTGGAAGAAAGAAGATCTCATCTAAGACAAAGAAAATGTTTTTTTTACTGTAAGAACAATATAATTATTATTATTGCCATTTATATAGGGCCAACAGTTTCCATAGCGCTTTACAATATTGTGAAGGGGGGGCTTGGATTTAACTATAAATAGGACAATTACAAGAAAACTTAGAGGAACGATAGGTTGAAGAGGACCCTGCTCAAACAAGCTTACATTCTATAGGAGGTGGGGTGAAAAACACAATAGGGAAGGAATTCGCAATTAAATAAGGTGGGAGTGAGGCAGAGCTGGAGGAGAGAGTAGAGTGTTGCCCTTTAGGAGAGAGCAAGAGACAGGTATGTAAGGTAGAGGTTACTCTGGTAGGCCATAAGCTTACCTGAAGAGATAGGTTTTAAGGCACTTTTTAAATGATTGAAGACTAGGGGAGAGTCTGATGGAAGTAGGCAGGCTATTCCATAGGAAGGGAGCTGCCCGTGAAAAGTCCTGCAAGCATGAGTTGGCCGTACGGGTGCGAACAACAGACAGGAGAAGATCATGGGCAGAGTGGAGAGCCAAAAAAGGGACATACAGTACCTATGGATCTGTGAGAAGATATGAGGTGCTAGAATTGGTCAATGATTTATAGATGTGAATTAGTACCTTGTATTGACTTCTAAAGGATAAAGGAAGCCAATGTAAGGATTGACAGAGGGGTGAGGTGGGAGAGAACTGACTAGAGAGGAAAATAACTCTGGCGGCAGCATTCATTATGGACTGTAGCGGTGCAGTACGGCTTTTGGGAAGACCAATCAGGAGAGGGTTACAATAATCCATGAGGAAAATTACTAGAGTACGGACAAGCTCCTTGGTAGCATCTTGCGTAAGAAAGGGGCGGATGCGGGCTATGTTTTTAAGATTGAATCTACAAGATTTGGCAACATACTGGATGTGAGGCTCAAAGGCGAAGCCAGAATCAAGTATGACGCCAAGACAGCGCGCTTGCAAGGATGGACTTATGTGATTACCACTAACTTGAAGGGAGAGTGAAAGAGGAGGATCAGTATTAGGAGGAGGAAAGACAAGAAGCTCTGTTTTAGAGAGATTGAGTTTCAGAAAGCGTGAGGACATCCAGTCAGAGATGGAAGAAAGGCAAGCAGTGGCACGTTGTGTTGTAGAATTATTAAATTGCCTATTATTGATTTTCTTAACAGTATTTAGAATATTAGAAGGAAATGCTTTTCTAGAAGGTTATGAGCAGCACCGGAACGGTCAAGTTCCTGTAATATGAAACATTGTATGCCATAGTTAGATCATGAGAACTGTACTAATAAAATGTGTATTCACTAAGCCTGAGAAACTAACCTTGAAGCTAAATGGTGCCAAGTACTCAAAATGGCTGGCTGCCAGATCCCCCCTCCCATCGAGCGAGCCTCGTGCTAAACAACAATGGCGCTTGAATCTTATGTCCACTCCCGTGTCAAAGATGACGACATCCCATGATGGGAGGATGCCCAACTGACCACTTAACCCCTAAGCCAATTAATAATATTGATGGGAGGGTATTGACTTAACCACTTAACACCTAATCCAATTAATAATGTTTATTTGTTGTTATCTTGATATTCTATGATGATGTAATATTGCCTTTAAAAGGGTCTGCATACCCGCTTTTTAACCAGATGCCATTAAATTTTCTCGAAGTTCTTTTAACCTGAACTCCGTGTGTCAGTGTGAATTTACTTCTGCGTATACGCAATTTAATCATCTCTAATTTGGACAGGAACAGATATAGATTCTTTTAAGCAAAGAAGTTTGAATGACTATCACAGTGGCACGTTGCAGGACAGCAGGAGAGAGGTCCGGGGAGGAGAGATATATCTGGGTGTCATCAGCGTAAAGGTGGTAGTGGAATCCAAAAGAGGTAATAAGTTTGCCAAGAGAGGCAGTATAAAAAGAAAATAGAAGGGGCGTGGCCGAGCAACTGATGTGAGCGGACGCACATACACGGAGCTCCCCGCCGGCGGCAATTAAAACTGGTAATAAACCCACACTCCGACCACGAAATGGGCAATAAAAAGAAGGCATACACCTCCTCGAACAACCCGGACCCGGGAATATCAAAAAATCCGGACAGTCTCGATAAATACTTTAGAGACACAGTGAAAGTGCTCGGAGAAGGCCTGGAAGACAGCCAAGCGACGCCATCTTCGCCACGAGGCTCTCCCTCACACAGCATGGAAAGCTCCGAAACACCACCAGACCAGACCATGGCAGACATAAAAGAAATCCTGCGAAACCTACCTTCTAAGAATGACCTGGCAGCAATGCTGGCGACACTGGAAGCCTCTATGCAGGAACAGATCACCTCATTGTCTTCTGATATCAGGCAAGTGGATAACAGGGTGGGGGACCTGGAGGAAGATAGGGATCAAATGTCAGAGAGAATCCTGGCGTTATAAAGAAATCAAGAGTGCAGAGATACAAAACTCCTGTATGTAATGAGACACACAGAAGATCTTGACAACAGGGGTAGAAGGAACAATATAAGAATAAGGGGAGACCAGAGACCCAGGGAACCCCTGAAAACCTACACCTAATACTGCAGTCACTATTTAATAAAATGCTGCAAAGGCCTGAAGACACCCCAATCATTCTGGACAGAGCTCATAGTGCACTAAGACCCAGGAGCTTGCCCCATGAATCCCCAAGGGACGTCATTTGCAGGGTACATTACTACTCAGAAAAAGAAGCCATCATGAGGAGTGCCAGAGACACCACTGACATCTGTTACGGTTGCCTCCAGGCTGGCTGGAAGTTGGACCGTAGGAAAGGATGCTCCTAGCGCTCACCAAAGGACCATCAGCACCACAGCCACCATAAGCACTGCAGACTCCACGAACCACCGCTGCTGGGCTGGTATCTCGCCGTCTGCTCTGCGCACTGGACCTACGACCAGGCTCCAGGTTCCAATAGGCGAACCTCTTCCTTCTGTTGAGCGAAGCAGGATCAGGAACAAGAGCTCTTACAAGAGCTCAACAGCTAAGGGAGTATGCAGAGCATAGCAATCCCTGTAGTGATTATAGCTGTCCCCTACAAACATGAGTCGAGGCTGCAAGTTAGAGGGTCAGAAGAGGTCTGAGGTGCTGGAACACCCAGCCTGGTTTTTATTACCATTTTGAAAATACAGGACCACCCACAGGGCGGGACAAAACAACCAATCATACACGTACATCATTAAAACCACTCCCAGTAATTACACACAAAATCCTCCCCTATGTCTGTGATATAATTATGCTACACAAGGGATTAACATAATTATCACAGACAGTAAAAATACAGTTTTTACACAACATTCATAACTCCCAAAATATACATCACATTCGCATAAAAATACATATTCACAATCAATCCATTCAGGGGAACAACATACTCAAAAATCATACGAATTGGACCAGGGGTTCAGAAGTTAGTACAAATGTGCATTTGACCTTCTGGAAGCATGGTTTTACAGGGCCCTCTATCCTGGAGACAATGGGGGGAAGTAATTCAATTATCCAGGACTAGAGGCAGACTCCATTAACCACATGGTTGCAAAACAACATAAAACACTTTAAAATACATAAAGTCACATTTTACACATAACACACAGACATTTCACATATCCCCAGATAGCTGGGATCTGAGCGCACAAAACTACCAAATAGCGCGCAGATCCTATTCACACAGTTCAATTGCCACGGAGCTAAAGTCTTTCCCATAGTCTTTCATTATATGAATAGGCTCCATGGCATAGCCATCTGGGGTATCACCGCTCACACAGGGCCATAGTCATAAGGAAGGAGGCTGGCAAATAGGCTTCTCCACAATCCAGGGAAGCAGGGCAATTTTTCATTTAAAGGGCCAGTTACAAATAGCCATTTGTAACATATCTCCCCTTTTGGAGGGAGACTAACCAGGCACCTGACCTTCTGTCGGTCAGTGCCTAAGTTAGTCTCGCAGCCCACCCACAAATAAACATTAACAGCAAAGTAGCCCCCCCACAATAAATAGTACTGGCCTGTAGGTCCCAGGTTGTAGGGTAACAATGCAGTACCCGCTGCCTTCCTGGCGCAGCTGAGCAAATAGCTGGTGGTACTTGGGGGGCAGAGGCCAGCGGCACTCTGCCCTGGTGCCAGCGCTTCTGCTGGGGGAATTGGGGCATAGTCCTGCCCGGGGGCAAAGGGAACTGTTAACCCTGGGCCCAGGTTAGAAGTTAGCTGAGGAGGGGGGAATTGGCTTACCTCCTCCTCCTGATACTCCTGCAGCCGTTGAGAAGGGAGGTCGATGCTCTCCGCTTCTTGTGGAACATGCTGCGGCTGGGGAGAGAGACCGGTTGTCTCCTCTCCCTGGAAGGCATACTCCGGCTGGGGAGGGTGGTCGATGCTCTCCCCTCCCTGTAGCTGGGTCTGCCGCTGGGGATCTGGGCCGCCTGCCCAGCATCCCTGTAGGGCCGGTAGAGAGACTGCGGTCCCATCTCCACCTGCCTGCTGGGGGTCCTCCCAGGACCATTCTATGAGGCCTGCTGCCTCGGGTATCTCTGGTTGGGGTTGGGGAAGGAGACCGGTTGTCTCTTCCCTCTGCACGGTGCACTGCCGCTGGGGAGGGAGGTCGCTGCTCTCCTCTCCCTGTAACTCAGGCTGCCGCTGGGGATCTGGGCCGCCTGCCCAGCATCCCTGTAGGGCCGGTAGAGAGACTGCGGTCCCATCTCCACCTGCCTGCTGGGGGTCCTCCCAGGACCAGTCTTTGAGGCCAGCTGCCTCGGGTACCTCTGGTTGTGGTTGGGGAAGGAGACCGGTTGTCTCTTCCCTCTGTACAGTGCACTGCCGCTGGGGAGGGAGGTCGCTGCTCTCCTCTCCCTTTAACTCACGCTGCCGCTGGGGAGGGAGGTCGTTGCTCTCCTCTCCCTGTAACTCACCCTGGGGTTGGGGATCTGGGCCGCCTGCCCAGCATCCCTGTAGGGCCGGTAGAGAGACTGCGGTCCCATCTCCACCTGCCATCGGAGGTTCCTCCCAGTATACCCCTACGATGTCCTGCCAGCTGAAGGGCTCTCGACCTGGCTCTGCTGCTGTGCTCTCCTGGGGTACCTCTGGATGCTGTGGAGGAAGGGGACCGGGTGTCTCTTCCCGGGACCCATCGATGAGGTGCTGGTACTTCCACTCAAGGTCACATTCGTTGGTGACTAGGTACCGCAGATCTGCCTCTAGGTTAATAGTTCTAGGGAGGCCCAGCTTGTCTTCCCGGTCATCAAACAGGTCCCAGAAGCGTGAATCTGTAGCCCTACCAAAGTCATCATCGTCCATATTCTCCCAGAATAGATCAGGGCCATCGTAATCCCCACACTCTGGGAATTCATACTCAGCCATCTCTGGAGCGAGCTGAGTTGCGTACCACTGTAGCGCCTGGTATGCGGTGTCGAGCCACAGTTCGTTGTATACTAGTTTCTCTAGTTTAGCTACCCACACTGGAAGGGGTTGTTTGCCCAGGAAGGGCATCCGCTCTGCCATTCGAGCCTGGATTTGCTGCTCTCGGCTGATACTACGATCTCCTCGCCAACGTTGAACTTCCTGTAGGGCTTCTTCCCACAGCTCAAATCTGGCCTCATGTCTGTACCCACACATCTCCTCTTCTGAGACTTCCCCATCTCTCCAGGATAGGAAGCCATGCAATCTGTTGAGGAACCTCTCCTCCATTTCGGCTGCTGTGCACGGACTGGCTGGCTCCATGCTGCTCAAGGTAGGGACGCTGCGCAGTGGCTAGCGTTGCCCTCAATAACTCTCATACGATACCAGTGCTGTTGGGGTGCTGCTCCTTGCGCTAGGACGCCATCCCACCGCTGCCACCAAATGTTACGGTTGCCTCCAGGCTGGCTGGAAGTTGGACCGTAGGAAAGGATGCTCCTAGCGCTCACCAAAGGACCATCAGCACCACAGCCACCATAAGCACTGCAGACTCCACGAACCACCGCTGCTGGGCTGGTATCTCGCCGTCTGCTCTGCGCACTGGACCTACGACCAGGCTCCAGGTTCCAATAGGCGAACCTCTTCCTTCTGTTGAGCGAAGCAGGATCAGGAACAAGAGCTCTTACAAGAGCTCAACAGCTAAGGGAGTATGCAGAGCATAGCAATCCCTGTAGTGATTATAGCTGTCCCCTACAAACATGAGTCGAGGCTGCAAGTTAGAGGGTCAGAAGAGGTCTGAGGTGCTGGAACACCCAGCCTGGTTTTTATTACCATTTTGAAAATACAGGACCACCCACAGGGCGGGACAAAACAACCAATCATACACGTACATCATTAAAACCACTCCCAGTAATTACACACAAAATCCTCCCCTATGTCTGTGATATAATTATGCTACACAAGGGATTAACATAATTATCACAGACAGTAAAAATACAGTTTTTACACAACATTCATAACTCCCAAAATATACATCACATTCGCATAAAAATACATATTCACAATCAATCCATTCAGGGGAACAACATACTCAAAAATCATACGAATTGGACCAGGGGTTCAGAAGTTAGTACAAATGTGCATTTGACCTTCTGGAAGCATGGTTTTACAGGGCCCTCTATCCTGGAGACAATGGGGGGAAGTAATTCAATTATCCAGGACTAGAGGCAGACTCCATTAACCACATGGTTGCAAAACAACATAAAACACTTTAAAATACATAAAGTCACATTTTACACATAACACACAGACATTTCACATATCCCCAGATAGCTGGGATCTGAGCGCACAAAACTACCAAATAGCGCGCAGATCCTATTCACACAGTTCAATTGCCACGGAGCTAAAGTCTTTCCCATAGTCTTTCATTATATGAATAGGCTCCATGGCATAGCCATCTGGGGTATCACCGCTCACACAGGGCCATAGTCATAAGGAAGGAGGCTGGCAAATAGGCTTCTCCACAATCCAGGGAAGCAGGGCAATTTTTCATTTAAAGGGCCAGTTACAAATAGCCATTTGTAACAACATCATATTTAACAAAGCCAAGATTTTAATCCTCCCAGATCTAGCCTGGCTGACACTGAGGGGGAGAAGAATCCTGAGACCTCTCACACAAGCTTTACAACAGGCTAACATCAAGTATAGATGGGGTTTCCCCTTCTCCTTAACAGCTTCACATCAGGGTGTACAGGCGACACTAACGTCAGCGGCAGAAGTGGAAGCATTCACGCAGCGATTAGGTCTCCCCAACATAGAGACCAAGACTGGTACGATATATCCGAATCTGAGACATCACAACCACGCCAACAACCACCGAGAGGCACAGTGCCAGACACCCGGAGAAAATCAACGTGGAAGACACCACCGGCCTCCCCTTTCCTGAGACACAGGAGGCAACCAATAACCCCAAGGAGAATAAACTGAACGAAAAGGACATACTCATCTACTCGGACTTCATCTAAAAGATGCTATCTTGAGCCTCATATACAGAACTTATGTTGTAGGAACCGCTTGTCTCGAAGATCGGGAAGTGGCAACTATAAATGGAGACTCAGGGTCATATATACTGAATAGCAAACTGTTGACTAAGTTATAGTATAAGTCAGTGTACAATGCTTTACTTTTATCCTCATACACGTTGTATTAGGAAATGGGAGTAGCTGTCAGTATACGTTACCCCACAACTTTAACTGTAAACTCGAGCCAGGTGTATGTGGATATAACTACGCCCTAAACTATAACCAGTACTCAATGTAAAGTGTCAGTCGCCTACCTAACGCATACCAAAGCGAAACTAGTATGGGGCTTAACCCCTTAGCCCCTGCTGGAAACTACGCCATATGATCTAATAGGGTTCACGCACCCACGGAACATAGAATAGGACCTGCAGTGGTCCTGAGCGGTACTAATTTGGAGATAATTTCCGTTGTATAGTCACACTAAAGCCCTGGGGGTAGCTCAGATCACTGGGACTACCCAAGGGATAGTACCGACTCCTTAAGAGGGGTCTAGACAATTATACATTCAGCAAGGATCTAGTTACAGACAAGTCCTAGACCTCTAATTCTTGAGAGAGGGTATAGCCCCCTTTGGATCAACTCCTTCAAAAGGTTAGACACTCCATATCTACTTTGTAACGGATCACCTGGCACCCCGACTTGGTACCTCCGTTAATGGATGCTCCTAGTGCTTCCTGAGGACTCCAAGCACTCTGGCAGACACCATAATCACTGAATCCAAGAAACCTTTAAATTCTCCCAAGCGTATGAATGCTGTAGACCATTGAATAGGAACCATACGAATAGGCTTGTACCCCTAGCAGTCAACTGGAACAGCATACAATAAATCCTTCCCCCAATAATGAGACGACACATCACTTTGAGGTTAAAACAGGAACTCTGGACTGGCTCATCCAGCCCGGCTTTTATTACAATAATACACATACAGTCCACACCCAGGGGGAGGCATAAAATATCCAATCACATACATGGTTCAGCCCACACATCCCCTCCCCTCAGATAACATTAAACCCAATTATCCGGTACACTTTTTCAGCCAAGTTCTGGATGTACCCCAAAACCCGGGGTTACACCTATCGCTGGATAGCCCTTATTCAGGGGGACAACATATCCAAAATTCAAGTAATTCGGATGAATGGTTCGTGAGATATGGGGTTCCAAAGATTTGACCGACCGCATGGGTAAAGTATCCGAAAACAGTTCCATGCATTTTGGCCCTGCGGTCGGTCACAAACAAGGGAATGAAAACAGGCGAATTGCCTGTGTTATAGAGCCTGGAGAGGGTTTGAATGAATTCCCTTGTTTATGGGGCTCTTTCTACCGAACGGCGGGTCATTCGGTAGTTTCCATACGAATTTCTGGAAGTATGGAGGTCTCAGCGGTGTTTGCCTAGTCAAGTGTCCGATTTTAGTTCCAGACACTCGACGGCAAAACACCGCTGTTCGGTAGTTTAAGATGGCCGCCGCCACGTGTTTGTTTCCCGAATGGCGGCCACCCAGAGGACAAAGACCACACTGCACTGATTGCCAATTACCCGTTTGCAACATTGTTGCAAACTGTAATTGGAGGCACACTTATTCCTGGGTGGTCTGGTTGTTCGGTAGTTTCACTCAATATACTGAATGGAGTGATTCTACCGAACAATCAGATGAATGTTGCATACAAATCACCCAGGATACACTTAACACATCTATAAATACATATATAATATTACAGGCAGTACACTCGAATATGCTTCACAGTCTTAAAGGGACAGTAGTCCCAAAAGTCCCAATATGTCCATAGATGCTGTTAAAAGGGCCAGTAGCAGCAATATACAGTACAATATGCCCCAAATAACCCAGGGGCCATAGTCAGTAGGTAGGAGGCTAGCAAACAGGCTTCTCCAGGGCCCAGTGGCGAGGTTGGTTTCGCCACATTTCTCCCCTTTTCCAAACAGACTAACAGGGTACCTGACCTCTTGCCGGTCAGTGCCCTTGTTAGTCCAGCAGCCCACCCACAAAACAGAAACAGCAGTACAGCCCACCCACAATAAATGGTTACTACACCTGAGTAATGGAAAAACTTGTCCAGGTCCAGGTGCCTCACCCCGGCTGTGTGGGGGACTGGTAGGCTGTTTTGGTGGGTTGCTGAGTGGGCAGAGACCAGCGGTACTCTGCCCTGGTGCCAGCACTACTACAGGAGTAGTCTGGTTGGAGCCTGGCTGCTGGAGACCGACTGTCTCCCCTTTAGTTACACAGCTCTGCTGCTGGAGACAGACTGTCTCCCCTTTGGCTAAACAGCCCTGTTGTGGGGGGGCAGGACCGACCGTCCCTACCCCCTGTGCTGGAAGTGCAGAGACCACGGTCCCATCTGCACAGGTGTGGGGCTTACAGTCTCCCCCTGGTACATTAAGCCGCCGCTGGGGAGAGGTGGTAACCAGCTCCTCTCCCATTAGAACACTCTGCCCATTGATGATCCGCCGCTGGGGAGAGGTGGTAACAATCTCCTCTCCCATGCCTACTTTCAGTCTTTGTGGAGGGAGACCGACTGTCTCTCCTCCCAATTCAGTGTCCTGCTGCTGGGGAATAGAGACTGGGCTCTCTATTCCCAAAAAATCACGCTGCTGCTGGGGGGTAGGACCAACTACCTCTGCCCCCTGTAACTCAGCCTTCCGCTGGGGAGGGAGGACGCTGCTCTCCTCTCCCTGCACTTCACACTGCATTCCCGGCATATCACTCTGCTGCTGGGGGATAGGACCAACTACCTCTGCCCCCTGTAACTCAGCCTGCCGCTGGGGAATGGAGACTGGGCTCCCAATTCCCTGCAATTCACACTGCCGCTGGGGAATGGAGACTGGGCTCCCAATTCCCAACAAATCACACTGCCGCTGGGGAGGGAGGACGGCCCCTTCAGCTCCCTGTAACTTGGGCGCAGAGACCACGGTCCCATCTGCGCTGGTGTGGGGCTTACTGTCTCCCCTTGGTGGGTTAGGTTGTCGGTGGGGAGAGGGGGTAACAAACTCCTCTCCCTTACACACCTTCAACCGCTGGGGAGAGGGGATAACAGGCTCCTCTCCCTGCACCGTAGACTGCCGCTGGGGAGCAAGAACGGCACTTTCAGCTCCCTGTAACGCACACTGCCGCTGGGGATCTGGGCCGGCTGCCCAGCATCCCGGTGGGCCCGGTGGAGAGACCTTGGTCCCATCTCTACCTGCCTGTTGTGGTTCCTCACAGGACCAGTCTATGAGGACCCCCACTTCGGGTTCCTCCCGCCGCCTCAGGGAAAGACGGCTAACCTCCTCGGATGCAGCCTCTACTCGGCTGCTGTAACGCTCCTGCTGCTGAGCATACTTCCTCTCTTTTGCCAACCGGAATTCTCGGTCCAGCCTTGTGTTTCGCTCAGCCATGACCTGGTTCCAGATCACCCGGCGTGTCTCCATGGGTATATCATCCCCATACTCGGCCACTCGCTGCCTCACCTCGGCCAGCCAATCATCTCCAGAGCCAGAACCTTCCATACTTGTCTGCTCCCAGGGGCGCTGCACGACTGCTAGCGTTGCCCTCAATTTGTAATCCAAACGAACTGTGTCTCCGAGCTGCTTTACCTTGCACTAGGACGCCATCCCACCGCTGCCACCAATGTAACGGATCACCTGGCACCCCGACTTGGTACCTCCGTTAATGGATGCTCCTAGTGCTTCCTGAGGACTCCAAGCACTCTGGCAGACACCATAATCACCGAATCCAAGAAACCTTTAAATTCTCCCAAGCGTATGAATGCTGTAGACCATTGAATAGGAACCATACGAATAGGCTTGTACCCCTAGCAGTCAACTGGAACAGCATACAATAAATCCTTCCCCCAATAATGAGACGACACATCACTTTGAGGTTAAAACAGGAACTCTGGACTGGCTCATCCAGCCCGGCTTTTATTACAATAATACACATACAGTCCACACCCAGGGGGAGGCATAAAATATCCAATCACATACATGGTTCAGCCCACACATCCCCTCCCCTCAGATAACATTAAACCCAATTATCCGGTACACTTTTTCAGCCAAGTTCTGGATGTACCCCAAAACCCGGGGTTACACCTATCGCTGGATAGCCCTTATTCAGGGGGACAACATATCCAAAATTCAAGTAATTCGGATGAATGGTTCGTGAGATATGGGGTTCCAAAGATTTGACCGACCGCATGGGTAAAGTATCCGAAAACAGTTCAATGCATTTTGGCCCTGCGGTCGGTCACAAACAAGGGAATGAAAACAGGCGAATTGCCTGTGTTATAGAGCCTGGAGAGGGTTTGAATGAATTCCCTTGTTTATGGGGCTCTTTCTACCGAACGGCGGGTCATTCGGTAGTTTCCATACGAATTTCTGGAAGTATGGAGGTCTCAGCGGTGTTTGCCTAGTCAAGTGTCCGATTTTAGTTCCAGACACTCGACGGCAAAACACCGCTGTTCGGTAGTTTAAGATGGCCGCCGCCACGTGTTTGTTTCCCGAATGGCGGCCACCCAGAGGACAAAGACCACACTGCACTGATTGCCAATTACCCGTTTGCAACATTGTTGCAAACTGTAATTGGAGGCACACTTATTCCTGGGTGGTCTGGTTGTTCGGTAGTTTCACTCAATATACTGAATGGAGTGATTCTACCGAACAATCAGATGAATGTTGCATACAAATCACCCAGGATACACTTAACACATCTATAAATACATATATAATATTACAGGCAGTACACTCGAATATGCTTCACAGTCTTAAAGGGACAGTAGTCCCAAAAGTCCCAATATGTCCATAGATGCTGTTAAAAGGGCCAGTAGCAGCAATATACAGTACAATATGCCCCAAATAACCCAGGGGCCATAGTCAGTAGGTAGGAGGCTAGCAAACAGGCTTCTCCAGGGCCCAGTGGCGAGGTTGGTTTCGCCACATACTTACTCTCAAGTTGTACACAGTTAATTTTTTCTTGTGTTTCAGATTAACTTTGCTTCTTAAGTTTTCTTTCTAAAGGTCACTAAAATCATCCACAAACGGGAATAACCCACATCAGGGGCCTTGTGCACTCTCTCACTGCTTGCGTGCCTATAGCCCACGAAATCACAATTGCAGCCGTTCACTTCCTACAGCTATACAAACTAACTTACTTTAGATTATGAGCACATTACAGATCTGCTCCCTCAATGTTAGAGGGCTAAATACCCCCGAAAAGAGAAAGATGGTACTCACAGAACTGGCCACCAGGAAGGTAGACATAGCATTTCTAGAAGAAACCCACCTACGAGGCCCTTCGGCCCAAAAACTTACACACCCCAAATTCCAACAAGTATACTACAACAACTACAACAAAAGCAAATCAAGGGGGGTAGCGATACTAATAGGAAAACAGGTCCCATTCACCTACTCTAAACATATTGCGGATGAATCGGGCAGGTTTATTATTCTCCAAGGGATAATAGGGACAGAGCCAATCACAATGGTAGCAATATACCTCCCCAATAAACACCAATGTGGGGCTTTCAGAAAGATTATGGCAAAGGTCAAGCAAAATACAAATGGCATACTGGTTATGGGGGGAGACTTTAATGTTTCATTAGACGCCAAAAAGGATAGCACATCTCGACACAGCAACCACCTTACTTCAACGAGAATACAAATGCAACGCACCCTCCACACACACCAACTAACAGATTGCTGGAGAATTTTCCACCCAACCACAAAAGACTATACACACTATTCGGCCCCTAAACGATCATACTCCAGAATAGATTTTTTCCTGATGTCACACAGAGACTTGGGCCTGATCAAGGACACCTCTATAGGCCCAATGACATGGTCTGACCATTCTCCGATATATCTCACGCTGGCTATCCATCCCCTCCCTCGCCCTAAAGGCTCATGGAAACTAAATCCCACCTTATTACAAACAAAGCGGGTCAAGGACTCAATAAACAATGCAATCGCGCTTTACTTTAAAGAAAACAAAACCCCAGATACCTCAGCCTACACACAATGGGAAGCACATAAGGCAGTGATCAGAGGGGGAATTAATAAAATGGGGCTCACATATCAAAAAAGAAAAAACTAAACAGATAGATGACCTCATCAAAAATATCGAACAATTAGAAAGCTCTCATAAACTCGATATGACTGACTCAATATACTGTAATCTGTTAGCCCTTAGGTCAGAACTCAAATCTCTATTGCACGATAAAGCGCGAAGAGCCATCCTGTGGACAAAACAGCTTTACTATACACAAGGAAACAGGAGTGGGAAACTCCTGGCACAAGCCCTAAAACAGAAACAAACACTCACCTACATACCCAAGATCAAACGCTTAGACGAGTCGTTTGCACACAAAACGGAGGACATAGCTGACACATTCCATGATTACTATACCTCACTGTACAATTTGAAGAGGAAGGAACTTAACAAAGAGGACATGCACCAATACTTAGAAAACAAACTTCCCCCAGCAGCAACGAGATCGTTAGAAGAGCCATTAGATGAACTTAGAGTGGCTTTAAAACAGACCCCACACGACAATTACACTTCTACCCAAACCAGGAAAAGATTTAGAGAAATGCGCCAGCTATAGGCCTATATCCATTATTAATGTTGACATTAAGATATTTACGAAGATGCTGGCGTCTAGGCTCAAACCCTTCCTCCAAGGATTGATCCACCCGGATCAAGCAGGCTTTGTCCCTGCAAGAGAGGCGAAAGACAACACCTCCAAAATTATAAATTTAATTAACCATACCTGTCAGGCACAAACTCCAACATTGCTCCTGGCAATCGATGCGGAGAAGGCCTTTGACAGGGTGAATTGGACCTTCCTCTTAGCTACCCTCGAGATGCTGGGATTTGGGCACAGATGGCTACAATGGATTAAAGCCATTTTTTCCCACCCCACAGCCCGACTGAAGGTTAAGGGCCAACTCTCTAAGCCATTCAAGATAAGCAATGGCCCTCGAGAGGGCTGCCCGTTATCACCACTTTTATTCATCTTATCATTAGAACCCCTGTTACAGGCAATACGTAACCACGGCAACATACAGGGTATTAAAGTCCAAAAACAAGAGTACAAAGTTTCGGCTTTTGCCGATGATTTATTATTTACCATAGAAAATCCTGTACGAAGTCTCCCCTATGTGACGGAGGTTCTAGACGACTATAGCAAGGCCTCAAACTTCAAAATCAACATGGACAAATGCGAAATACTTAACATTAACGTACCCCTAGAACAGATTAGGAGGTTGCAACAAAAGTACCCTTTCCAATGGGCAAAACACTATCAAATACTTGGGGATAAAAATTACTAATACACACAAAACACTTTACCAGGAAAATTTCCCAGACTTACTAGTAGCCCTAAAGAAAGATCTAGATAGGTGGGATAAACCTCACTTCAGATGGATG
Source organism: Pelobates fuscus (assembly GCF_036172605.1). Classification (NCBI taxonomy): domain Eukaryota; kingdom Metazoa; phylum Chordata; class Amphibia; order Anura; family Pelobatidae; genus Pelobates; species Pelobates fuscus. The sequence goes on from NC_086318.1 coordinate 253,593,169, forward strand.
GGTCGTATAAACATCATTTCTATGAACATACTCCCACGTATCTTGTTTCTCTTGAACACTATTCCCATTCACATTCCAACCGCTTTCTTCCGTAAGCTCCAATCAATGCTTACGACATTCATCTGGGCGAAAAAACGCCCGCGGATAGCCTTCAACTTACTGACTAAACCCAAAGAGAAAGGAGGTCTGGGATGTCCAGATATTAGGAATTACCATAAGGCAATCCACTTGGTGAGGATATTAGAATGGTCCAGGGAAGGTGTCACTAAGGCATGGGTTGATATAGAACAAGCACAAGTACTCACTCCCCTCAAAGCGCTTCCATGGACCCTTTCCACCAGCGGAGGACACATACCACGAGGTCTCCCCACTATTTCCGGCACCCTAGAAACATGGAAAACCATACACTTATATAAAGAATTCACACCAACTCCGTCACTATACTACCCCATAACGCACAATCCGTTATTTCCATCAGGTCATGTTCAGGTGATACAGGGTGTAGATGCAAATATCCATTTTGATATCTATCCTAGCTGTCCATATAAGAGTTAATTTGAACAAAGAATGAATTTGGCATTTCATCTTTATTTCTCGGAAAAAGGATTTGTATAAAATCCTTTTTGCTGGAAAAATACTGATTTCGAAATGTTCTTGTTAATTGTCCAAGATATCGGTATTTTGTAAATATCTGGTTTTAATCAAATATGCGATACGTTATATGACGAAAGATTATAACTAGAAACAGCTGTTTATAACTTGTGAAAAACAAATTATGCCACTAATGCTCATGGCCCCCACCGACATGAGAGTGGGGTATAAATGCATATGACTGTATAATAAACTTTGAATTGGTTATAGAACACATCTCTTGTCTTCTTGACTGATTCCCGGGATCCTGTCTATCACAGAGGGTGTGGCTCTAGCAAAATATCCATCTAACTAAGAGAGTTTCGTGTATAGCTGAATTAAGCCCAACAACTTGGTACCAGAAGTGGGGTCAATTAAAGGAGGAAATCAGGTAGGAGGATTTGGTGTCTTTTTTGACCTTTATTCTTTTACCTGTCTTTTCCCAACCTTTACACATTGCACATTAGATTATGATTTTATTTAAAGGGGAATTTCACTTTTGAGATTTTTTTCACTCCTTAGGTAGGAGATGAGGTTGTACATAACTGTGGGAGACGTCCCAGGACCCCTCTTTCTTTGAAAGAAAAGAGGTTGCCTTTGTTAAGGTTGTAAAAAAAAGGTATTCAGTCTGACAGGTATTGGCAGACTGCGGTATAATTCAGTCTGTTAGACAGACTGCGGTATAATTCAGTCTGTTAGACAGACTGCGGTGTATAATTCAGTCTCTTAGCAGACTGCGGTAAAGTTATGTACAGGTAAAACTTTTGCAAACTGTAATGTTTTAGCAAAGGAAAAAAAATAAAATAAATAAAACAAAATTAAAAAGGCAATTGTGTTAAACTACGTACTCTGTTGATGGGTATTTGGCTGTCCTGCAACCTGTTTGGCTGTTCTGCTTGCTTGCGATATATCTGTTGGCTTTTGTGCTTTTTGCAAGGGATTGGAATTTCTGATTTTAAGCGATACAGCTCGTGGAGAAGTAGCAGTTTTGTTGGAACATTTGATTCCGTACAGCTGTTCTTTATCCACTGAATAATCAGCTATTCCAAATCCAATTCTCATTGAGTTTGAAATGGGTACTTCCCAGTCTAAAAAAGACCCTCGCCCTAATCCAGGGGAGACTTGCAAACAGTATGTTGCTAGAGTTGGTGAGCTGGGGGATTATTCAGAGGATCCTTGGGTGGATAATATGTCAGGGTGGACACCATGACAGGGTAGTGAAACTCCCTTCCCTAAAGACGGGGCTAATGATGATTTTCTGAGTATGGTTAAGGGATTATGTTTGTGAGATAAGAAATATTTTCCTTGATATGAGGGAGATCCAGGATGGGATAAGGAATACATGATACAGGGGGGTGAGAATTGGCTTAAGATTGCACCTCACTGATACCCTGTTTCCCAAGAGGAGAGACTGTTGTTGATACCTGCAAATCACTGCCCCCTCCTGATTACCTAAAGATAATGATGATTGGGTGCTATCCTTGCTGTGGTAGTTAGTACCCACTGCTCCATAGAGTTCCCTTTTACCCCCTCCCCAGGAAGAAAGGATTGGGCAGCTCCTCTAAAGCCCTGAGGGTGTCTAAACCAGGTATAAGAATTAAGGGAATAAAATAATTGAGGGAATGTCAAAGGTACATGAGAAGGTGATGATAAATAAAAGAAAAAATAGAGGTTAATTAAAGGGGGTCTACAAATTCATGTTGTAAATGTAGGTGATTATAAATTAATATGAAATTTATATTTTCAGCACATGCTTCATTTCGTGCTGTAAACTAACTTGCTTGCTACAGGTACCTGACATGTTGTAAATGCTTTAAATTGTATGTATTCTGTAGAATTGTGAAAATCTGTAAATTGTTGTCTGGGGATGCAGAGATTTTATTGATTGTGACCCAAATGGTGGACCCCCTGTGCAGAAGTGGGTTTGAAATTTTGGTCATGGAATGTAGGATCAGAAACCATGGACAAAGGTTTTTACCTGTGTTTTTAATGACTTTTGGGAACTCAAATTGACCGGTCAAAATTTTGCCATGCCTTTAACATGGAGTAGTATAAATATTTTGAGTATTTGAGAGTTCTGACAAATGCAGGTGATACCATGTCTGTGTAATCTGGTCCAAATGTTCTATAAGCGTATAGGAGAGGAATTCTATTGACAGTGTACATATGTTGCAACTGGTTAATGCAGTTAATGCAAGTGTTATACAAATGTTTAAGTTAAACGCGTTATATGGCCATACGGGATCCCTTCTTTAATAAGAAAACCTTTGGTACCAGAACTCTTAAATAAAATTGATACTAACTGTTAAAAGTGTATTCTGTGTAAATGGTGATTGTGATAAATGTGTTTTGGTTACTCATTTTAAAGTATGCAGTTTGATTGTCATGTATGTTAATGGGTAATTTGCTGTGCTATTTTAAATTATATTTAAACTATGTTTGTCTCATTATTGACACAGATGGAAATGGCAGCGTAATAATCTATTAAATAACTGATTTATTATTGAATACTAATCCAAGAGCAATATGAGTTGTAATCCTTAAAGCAAAAGAAAAAAAAAAAAACACGCTAAGTTTTAGCTGTTTTCCAAAATTCTGTTGTAATAATGGACTTCTTGCCAAAATTCGACTTTCTAGTCCAGCTGCCAGGTTTTCTGATCTTAAAGCAGTACTGCTTGCATGGTTGCAGAATGCACAAACAAGGGAAACCTACATTATGTCTGTGTTCCTTTTGGGTGTGACATTTAATAATTTATTTTGGATTGAGTTAATTGCCTGTCCATTAATGGGTTTTTGTGTTGGGATGTCTGCTGGATATCTGCTACATTCGTTGTGTTCTGTGTTATAAGAGGACATGTGTGATATTACAATGAGTATGAAGACTATTTAAAGAATATTTGCATGTCATTAACGCAAGCTTTTAGTGTCTTTTTACAACAGATTAAATGCTGATCAGCTCACGAAAAAGGGGCCCCTGGAAAAAAAATCTGCTTCTCAAAATCGTGGATCTCTCATTCTTCATATTATTAGGGGAGTATTTAGCGTTATCTTTAACATAAACAATTGTTATGTTATATGGGTATTTAACAAGAAAAGAAAAATAATGGATATACACTGTGTGCAGAATTATTAGGCAAATGAGTATTTTGACCACATCATCCTCTTTATGCATGTTGTCTTACTCCAAGCTGTATAGGCTCGAAAGCCTACTACCAATTAAGCATAATAGGTGATGTGCATCTCTGTAATGAGAAGGGGTGTGTAGCGGATTGGTACCGGGCTGTCCCACGACATGTATGAGAATAAGTGTATTTGGTCATATGGCTGGTTTAATGTGTATGTACATGTATAGAAAGCATGGTATCCGGGTATAATGACAGTTAAATGTATGTAAAGAATTGTATTCCTCTAGTTGTTCGGTAGAATCATTCAAAATAAAACAAGGGAATGAAACTACCGAACAACCAGACCACCCAGGAATGAGTGTGCCTCCAATTACCGTTTGCAACAATGTTGCAAACAGGTAATTGGCAATCAGTGCAGTGTGGTCTTTGTCCTCTGGGTGGCCGCCATTCGGGAAACAAACACGTGGCGGCGGCCATCTTAAACTACCGAACAGCGGTGTTTTGCCGTCGAGTGTCTGGAACTAAAATCGGACACTTGACTAGGCAAACACCGCTGAGACCTCCATACTTCCAGAAATTCGTATGGAAACTACCGAATGACCCGCCGTTCGGTAGAAAGAGCCCCATAAACAAGGGAATTCATTCAAACCCTCTCCAGGCTCTATAACACAGGCAATTCGCCTGTTTTCATTCCCTTGTTTGTGACCGACCGCAGGGCCAAAATGCATGGAACTGTTTTCGGATACTTTACCCATGCGGTCGGTCAAATCTTTGGAACCCCATATCTCACGAACCATTCATCCGAATGGGCTAATTTTTAAGTATGTTGGTCCCCCAGAATAGAGCTATCTGGGGATGTTGGATTTGTGGATGTACCCCAAGTATTTAGGGTACATCCAAAACTCGGGGAAAACTGTGTACACAATAAGGGGATTATGATGCTAGAGGAGGGGAGGAGATCTGTGGGAGGTTACTACTTAGAGATTGGATAATGTCTTAAGTGTTAGAACCTCCTCCCTTGCATGGGAGAGGGCTTTATAAGGAACTGTGGAATAAAGCTTGTCAGACTACTCCTGAAACTGTGTGTCGTCCAGTTATTGGGATTGCGATGGGGATACTGCTGTATTACTTTACCTGCTGGAAACCTTGCCTGTGGACTTAACATCACCTTGTTCCTGAGCCTCACTGGGATCTCTAGTGGAGAATAGCTGTGCAAGATCGGCTCTCCGCTACATTGGTTGGCAGCGCTGGGATCCAAACTCACAGAGGAACAAGCGTAAATGGAGTACGGATGGAGATTGATTTTTCTGCGCTAAAACGCTCCACGCTAAAGGACCTCCTAGAGGCAAGGGGTATACAAGCCAGCAATAAGAAGAAAGCAGTACTTGTTACAGAACTCATGGCAGAGTACAGAATGGAGGGCGATTCAGTTCCGGCACAGAGGGAGCCGGGAGGAACACCACAAGGATCGGAATTCCAGAGGCAGGTTCAGTTCAGGCTATCCTTTTATGGGGAAAACCCCCCAACAGAAATTGTTACCAGGACAATGGCCGAGGTACAAGAATTCATCCTAAGGACACAGGCACCAGAACAAAGCTCTGCAATTAATGTGCCACAGGAAGGTAAGCCTAAAATACCATACCAGGCTTTTAAAACATATGTGGAGGCAGAAGAAGATATAGACGCTTTCCTGCAAGACTTTGAAAGACTGTGCGCACTGCATAAAATTAACGCAGAGGACTGGGTACCTATTTTGGCCGGAAGGTTAACCGGGAGGGCAGCAGAGGCATATCGGACTGTACCTAATGACGAAATAAGGAATTACAGTAAAGTGAAAGAAATTATACTCGCCAGGTATGCTATAACACCCGAGGCATACCGGCGGAGGTTCCGGGATCTAAAGAAAACAGAGAAGGACTCGCACGCAGAGTGGGCATGCCGATTACAGGGGGCAGCGCTCGGGTGGGTGCAAGCTAGCAAGGCACGTTCTATGGAGGATGTAATACAAATGTTGCTGATGGAGCAGTTCTATGAGGGAGTAACCAATGAGGTCCAGGAATGGGTAAGGGACAGAAACCCTACTTCCCTTACCGAGGCGGCTAGGAAAGCGGATGACTACCTGGATGCACGCAGGTCACAAAAACCTGCAGCTCCAAAAGCAACCTTTAAAACATTCGGGGGAAACAACTACACCCCAGCTCCACCGAGACCGCTACCACCACCTCCACCACCCGCTGCACAGCCCCGGTTCCGACAACCCACCGCTGGCCCCTGTCATCACTGCCAGAAGTGGGGACATTATAAAAGGGAATGCCCACAGCTACGGGACCGTTCCACCTGGATTCGTCCAGGCCCACCTCCACCCAGGGCGGCCGCAGCCCACCACTACCAGGACCTAGTCACCACCCCATATGGTTCCGCAGTCCCCATTACTACTGTGGAACAATGGGAGGTACTGCACGAGGCAGATCCGGTCCAGGCCAATGTGGATAATCTACGGCACCATCGACAGACGGTATATCTGAATGGTACAGCAGTCCGGGGATTACGAGATTCAGGAGCCACCATCACTTTGGTACAGAGCCACCTGATTTCAGATCAGGCAAAACTGAACAAAACTGTTGCCGTCCGGGTAGCTGGGGGAGCAGTGTACCGGCTACCTACAGCAAGGGTACATTTACATTGGGGAGCGGGGGCAGGGGAAGTGGAGGTGGGGTTGATGCCACATTTACCGGCGGAGGTTTTATTGGGGAACGATCTGGGGAGGCTCACTTCTGCTTTTGAGCCCCAGTCACCCACCACAGGAGAGGTCAACCCTGTAGTCACCCGACAACAGGCCCGCACCCAGGACCACAACACACTGCCGGAGGTCCAGGTAAGCAACCCTACCCCCCCTCTAGAATGTGTCCCCTGGGCTCCACCTAATGAATTTGTAGCTGAAGTCGCAACAGACCCCACGCTTCAGGTGTATAGGGACAAGGTTGGCACGGGTTCCCCCGGGGCGGAGGGAGAGAAGTTTATCTGGGATAAACAACTTTTATACAGGGAAACAACCAAACAGATTACGGGGTTAGACCCGATAGCGAGGAGACAATTAGTGGTACCACAGCGGTACCGGGCTGAATTACTCCGGATAGCGCATGATATTCCGCTATCCGGACATCTAGGGGTTAGTCGCACCAGGTACAGACTAACCCAGAGTTTCTTCTGGCCAGGGATTAGCCAGGAAGTACGCAGATATTGCACGACTTGCGATACCTGCCAGAGAGTGGGAAAAAGGGGGGATCGCAGGAAGGCTAAACTTCACCCCTTACCCATAATAGAGGAACCTTTTAGCCGAATAGCGGTGGATCTGATAGGCCCCCTCAATAAAGTTAGCCCGTCAGGAAAACGGTATATTTTAACGGTCGTAGATTATGCCACCAGGTATCCAGAAGCAGTGGCTCTGACCAACATCCACGCTGAGACGGTCGCGGATGCCCTCATGCGGATATTCTCCCGGATGGGATTACCCAGGGAGATTATCTCGGATCAGGGTACCCAGTTTACCGCAGAATTCACCCAACACCTCTGGAGGATCTGTGGCATTAAGCCTATTATCAGCGCCCCTTACCACCCCCAGACGAACGGGCTCTGCGAACGATTCAATGGTACCTTGAAGCAGATGCTCCGAACCTTCGCAGAGACCCACAAGGACTGGGAACGATTCCTGCCGCACCTCCTATTTGCATACCGGGAGGTGCCGCAGGAATCCACAGGGTTCTCCCCGTTTGAATTATTGTTTGGAAGGAGGGTCCGAGGCCCATTGGATCTTATTAGAGAGCATTGGGAGGGAGACCGGAGCACAGATGGCACTCCCATCCTACCATATGTGTTGGCCTTTCGGGACCGCCTAGAAGCGTTGACCAAGACGGTACGGGAAAACCTTCAGGAGGCCCAGACCCGCCAGCGTACATGGTATGATCGGGGAGCCAGGGACCGTAGCTTTCAGGTCGGGCAGAAGGTACTAATTTTAAAACCTGTCCGACATGATAAGTTACAGGCCGCCTGGCAGGGCCCATATAAGGTGGTGGAGCAAAGATGCGATACCACCTATATTATCGGCCCCTGCACAGGGACTGGGGGGCGACGCATGCTCCATGTGAACATGCTGAAGCCCTACCACGAGCGTACTGAGGAGGTAACCGCCATCTGTGCCCCTAACACGGAAGAGTTTGACAGCTTACCCCTCCCCGATTTGCTGGGGGATGGGCAGCTGTCCGGAGATTTAGGGGAGGTTACGCTGGGAGATCGGCTGAGCCCACAGGAGCGGATCGAGGTACAGCAACTATTGGAAGAGAAACGCGACACGTTCTCTAATGTACCTGGATACACGCCTCTGGCAACTCACCGGGTCGAGACCCCAGGGCAACTACCCATGCGCCAGACGCCATACCGCATTCCAGAAGCGGTACGGGCAAACATGCGTAAGGAGATCGACGAAATGCTCCAACTGGGGGTGATTGAACCCTCAGACAGTCCTTGGGCATCTCCTGTAGTCCTCGTACCAAAGCGAGACGGTACGACCCGCTTCTGCGTGGACTATAGGAGATTGAACTAGAAGACTGTATCTGACGCCTATCCGATGCCCCGGATAGACGAGTTACTGGACAGAATGGCCAGGGGCCAATACCTCACCACTATTGACTTGTGTAAAGGGTATTGGCAAATCCCCCTGGCCCCAGACGCCATCCCGAAGTCGGCCTTTGTCACCCCATTTGGCTTGTACCAGTTTAAGGTCATGCCATTTGGGATGAAAAACGCCCCAGCCACCTTCCAAAGGATGGTGGATCGACTCCTAGAGGGATTCCAGGACTATACATGTGCCTATCTGGACGATATTGCTATTTTTAGCAATACGTGGCAGGAACACTTAGCTCACATCGGAGCTGTACTAGATAGGATAAGGGAAGCAGGTCTGACCTTGAAGCCGGCCAAGTGTAGTATCGGCATGGCTGAGGTACAATACCTGGGACATAGAGTAGGGTGCGGTAAACAAAAACCCGAACCCGCCAAAGTAGAGGCTGTAGCCCAGTGGCCCACCCCTAGGACTAAGACCCAGGTTTTAGCGTTTCTAGGGACAGCAGGGTATTACCGGAAGTTTGTTCCCAATTATAGCGCCCTGGCCAAACCCCTCACTGACCTGACCCGTAAGAACCTTCCCCGCCAAGTAAACTGGACCCCGGAGTGTGAGCAGGCATTCCAACAATTGAAAAATGCACTGATAAATGCCCCTGTCTTGGCAGCTCCCAATCCAACTAAACGTTTTCTTGTTCACACAGACGCTTCTATGTTTGGATTGGGGGCAGTACTGAGTCAAGTCGGGGCCGATGGCGGGGAACATCCAGTGGCTTACATCAGTCGCAAACTGTTACCTCGAGAAGTAAGCTACGCCGCCATCGAAAAGGAATGCCTGGCTGTGGTGTGGGCCCTAAAGAAGCTACAACCCTATTTATATGGACAGCCCTTTTCCTTGCTCACGGATCACAACCCGTTAGTCTGGCTGAACCGGGTGGCTGGAGACAACGCCAGGCTGCTGCGCTGGAGTTTGGCGCTACAGCCTTTTGACTTTAATATCCAGTACCGGCCGGGTAAGCAGAATGGAAATGCTGACGGGTTGTCAAGACAAACTGACTTAGAGAAATGATCCGTGAGCCCCCGGACATCCCCAAGCCGATCCGTGTTGGATCAGACTGTGTATGCCGGCTTGTGGGCAAGGGGGAGCAGTGTAGCGGATTGGTACCGGGCTGTCCCACGACATGTATGAGAATAAGTGTATTTGGTCATATGGCTGGTTTAATGTGTATGTACATGTATAGAAAGCATGGTATCCGGGTATAATGACAGTTAAATGTATGTAAAGAATTGTATTCCTCTAGTTGTTCGGTAGAATCATTCAAAATAAAACAAGGGAATGAAACTACCGAACAACCAGACCACCCAGGAATGAGTGTGCCTCCAATTACCGTTTGCAACAATGTTGCAAACAGGTAATTGGCAATCAGTGCAGTGTGGTCTTTGTCCTCTGGGTGGCCGCCATTCGGGAAACAAACACGTGGCGGCGGCCATCTTAAACTACCGAACAGCGGTGTTTTGCCGTCGAGTGTCTGGAACTAAAATCGGACACTTGACTAGGCAAACACCGCTGAGACCTCCATACTTCCAGAAATTCGTATGGAAACTACCGAATGACCCGCCGTTCGGTAGAAAGAGCCCCATAAACAAGGGAATTCATTCAAACCCTCTCCAGGCTCTATAACACAGGCAATTCGCCTGTTTTCATTCCCTTGTTTGTGACCGACCGCAGGGCCAAAATGCATGGAACTGTTTTCGGATACTTTACCCATGCGGTCGGTCAAATCTTTGGAACCCCATATCTCACGAACCATTCATCCGAATGGGCTAATTTTTAAGTATGTTGGTCCCCCAGAATAGAGCTATCTGGGGATGTTGGATTTGTGGATGTACCCCAAGTATTTAGGGTACATCCAAAACTCGGGGAAAACTGTGTACACAATAAGGGGATTATGATGCTAGAGGAGGGGAGGAGATCTGTGGGAGGTTACTACTTAGAGATTGGATAATGTCTTAAGTGTTAGAACCTCCTCCCTTGCATGGGAGAGGGCTTTATAAGGAACTGTGGAATAAAGCTTGTCAGACTACTCCTGAAACTGTGTGTCGTCCAGTTATTGGGATTGCGATGGGGATACTGCTGTATTACTTTACCTGCTGGAAACCTTGCCTGTGGACTTAACATCACCTTGTTCCTGAGCCTCACTGGGATCTCTAGTGGAGAATAGCTGTGCAAGATCGGCTCTCCGCTACAGGGTGTGGTCTAATGACATCAACACCCTATATCAGGTGTGCATAATTATTAGGCAACCTTCTTTCCTTTGGCAAAATGGGTCAAAAGAAGGACTTGACAGGCTCAGAAAAGTCAAAAATAGTGAGATATCTTGCAGAGGGATGCAGCACTCTTAAAATTGCAAAGCTTCTGAAGCGTGATCATCGAGCAATCAAGCGTTTCATTCAAAATAGTCAACAGGGTCGCAAGAAGCGTGTGGAGAAACCAAGGCGCAAAATAACTGCCCATGAACTGAGAAAAGTCAAGCGTGCAGCTGCCAAGATGCCACTTGCCACCAGTTTGGCCATATTTCAGAGCTGCAACATCACTGGAGTGCCCAAAAGCACAAGGTGTGCAATACTCAGAGACATGGCCAAGGTAAGAAAGGCTGAAAGACGACCACCACTGAACAAGACACACAAGCTGAAACGTCAAAACTGGGCCAAGAAATATCTCAAGACTGATTTTTCTAAGGTTTTATGGACTGATGAAATGAGAGTGAGTCTTGATGGGCCAGATGGATGGATTGGTAAAGGGCAGAGAGCTGCAGTCCGACTCAGATGCCAGCAAGGTGGAGGTGGAGTACTGGTTTGGGCTGGTATCATCAAAGATGAGCTTGTGGGGACTTTTCGGGTTGAGGATGGAGTCAAGCTCAACTCCCAGTTTCTGGAAGACACCTTCTTCAAGCAGTGGTACAGGAAGAAGTCTGCATCCTTCAAGAAAAACATGATTTTCATGCAGGACAATGCTCCATCACACGCGTCCAAGTACTCCACAGCGTGGCTGGCAAGAAAGGGTATAAAAGAAGAAAATCTAATGACATGGCCTCCTTGTTCACCTGATCTGAACCCCATTGAGAACCTGTGGTCCATCATCAAATGTGAGATTTACAAGGAGGGAAAACAGTACACCTCTCTGAACAGTGTCTGGGAGGCTGTGGCTGCTGCTGCACGCAATGTTGATGGTGAACAGATCAAAACACTGACAGAATCCATGGATGGCAGGCTTTTGAGTGTCCTTGCAAAGAAAGGTGGCTATATTGGTCACTGATTTGTTTTTATGTTTTTGAATGTCAGAAATGTATATTTGTGAATGTTGAGATGTTATATTGGTTTCACTGGTAAAAAATAAATAATTGAAATGGGTATATATTTGTTTTTTGTTAAGTTGCCTAATAATTATGCACAGTAATAGTCACCTGCATACACAGATATCCCCCTAAAATATCTAAAACTAAAAACAAACTAAAAACTACTTCCAAAAATATTCAGCTTTGATATTAATGAGTTTTTTGGGTTCATTGAGAACATGGTTGTTGTTCAATAATAAAATTAATCCTCAAAAATACAACTTGCCTAATAATTCTGCACTCCCTGTATAGGATAAGTTTTTTCCCAGATTAAGATTAATCTTATGTGCCTCATTGATTATAGCAAAATGATGAAATGGTATTTTTAATAGAGATCAGACAATATTTTGAGGCAATTCTAAACTACTGTATTATATTTGTATTGGTATATTGAAAGCATTTTGCAGACCCAGGAGAGAATAAATAATATAATAATTCTAAAAGGAACCATACTATGGGAAGAGGTCACCCTATTAACTCTCTAAGGGGTTAAACTCATTTTTGTATAAGCATATAAAGTTTAGTTTTTGTGGTTAGTCTTTTGATTCTCAATTTGAACTCAATTGAAGTATAACAAACATATCCTTATAGGTGTAGGAAACGGCTGCAATATGATTTTAATATTTGCAATATATGTTTTCAATGTATTCTAACAATAGAAAAGTAACTAACTGCATTACATCTATGACCCAAACTGTCAGTATTGCAAACCCTGTAGGAAGACTCTGCTTTCACTGTTTACGTACTAATTCTTCAAAAGCTTATTAATATTATATCTGTGTGGTACACAAAGAAGTGTACACAAAGAGGGGGTGTGGGTTAGGTAATCTCGACCTGCATATGGAATATGCTTCATGAGAAAGATACGGCAGGTTGTTTTGATATAAAGAAAAGTATGTTGTATCGGTCACAAAGGATTGTGATTTTAAGCAGGCGAGACAAGGACATTTGTGAGGTGATAGGAGATTGAATCAGAAATGTTTTAGAGACAGAGGTAGAGAATTTTATCAAAGGGTCTAACTTTTGTAGAGGTGGCAACTTCAGCACTGTTTTAATTGTTTTAATTGTGGAGAGCAGGGGTTCACCCCAAGGTGCTCGTGGTGAACCCGGTCAAGCTGGCCCATTTCCACTGGTACTCCTGGTCAACAACCTCAGCCTAATACACAGATGGTTCATGTTCTTAATGTTTTATATATAGATAAAACAGTATTAATGCTGGCTCTTAGGGAAAGTACAAGCTGAAGTTGAGATGTAGACATTGTTTGCATAGGCTGCGCAATGTGAAATAACTAAAATAAAATAGGATAATAATAAGTATGCTTAGTCAATTTGCAACGTGGTATCAGAGAGGCATCTGCAATAAAATAAGTGAGTTTACAAGACCTGACAAGTGAGTGCCCCTTCCTTATCAGAGGCCACTTGCAATTTTAGCAAAGCAAGACAACTCTGTATTAAACAAAGCACTTTGCAACAACAGTAATTCATTTTGTTTCTCCTATTTCATTCCTAGTTGTTCTGAAAAAAAAAATATTGTTTAAGTGGGATAACTGTATGGAGGTTCCACCATGTATTAAACATGATCACACACAACCAGATGACATAGTCTAAAATTAGAAGGACAAAGGTTTAAAAATAATATCAGGAAGTATTACTTTACTGAGAGGGTAGTGGATGCATGGAATAGCCTTCCAGCTGAAGTGGTAGAGGTTAACACAGTAAAGGAGTTTAAGCATGCGTGGGATAGGCATAAGGCTATCCTAACTATAAGATAATGCCAGGGACTAATGAAAGTATTTAGAAAACTGGGCAGACTAGATGGGCCGAATGGTTCTTATCTGCCGTCACATTCTATGTTTCTATGTTTCTATGTTTCTATGTTTCTATGGTGGCTTTTTGGACATCGGGATATATAAAAGGTTTCGGTTTAAAAAAAATGTTACCTGGGTCCACAACATTTTTGACAGAATTCAGCATTCCAATTCTATTAAAGTAATTAATTGGGATTATCAAATTAAGGTTTAAGTTTAAGAACAGTATTTTATTAGGAATTATTAGGAATCCAATATGTATATGCTAGTGTTTTAGTACTCAACAAGCATTTATATAGAATGAGTGCTTCTCTCATCTCTAAAGGGAAATTATGTATTACAATTGTATAAAGGACAATGCAATGAAATATAAGCAACACTGAGAGAAGTACATGTTACACAAGTTAAGGATTTAACATTAGTCTCTAATTTGAGTTTAGGCTAGATAATTAATTTATTGATGTCGTACTGATCCTTGTGTTTGTATGATTATAGAGACCATACTGGAGTATTTGTGCCGCCTGATATTTGGGACTACACACCAATCTCTCTGGCTGACCTACCTGCCTACCTACCTACCTTTTTTTTGCAATTAAATCTGTTTGGTCAAAATCCATGCTGGCCGAAGAAACTAAAATGCTTACTTATGAGTACATAGACTGACTTGGAAAGTCCTGAAGGTGCAGTGCTGTCTAATGCCGCTATGTCTGTATTAACCCTTTCAACAATTGGGGTGTTGCACAGAGCATTGTGGTGAACATCCAGCAAACAGAAGAATTAAGAACTATGTGGAAGCTGACATTGTCTTGTTGTCAGCCATATTGCTACCCTTAGCTATGTTATGGTGTCTAAGATTATGGAACAAAGTTTATGGTGTCTAACATTCGTTATTCTCCTTGAAAGACTTATTCTATTTTTTAGGACTATGCTGGACTATGCTGGACTATTGAACTATTTTGTTATTTTTATTTTTGTAGAGTTAGCCGGAGAGAGAGGAAGTGTTAACTTACTCAGGCATGGATGTACTATGTGTGTCATTGATGTATGTTGAGTGTACTAAGGATGGATTCCTATTTATTAAGTGTGGATATGACTGGACCATCGAAATAGCGATGTGATTAGGAGGCATAGGACGCAAGGTCATGATTGGTATTATTGTTAGAATTACAAACTGATTATAAGTTATCTCATGATTTAATATGTAAATGGGCCTTTTGAAACTAATCAAGAAATGTTTCCCAATCCCGATACCCAGCTATTTACTTACAAATGCAGGGTTTTATAAGTCACTAATGCTGTCAACGTGAGGGGATGGCCCTCACTTAGAGTTTCCCCAGATGTGCTTTTTTCCTCAAATATGAGTTTTTGCCACTGGGTTTTTTTGACCTGGCCCCAGATCACCGGGTGGAATGGTAATCCAAGACCCTGGTCCAAAGAGGGGATGGATCTTATTCCCGTTTTGACTATACGAGCTTACATTTTGAATTGTAATAATAATAATATTCCCGTTGTTGGGAATAACACTTTGCCTTCTCAAATACACTTTGCCTATATTGACCCAAGACTCAAGATACAGACAACATGATGTACACTTAAAAGATGTGTTCAACAGATAATTGAAAAAGCTGAAATCAACAGCTCGAACTCCTCTTTAAGGGAAAACCTATGGCACAGAGCAAATGGGGGAAATCGAGGTGAAGAAATAATAAAAGTCCCGCAGACATGATTAGCACGTCTGAATATACCTCCTCTTGTTTCTCTGCCGCAGGCCTCTCATGGATATTTACCGTAAGATAGATCATGATATGATCTAAGAGGGGAACTGTAGATGCAAATATCCATTTTGATATCTATCCTAGCTGTCCATATAAGAGTTAATTTGAACAAAGAATGAATTTGGCATTTCATCTTTATTTCTCGGAAAAAGGATTTGTATAAAATCCTTTTTGCTGGAAAAATACTGATTTCGAAATGTTCTTGTTAATTGTCCAAGATATCGGTATTTTGTAAATATCTGGTTTTAATCAAATATGCGATACGTTATATGACGAAAGATTATAACTAGAAACAGCTGTTTATAACTTGTGAAAAACAAATTATGCCACTAATGCTCATGGCCCCCACCGACATGAGAGTGGGGTATAAATGCATATGACTGTATAATAAACTTTGAATTGGTTATAGAACACATCTCTTGTCTTCTTGACTGATTCCCGGGATCCTGTCTATCACAGAGGGTGTGGCTCTAGCAAAATATCCATCTAACTAAGAGAGTTTCGTGTATAGCTGAATTAACCCCAACACAGGGCAAGGTTCATCCAGGAATGAGGTGCAAAACTGTGACCATACAGGATTTAGTCTCAGTGACAGGCCTTATATCCCTGGAGGACCTCACAGGCACAAATCACCCAACAATGACACAAACTTACCAGTACCACCAGCTCAAACATTTCCTGTCCAAAGAAGGGCCCCGCGAAGTAACGAAATTCGAAAAGTTATGCTCACTCCCTCCAAAAACAAAAGTAGTAACCACGTGCTACCGTTTGTTGCAAGAAAGCACCAATCACAGTCTCCCAAATTACACTTTGAGGAACCAAAATTGGTTTGAAACCCCGATAGAAGACGAGATCTGGCACACAATCTTCACCAAAATGATGAAATCACATTCTAGCATAATATTACAGGAAACGAACTATAAATTTCTCTCACAATGGTATGTTACGCCTGTCGATGTTGTAACGGACCGTTTCAGCATGAAAGGGGAAAAATGCGTTTAGGCGATAATCCCCTTTTCCATAGACAGGCACAGCTACTGCAGAACATCAGAACTCACGAGCTGGATACGAAATAACACTCCGAACTGGAACAGCTGAACAAGAAAAGCATACAATCGGCTTACACTCTTGGCAGTCAGCTTACAATCCAATCCCCCCCAAGAACGAGACGACACTTCATTTTGAGGGTTAAGCAGGAACTCAAGACTGGGACACCCAGTCTGGCTTTTATTACCAACAAGTACATACAGGACACTCCCAGGGGGAGGATGAATTTAACCAATCACATGGATGTACCTCCCACACATTTCCTCCCCTTAGATTAGCACTTAACATAATTATACCGTACACCCTTTTTCCCAATTCCTGGATGTACCCCAAAAACAGGGGGTACACCTTTAAATCCAGCATCGCTGGATAGCCCTTATTCAGGGGGACAACATATCCAAAATTCAAGTAATTCGGATGAATGGTTCGTGAGATATGGGACTTTAAAGTATTGACCGACCGCATGGGTAAAGTATCCGAAAACAGTTCCATGCATTTTGGCCCTGCGGTCGGTCACAAACAAGGGAATGAAAACAGGCGAATTGCCTGTGTTATAGAGCCTGGAGAGGGTTTAA
Source organism: Pelobates fuscus (assembly GCF_036172605.1). NCBI lineage: Eukaryota > Metazoa > Chordata > Amphibia > Anura > Pelobatidae > Pelobates > Pelobates fuscus. The sequence goes on from NC_086318.1 coordinate 253,610,141, forward strand.
ATGAATTCCCTTGTTTATGGGGTTCTTTCTACCGAACGGCGGGTCATTCGGTAGTTTCCATACGAATTTCTGGAAGTATGGAGGTCTCAGCGGTGTTTGCCTAGTCAAGTGTCCGATTTTAGTTCCAGACACTCGACGGCAAAACACCGCTGTTCGGTAGCTTAAGATGGCCGCCGCCACGTGTTGGTTTCCTGAATGGCGGCCACCCAGAGGACACAGAACACACTGCACTGATTGCCAATTACCCGTTTGCAACATTGTTGCAAACGGTAATTGGAGGCACACTTAATCCTGGGTGGTCTGGTTGTTCGGTAGTTTCCTCAATACAATGAATGGAGTGATTCTACCGAACAATCAGATGAAGGCTGCACATATATATATAACCCAGGTTAACTGCATACATAAATACATATACAATATACAGGCAGTACAATAGGATATGCTTCACAGTCTTAAAGGGACAGTAGTACCAAAATGTCCATTGCTGATTTTAAAGGGCCAGTAGCAGCAATATAAATTAGTACATGCCCAAATATAGTCTTTAAAGTGCAATATGTCCAGGGGCCATAGTCAGCGGGCAGGAGGCTAGCAGCCAGGCCTCTCCAGTTCACAGTGGCGAAGCTGGTTTCGCCACAGATGTCAACAAATTCGACTTGACTATATCGCCGTTGTGTTGGAGATGTTTGACAAACCAGGGCACATACCAACACATATGGTGGTCTTGTAGGAGGATTGTGGGATACTGGAGGGAGGTGGCGAGGATCACCGGAATACTTAGTGGTATCTCTCTGCCCGTCAATCCCGAAACACTATTATTTTTCAATGCCCCGATCTCCATACCCAAATTCAAAAGCTCACTCATGTTCTATGTACTAACCGCTGCTAAATCAGTGATAACGGGGCTGTGGAAAACAACCAGGAGACCCTCTAGGAGGGAATGGTTCATGAAAATAGATGAGATTCATGGATTGGAAGAGTTAAGGATAACTACGATAGGACAATCTCAACAATGTAGGGCCATATGGGAACCTTGGCAGTCTTATCTACTAAACACAAACTAAATAAGGTAGGATAGTGTAAAGATAGCAATACACACCTGTACCCTAAATCAGGAAGTGAATGCGGGACATTTGCATTAGACCTCAGTGACTGACACATGTTAACCAACAGAAATCGGAGTTCAAGTCAGAGGGACTAAAGTATTGTTTCAAGTAGAATGTACCTGCAAGACATGATGACATATGTTAAATGTAAAATTTGGGCAAGACCCCTAGTGTATGTTCAACTGTTGTATTGTTCATGTGTACCTCGACCAAATGATATTGTTGTCATTGATCTGTTTGAGAAAAAAAAAAAAAAAAAAAAGAAAATAGAAGGGGACCAAGGACAGTACCTTGGGGGACTCCAACCAAGACAGGACGAGGGGAGGAGGTATCATTAGAAAAGCAGGCACTGAATGAGCGTTGGGAGAGATAAGAGGAAAACCACGAGAGGACAGAGTCACAGAGACCAAGTGATTGAACAGTTTAAAGAAGTAGAGCATGATCAACTGTGTCAAAGGCAGCAGAGAGGTCTAGAAGATTTAGTATGGAGTAGTGGCCTTTGGATTTAGTTGCGATTAGGTCGTTAGTAACTTTGATAAGCGCAGTCTCAGTAGAGTGGAGAGGGTGGAAGCCATATTGAAGAGGGTCAAGGAAAAAGTTGAAATTGAGGTAGTGAGACACACGGGTAAAGACAAGTCTTTCCAGAAGCTTTAAGGAAAAAGGGAGCAGGGATATAGGACCACAGTAAGTGGGAGAGGACAGGTCAATAGATGTTTTTTTTTCAGGATAGGTACTACAGTGGCATGTTTAAGGTCAGCAGGGACAATGCCAGAAGAGAAAGAGCAGTTGAAGATGTGCGTTAAGGAAGGCACAAGACAAGTGGAGAATGATCTGATAAGGTGAGATGGGACAGGATCGAGCGGGCAAGTGGTGGGGCGAGAGGAAAGGAGAAGTGCAGCCACCTCTTGTTCAGTAGCTGGGGAGAAAGTCTGAAGGGTAAGAAAGGCATGATCTACGTGTTGTTGAGAAAGAGAGTGGCAAGGAGGGGAGAATTCTTTCCTTAGCTGTTCAATCTTGTTGGTAAAATAACATGCAAAGCTTTCGGCAGTAAGGTTAGTTTGCGGGGTGGCCACAGCAGAGCGAAGAAAATAATTTAAAGTGTCAAAGAGTAGCCTGGGATTGCGGTAGCGTGAACTAATGAGAGAGGAAAATTAGGACGGTTTGGCGAGGGCAAGGGCTGCGCTGTATGAACACAATATGAATCTATAATGGATAAAGTCTGACTATGTGCGAGACTTCCTCCAGGAGCATCCACGCCAAGGATGTGGAATTCTCAGCCTGAAGAACAGATGTTCAAACAGCAACTAGATGCATACTTTCAAAAACAGAATATTAAAGGATATAATTTTTCAATGTAGGGTTATAGCTTTTTGATCCAAGGATAAATCTGACTGCCATTCTGGGGTCAAGAAGGAATTATTTCCTAGTTTGTTGCACAATTAGAAGTGCTTCAAACTGTTTTTGTTTGCCTTGTTTTGGATCAACAGCAAAAAAACAAATGTGAGGAAGATTAAACTTGATGGACGCAAGTCTCTTTTCAGCTATGTAACTATATAACTAGACACTTTGATCCCCAGGATGATTAAATCAAGATTTCGAGTCATAATTTTATAGACTTATTTTACACTTTCTATATCTTTTTTCCCCTGAAGTGTCCAGTAGAGCTGTTCAATCTCATTACTCATTTTGATGTACTGTCACTTTATCAGCTGTTTTCACCTAGTTGTTTTAACTGTGTCCTATTTAAATATATATATATATATTTTAAATTATCGAGCACTGTCACTTTAAGAATTATGCCCACAGTGTTATTATTTGAGTCTTTTATGTAAGACTATAAACACATATTTCAGGCCATGTATGTGGAAAGGCAGAACCTGTAGTTGTGGGAGGGGTTTATCCAGCCTATTAATTCACAGGCCCCCCCTTCCTCTGGGCTTCCTGGTTCAAAGGTCATCTTCCATCTACTTCTGGTTCAAAGGTCATCAACACAAACTACCTAAACTCCCAAAAACTCCACATACGGTGGCCATACAGAGAGAGGCCTTAATTTGCGGTCTTCTTTGTAGTTAATGAGCCAGGAGGGTTGTCAGTGTTCGGTAGTTTTATCTTCCAAGGAGTAGTTTCTTCACATTCCTATTTCAGCCCTTCATTGGGACACAGCTTAAATATACTCACATGTTGCAAACAATTGAGTGTCATCAAAAACTGTCCAGATCTTGATTCACGGAATACCTTTGAGCACATTCCTTACTTGATCTTCACTACATTCGCTTCTCAAGGCACGCTATGGGCAACCCAATACAACACGATTTTGGGCCCTCATTTGGGCTTGATAAAAAGAGTCACACAAGGGGAAACCAACATCAGGAGAGCATCACTGTATAAGAAATGAGGAAGGGAGGCCCTACCTTTAATCAATCTAAGGATAAAAAGGGATATGCAAACAAAAAGTATAACTTGAAAAAAAGGGAGCATCTAAGTTCCAGTTCCCCTCGTGTCCGACTGACAGGAAGGTAGTGTAAACGAGTTTAGGGAGAGAGAAGAGGCACAGGGTCCCCAGAGAACAAGGGACCGGGTAATCAGGTCTGTGATTACCCGGTCCCTTGTTCTCTGGGGACCCTGTGCCTCTTCTCTCTCCCTAACCTCGTTTACACTACCTTCTGTCAGTCGGACACTAGGGGAACTGGAACTTAGATGCTAGCTAGTACTCCAGACAATTGATCCCCTGGACACCGTTTAGTAGATCTCCCTTTTTTCAAGTTATACTTTTTGTTTGCATATCCCTTTTTATCCTTAGATTGATTAAAGGTAGGGCCTCCCTTCCTCATTTCTTATACAGTGGAGCTCTCCTGATGTTGGTTTCCCCTTGTGGGACTCTACACATCATCTACTCCTATTACCACAGGTTCACACAGCCTGGTTACAATGCTGCTACCCATCCCATGTGTTCCCTATTAAGGGTTAATAAGTAAAGGGGTGTATATAAAAAATACCCCTTTCTGTCTCATTAGAGATATCTTTGCCAGAAGCTCAAGGAAGCAGGCTGAAGGGTCAGTGTTAGGACCCGCTTAGGGGGGTCTGCCTTGACGTTGGCAGGCGGGCATCCCTCCAATGGCCATTGGAGCAACTAAATGACCTCCATTTGTCTAAATATACATAGGGATTAAGGAGAAAGCGCAAGTAACATTTTCTTTTCTTTGGTTTTTACTATATATTGGGGCTGATGTGTGTTGTAGTCCTTGCTGCTTAAGCGCAGGACTTCTCTTTTTGTATTTGTATTTACTTTGTATCACACAGCCTGGTTACAATGCTGCTACCCATCCCATGTGTTCCCTATTAAGGGTTAATAAGTAAAGGGGTGTATATAAAAAATACCCCTTTCTGTCTCATTAGAGATATCTTTGCCAGAAGCTCAAGGAAGCAGGCTGAAGGGTCAGTGTTAGGACCCGCTTAGGGGGGTCTGCCTTGACGTTGGCAGGCGGGCATCCCTCCAATGGCCATTGGAGCAACTAAATTACCTCCATTTGTCTAAATATACATAGGGATTAAGGAGAAAGCGCAAGTAACATTTTCTTTTCTTTGGTTTTTACTATATATTGGGGCTGATGTGTGTTGTAGTCCTTGCTGCTTAAGCGCAGGACTTCTGTTTTTGTATTTGTATTTACTTTGTATCACACAGCCTGGTTACAATGCTGCTACCCATCCCATGTGTTCCCTATTAAGGGTTAATAAGTAAAGGGGTGTATATAAAAAATACCCCTTTCTGTCTCATTAGAGATATCTTTGCCAGAAGCTCAAGGAAGCAGGCTGAAGGGTCAGTGTTAGGACCCGCTTAGGGGGGTCTGCCTTGACGTTGGCAGGCGGGCATCCCTCCAATGGCCATTGGAGCAACTAAATGACCTCCATTTGTCTAAATATACATAGGGATTAAGGAGAAAGCGCAAGTAACATTTTCTTTTCTTTGGTTTTTACTATATATTGGGGCTGATGTGTGTTGTAGTCCTTGCTGCTTAAGCGCAGGACTTCTCTTTTTGTATTTGTATTTACTTTGTATCACACAGCCTGGTTACAATGCTGCTACCCATCCCATGTGTTCCCTATTAAGGGTTAATAAGTAAAGGGGTGTATATAAAAAATACCCCTTTCTGTCTCATTAGAGATATCTTTGCCAGAAGCTCAAGGAAGCAGGCTGAAGGGTCAGTGTTAGGACCCGCTTAGGGGGGTCTGCCTTGACGTTGGCAGGCGGGCATCCCTCCAATGGCCATTGGAGCAACTAAATGACCTCCATTTGTCTAAATATACATAGGGATTAAGGAGAAAGCGCAAGTAACATTTTCTTTTCTTTGGTTTTTACTCCTATTACCTACATATTTTGGAGGGTTACCCCCTCATTGGAGCTCCCTATTAGGTGGTTACAGTGGTGCAGCTCATGAGCCCTTGACTTGTATCCGGACTCCTGACCTTTACTCTGTTTACTTTTGCATCTCATTTGGAAACCAAGGACCCAGAGTCTGGAGGAAGAATGGAGAGGCACACACTGCAAGATGCTTGAAGTCCAGTGTGAGGTTTCCACAGTCTTTGTTGATTTTGGGAGCCATGTCATCTGCTGGTGTTGGTCCACTGTGCTTCATTAAATTCAGGGTCAACGCAGCCGTCTACCAGGAGATTTTGGAGCACTTCATGCTTCCTTCCACAGACAAGCTTTATGGGGATGCTGACTTCATTTTGGCACCTGCCCACACTGCCAAAAGCACCAAAGCCTGGTCTAATTGACCATGGGATTGCTGTGCTTGATTGGCCAGCAAACTCACCTGACCTGAGCCCCATAGAGAATCTATGGAGCATTGCCAAGAGAAAGATGAGAGACATGAGACCGAACAATGCAAAAGAGCTGAAGGCCGCTATTGAAGCATCCTGGTCTTCCATAACACCTCAGCAGTGCCACAGGCTGATAGCTTCCATGCCACGCCACATTGAGGCAGTAATTGCTGCAAAAGGGGCCCAAGCCAAGTACTGAGTCCATATGCATGCTTATACTTTTCAGAGGTCCGATATTGTTCTATGTACACTCCTTGTTTTATTGATTGCATGCAATATTCTAATTACCTGAGATTGTGGATTTGGGGTTTTCATGAGCTGTAAGCCATAATCATCACACTTATGACAAATCACGGCTTGAACTATCTTGGTTTGCATGTAATGCGTCTATCTCATATATCAGTTTCCCCTTTCACGTTGCATTACTGAAATAAATTTTTCAAGTGTCACCTGTATATATATATATATATACATACATATAAACACAGAGAGTTCAGAGAAGGCTACTAAACTTATTCATGGATTGCAGGATAAAACTTAAAGGAAAGGTTAAACGGAGTTAACATGTATAGCTTGGAGGAAAGACGAGATGGGGGATATGATAGAAACATTTAAATACATAAAAGGAATCAACACAGTAAAGGAGGAGACTATATTTAAAAGAAGAAAAACTACCACAACAAGAAGACATAGTTTTAAATTAGAGGGGCAAAGGTTTTAAAAAAAAAAAAAAAAAAAAAAGGAAGTATTACTTTACTGAGAGGGTAGTGGATGCATGGAATAGCCTTTTTCCAGCATAAGGCTATCCTAGCTATAGGATAAGGCCAGGGACTAATGAAAGTATGTAGAAAATTGGGCAGACTATATGGGCCGAATGGTTCTTATCTTATTCTATTATTATTATTATTATTATTATTGATATCTATATAGCGCCATCAAATTCTGAAGCGCTTTACAATGGGTGGACGAACAGACATGTAGTTGTAACCAGAAAAGTTGGACACACAGGAACAGAGGGGTTGAGGGCCCTGCTCAATGAGCTTACATGCTAGAGGGAGTGGGGTAAAATGACACAAAAGGTAAGGATAGTATTAGACTAGTGACAGTTGCAGAAGAGGAGTCAGTTGGGAGCTATTAACAGTTTAATTGATACGCTTTTATGAAGAAGTGGGTTGTTAACAATTTTTTGAAGGAGTAGAGACTGGGTGAGCATCTATGTTTCTATGTTTCTAAGTTTCTTTCTAAGGCACTTTCAGCCATTCATCTATGAACACCCATGACGTTTTGCATTACTTACAAATACAGGCAGGGGAGGGCTGGCAGTCTTAGGCCTATGGGGCAAATCCAGTCAAGTGGCCCATTGCACCAAGAGGAGAGTAAAAACACCTTTCCCATGTGATTGAAAGGGGGGGGGGGCAGTCACCTGAACACACACACACACACACACACACACAGACAGACACTGTTACAGGCATACTGACACACACACAGACATACTGACAAGGTGCACACATAGAAAGACATATTGGCACACACAGACAGACATACTGACACACACATACATACACACACACACACACACAAACTTTACACTTTTAAAGCCAGTTTCCTACCTTTGCTGGTACCTTTTTCCTGGGGTGCAGTGTGCTGGCTAGGGTGCTTGGGAGCTGGGGTATGGCTCTGCTTGCTGGCTTTCCTTTCATGCTGCCATAAAGGTTCCCGGTCACGCTGCCGTAAAGGGGACCTTAGTGTGTGGGCCCCGGTGCAACTGCAATACCTGTACCGTGGGCCCATGGCGGGAAGCCAGGGGCGTAACTAGGGACCTCTGGGCCCCTGTGCAAGTATTAAGGTAGGGCCCTCTTGTCACTCCACCATGTGCATATTCTCGCTCCTCGTCACTCCCCACTAAGCAATACACATGGTTGAAGTGTGTAATTGTACTGTTGCTGAGTGATTGTTGAATGTATGTGTGTAGTTGGGTGAGTGTGATTGTTTGAGGGTGGCTGAGTGTGATTGTATTTGTGGCTATTTGAGAGGGAGACAAAGAAATAGAGAGGTAGAGATAGAGAGTGCCAGAGAAGACAGACACACAGAGAGAAGGAGAGACAGACACAAAGCCAATAGGAGACAGAGCTACACATGTAAAGAAATAGAGACAGAAAGGGGAGAGAGACAGAGTGACACAAGGAAAGGAGAGACTGAGACAGCTAGATAACTATAGAGAGACAGAGAGTGACACAAGGAAAGGAGAGCCAGAGACAGCTAGAAAACTAGAGAGAGACAGAGAGTGACACAAGGAAAGGAGAGCCAGAGACAGCTAGAAAACTGGAGAGACAGAGAGTGACACAAAGAAAGGAGAGCCAGAGACAGCTAGAAAACTAGAGAGAGACAGAGAGTGGCACAAAGAAAGGAGAGCCATAGACAGCTTAAAAACTAGAGAGAGACAGAAAGGAGGTGAGACACACAGAAAGAAGTAGAGCCAGCCTCATATGTGTGCAGGGAGAGGTGAGCAGAGAATTTCACTTACCTTGATCCTGTGTAGTGATGTCGCGAACATAACATTTTCGGTTCGTGAACGGCGAACGCGGACTTCCGCAAACGTTCGCGAACCGGGCGAACCGCCATAGACTTCAATGGGCAGGCGAATTTTAAAACCCACAGGGACTCTTTCTGGCCACAATAGTGATGGAAAAGTTGTTTCAAGGGGACTAATACCTGGACTGTGGAATGCCGGAGGGGGATCCATGGCAAAGCTCCCATGGAAAATTACACAGTTGATGCAGAGTCTGGATTTAATCCATAAAGGGCATAAATCACCTAACATTCCTAAATCAAAATGGATATGGATTGACACCTGGCATATGACATATTGACACCTTGACATATGGATTGACACCTTGACATATGGATTGACACGTGTCCTCAGAGACCATGATACACACTGACACAGAGCAGAATAGGGACTGTTCCCCCTACATAGGGTCACTTGGCAGATATGGATTGACACCTGTCCTAAGGGACCCTGATACACACTGACACAGAGCAGAATAGGGACTGTTCCCCCTACATAGGGTCACTGGGCAGATATGGATTGACACCTGTCCTCAGGGACCCTGATACACACTGACACAGAGCAGAATAGGGACTGTTCCCCCTACATATGGTCACTTGGCAGATATGGATTGACACCTCTCCTAAGGATCCCTGATACACACTGACACAGAGCAGAATATGGACTGTTCCCCCTCCATAGGGTCACTTGGCAGATATGGATTGACACCTGTCCTCAGAGACCCTGATACACAGCAGAATAGGGACTGTTCCCCCTACATAGGGTCACTTGGCAGATATGGATTGACACCTGTCCTAAGGGACCCTGATACACACTGACACAGAGCAGAATAGGGACTGTTCCCCCTACATAGGGTCACTGGGCAGATATGGATTGACACCTGTCCTCAGGGACCCTGATACACACTGACACAGAGCAGAATAGGGACTGTTCCCCCTACATATGGTCACTTGGCAGATATGGATTGACACCTCTCCTAAGGATCCCTGATACACACTGACACAGAGCAGAATATGGACTGTTCCCCCTCCATAGGGTCACTTGGCAGATATGGATTGACACCTGTCCTCAGAGACCCTGATACACAGCAGAATAGGGACTGTTCCCCCTGCATAGGGTCACTTGGCAGATATGGATTGACACCTGTCCTCAGGGACCCTGATACACACTGACACAGAGCAGAATAGGGACTGTTCCCCCTACATAGGGTCACTTGGCAGATATGGATTGACACCTGTCCTCAGAGACCCTGATACACACTGACACAGAGCAGAATAGGGACTGTTCCCCCTACATAGGGTCACTTGGATGATATGGATTGACACCTGTCCTCAGGGACCCTGATACACACTGACACAGAGCAGAATAGGGACTGTTCCCCCTACATAGGGTCACTTGGCAGATATGGATTGACACCTGTCCTCAGAGACCCTGATACACACTGACACAGAGCAGAATAGGGACTGTTCCCCCTACATAGGGTCACTTGGATGATATGGATTGACACCTGTCCTCAGGGACCCTGATACACACTGGCACAGAGCAGAATAGGGACTGTTCCTCCTACATGGGGTCACCATTTTTAGCCCAAGGCAGCTCATCTCATCAGACCTTTTTTAGTCGAATGTATCGCCCACTGTCAGTCCCTTCGGGATCCATCCCTCATTCATCTTAATAAAGGTGAGGTAATCTAGACTTTTTTGACCTAGGTGACTTCTCTTCTCAGTGACAATACCTCCTGCTGCACTGAAGGTCCTTTCTAACAGGACACTTGAAGCGGGGCAGGCCAGAAGTTCTATCGCAAATTGGGATAGCTCAGGCCACAGGTCAAGCCTGCACACCCAGTAGTCAAGGGGTTCATCGCTCCTCAGAGTATCGATATCTGCAGTTAAGGCGAGGTAGTCTGCTACCTGTCGGTCGAGTCGTTCTCTGAGGGTGGATCCCGATTGGCTGTGGTGATGCGTAGGACTTAAAAAGCTCCGCATGTCCTCCATCAACAACATGTCTTTAAAGCGTCCTGTCCTTGCCGGCGTGGTCGTGGGAGGAGGAGGATTACTTTCACCTCTTCCCCTGTTATATTCCCGTTGTGCTGTGACATCACCCTTATACGCTGTGTAAAGCATACTTTTTAATTTATTTTGCAAATGCTGCATCCTTTCCGACTTGTTGTAATTTGGTAACATTTCAGCCACTTTCTGCTTATACCGGGGTTCTAGTAGCGTGGACACCTAGTACAGGTTGTTCTCCTTTAGCCTTTTTATACAAGGGTCCCTCAACAGCATGAAAAGACCCCATTTGCACAAGGTTGGATGCCGAGCTACTCATTTCCCGTTCCTCCTCCTCAGTGATCTCAATGAAGGTATGTTCTTCCCCCCAGCCACGTACAACACCACAGGTACCAGATAGGTGACAACGAGCACCCTGGGATGCCTGTTGTGGTTGGTCTTCCTCCTCCTCCTCAAAGCCACATTCCTCCTCTGACTCCTCTTCCTCACAATCCTCTTCTAGCGTTGCCGCAGGTCCAGCAAGCGATGCTGATAAGGCTGCTTCTGGTGGTGATGGTGACCACAACTCTTCCTCTTCCTCTTCACGCTCATCTATGGCCTGATCCAGCACTCTTCGCAGGGCACGCTCCAGGAAGAAAACTAATGGTATGATGTCGCTGATGGTGCCTTCGTTGCGACTGACTATGTTTGTCACCTCCTCAAAAGGACGCATGAGCCTACAGGCATTGCGCATGGGCGTCCAGTAACGTGGCAAAAAAATTCTCAGCTCCCCAGAGGCTGTCCTAGCACCCCAGTCATACAAATATTCATTGACGGCTTTTTCTTGTTGGAGCAGGCGGTCGAACATTAGGAGTGTTGAATTCCAACGTGTCTGGCTGTCGCAAATCAAGCGCCTCACTGGCATGTTGTTTCGCCGCTGGATATCTGCAAAGTGCGCCATGGCCGTGTAGGAACGCCTGAAATGGCCACACACCTTCCTGGCCTGCTTCAGGACGTCCTGTAAGCCTGCGTACTTATTCACAAAGCGTTGTACGATCAGATTACACACATGTGCCATGCACGGCACATGTGTCAACTTGCCCAAATGCAATGCCGCCAACAAATTTGTTCCGTTGTCACAAACCACTTTGCCGATATCCAGTTGCTGCGGAGTCAGCCACTTTTCCACCTGTGCATTCAGGGCGGACAGGAGTTCTTGTCCGGTGTGACTCTCTGCTTTCAAGCAAGTCAAACCCAAGACGGTGTGACACTGCCGTATCCGAGATGTGGAATAGTACCTGGGGAGCTGGGGGGGTGTCGTTGATGTGGAGCAAGACACAGCAGCAGAAGAGGACTCAGCCGAGGAGGTTATGGAAGAGGATGGAGTAGGAGGAGTAGAGGAGGTGGCAGCAGGCCTGCCTGCAAGTCGTGGTGGTGTCACCAACTCCTCTGCAGAGCCACGCATTCCATGCTTGGCAGCCGTCAGCAGGTTTACCCAATGCGCAGTGTAGGTGATATACCTGCCCTGACCATGCTTTGCAGACCAGGTATCAGTGGTCAGATGGACCCGTGCCCCAACACTGTGTGCCAGACATGCCATTACTTCCTTTTGCACAATCGAGTACAGGTTGGGGATTGCCTTTTGTGAAAATAAATTTTGTCCGGGTACCTTCCACTGCGGTGTCCCAATAGCTACAAATTTTTTGAGCGCCTCAGACTCCACCAGCTTGTATGGTAAAAGCTGGCGGCTAATAATTCAGACAAGCCAGCTGTCAGACGCTGGGCAAGGGGGTGACTTTCTGACATTGGCTTCTTACGATCAAACATGTCCTTGACAGACACCTGACTGTGGGCAGATGAGCGGGAACTGCTCAAGGCGAGATACGGAGTGGCGGATGGTTGAGAGGGGGCAAGGAGGACAGCAGTGGTTGACATGGCTGAAGATGCTGGACCAGGAGGAGGATGGCAGCTTTGAGTTTGTGTGCTGCTTGTTCTCATGTGTTGATCCCATAGGCGTTTGTGATGTGCGATCATGTGCTTACGCAAATCAGTTGTACCTAGGTGGGTGTTGGACTTCCCACGACTCAGTTTCTTTTGGCACAGGTTGCAAATGGCATCGCTGTTGTCAGAGGCAGACACACAAAAAAAATGCCACACTGCTGACGGCATTCTGGTGGTGGACACAGCATGCGTTGATTGGCGTGCTGTCGGGCTGACCCCGGGTGCCGATGCATGCTGTCTGATTGTGCCACTAGCTCCTTGCGACGACCTCCCCCTGCTTCCAACTCGTCTCCTCCTCCTCTCTGTCTCCCCATCTGACCTTTCGCCCTGTTCTTCTTCTTGCCGAGAGGGCACCCACGTGACATCCATGGACGCATCGTCATCATCAACCGCTTCACTTGTATCTGACAACTCAGCAAAGGAAGCAGCAGCAGGTACATCATCATCATCATCATCATCACACTGTACGTCCATGTGTGTAATGCTGCCTGACTGAGACATATCCCTGTTATCGACATCCTCTGGCAATAATGGTTGCGCATCACTCATTTCTTCAAACGGATGTGTAAATAACTCCTCTGACAGTGTTGGTGGTGGCGGCGGGCGGGTTAGTGGTATCTTGAGAGGTGCCCGAAGCTAAGCTGGAGGAGGATGGTGCGTCAAGGTTCCGAGCGGAAGCTGTAGAAGATTGGGTGTCCTGTGTTAGCCAGTCAACTATGTCCTCAGAACTTTTCAAGTTCAGGGTACGTGGCCTCTGAACACTGGGCATTATTCTAGGGCCGAAGGGAATCACAGCACCACAACCACGGCAGCCCCTGCGGGGTGGCCTGCCTCTGCCTGTCATTTTTTTTTTGGATTAGTGGTACTATGCGTGCAAGCTACTGTGAGACCAGATATGAGTGGCCTTGTGCAGTTTCAGAGGTTGGCAGAGTACACGCTGTAGGCCTGACACCCGCTTGCAGACAACTAACTGCTATTCAATCTATAACAGTGAAAAAAGTTTTTTGGTTTTTAAATGCAATCTATTGCGACACCAGATAAGAGTGGCAATGTGCACTGGCAGAGGTTGGCAGAGTACACGCTGTAGGCCTGACACACCCGCTTGAAGACAAGTAACTGCTATTCAATCTATAACAGTGAAAAAAAATTTGGTTTTAAATGCACGCTATTGTGACACCAGATATGAGTGGCAATGTGCACTGGCAGAGGTTGGCAGAGTACACGCTGTTGGCCTGACACCCGCTTGAAGACAACTAACTGCTATTCAATCTATAACAGTGAAAAACGTTTTTTGGTTTTAAATGCACGCTATTGTGACACCAGATATGAGTGGCAATGTGCACTGGCAGAGGTTGGCAGAGTACACGCTGTTGGCCTGACACCCGCTTGAAGACAACTAACTGCTATTCAATCTATAACAGTGTAAAACGTTTTTTGGTTTTAAATGCACGCTATTGTGACACCAGATATGAGTGGCAATGTGCACTGGCAGAGGTTGGCAGAGTTTACGCTGTTGGCCTGACACCCGCTTGAAGACAACTAACTGCTATTCAATCTATAGCAGTGAAAAAGTTTTTGGGTTTTAAATGCACGCTATTGTGACACCAGATATGAGTGGCAATGTGCACTGACAGAGGTTGGCAGAGTACACACTGTAGGCCTGACACCCGCTTGCAGACGACTAACTGCTATTCAATCTATAACAGTGAAAAAAGTTTTTCAGTTTTTAAATGCAATCTATTGCGACACCAGATAAGAGTGGCAATGTGCACTGGCAGAGGTTGGCAGAGTCGACGCTGTAGGCCTGACACACCCGCTTGAAGACAACCAACTACTATTCAATCTATAACAGTGAAAAACGTTTTTCGGTTTTAAATGCATGCTATTCTGACACCAGATATGAGTGGCAATGTGCATTGGCAGAGGTTGGCAGAGTACACGCTGTTGGCCTGACACCCGCTTGAAGACAACTAACTGCTATTCAATCTATAACAGTGAAAAACGTTTTTTGGTTTTAAATGCACGCTATTGTGACACCAGATATGAGTGGCAATGTGCACTGGCAGAGGTTGGCAGAGTACACGCTGTTGGCCTGACACCCGCTTGAAGACAACTAACTGCTATTCAATCTATAACAGTGTAAAACGTTTTTTTGGTTTTAAATGCACGCTATTGTGACACCAGATATGAGTGGCAATGTGCACTGACAGAGGTTGGCAGAGTACACACTGTAGGCCTGACACCCGCTTGCAGACGACTAACTGCTATTCAATCTATAACAGTGAAAAAAGTTTTTCAGTTTTTAAATGCAATCTATTGCGACACCAGATAAGAGTGGCAATGTGCACTGGCAGAGGTTGGCAGAGTCGACGCTGTAGGCCTGACACACCCGCTTGAAGACAACCAACTACTATTCAATCTATAACAGTGAAAAACGTTTTTCGGTTTTAAATGCATGCTATTCTGACACCAGATATGAGTGGCAATGTGCATTGGCAGAGGTTGGCAGAGTACACGCTTTAGGCCTGACACCCGCTTTAAGACAAGTAACTGCTATTCAATCTATAACAGTGAAAAAAGTGTTTTGGTTTTAAATGCATGCTATTGTGACACCAGATATGAGTGGCACTGTGCACTGGCAGAGGTTGGCAGAGTACACACTGTAGGCCTGACACACAGACACTTGCAGACAACTAACTGCTATTCAATCTATTACAGTGAAAAATTTTGTTTTTGTTTTTAAATGCAAGCTATTGTGGCACAGATATGAGTGGTGGCACTGGGCAAGTGGGCACAGTATCCACTGTGAGCCTGACACAGAAGCTGACAGGCAGGCAGCTGCAATTAGATTACACAGGAAAAAAAAAGCAGACTGATGTTCTAGCCCTAAAATGGGCTTTTTGGGGTGCTGTCCTTACAGCAGAGATCAGATGAGTCCTTCAGGACTGCAGTGGACACTAAATACACTAGCCTAGCTATACATTTCCCTATCAAATGAGCAGCAGCTACACTTTCCCTCCTCTATCTAAGAATGCAGCATCAGAATGAATCTAAAATGGATGCTGTACAGGAGGTGGGAGGGTCTGGAAGGGAGGGTCTGCTGCTGATTGGCTGGAATGTGTCTGCTGACTGTGAGGCACAGGGTCAAAGTTTACTCAATGATGACAAATAGGGGCGGATCGAACCGTGCATGTGTTCGCCCGCGTGGTGAACGCGAACACGCTATGTTCGCTGGGAACTATTCGTCGGCGAACAGTTCGGTACATCACTAATCCTGTGTGCCACTGCTGCAAGCTGGGACAGGGATTTCTTGTGGGCCTAACCTCTGCTGGGCTTGCTCTATGCTCCACTGTGCAGTCATCCTGTGAACTGAGGGAGGGGCCCTGCAGGCTGGGTAGGAGGAAGCTCTGCCAGAACTCCGCCCAGGAAGAGGTAAGGTACAGGAATTGAGTTTCAGCATGTGAGCTAGATGTGCCTCCGCGGCACACACAAACAAGGAAGATAGCTGGATAATCGATCTGACCCCACTCTGCCCCTTACTGAGGTTACTGGCCGATCGGCCAAACAGTGAGGTAGGATAATTGCTATTTAGTATATTGCCGAATTAGCAATATACTAAATAGCAGTTTTGCAAGGGGAGCCATTCCTGCCAGCAGGGGTTTACAGAGCAGCTGGGCCGGTAGTTCAGCCACTGGGGGGACATTTTTTTTTTTGTGGATGCGGGCGGCTCGGGATTTACGGCAGCCTGGGGGGCAATTGCCTGCCTGCCCCCCCAGCCCTGCCCACCCCTGAATACAGGTTGCGCCAAAGTAAAGAATAAAATACTAGTAATGACCAAAAAAACAGAACAATTATAAAGACCACATAAATATAGGAAGTCCAAGAAATACCAAAATGAAATAGTCCTAAAGTCGCCGTACTTTTTCATATAAAAACCTTGAGACAGTTACAATCAGTAGCAGTGTATGTAAAAAAAAATTAAATTTAAAAAAAAAGGACAAAGTAAACCAATAGTGCAACATGGCAGGTAATATGGGCAACAGACAAGACTGAGGTATAAAAAATGACAACTAATATTTAACAGAACTATGACCAGCTCTAGGTAAAACAGCATACAGTGGAATAAAATCCCCACTTGAAGGATATTCCTCTGATGGTGGTTTCACTGCTGGGTAGTGGTTGCATAGATCATATGAAATAAAAAAGGTAGCCAATAGTGTTCTCCATACAGGTAAGTATATATATATGGTAATAAGAAATATAATTACAAAGACTAACAGCTCTGTGCACCAAGCATGGGTGGAATAGTCCTCACCTAGGATTTTTTTGCTGGTTCTTCAGATTCATGCCAGGGAAAAAAGTAAAATAAAATGCTAGAAATTATATAGGCTAGAAACAAATAGTAAAATAGCCAAATACGTTATCAAACAATAAAACCACAAAGTGTTTCACCCTTTAGGGCTTTAAAACACATACCTGGCTGCTAGACGTTGATATAGGCTTGTACATACATTAATTAGAAGTTTGGCGCCAAAATGACCATCATCATGTCGCTGGATCCTAAACTTTCACTGTAGGTGAAAGTTTAGGATCCAGCGATCACCAGTCAGTGTGGTTTAACATAAGAGCAGTGACTGAGTCACACCACACAAAAACAAAAGTTTTAGACTTTAAAAAAACAGACTTTTCTAAAATTAGAATATGTGTAAAGGTAGTCATTATCAGACTGGAGCAATTTAAATGGAGTCAAAGAGAAATCAGAGAATTTAAAAGTTGCACTGCTGAAGTCAACAGAAAATTGCATTAGGCTTGTCAGTAAAAGCAAAAAAATTCAAGAAACCACTGTGGTACTCCACAGATGTGGCCAAAATAGTAAAAAAACTAAAAGTTAGCATTTAGTAATTATAAAAAAAAAACAGAGTGAGAAAGACAAAATGATCTATAAGATTAGGCAGAAAGAGGCTAAGCAAGTTCTAAGAGCTTCCAAATCACACACAGATGAGAAAATAGCACAGTCAGTAAAAAGAGGGGACAAAACATTTTTTAGATACATAAATGAGAAAAGGAAAGTAAAACAAGGAGAAATTTAAACACTCCCTGATTTACTTCATGTTGGTGGCAGCAAAATCAGTAATTTCGAGCAAATGGAAATTAACCTACACACCAGGGCAGCGAGATTGGATAGCCAAAATAGAATACTTTCACACATAAGAGGAAATCAGATGGGAATCCCTCGGGAAGCTGCAGAATTATACCACAATATGGCAGCCCTGGATATCTTACTTAGACAGGAGGGCAGAGAGTTTAGGGAAAGAAAGACAAAGAAACATGCTATCAGACCTTATACTTAATACCGTATATACTCGAGTATAAGCCGACCCGAATATAAGCCGAGGCCCCTAATTTTACCCCAAAAAACTGGGAAAACTTATTGACTCGAGTATAAGACTAGGGTGGGAAATGCAGCAGGTACTGGTAAATTTCTAAATAAAATTAGATCCTAAAAAAATTATATTAATTGAATATTTATTTACAGTGTGTGTATATAATGAATGCAGTGTGTGCGTATGAGTGCAGTGCGTGTATGAATGCAGTGTGTGTGTGTATGAGTGCATTGTGTGTGTATGAGTGCAGTGTGTGCGCGTATGAGTGCAGTGTGTGTGCGTATATATTAATTGAATATTTATTTCCAGTGTGTGTATATAATGAATGCAGTGTGTGTGTATGAGTGCAGTGTGTATGAGTGCAGTGCGTGTATGTATGAGTGCAGTGCGTGTATGAGTGCAGTGTGTGTGTATGAGTGCAGTGTGTGGGTATGAATGCAGTGTGTGGGTATGAATGCAGTGTGTGTGAGGGCAGTGTGTGTATATGAATGAAGTGTGTGTGTGTGATGCAGTGTGTGTTTGTGTATGTGTTGGTGGGGATGGGCATTTTGATATATTATTAATTATTTTATTAATTATTATTTTATTTTTTAATATTATATTTTTTATTATTATTATTTATTATTTAACTGAATTATTAATTTTTATTTTTTTTATTATATTTTTTTTTCGTCCCCCCTCCCTGCTTGATACATAGCAGGGAGGGGGGCTCCTTCCCTGGTGATCCAGTGTCATTGGTAGTTCAGTGGGGGGGAAAGGGGGGCTGGCAGAGCTGTACTTACCTGTAGACTTACCTTACTTACCTTACGGGGTCTGTGCAGCTCCCTCTGTCAGCTCCCAGTGTAAGTCTCGCGAGAGCCGCGGCTTTCGCGAGACTTACACTGGGAGCTGACCGAGGTGCTGAACGGACGGCGCGGAGGAGGAGAGAGCTGACAGGAGCTGCAGGACAGGTAAGTACAGCTCTGCCAGCCCCCCTCTCCCCCGGTCTGCATTATGGCAATGCAAATTGCCATAATACAGACTCTGACTCGAGTATAAGCCGAGTTGGTTTTTTTCAGCACAAAAAATGTGCTGAAAAACTCGGCTTATACTCGAGTATATACGGTATATGCGGTTTACCATAGCGCCTGGGTCATACAACACAGTAGTTCACCAATTTGAGGTGGATTGAAGCAGAATGCGAGGGGCCTATATCCAAGCCATCAGCCCTAGAGACCCACATACATACACATACAGACATTCATGAATCTGTTAAATTAGTCACTCTTGAGTTTAAATGTGAACTTTCAAGTTTAAAGTTAGTGATTTGCGAATCACTTCAGTTTATACGGTTATATTTCTGTCTGTACTTAATGTTCAATTGTCTTCTTTTTTTTCATTTATACCCTTACTTCAACTATTTGTGTATCCTTGCCGCTATTGTAACATGATTGGCGAAACCTACACGTGGAACCAGGTTGTGAGATCACAGTTCACCGCACTCGAATACCTGTTCCCTATCATTCTACTGTGGTTACCTATTAGACGTACACACATGGACTACCTCATTTTATTCGATAAAAAATTATGTACCTCTGAACAACAAGATGTAACAACAGATCCGTGCTTTTCTACACTTGTAATACCCTCTTTTTGTTTTTCTTTCACTATTTCCAATTTACTATGATGTATATGCATTGTTTTATTTGTGAAACCTTAATAAAAAGAAATACGAGATGTTTCTAGATTGGTGCATTAATAGAAGAACAGCCTTTTGGGAAATGTAGTTAAAAATGGGCGATTGCGAAATTGCCATGGCCGAGAGGTGTACAATTGTGGGTAAAAGTGACATATGGAAGAGCATAGGGGTGCTAAAGGAAAAGACACAAATATTTTAATGTAAGATTACCTGAATGGGCAACAATTGGAATAATGGGAAACCTAATAAAAGTAGCCGATCAAAATCTCGCGATGGCTGAGATGATCAAGTCAAAGAGCATGGGTGTCACGGTTTCCCGGTTCACTCCTTAGGTGAGATCCCTTTGTGCAGTACCATTGATCACCACTCTCTCTGTTTGGTGCTATTCCTAACTTCTTGGAACATTAAACACTTCAGCTGGCCCTTATTAGGCACTTATAGTCTGGTCTTACCCTTCCCTCAGGGTCAGATCATTGTTTTTCTTTTCCTGTGGCAGTTTAGTCTCTGCATCCTGTTTCCTTGTTCCTGTATCCTCTGGTCTTGTATCCTGTGACTCTGACCCTGCATCCTCTGGCCTTGTGTTCCTGTGTCCTCTGGTCTTGTATCCTGTGATCTGGTCTTGCATCCTGTGGCCTTTTTTCCTGTGACTCTGACCCTGCATCGTCTGGTCCTGTATCCTGTGACTCTGGTCTTGTATCCTGTGATTCTAGCCTTGCATCCTTTTGGCACTAGATGCATATCCTGCAGTTCTGGACCTGAGTCTTGTCGGTCTCTCGTGGTACCTGCCCGGTCCTGCCCAGTGTACACCATTTAACCTACAACCTGATACTCTGCCTGCACCTCCCATGCTAGACCTAGGTCTACTGTATATTTTGTATTGGCATTGTATTACTGCAAATTGTTTGGTTATCTTGTGTCTGTTTGTTTCATAATATATTCTTCTTTGTACTTTCATTTCTTGTGTTTGTTATTTTTCTCTGCATATTGGGTTCCTGCACTTAAAGGGATATTGCTGTCTCAGGGCAGCACCCCTTCCTATCCTGACACTAAGACTATGGGGAATGTAGTGCCAAATATAGAAGGAAGGAAAGGAGGGAGGGAGTTAGTGACTCAAACGTCGGCCATCTTGGAGGGGTCATAGAAAACTGAATAGTGAAAAATGCAAGTGTGGCGAAAGCGACCTCGCCACGTGTCCTTGGAGGGGGCTGCTTGCCCGCCTCTTGCCTTTGGACTATGGACCAGACTTTATGTGAATGTGTTAACCCAGATAGCTATGCCATGGAGCCCATTCGTGTAGTTAAAGACTTCAGCTCCATGGCAATTGAACTGTGTGAATAGGATCTGCGCGCTATTCGGTAGTTTTGTGCGCTCAGATCCCAGCTATCTGGGGATATGTGAAATGTGTGTGTGTTATGTGTAAAAGGTGACTTTATGTATTTTAAAGTGTTTTACTGTCTTTGTGTCCCCATGTGCTCAATGGAGTCTGTCTCTGTCCTGGGAGGTAATTGAATTACTTCTCCAGGAGAGAGGGCTCTGTAAAACCGGTCTGAGCCAGAAAGCCATGCTTGCAGGGGTAAAGATACTTTACTAACTTTTGAACCCCTGGTCTGATTCATGCCATTTTTTTAATATGTTGTTCCCCTGAATGGATTGATTGTGGATATGTATTTTTATGTGAATGTGATGTATGGTTTTAGAGTTAGGAAAGTTGGGTAGAAAGTATGTTTTAACTGTATGTATAATTGAGTTTCCTCTCAGGATAAGGGGAGGGAATATGTGGGATGTAACTGATTTGTGAGTGGTTGTTTTATACCTCCCTATGGGCGGACCTGTATTTGTAACAACTGCAATCAAAACCAGGCTGGGTGTGCCAGCACCTCAGATTCTGCTTGACCCTCAAAACGAAGTGTTGTCTCGTTATTGGGGGAATTGGATTGTATGCTGACTGCCAGGAGTGTAAGCGGATTATATGCTTTTCCTGTTCGGCTGATTCCAGGGTTCGTGTGTTTCCAGTTCGGGAGTTGGTGAATTCGTACAGTTTGCAGTTCGGGAGATTGGTGCTTGCAGTAGCTGCTGGTCTATGGAAAAGGGGATTATCGCCTAAACGGTTTTTATCCTCTTGTAAGTGAAACAGTCCGTTACAGCAAGCATCGGCCATCTTTGGAGGGGAAAGGGCATATTAAGTAGATAGATATGAGCACTTAAGGTTTTGTAAAAGGACAATTATATATCAAATATTAAACAGATATATGCAAGATGCAAATTAACATTGTTTATATATTTTTCGAAGAACAAAACTGTATAATAGCGTAAAGGGATAGTGTCCTTAATACAGTACGTACTCCTAATATGACATGATATGACATTAAAATAAATTAAGTAAATGTGAAATCTTGAGATAAAATATAGTTAAAAGAACAAATGTATATTAACATGATGGTAAAACTATATGAATGATAAAAGTGAACCTTTTTGATATATACCTTGGGGAGGACAGAACTACACAATAATGTCTTAAAGGTGTTGTGCCCTTAAGCCATAATATACTAATAATATGACATAAATGTAATTAACTGTATACAAAAATGAAAACAGTCAAAGTGTGCATTGAGACCATTTGGTATTAATGTTTTTAAATTAAAAATCCATTCCATCTCAGTTTTCCCCAAAACTTGTTTTAATATCTCCTCCACGCCACGGGATTGTGCATTTTGTACACTGGTGAATTTTAAACAACCTTTATTTTTTGGGTGAGAAATAAAATGTTTGGATACTGTGTGATTTTGGTATCCATTTATAAAATTACGACAGTGTTCTGATATTCTAGTCTTGAGACTCCAGGACTTATTACACCAGCCAAAGATGCTACCTTCACAATGACCATGTCCTACATCAAGAAAGCCTGCCTGCCCCTGCATATACCCAAAATATATTTTACAATATTTAAAATACACTTAACACCGATGGATCAAACATACACACATTCATTCTTGGCAGACCTTTTTTGACCACGCACAATGGGAGGCAGCCTTTACACCTTACAAAAGCAGAATGAGATGTGTATCATATCTAGAGATATTGTGAAAAATACTTTACCAATGGCACATGGTGCCAAATAGACACCCAAACATTTCAGACAGGTTTTGGCGATGCACCACGTATGGTGGACATGCCCAAACATCACCCCATTCTGGGAAATGGTTGAAAGGGAGATTACGGGAGTATTGCAATATCCTATACCCCTCACACCAGAATTAGGACTTCTCTTGATGACTCTAAATAGATTCCTAAAAGCAGATTCCGTCCTACTCTATTACATCTTAATAGCAACAAATACCCTGATTGCTAGGGCTTGAAAATCAACTGCCCCTCACCCCCACTAAGAAGCGTCCTAATACACCAGGTCACACTCAATCTAGACTATGAAGTGTTGGCATACAAACAACTCCAGACTGGTAAACAATCACTAGAAGTAC
This sequence comes from Pelobates fuscus, assembly GCF_036172605.1. NCBI lineage: Eukaryota > Metazoa > Chordata > Amphibia > Anura > Pelobatidae > Pelobates > Pelobates fuscus. The sequence goes on from NC_086318.1 coordinate 253,633,161, forward strand.
ACATTAAATGGGAAACCTACATGAAGCAAACAACCACACTCTCATTATTAAAAAAAATAAAAATAAAACAAAAACAGAGAAATATGTATATACACTTTAAAACCAGCAAATCCCTACAAGGGGACTCCCCCCTTTACTACAATATCTAAAGGAACACCTAACCCTAATTTTGAGACAGAACAATAGATATGGCACAGACCATCTGCCACATAGTGTTCACAACACACACACACATGGACTTGGAGTCACATGTACACCAAACTGGAAGCTTAGAAAACTAAAACTCAAAAACAGTTTTCTAGTTGAAAGAACTATAGACTAGAACTATTATGTGCTTGAATGTACTGCATTATAGCTATATCTTATCAATACCTAGTGCCAACTTGCAATTGTCAAATTTGTATTTCTTATGCTACATGTATACTCAATAAAAACTGTCAAATTGGAAAAAATAAATATAATTTCAGTGAGATAAATATAATTTAGTGAGATATGCATAAATCACTCTGCTACTTGATTTTTGTCTCATCACTTGCCAGCCATAGATTTGTTTGTCACTGGACCCATTTTAAAATACTTATAAAACAGAACGTTACTTAAACTTTGTGGAGAATTACAATTTTAATTAGAGCCTTTGTGTGAATGCACAAGAGAGAGTAATAACTAATTTATATTAAATTATGAGAGAAATACACATAAGAAAGAACAAAGTTTCAAGTGCTTTAACTTTAACTGTCTTTGCAGCTCCTTTCCAAATAATTTACATTATACTAACTTGCCAAAGAAATATAAAGTTGTTAGAAGGTGTAATCTTATAACTTGGGAAAAAAGCACTTTACTGGAATAAGACTTGTCAGGTTTGACAGAGGAGTAGAGACATAGGAAAATGCACTTCTTTGTCTTCATCATCTGCTCTTGACACCACCCCATCAGTGCAACTCATTGAAGCACTTAAATGCTCATCATCTGTCAATCTTTTCCAATTATGTTCTCTTAATATATCATCCTGTTCAAGCAAAGTTCTATTTTAAAATAAGTGACTTGATCTATTAAAAAAGAGATATGTTACATAACCTACAGCAGATAAACAAACCTTATTACATGGTATGTATATTAAAAAAACACTGTATGAGAACAAATTTTCTAGACCACTGTGTAATTAATTTTAAGGAAACAAATAGAGTATTTTTTATAATTACATACTATGCAATAATAAATACATATTTTTCCATTCCAGAATAAGGTTTGTTAGATGAGCAAAGAGATGATTCAAACAGTGTAATACTTTGAACACTCACAGTCAGCTGAATATAAAAACCTACCTCGGCCACTTGTAGTAGTTGAATATGTATAAAGTGGAGTGGCACTCACTAAAATTTCATCCAGAGTGCCACCATTCCAAGCTGGACCATTCCCAACATATCACACACACGTACGTAATGCAATGTTTTTATCATTTTAAAAAAAATAAAAAATTCTATGCCTTTAAGTGTATTCATATGTAAATATCACTGCAGTTAAAGGTAACGCAGAGCATGATTTATGCAATATGGTTAGTATTCATAAAACAGGTTCAATAAATAGCAGGTGTGTGCAGGTACTCTTGGGGGATTAAGGTTTTAACTAAAATTTGAAATCTTCGTCAGCCTGGGGTCTCCCAGAAAGGACATTTGGAGGTTTCAGACACAAGCTACGTGATACTTATAAGTTACTGGATCCACTGGTGCTGATTTAGCCCAGTCCATATAAAGGCAGAATAAACTGTCCTTCAATTTCATTGTTCTTTAATTATTTTCATATACAAGTTTCAAGATACAGAACACATAGTAAACATTCTAGCTGTATCTAATCATTTGTTCTCACAGACATGTATGATGGACACATTGCTGTATTCACATGGTACCCAATATCTTTGGTTTAATGCATATAATGTATTTGTGATATTAATCATAACTAGATTGTAATGCATATTCATATTTCACAGTGTAATTTTGTAAGTGAAAGGATGTATTGCTTTACATTTTCCTAATGATTAAAACCAGCTTAGAATAGTATTATTTAATACTCCATACCAATTGGCGCCCACCAATGCCAAGGAGCTACTTTTTCATTGCACTAATAAACACCTTCATTAAAATGTCCATATGATTGGCTGAGTTATTTCAGTTTATCACATCCAACAATCTTAGGTGTTTAATTTATTTAAAAAAAAAAAATCCAAAACTTTAAATAGCATATTGGATGCATATTCACATTAACTCTTTGTGACACACCTGTCATAACCATAATGTTATTAGTTCTAAAGACATTTAACTAGTTCAGAAAGTTCTACAATTATGTATGCATTAACAAGTATGTTTTCTTTGTTTTAGCTGTTTCTAAAATGGGAAAAAAGCTATACAAAATGCACTTATGCAGGCAACCAGGAATATGACAAGAACTATTGATTTAATTTAATGTTATTCCTTGAAGCAGAACTGCCATACAATGTTTTCCAATTTCCCTTTCTTTTCCATTCAGAGGTACACTAAATAAGACATTCAAGGGGACAAAAAAATTGCACTTTTTTGTCTGATCATTTTTTCACAACAAACTATGGCCTAAATTTAATTCATATGATTCAGAATCAGAAATGATTCCATTATTTTGGGAAAAATACAAAACTTTTCAAATGGCTTATCTACTGATGTTACCATTAAAGTCTACATCATCTTTTGTAGATAAAAATTAGAAAATATGATTTTTATAATAGAATGGAATTATTTCTGGTTCTGATTAAACTGAGGTTATGTTTAAAATAAAAAATAAATAAAATTAACTACACTCTGCACTTCATTTCTTAGATATGTATGTTTATTAACAGTTCCTAACAGGTAGTTAAATAATGCCAGATAGACTTGAACGCAAACTACACCTGTAAAAAGTGGCTCAAAACATTTCGCCACTCTAGATAAGGAACTCATTTTGGCCACCTCTTCCATTTCCCTATCCATCTGGATATTTTTATTTTTGATTCCCAGGTCACTCTCCTTTATCAATCTTTTTAATTGAGCTTCTTTTTCATGTGGTTCCTTCAGAATATTTCTACTTTATGTGTTCTCTTCCTCATTACGTATTCTCTACCTCACTATTATGCAATTCTCTGTCCCTCAGCTTGCCAACTCACTCACTCCCTCCCTCCTCGTAGTAGTCCTATTAAGTTCACTTGTAGGATTGATGCATGTGCCCCATCCATTGTACCTTAACCTTTTATAAACTCACAATCCCATCTTATGTTATTTGCCCAACCCACTGCATTTGGACTCTCTATACTATTATTAAAACTTAAAATTGTCACAGGCACTTGTATCACATGGTCCAGTATAATTTTGGATGTGCTAAAAGGGTTACCAGTGAGTTATCTGATAAAGTATTTTGAACCCATAATAAAGATGGTTAAACTTCCTTATATAACAGTTATACAAGTGGAGCAGTGCTGGTTGTGAAGTATAAAATATATACAACCTTAATATGTTAATCCTCCAGTAGATGGTACTCAGTTAGTGTACATACGACAGGAAAAGAAAAGAATGACAAATAGTATAGATCGTTCTGACAATATACACTGTTGCTATTATGCACATATAGCTCTCATATACTGTGCATTAAAATTATGATATATAACTTCTGTATCTCTTTAAACCGCAGTTATTGCCTTAAGGTTAAAGCATATTTGTAAATTTGGAGAGATTGCCTCTATTGAAAAATAGGCATTCTACCTTTTACAACATGACTTTATTATACAAATGTAATTCATTGACAAACAGATAAATAAAAACACTGCCTCATGCGTGAACAGGTGGCGAGTAAATCCGGGATATACCGTTACTCACTGACAGGCTCAAAATAATGGGGCTGTAAGCATCTGTGGATGGAGAATGAAATCCTTGCGCACTTGCAGTGAACGAGGTCTCCAATTCCCACTATGCAGTTCAGACTTATAAGCTCCGCCCCCTCTGAATGACGTCTACGTGTTTTGCCGTTCAGTTACAGCTTCCTCAGGACATTGTGATTGCTACATCTTGGAGTAGGGCATTTAAAGGCAAAGTCCAAAATCCTTATTGGTCCTTTGCTAATTAGAATATTTTCATAGCTCGTAATGGAGTCTTAGCCTGTAAAGTTCAGGAGTATATCGACCATATAGTAAAAACCCAAATTTCAATATATTATACAATGATACAGCTTATAAAACAAGAAACCTAAAGTAACAATTTTAAAATTCAAACATGAATAAATAATAACAAATGACATTATTCCTCAGTAAAATAAATATATGGCAGGGCTACAGTTGAAGAATAACAAAGTGGTGTCTTAAAAGAACAAACATTTTAATTCAATATAGAATTTTATGCAGAAACCTATTCTATGAAAGAGGAAACATATGCTTATAAAACTATGAAATTAACATATACAAGAATGAAAACTGTATTATGAGGCTCATTTAAAGAGTCAGTCTACCTGATAAATACAGATGGCGTTCCCATTCCTGCTCAAAATATGGAATAAGGGAAAAGAAAATATTAAAATACATATTACAGTGCAAAATCCAAATATCTAAAAATTCAAATATCACAACATTGTCATACATGGGATAGAGTGTGTGGAGATGTGGAGAAAAATACAAATAAAATAAATATAAAAACTAAAACAAAGTAATTAATAAAAAAATAAAGTAATTAAAAAATGAGGTTGGGTAAATTCCAACCATTAATTTTGGAACAGGCAGAGGAAGAATGTTCAAATTATATTAGAAATGATAAAAATGTTAAGAATATTACAAATATAAATACATATATATTTAAAAAAGATATATAAAAAATGTAAATTTTATAGGAAAATTGCAATTTATCATTTTAAGAAGTGGCAAATCTCAAAATCATTAAGTCCATACGGCACCACTGAATTGAGATTAAAAATCCACCTCATCTCTGCCTGTCCTATCTTCATATTAAAATCTTCACCTCTCCATTCACCCTTCACTTGTTGTATCCCAATAAAATCCAATTTTTTTAGAGTCCGCCTCATGGTGATCTCTAAGATGGAGTGACACCTGATGTAGTGCATATTTCCTATTGATGCTCACACACACTAGTGCGTACTGGTCTTGTAGTACGTCCTATGTATTTGAGTCTTTAACCTTACTGCATGCTTAAAAAAATTACTTTCTCTCCTTTGTGTTTTCTTATTTTTTCCTTTTTTTTTTAAAATTAATTTTCAATTATAAAAACATATAACAGCTTATAAATATCATAAGAATAATTATTTTCAAATTTGGAACACCCTTATGAATTATTTTTGGTTTAAGTGTGAAAATCAAATTTAAAAGTGGATACCAATACTTTTATAATTAGTTTATTATACTATGAATTTTATTATTGTGTCTGCCTGAGAATTTACATAAAAAAGGAGTGTCTCTCACTATTTATAGTTTTCCTTTTGTATTCTAAAGTTTTACATCTCTCTATTTTTCTAACACGCTCAATCACATCTTTTAAAACCTCTTTTTTGTCTTGATCTTTAAAATCCTGGATTATTTTATTACTCTGTTCTAGAAAATTGTCTTGTTTTGGATGTAGCTATTCACATCCACAGATTTAAAATAGGTTTTCATTTTCATTTTGTTATAAATGGTGAGGTCTAGTATTTTTTTCTTTTTTTAAGGTAGAGTGAGGTCAGGTGTATGCCCCAGTTATTGGAGTTTAAATTCTCTAATAAAAAAAGTTTTAAGAGGTCTCCACCCCCTCTCCACACTAAGATCAAGTTGTCTATATATCTCTTGTAGAGCACCAAGTTTGACCCCCAGCTACCATCCATTGCCAAATAACTAATTCCCAATGGGCCATAAACAGGTTGGCTGGGGGCAAACTTGGTACCCATAGTGGTTCCACACCGTTGAAGATAGAAGTCTCCCTGGAACCAAAAATAGTTGTTCTCCAGGATTAACTTTATTGGTTCTGTTTAAATTATAGGGCAGCTTGAAACGTTATGGGTAGCTTAAAAAGGTGTTCAGTTGTTTCATTTCTCGGAACTTACGACAAATGTTCTTGTTAATGGTATTTGTAGTATTCTGTGTAAATCAGCATATTTGTGTAAATTAACAGATGTTATCTATCACGAGCAGCTGCTTCCTGTTACATCTTGTTACATCCCATAGCGTGATAAAGTATGTATAAGTGCAGATTGTGAATAATAACATTTTGAACTTGTTTGAAAAACATCTCTGTGTGCGTCTCCTCACTTGTTCCCAGAACGTTCTGAGGGAGGGAGGTCTCCATCCTTTAACTAGAGGGTCTTTGTCCCGTGCTTAGCTGATTTTCCCCCAACAATGCTGGTATAGAGGGAAGAGAAATCCGCAGTCACCAACAGAAAATCATCTTGCCAAATTATTGCTTTTAGGTATAAAGGACATTTTTGAACTATCGGTTGAAGCATATGGTCAACATATTCCGATAACCTGCATGAGATTGAGTTTATGCCAGAAATGATAGGGCGCCCTGGTGGTCTCTCTACATTTTTATGGACTTTAGGTAAAAGGTAGAAAACAGATGTTTTCTCAAATTTGAGATCTATATATTTCTTTTCTGTTTTACTTAAAATATCAATATTGAAACCTGACGTTATTAACGTTTAAACATTTTCTTTTATTTGTTTCATGGGGTCTGTGGTTAATTTTATATAGGTGTTCCTATCTCCCAGAAGTCTAAATGATTCTGTTAAATAATATTCCCTATCCATAATTACGATACACCCCCTTTATCCGCCGGTTTTATGACCACATTTTGGTCTTGCTTTTTATCTCTTAAGGCTTTATATTCTTGTGGCGTGAGATTCAATTGGTTTCTCTTTAAGGGTTTCAATTTCTGTACTTCACTGTTCACCATTTTTTGAAAAGTAATCATTTTGTTGTGAACTTGGGAAAAAATGAAAACTTCTCTTTTAGGTTAGTGTGAATGACCTTACCCATTGTGTCACCATCTGCAGGTGATATTTGTGTCACTTCTTTTTCCTTTAGAAAATGTTTCCTTATACATAGATTTCTCATAAACTTATTGAGGTCTATATAGAATTGGAACTTATCCACACCCTTGGATGGAGCAAAGTTCAAACCTTTCTTTAATAGACCTTTTCTTTAATATCTTCCTTTTTCAGCATTTTTTGTGATAGATTAAAGATCCCTATTATTGTAGTCACCTCTGAATCAGATAGATATATTTTATGTGTTCCCCCTTTCATCCTCTATATCTTTTCTCCTGAAATGTTTGGTTTGGAGCAGGGGAGATTGTATGTCCCTGTTCCTCACTCTCTTCTCTAAAAAAGGAGAGGAGGGATTATTTCTAATGGCTGGGTTACTCAAAATGTCAAACCTATTGCTTGTAGTGGTATTATAAGGTTTGGTATAGGGTTTGCGTTAGTTGCCATTCCTTCTCTGGATCTGCCACCTTGGTGTATTTAAGTTTTGCTCACTATCTCTATTCCTCCATACGTTCTGGGTGGTTTCCAAATTTTTTAAATTATTTTTTTAATTTTCTGGATTCCTCCTTCTAGAGTCATCCCTATCTTGTCTCTGTATTTTTAGTAAAAAAAAGTTTCCTTTCTGTTTAAAAAATGGTTTCTTTTTTTAACCCCTTAACGCCGTTATGGCGTACCATGCCGTCACGCATTAAATGGGCTTTAAAGCCGTTGCGACGGCATGGTACGCCGTAACGGCTTAAGCCCCCAAGAAGAGAGGTGTACTTACCTCCGCCGCGATCCTCTTCTGGGGGGCTGCCTGAGAGCCCAGGCAGTCCCCTTCTGGCAAATGAGGCCCCCGGGGGCCATGTGATCGCTCTCAAAGAGCGATCACATGGCCTCCTATAGCTGGCTGTGGATCTGCCAGCAGGGGGACTGTCTGAAATATCAGACAGTCCCCCTGCTGGTAGGAGGTGTAAAAAAAATAAATTAGACATGTGTAAAAATAAAATAAATATATTTATATATATATATATATATATATATATAATATATATACATATTATATATATGTAACGTCATACAAAGTGTATTTTAATATTAATATAAGTACATATATTAATATTAAAATACACTTAGAATGATGTTACATATATATATATATATATATATATATAGGAAACATGGGGGGATGGTTGCACTCACCTAAACATGCTTAAATGGGGTGCTGCTGGGGGCCATATTATACAATAAATACACAAGATCCAGCGCACTCTCCTATCTACTAAACAGCAACTTCAATGTTGACAGATTTTATTAGTTTGTAAAAGTTTTTTTTAAAAACACCTAATCTAGGCAAAAAAAATGGGGATTTAGTTACATTATATGATCATACATTGCATAAGCCTGCCACAACGTCAATGTACCCCATCTTTGGCAGGTCCTACTCTCACACTCAAATATTAGTGTTTCAAACTGGTAAATTGTATTACAACGATGATATTTTAAGTAAAAGTGACGTTTTTCACATTTTTTACAAGCGAACGGCACTTTTATGGTCTATATTATTGTTGTAATATGTTTTACTGTTTTAAAACACTAATATTTGTGTTTAGTGAAGTCTCCCGAGAATAACAGTACCCCCCATGTACAGGTTTTATGGTGTTTTGGAAAGCTAGAGAGTCACATATAAGGCTTGCATTTCATTTTTTTCACATTGAAATTTGCCAGATTGGTTATGTTGCCTTTGAGAGTGTATGGTAGCCCAGGAATGAGAATTACCCCCATGATGGCATACCATTCGCAAAAGTAGACAACCCGAGGTATTGCAAGTGGGGTATGTCCAGTCTTTCTTAGTAGCCACTTAGTCACAAACACTGGCCAAATATTCGTTTTTTGCTTTTTTCACACAAAAACAAATATGAACGCTAACTTTGGCCAGTGTTTGTGACTAAGTGGCTACTAAAAAAGACTAAACATACCCCACTTTCAATACCTTGGCTTGTCTACTTTTTCAAATGCTATGCCATTATGGGGGTAATGCTCATTCCTGGCTACCACACCGTCTCAAAGGTAACATTACTAATCTGGAAAATTTCAATTTGAAAATGGAATGTTCTATATTTGACCCTGTAACTTTCCAAAACAACATAAAACCTGTTAATGGGGGGTACTGTTGTACTCGTGAGACATTGCTGATTACAAATCTGTGCATTTTTTTGCAGTAAAACCTAACAGTGTTATGACATTCACAGTTAAAATGTCAGACGGAAATGCACATTTTAAAAAAAAATCTAATTTTCTCACATTTTTTTTAATTTTATTCATAATAAATTATGTTCCATATATGAATAGTTAATGATAGATTAAAGCCCTGTTTCTCCTGAACAAAATTATATATAATAAGTGTGGGTGCATATAATTTGAAAGAGGGGAACTACGGGTAAACAGACATATAGCGCAAATTCCAGTTTTTGTTTACGTTTTGTTTTGATCAGAACGTGCACTATTGACTCCGTCCTGAAGGGGTTAATATCAGCTGTTTTAGTTGCATAATCATGTCCCGTTTATATTTTCTTTGTTTAGTTTCTACTACTTCATGTTCTAGTTTGTCTAGTTTCTCATATTTTGTAGGATTGATTAATAACATTTTTATCTGTTCTTAATCTTTCACATTCCTTTCTTAATTCCAAAATGTCAGTGTCTTATTTCCATAGGTTAACTGTCTCTGCTTGATGATAAATGTCATGGTTTGGACTGAGAGGCTGTCCATAAGGGCATACCACTCATCCATAAATTCCATGTTGTCTCTCTCAAAAGTAGGCAGTTTATTGAATCTCAAACCTCACGGCTAGTGATGTCGTGAACATAAAATTTTCGGTTCGCGAACCGCGAACGTGAACTTCTGCAAATGTTCGCAAACCGGGCGAACCGCCATAGACTTCAATAGGCAGGCAAATTTTAAAACCCACAGGGACTCTTTCTGGCCACAATAGTGATTTAAGGGGGGGGGGGACCTACTCTCCTCCCCCCCCCGGCCCCCAACCCTGGTTGGCGGGTGGGGGCCATAAAGATAATGAGGGGGGGACCTACTGTCCTCCCCCTCTCCGGCCCCCACCCCACCCCTACTGTCCCCTTCAACCCCCATCCCTGAGCGGCGGGTGGGGGCCCTAAAAATAACAATAAGGGGGGACCTACTGCCCCCCCTCCCGGCCCCCACCCCTGAGTGGTGGGTGGGGGCCCTAAAAAAAAAAAAAACACATCTGCTCCATTAACAATCTCAAGATCTCTACCCCAGTCGGTAATCATGTAAGGTTACACCATAATGGTGACCCCAGTAACCTTACTTTTCAAGCCATAGAAAGATTATCTATGAATTCCAGAAAAGGGAACTATAACAAGATGTTGCTAATGAAGGAATCCAGATGGATTTATTATTTCAAAACCTTAACTCTGAATGGCTTGAATGAGGAGTTCAATTTTACTCCCTTTATCCATAAATAAACCCATCTTTAATGCCACAGCTTAGATTTACTGAGGAGGGTGGTATCAGACCCATTTTAAAATCTTTTCATGCCTTTCTTTGTCGTCAAAAACGAAATACATAGTTTCTACAAATGACATCAAGCTGCAATTCTACTTTAATCAGTAGATACCCCGTTTTATTCCACTAACAAAGATTTTTTTTTCAGCCTAGGGCTGACTTTAATATGATATTAACTCTTCATTTATCATTTTTTTCGCTGTCAAAATACTTTTACTTTAGTTCTAGATTACAACTATTGAGTTGTCTTATTATGGTTTGTACCCACCATTAATTTCTATTCTAGGTAACATCACTATCACCTATCTTTATCTGTGTCTTTAAATAATGAATTTTTCCATATCTGAGAATTTCTATTTTTTCATCCATTATACAAATATTTAATCTACACCATTTCATTAGAATTTTTGCGCAAATATGACTTTCCAACAAATATTAGGCACCAACATTTCTTCTTCATACATATTAATACTCTTCTGGAACATGAAGGGTTAATACATCTTCTTTATGTTATCATAACTTTCCCAGCACTCTATATCCCCTTTTTTCACAAATCATTTTACCATATAAGGGAACAATCATCTGTTTTATTTCTTTATCTATGATCAAACGAGCATTCAGTTGTTTTTGCAGTATTATTTACAAATCATCTGTGTAACAATCATTTTGTAATACTTGTAATATAGTGTATCCACTTTTTTTTACTACCATTACTGCTTTTTTCTGGCATATCAAGGGTTAACACCCCTTTCCCAAGTTACTATACGCGCTGAACTGTCATTCATGACGTTTTTCAAAACTGACGAATCGGATTAATTCGTCAATTGACCTATTACGATCAATCTCCCCCTTTTTTAAACTGAGTGTCTCACATCGACTGGTTCCCTTCTGACAAGCCTGGTCGGGTGAAACGCGTGCGTCAAGGGATTTATCATGCCGCTTGACTTATTTATATGACTATAATTGTTTAAGCTTGCACTTTATTTCTTTCCTTGCACTGGGTTAACTGGGAGGGTTGTAGGTGCCCTTGAAGGCACGGGCGGGCTATCTATACATAGCAAATTCATAATTATCATTCTCAACTATATTTTTTTTCTACTATTCGCAAATCATTATATTTCTGCCCTATTTTTTTAGCACAATATACTAACGTGTTTTTTCTCATTAAGCTTATTGTCAGCATTAACTACAAATTACTTTGAGATCACTGAGGTTTACTGTTAGTTTCAATCTGATACCAAGCGCTTCCTAACAGCTTAGTTTACTGTTAGTTCCTATTTTGATACAAAGTGCTACCTAACAGCTCAGTTGATCCGATACATTCTTTCAGTTATACCTATTACTGAACCTATGCTATTGCATTGTTAGTTAGGCTCTTCATTCTTAGGCATGACATAACATCTCCCTTTTTTTAGGCATTCTTTGATACTATTTCAGCCTTCCTCCTATAATGTGTACTAGACATTACCTCCTGGTGAGCACAGACGTGTGCTCCAGTGCATATATATAGTGCAACTTATATATATAGTGCAACAGACATATATATAGTGCAACTTAGAATCCTTTTATTATAAGCTATCAAGCCATGTTTTTCATTTACTATATTTGTTATTTATTTTCATCTTCGGTTTCCACCATTTATTTAGTTTGTGTGTTTACACTCAGGGTGATTGCTATTTTTTGCAATTTTTAATACAATATATAATATTTTTTTTCCAAGCCTCTTACTGATATTTCATCCCATTTTCAATACCTCTTAAGGTATCCCCAGTACCTTTTACACTGGTACACTACCTTTACTTCTTCTTTACCTATTTTCACTAGGGGTTACCCCCCTCTTCCTTAGTGTATCCAAGTTGTTCTTTCACCTCCCATTTTATTTTCAATTCCTTAGCTAGGAGGGTTTCAACCTTATTGCATATTGATTTAATTTGTGCATCCTTCTCGTTAAATATGTCACTTTTTTTTGGTGTTACACATAAATATATTATAATGATTGATCTCTGAGAGGTAGAGATGTCCCGAATAGTTCGCTGGCGAATGGTTCCCGGCGAACATAGCTTTTTCGCATTCGCCACGGTGGGCGAACATATGCGATGTTCGGTCCGCCCCCTATTCGTCATCATTGAGTAAGCTTTGACCCTGTACCTCAGTCAGCAGACACATTCCAGCCAATCAGCAGCAGACCCTCCCACCTCCTGGACAGCATCCATTTTAGATTCATTCAGAAGCTGCATTCTTAGTGAGAGGAGGGACAGTGTAGCTGCTGCTGATTTAATAGGGAAATCGATAGCTAGGCTAGTGTATTCAGTGTCCACTACAGTCCTGAAGGACTCATCTGATCTCTGCTGTGAGGACAGCACCCCAAAAAGCCCTTTTTAGGGCTAGAACATCAGTCTGCTTTTTAATTTTTTCCCTGTGTAATCCAATTGCAGTTGCCTGCCTGCCAGTGTGTGTGTGTCAGGCTCACAGCGTATACTGTTGCCCACTTGCCCAGTGCCACAACTCATATCTGGTGTCACAATAGCTTGCATTTAAAAAAACAAAACTTTTTGGACTGTAATATAATAGCAGTCAGTTTCCTTCACACGTGTGCGTTTCAGGACCTGCCAGGGCACAGTGTCACACCAGTGCAACTCATATCTGGTGTAACAGTAGTGTACATTAAAAAAAAAAAAACTAGAAATTTGACTGTGAAATAATAGCAGTCAGTTTCCTTCACACGTTTGGGTTTCAGGGCCTGCCAGGGCACAGTGTCACACCAGTGCAACTCATATCTGGTGTAACAGTGTACATTTAAAAACCAACAACACTTTTTTGACTGTGAAATAATAGCAGTCAGTTTCCTTCATGCGTGTGCGTTTCAGGGCCTGCCAGGGCACAGTGTCACACCAGTGCAACTCATATCTGGTGTAACAGTAGTGTAAAAAAAAATATACAATTTTGACTGTAATAGACTGAATAGCAGTTAGTTGTCTGCAAGCGTGTGTGTCAGGCCTACATAGTCTACTCTGCCAACTTCTGCCAGTGCACAGTGCCACTCATATCTGTTGTCACAGTAGCTTGCACGCATAGGACCACTAATCCCCCAAAAAATGACAGGCAGAGGCAGGCCACCCCGCAGGGGCCGTCGTGGTCGTGGTGCTGTGATTCCCTTTGGCCCTAGAATAATGCCCAGTGTTCAGAGGCCACGTACCCTGAACTCGAAAAGTTCTGAGGACATAGTTGACTGGCTAACACAGGACACCCAATCTTCTACAGCTTCCACTTGGAACCTTGACGCACCATCCTCCTGCAGCTTAGCTTCAGGAACCTCTCAAGGTACCACTCACCCGCCTGCCGCCACCACCAACACTAGCACCAAAGCCGCTTCACTTGATCTGTCAGAGGAGTTATTTACACATAAGTTGGAAGAAATGAGTGATGCGCAACCATTATTGCCAGAGGATGTAGATAACAGGGATATGTCTCAGTCAGGCAGCATTACACACATGGACATACGGTGTGATGATGATGATGTTGTACCCGCTGCTGCTTCCTTTGCTGAGTTGTCAGATACAAGTGAAGCGGTTGATGATGACGATGCGTCCGTGGATGTCACGTGGGTGCCCACTAGAAGAGAAGAAGAACAGGGGGAAAGTTCAGTTGGGGAGACAGAGGACAGAGTTGGAGGAGGAGGAGACGAGTTGGAAGCAGGGGGAGGTCGTCGCAAGGAGCTAGTGGCACAGTCAGACAGCATGTATCGGCACCTGGGGTCAGCCAGACAGCACGTCAATCAACGCATGCTGTTGCCACCACCAGAATGCTGTCATTGCAGAGCTCAGCAGTGTGGCCTTTTTTTCACCTGTACTCGATTGTGCCATTTGAAACCTGTGCCAAAAGAAACTGAGTCGTGGGAAGTCCCACACCCACCTAGGTAGAACTGCTTTGCGAAGGCACATGATCACACATCACAAACACCTATGGGATCAACACATGAGTACAAGCAGCACACAAACTCAAAGTCGCCATCCTTCTCCTGGTCCAGCATTTTCAGCCACGTCAACCACTGCTGTCCTCCTTGCCCCCTCTCAACCATCCGCCACTCCATCTCTTGCCTTGAGCAGTTCCTGCTCATCTGCCCACAGTCAGGTGTCTGTCAAGGACATGTTTGAGTGTAAAAAGCCAATGTCACAAAGTCACCCCCTTGCCCGGCAACTGACAGCTGGCTTGTCTGAACTCTTAGCCTGCCAGCTTTTACCATACAAGCTGGTGGAGTCTGAGGCATTCCAAAAATTTGTAGCTATTGGGACACCGCAGTGGAAGGTGGAAGTTCCACCGCAGTGGAAGCCGAAATTTCTTTGCACAAAAGGCAATCCCCAGCCTGTACTCGATTGTGCAAAAGGAAGTAATGGCATGTCTGGCACACAGTGTTGGGGCAAGGGTCCATCTGACCACTGATACCTGGTCTGCAAAGCATGGTCAGGGCAGGTATATCACCTACACTGCGCATTGGGTAAACCTGCTGATGGCTGCCAAGCATGGAATGCGTGGCTCTGCAGAGGAGTTGGTGACACCGCCACAACTTGCAGGCAGGCCTGCTGCCACCTCCTCTACTCCTCCTACTCTATCCTCTTCCATAACCTCCATAAGTGCCTGTTGAGGGACCCTCGTATAAAAAGGCTGAAGGAGAACGACCTGTACTGGGTGTCCACCCTCAGAGAACAACTCGACCGACAGGTAGCAGACTACCTCGCCTTAACTGCAGATATCGACACTGAGGAGCGATGAACCCCTTCACTACTGGGTGTGCAGGCTTGACCTGTGGCCTGAGCTATCCCAATTTGCGATAGAACTTCTGGCCTGCCCCGCTTCAAGTGTCCTGTCAGAAAGGACTTTCAGTGCAGCAGGAGGTATTGTCACTGAGAAGAGAAGTCGCCTAGGTCAATAAAGTCTAGATTACCTCACCTTTATTAAGATGAATTAGGGATGGATCGACTAAAAAAGGCCTGATGAGGGGGACGTAACAGGGATTAAACTGATAAGAATAGTACTACTTAACACACCACTCCTATCTGGTGGCACATTAGATTGCACGCGCAGTGCCCCAATTTTGAAGTAGGAGGACCGACCAAGCATCTTTTTCCATCTCCCGGTTCCTAAAATTGATGCCATATACACGTCCCCTGATAGGGGACGTAACAGGGATTAAACTGATATGAATAGTACTACTTAACACACCACTCCTATCTGGTGGCACATTAGATTGCACGCGCAGGGCCCCAGATTTGAAGTAGGAGGACCGACCAAGCATCTTTTTCCATCTCCCGGTTCCTAAAATCGATGCCATATACACGTCCCCTGATAGGGGACGTAACAGGGATTAAACTGATGGGAATAGTACTACTTAACACACCTTATAATAATGCAGGGAGAGGCAACGCAGAGAGAGGAGTCTGAAGAAGAGGAGTCAGAGGAGGAAGGTGGCTTTGAGGAGGTGGAAGACCAAACACAGCAGGCGTCCCAGGGGGCTTGTTGTCACCTTCGGGGACCCTTGGTGTTGTACGTGGCTGGGTGGAGGAAGAGACCTTCAATGACATCAGTGAGGACAAGGAACAGGACATGGCTAGCTTGGTATCCAACCTTGTGCAAATGGGGAGTTTGCGGTTGTGCAAATGGACTGTTTGCGGTTGTTTGCGGTGCGTTAAACGGGGAGTTTGGTCTGACTGTCCCTGTGAAGCGGGCGTAACCCTTACACTACCTGATCGATACAACATCATACCTGATGTTTTAAAGCACGTTATTCCAAACAATTTAGGAATGTTAGGTGATTTATGCCCGTTATGGATTAAAACCAGACTCTGCATCAACTATGTAATTTTCCATGGGAGTTTTGCCATGGATCCCCCTCCGGCATGCCACAGTCCAGGTGTTAGTCCCCTAGAAACAACTTTTCCATCACTATTGTGGCCAGAAAGAGTCCCTGTGGGTTTTAAAATTCGCCTGCCTATTGAAGTCTATGGCGATTCACCCGTTCGCGAACATTTGCGGAAATTCGAGTTCGCCCTTCGCGAACGGAAAATTTTATGTTCACGACATCTCTACTGAGAGGAAATAGACTAGGCTGACATCTGGGAATTGGGGTAGGGAGCAACTAAATATAGCACACAAACAAAAACATAAACAAGTTAAACAAATTAAAACAAGTATATACAAAAATTATTTATTTATATAGACACAGCACTCCGGTGGTCACACTAGGATGCACCTTTTACAGTTACATTTTTTTTTTGCTTACATTTTTTTTATTTAATAATTTATTTTTCCCTTTAAAAGGCTCTTATTGTCATGCATGTAGGTATGTACATTCCTCATTAACTATTCTAGGGTACTCTAGTTTACCACTATCATCCTATGTTCCGTTATAACCCATATATGCTCTAATCAAACCAAATGGCTAGAAAGACTTAAGGGGTTATGGTCCTTTTCGGGCGACATAATAATGCATACAAATATGATAAATTTCCTGTGTTCATCATACATGTTAGCTTTCGATGTTCATGACCATGGCTTTCACATGCCTACCCCCCTGCATGATGGAGCAAAGGGCTCAGTCGGGGGGCCCAAGGGAGCGGGTCGCATAATCCCCCCTAAGCCTAAGACTATATCAACTCCTAAGATCCAAACTTCTCCTGCTTGACATTGTTATTAAACTAATCAGGTTAGGCCTTACGGAGTGTGCTTTAAGCACCAATTTTAGTTAGAGGAGGACTCAGCTATCCAAGACACTCTTTTTAAATTACAGTACATTACTAAAATACTTTCGAAATGACAGTCCTGTCAGTTGGCCTTTCAGATCTGCGGCGTCAATGCGGCGTCGATGCAGCGTCGATGACTTCATAAATGCTTTAAAATCAGGTTTGATATTGTAATTAATGTTGAAGGAACATGCCCAGAAATCACTAGAGAAAAACCTTGTTGTATGAGTCCCTTTTGTGCTGGAGGCATTTAATATCAATGATAAATTCAGTGCACTGATCTTCCACTCTGGCCGAAATCTTTTAGGAAAAGCAGCTTGCGTGGCTTGTGTAGATGTAGCTTCCTCGATGTTCTCAAGTCCCCAGTCTTTGAGA
Source organism: Pelobates fuscus (assembly GCF_036172605.1). Taxonomy (NCBI): domain Eukaryota; kingdom Metazoa; phylum Chordata; class Amphibia; order Anura; family Pelobatidae; genus Pelobates; species Pelobates fuscus. Next base: position 253,650,804 of record NC_086318.1, read on the forward strand.
GTAGCAAGTCCACTAACTGGGTCTGCCAAAACTGTCAGCTTACCATTTTGCCAAACTAAGATTTTAGTTGGAAACCTCCATCGGTATGGCATTTTATTGCTACGCAGAGTTTTAGTAATCATAGAGAATTCCCGGCATCTTGCCATAGTAAGAGCAGTTAAATCTGTATAGATAGAAATTGCCTCATAAGGAGTGGGTAATGTTGGCGACTTACGGGCTGCCGTAAAGATCGCTTCCTTTGAGGTAGAATGGTAGACGTGGACAATAATATTGCGTGGTATATCCACCATAAGCCTTGGGGGTCTTGGCAAACAATGGGCTCTCTCTATCTCCCATACACTCTTGTCTATGGTAGGAGCCAGTGTGAAACAAAGTTGTGATATAGTCCACAATTTTGTCTGCCGGTACGGAGTCAGGTATGCCTCTGAACCGTGCATTGTTCCTACGCAATCTTATGCCACAGTTTAGCGTTCTCTTCCTCCACTCTAATGAGCTTTTCAGCTATTTTATTATGGGCTAAGCAGAGTTCATCCGCTTTCCTTTCCAAGTGATCAGTATGATCACCCAGTTCTGATAACTCCTGATGTATGTTGGCTGTAATAGTAATGAAGTCTTCTCTTATAGTTGCATTTAGATCTTGAAGCATTTGCTTTAAGAACTCCTTGGATATCTGCCCTTCACCTGTAGTATAACCTGTAGTATCCTGTATGGGATCTGTTTCCATCAGACTGCCGTGTGCTCTGGCGTCGGTATCAGCATTGGTGTCATCTTGGGTCTGGTGTTGGAGGTCTTTTTTAACATACTGTGACGGGTCCGTCAGTTTTGTCTGTTTAGACGGTGCCATTGCTCTCCTACTCACAATCTCTGCAGACTCTGCTCTCCGTATGCCGCATTTAGGAACCACAGAAGGTCAGCTCGCTTGTTTAGCTTGTTCGTCTTCAGAAACGCTGCTACATTGGCTCTGCCTGGAACAGAGCTCTCACCCCATGCGTCCGATCAGGCCGAAAGTCGAACACGCCACCCCACCAAAAAAAAAAAAACACAGATGCAAATGGAGAATTTGTCAACAGCCTTAGCTCTCTCCAATACAAGGTGTTCATAAGGCACACAGGGTACCCATAGCATGATAGTATTAGATTCAATATGATTTATCAATTTTTTGCTAAACATAAACGGCCTAAATAGTCAGTTAAAAAGATTATCATTCACATTCAAGAGATCAATAAATCGAAGGCAGCAATAATCTATCTGCAGGAAACTCATCTATGTAGGCAAAAAACAACCAGGCCCTAGGGAGATAGCGCAGCTAAGCGGACAAGGGCACATGTAGGAGTGTGGGGATAGATGCATGGGATTGGTTGGGAAAGAGTCTGTGGGTAGGATTATGTTCTGTGTAAGTTAGTGTGAGGGAGGTCTTACCTCAGTGCCTCTTGAGATTTGAGCCAGCAAACAGCTTCCCTCCCGCCCGCCCTATTAGTATATTTTGTCGCAGTATATTAGTATATTTTGTCGCAGCTGCCAATTGAGTTTGAGGTTACGTTTAAGTATATGGAATGAGATGAACAAGTTTTTAAGGTCTCAAACCTCCCCTGCTCCAAAGGTTAAACTTTAGGTTGCCTGAGGTCTCGTGCCCATCGAACGTGGATAAGGTCGGCTGATGGCAGGCATTGGAAAGATATGATTTTTATGACGAGGGGGGAGGTGAGAGGGAGTGGTGATTAGGAACCACTCTATGTTTATTGGCAAGGACGGTTGGGTCACTGTATAACACTATGTGTGGAGTTATATATGTATATATGTTAATTTATGTCTAACGTTTTGGTTACAGAAAAGAAGAGATTTAATAAATAAAGTTATGGATGTGTTATGCAGTAATTTAGTTTGTGATAATAAATGCTGTGGCCTGTTTCATCCATACTAAGTGGTCTGTCGTTACTGGGGGGTTGAATGGGGTTAGATTTTGTTCTAGGCTGCATCGCGATTCCCCACTATGTACATGCATGTTATCCTCAAATTTTTCATGCGTTATCTCCTCATAAATCTAAACGAGTATCAATATTATTTCGCTCTGATTGTATTCCAACTAGATAAATCATATAGAAATGAGATGGGTAGATTGATTGTTGTGGGCTTGTTGAACGGTATACAAATTACTGTAGCATCGGTGTATGCTCCTACTGTAATGAATCCCAAGCTTCTTTCTTAACAAAGGTGTTCTCATGGATTGCTAAATGGTGACAAGGCTATACTATTATTTGTGGGGATTACAATTGCACATTAGACACTAATCTGGACATTAAACGGGCACAAGGAAAACACCTGCTTCCTCAGGCTATTTCCCTTAGTAAAAAATTTTCCTCACTACTATATACATATGACCTTTATGATACATGGCGCAACCTCTATCCATTTAGTAGGGACAACACTCACTTTTCCCAGGTCCATCATACTTATTCGCGCATTGATATGTGCTTGGTTGACAAGCAGACTTGTGTCTGAAGTATTCATAGGTAGCAGGATAAGCTCTGATCATGCTCCAGTAACTCCTACATTTTGGACCCTATATCCTGCTAGAGGAAGGAGTGCATGGCGTTTATGAAACATTATTAGGAGAGGATGCCCAAATAAACATACGTGGTAAAGCTATCCAATCATTTTACATTGATCACTCTCAAGATACATCCCATGTTACCACTCAGTGGTTGGCCCTTAAGGTGGTACTGCAAGGCCTCCTTATACAGGCGGGATCAAACCGCAAGAGGCAGGAGAGTGCAGATAAAAAAACGACTCCTACACAAACGTAATGAACTAGAAGTTAGAAACAAACTAAACCCATCTAAAAATTTAACTAAACAACTCAATAAGATCAAAACTTAATTACAGACATTGAATTTGAAGTTTATGGAGGGACAACTGAGAAAAATTAAATTAACTCATTATATGCAGGGTAATAAAGCAGGCACCACAAGCAGAAGTGGGATACGGCTGTACAGTCTATGGGGGGAAAATACAAAGAAAAAACAATAGTGTGATACAGTATATACAGTGAAAATGTGCGCTTAAATGGATGCACTCACGAGATAGTGGAGATAAAAGAGCATTCAAGGTGCCTCCCCAGGAAATATGGGGGGATGCTGGTATCATTTGGTAATGTCGAGCAGCCAAATGGGACACAGGACTCCAGGTGAGTAGTAGTAGAAAATATTCGTAATTTTATTCTCTTTAAAAGGTGATACAACACCATAAAGATAAAATATAAAAGTGCAGCAATAGGTCCAACGCGTTTCGTTCAACACAGGAACTTCATCAGGGACCGCACAAATAAAAGAAATCAACAGCAATATTGCAGATTGTAAAAAAATACACATCCTACTCACCCTAACAATAATCACTATAAATAGGGCTAATCCCAATGTCCCATTGGTCCTAAGTGTGGGGGTGTCCTCCAGGCTGCTCTCCATTGGTCCAGGGATGGTGTCATCCAGCTGATTCTATTTTCGGCATTTCGGTGTCCAGAAAACGAGCGCGTTTTTTTTTGTTTTTTTCAAACGCCGGAACCGGAAGTAGACGTTTTCTTTCACTTCCGCGTTCCACATGCGTTCCACGTGCGTTCCACATGCGTTCCAAGGGCAGTCCGCACATGCTCAGTGGATATTATACAACTATCATAATCGGAAACATCCTAATACATTTAAAAAAAAACCCTAAAGGCTCAAAAACATAACTAAAGGTGCAATTAATCTCTAGAAAGAGAGAAAGATGAATTAATATATGATATGCAAACATAATTAATTACTTTAATGAACTTAAACTTGTAATGTGACAAAATTAAACACTATACATATGGTATCTGCAATTCTATGGAAAAAGCAAACACCTCTGCAAATCTATTTAAAGTGACAGACTCTTCATGAATCTCTGTAAACCTCTTCTCTTTTAAGACTATTATCATAATAAACCCCTCTGTAGGTTTATTTTAGAGTGACAGGCACCTTATCTCCAATAAAGCAGGCAGATTGATTGTAAGGGCATTAAAATCTAGATTTCAACAATTGAAATTACCATATATGACATCGGCTAATAATATTAGATTGTTTAACCCCCAAGATATTGTTGATGAACTTGCCTCCTACTACACCAAATTATATAATCTTAAACTTGACCAAGATATACACACAAGCCTACAATAGACAAAATTCTGTCTATTTTTAGCGGATATAGATCTACCTATCTTGACAGAACCACAATGCCAGCTCCTGCTAGAACTATTTTTGGTAAAGGAAGTACTAAAAATAATTAATACACTCCCTAAACATAAAGCCCCAGGCCCGGACGGGATTTCAATTTTTTTTATTTATTAAACTTTTGAAATTCAAATTACACCACACCGTACGAAGCTCTTTAATTATTTTAAGAATTCCGGGACTATCCTGGCAGAGATGTTACTAGCCTATGTAATTACACTGCCCAAACCTGGTAAACCACCTATGGAAAGCGCAAATTTGAGACCTATCTCACTTAAATGTTGATACTAAACTTTACGCCAAATTGATAGCTACACATATGAAACCTCTGCTGATTAATTTGGTATCTCATGAAAAAGCAGGATTTGTTCCTTCTAGGCAACCAGGGGACAATACCCTTCATTTTTTGAATCTACTGAATTGAGCCCACGCCAATGACCGACAGGGCCTAGTATTAGCCTTGGACACCAAAAATGTGTTTGATCGCTGTAGTAAACATTTAACTTGCAAGTTGGAATAAACTTGGAATTAATAATAACATTAATAACTAAAAATAAGAGAGGGTATGTATAGTGGGGAGAGGGGGGAGAGAGAGAGAAGGTGAAGAGAGGTAATTCAAAGAGAGAAATCGTGCTATTCACAGGGCTTTAAACAGGTTAGCCCCTCCTTCTGCTGGACACACCTCCCTTAGTCAATCCCTTAGGATGTAACAGAACCAGAGTGCCTCCTGGGGGAAGGGGGATTGCATTGGAAGGGAATGGATGAGGAGTTTATCAACAACCCAACTGGTTTGCCTGGTGAAAGGCCATGTGCTTCACAGAGGACTCCATTATTGCCTAAGGGTAGAATGGGGGCTTGAATCCCTGTATTAGAACACAATAACACTTAATTGGCATACAGTTTGGCTGTTAAGCACATCTCCTCACTTATTACAATCGCTTAAATTGGATGTATATGGGGATGTATTTAGGGGAGCTAGGCGTCATGACGTGCGGACGTGCTGAGGCGTGCTGAAGCCGACGGCGTGATGACGGAAGAGGAGGGGCGGCCCGCCATGTAATGGCGCGCCCGGCGGGAGTCGACCTCGAGAAGCATTATGTTTTTTCTTTCTCTCCCATATCGTATGCCATCAAACTGAAAGGAGGCACCTAGAACTGCAGCAATTTGAAATCTACCGGTGGCAGTTCGACCTTCTGCAGCCCTGAATTAGTAGTGGGGCTGCCAGTTTTTTAGCCACGCTGGATTCCAGGACTCTCGTGTCCCAGCTCCTTATGAACAGCCACGCTGAAAATTGATACGTGACAGTCGGATTTCCAGCGACGCTTCAGTGTGGTAATATATGTCAGCCGCTGTGCTGTTTCAATCTGCTGTTTCAATCTAATTCAACCTGTAGCTGCAGAAATACAAATCAGCCGCTGTGCTGTAGGAGCTGTGCTGTTATAATTTGAGGTTGCAGTTTATTTTACTTTTGAATGGCAAAACGGCTCGAAATATTTTTTGTACAAAGTTAACAAAGTCGTCGGTTGACATAAAACGCTGATATACAACGCTGCAGTTGGAATAACTAGAGGGAAAAAAAAAAACCCACCACAACTCTCTCTTAATGCTTCCTAAGATATGGGACATAATCTGGTTACAGTGTACAATTTGCTCTAATTCCTGCTGGATACAAGTTTAGAGCAGTATATGTGCCCTTCTGGAGAACGAAATTAAACTAAAAGTTATTTATATATATTTTTTTTTTCCTTCCCTTTTGTGAATTAATACTCATTTATCATACATTTAGTCCGGTTATCTACATCAAGTGGGGGACATACTTTGTCAAAGTCAGCTTACATATTTTTTTATTAAAGTCAGCCTACCTATCACTGGAGTGACTGCAATTCAGGTGATTCCATACTATGGCTGCTAAAAAGTCACACGAATCAAAATCCTCTATGAGGAAAGAGAAAAAAGATACATCTCAGGACAAATCTTTGTCAACGTATTTCTCTCCTCAACACAAAAATCTCAAACAGAAGATGAATGACACTGATGTCAGCTTGGAAAGCCTTGATTTAGAGGCCAATAAGGAGCCCTTAACAATTACTTTTCTATGCTCTACCCTAAAGGACAATTTGCAACAGATAAAAATGGAACTCGCTGCAACTGCCGCAGAAATAAAATCAGAAATAAAACAAGAAATAAATGTACTCGCGGCAAAAATAGATAAATTTGAAGATCAAATTAAAGATTTGGAATTTACTGTAAAAAATCTAGCAGAAGACTGCCAAAAGGCTCATTATAAGATCGCAGATCTGGAGCTCAAATTGAATGATCTTGAAGACCGATCCAGACGTAAAAATTTGCGCTTTAGGAATATCGCAGAAAAGGGAAGAACGGAAGACTTAAGACAAACCTTGATGGAATATTTTTCAGCTCTGGGTGTGGAGAACAATTCACACAATCAGTTTATAGAAAGGTGCCATCGACTATTTAAACCCCAATCCATTCAGAACGATGCTCCGCGAGATATCATTGTATGTTTTAACACATATGACTTTAAAGAAAAAATTTGGAAAGCCGCAAGAGAGAATCAGTTAACCTCGGGTTGTTTCCAAAATGTAAAAGTATTTCAGGACCTATCGTTCGAGACGAGAACAAAAAGGAAAATGTTTAGCGCAGCTACCCAAGTTCTTAGACGACATGAAATAAAATATAGGTGGCTCTTCCCTCTCAAAATAAGTCTGTCATACGAAGGGAAAAGAGCTATTTGAGTCCAATACTAAATTAATAGATTGGCTGAAAAGGAACAAATTGACTTTGTAAATAGAAGATCTAAGGGCTAAGGTTAGGGTTGGAAACCAGAATATATATATAATTTTTTTTTTTTTTTTCTCTCTCTCTCTCTCTTTCTCACGGTGCCCTTTGGGCAAGCGAACTGTCTACGGCTTTTGGGTGCAATGATTGTTAAGAATTATCAATAACCTCCTCCCATAGGGTAGATGGCTAAAAAATTTGAAAATCTTATATGTGTCAAGTCGCAAAGACATTTCTACCCCTAGAAGACCCTAATGAAATGGTCACTGTATAACAACAAGCGTTATTATAGGTTTTGAATATTGAGGGGATTATTGATAACTTGACAAATTCATGTGTGTTAGTAAATAATTGGTGTACCACAGTTGAATTTAACTTAAAATGATACTACTTCACAGGAATGTTTGATTTTAAGAAGGGAGTAAGGTTAAAAGGTAAAGAGGAAATAGAAAAAGTAAAGGTGCATAAAGAAAAATAATTGACAGGGTGGAAGAGGAATAAGATACTGAAGAAAGAAGGGGGAAGGAAAGCGAAAACTAGTTGTATATTTGGTCAAATTAATATTAAGATGTTTTTTTTATACTTACACAAATTGACATTTTTTGTAATGTTAACTTGTTTATTGTCAGATTATATAAGTAACTACTTATTCTGTAGTTTAACACTACTGTAAAAGGATAGGCACGGGTATATTTAGTTTCACAGTGATAAAATGACATAATATAATATAACATAGGGACACATTGACAAAATGACATAATACAATATAATATAGTGACATATCTATTACGAAATATGATATGTTTGTATACTTCCACGAGGTTAATTAACACTTTTTGCTCACCACGAATAGTATATATGCTATATAATAGCCTGAATAATAGAATAATAGCTTCACTAGCTTCAATAATAGAATAATTTAAGAAATTGGTCACGGTTTAAATTCTGGGGACACGTAATTGTACATATTATGATACAAGTTCTGTTTGAAAGTTTTTTTTTTTTTTTTTCTCCTCATCTACCTATCAGATATAGTTGACTTCGGCAGGGCTGTTCTCTGGGCCTATTGGCTGGCGTGCCCCTCTTGGTGTAGTGATACTACACTGTTTCCGTTGATCTCTATCACTACCAGAGATCTACGGTTAAATTTTTTTTTTTTTTTCCCCTCTTTTTCTCTAGCTTTCGGCTGGATGAAGATGTTGGATCCGTTTCGATCCAATTTTAACTTGTTTGTGTTTGGTGGAGTCTGGTTTTTTGTTGTGTTGTTTTTTTTATATGTGTCTGTTTTTTCTCTTCTTAGAGCATATGAATTTTTTGATAAATTCAGGACAACAAAAGATATTAAAATTCCTGTCTATGGATACTGGGGGTTTAAATATAAGTATATTCGAATAACTCATTGATAAACAGAGATGCTAAAAATTTTATCTTTAAATGTCCAAGGGTTAAATACCAATAAAAAAAGGAGCAGATTATATGATACTCTTGGGGAACACAACATTCAAGTGGCATTCTTACAGGAAACACATTGGCTGCAGGGTCTTAAGCAAAGATGGGGTGGGGACAAATTTATTAATATAGTCCATGCTTCCTTAAGAGACAAGAAAAAAAGAGGAGTTGCAGTTGTTTTCAATAGTAATATAGATTTGCAAATTGAATATATCGAATTGGACCCAGAAGCTAGATATATAATTATTGTATGTGTAATGGATAAATTGTCCTATACTTTAGTAAATGTTTATTTACCGAATGTCGCCCCTATGACAAAGTTTCTATCTATAATGGATAGAGTTGATAAAGTATCTAAGGGATATCTAATTATAGCTGGAGATTTTAATTGTGTGGCGAACCCTAAAATGGATAAGACATATACTCCTTCTACTTCAATTGATAAAAGAACGGTCAAACAGTCTAAAAAATTTAATAACATCTGTAAACAATATAATTTACATGATATATGGAGACTATTACATCCACTGGAAAAAGACTACTCCCACCAATCGTGTGTGCATGGTTCATACTCACGTATTGATCTATGTTTATTAGATGCAAACTCGATACCCTTATGTAATTCAATTGAAATTAAAGAGAGTCTATGGTCTGATCATAGCCTCATTCTAATAGACTTTGGTAATAGATTTTCTAGGGTGCGTACTACTTGGAGACTGAATGATGCTCTTATCAATGATCCGAAGAAAAAGGAAGAATTAACCCAATTATTAAATTTTTTTTGGTTAGAAAATAGTTCCTCTGATACATCGCCGGCAAATAACTGGTGTACACACAAATCAGTTATGCGAGGCTATTTAATTAAATTAGCCCATATAATGAGGTCTATGAAGGGTAAGACCCTATCTGATCTGTATATTGAGTTCTATAACTTGTCTAAGTTAAATAAACAAAATCCATCTGCAGAAATGAAAACTAAAATAAATGTTGTACAAAAACAAATTAATCTAAAAGTGGAAGAAAAAATTAAATTAAATATTCACAAATTAAGATTAAAAAACTATTATACTGGTAAGAGCTAATAAAAAATTGTCAAAAAGACTACAAAACTATCACGCAAAAAATCGAGTGGAACAACTGATAGATGGCCAAAAGGTCTATTCAACACCCGCCGCAATAGGGGAGAGATTCAATCAATTTTATGAAGATCTATATAACCTTAAAATGTCCCCTAATTTAAATGATATCCAAAACTATTTAGCGGACACTCAGATCCCAAAAGTTACAGCTCATGATCTACTAACTTTAAATAGGATTATTTCGCCTGATGAAGTTAAATTCCAAATAAATAGACTTCCTATTAATAAAACACCGGGCCCTGACGGTTTTACGAATCTATATTATAAACAGATGCAGTCCTTATTAATCAATCCTTTAACAGACATGTTTAATCAAATAGCTCTAAACAAATTTTTTCCAACTGAATTACTACAGGCTAATATTATTCCGATATTGAAACCTGATAAAATTAGCAATAATCCTAGTAATTACAGACCTATAGCTTTGATTAACGTGGATATGAAGATCTATGCGGCCATAATTGCTGACAGAATTAAGACTATTATTGCGACATTGATCCATCCAGATCAGATAGGGTTTGTCCCGGGTAGGCAAGCATCAAATAATACTAGAAGAATAATTGACACTCTAGACTGGGCCAACAGACACCGGATTCCCTTCCTGGCCCTGTCATTAGATGCCGAAAAAGCATTTGACAGGGTCGGGTGGGGTTATCTCAGCGAACTTCTTATTGCGTTTGGGTTCACTGGCTGGATACATGACGCCATTATGGCTCTGTATTCTTCTCCCACTGCGAGAACGGTGGGACCAAATATTACAGCAGGGTGGTTTGCACTTAAAAACGGTACACGACAAGGATGTCCTCTTTCCCCCCTGCTGTATATCTTGTCTATTGAGCCTTTAGCAATTAATATTAGGAATAATCCTTTGATCCAAGGTGTCCATACGAACTTGATGGACGTCAAAATATCATTATATGCGGATGATGCGTTACTCACTCTTACATCCCCAGAGTCTTCTTTAAAATTTCTAATGAGCGAAATCAATAAATATTCTACAATCTCGAATTTTAAGCTAAATATAACCAAATCCACAGTAATGTATGTGAATATGAACAACGATCTGGTTAATATTTTAGCCCACTCCTATAAATTCATATGGACAGACTCGGAATTAAATTATCTAGGACTATATATAACTGCCAAAGTGACAGCTATAATGGAGAGGAATATACTGTTCTTTATGAGAAATATGAATCTCAAACTTAAAAGATGGAAAAATTTAGAAACTTCCTGGCAAGGCAAAATAAATATTATTAATGCGTATATATTGCCTAAATGGCTATACTTATTCTCTATGATTCCACTCAAAGTCCCTGGGCCTTGGTTGGCTATGATCCAATCCAGTTTCAATAATTTTATCTGGAATAATAAAAAACCTAGAATTGCTCAAAAGATTTTAACTAAAAAACTGTCTAACGGAGGTTTAAATTTTCCAAGTATTACCTACAGTTATCTTGCTAATATTATTAGACATATCTACCTCCTTCAGGACCCTGAGCAGGTCTTAGAACCATGGTATACTATTGAATCTGAAATGGTCCAAACAGACAGACTGCAACACTTGATGTGGATAGTCACAAAGAACTCTCTAATGAATTTGTTTAAGAACTCAACGATACTATTTCAAATTTTAGAAGAGTGGTTAGTAATTAAGAAAAAAATAGCCCTAGGCAATATGATACCCAAGTCATGTACAATAGATATACTGCAAATCCTTATAAAAGATCTTTCTTTAAAGAACTGGGCTAACGTTGATAGAATAAAGTTTTCACAAATTATGCAAGGAGATAATATTTTGCCATTTCAGAGCATTATTGATATTTTTCACATTCCATGCAGGGAAATTTTTACTTATCTGCGGATAAAAAATTATATTCATAAAAATGTGCTCAAATCGACTTCTATCTATGCGAAAAAGTTGGAAGTTATATTTAAGTCTCAATCCATTAAAAAGAGCATGTCTGTTGCTCTATCAATGCTGGAAGTTCTTAAAGAGTCCCCCTATAGTTTGATTAAGAAGTGGGAACAAGATTTTGAACTGCAAATTTCTCTAGACGACTGGAACTCCTCTTTGAGCTGGGTGAACAAATATATCCATTGTTTGAACTTGTCGGAATGCCACTTCAAAGTTCTCTATAGATGGTATTACACTCCTGCTAGACTAGTTAAAATGTTTCACTCTTCTGATCCAACCTGTTGGAGATGTGGTAGCCATTTAGGTACTTACATACATATTTGGTGGACATGTCCAGCGGTTAAGTCTCTCTGGTCCTGGGCTTTTAATATGTTTGCATCTATGACCACAAATAGAATTCCGGAGAATGCTGCTTTGGCTATCTTACATTTGAATTTGTCTTTCGATTCACAAAGAGATTTCTGTTTTGCCATTCACTCTTTAGTTGCGGTTAGAATCATTATCAGAAGACACTGGAAAGTATCTAAGCCGTTTAATAAACGACTATTGATAGATCAAGTTAGGTTCCAATTATCAATGGAATATGAGATGATCAACAATGCGACTTTTACTTCTAGGAAAAAGAAATGGTATTGCGAATGGTTAGACAAATATAGTCTATTATTTGGATAGTTCTCCTATGGACAGAATTTTTTTTTTTTTTTTTTTTTTTTTTTTTTAATTTAATCTATATCAGATATCTGCATAGATAGAGAAAGATGGGAAAAAAAATTAAAACAGAAGCCAATAACCAATAGCCCAGGGAAAGGGTTTTTGTTTGATAAGATGCTCTAAGGGTTTTTTTTTGTTTTTTTTGTCTGTTTTTTTTTTATTTTGTTGTCGTGGTTAATCTATGTTAGTATGCTGCTATGCTGGTCTATAAGTGAATATGTGATCATTGTGTTTGATTATGTACTATGTATCATAAATTACGAAAAAATTATGTATTTGTTTGATACTTGTGCATATTTGTTGATGTGTATTAGTTTCAGCATATTCGTTGTCTATGTCAAACAATAATGAAAAATGTTTTCAATAAAGATATAATTAAAAAAAAAAAAATTGGATGTATATGAGAGAGGTATTGGTGAAGATGGGTTTCCCCCCTTCTTTCCTGGATAGCATATTAGCCCTTAACACACATCCATCAGGGAAAGTATACAATACGTTTTTTTTATCGACCTCGTTCCATATTACTAATAGAACTAGGCAAGGTTGCCCTCTTTCCCCTTTGATATTGATATTATGTCTAGAACCTCTGGTACGACACATTAAAACACAAAATATATGGTCTATATACACCAGTAGGTGAAATGAAAGTGACGCTTTTTGCGGATGATGTTCTTCTATTTTTAACAGACCCTCCCGTATTGCTTCCAAACCTTATGACCTTGTTAGGTAGATTTGGACGGGTCTCTTATAAAAATAATTCCAAAAAATCACAAGCTCTGGCAATTCACCTGCCAGCGCATATAGTAAAAACCGTGCAATATTCCTACCCATTTGATTGGCGCACCACGTCAATATCTTATTTGGGCCCCTGGATGCAATGTTTGATAACAAAAGAAAACCATATCCCATTGTTACATAAATTGAATAAACAACTTAAATCATGGGAGGATAGGGGAATATCGTGGTTAGGATGTATATATACGTTAAAAATTATGGCATTACCACATATCTGATATCTTTTTAGAAAGCTATCCATTGCTCTACCGAATGCACTTTTAAAGAAATTCCAAACGGTTATTAACACACACATAAGGAAAAGAAATCCTCTGCGAAAAGCGCAGAATTTGTTATGGAGCCCAAACACGAAAGATGGCCTAAATATACTGAATGTACATTTATATCATAAGGCCGCTATACTTGCGCAGGTCATATTTATACTCGAACACACTACACCTCCAGTATGGCTAGCGCTGGAAAATGCGTGTATACCTTTTGGTATAGTGGAACAGGCTCTTTGGGTAGGCCAGGTGAAACAGGCTAAGCCTTGTACTATGTTGTCTTCCACAGAAATACTCCTAAGTACATGGGAACAGGTTGAACCCAAACTTAAAGTAGCTAAGGCCCTATTACTTGAGGCACCATTCAGGTTATTGAATCCTTTGCCATCACAGGAACTATTTACATACATGCGTATTAAACACATTATGAATACAGTACTACCCACAACACAAGATAGCACACACAGACCACTTTTTGTACATAAGTGTATAGGGAAAATTGCACCCATAAAAGCTCTATCTTTTTGCTACATTACCCTCATGACCTTAGGAGATGAGGACACTATAGCCTACATGCATCAATGGGAAAAGGACTTAAATAAGCAGCTCCTGCCGGAAACCTGGTATAAGGCATTAAAAACTGCTAAACGGGCCTCTAGAAGCCTAGCACATTGGGAGGCATTCTGTAAATTAAATATGAGATGGTACATGGTACCATCTAAACTAGTCCGAATATACCCTGGAACGCCTGCAGAATGTTGGAGATTTCAGACCAAAACAGGCACCCTTCAACATATTTTCTGGGATTATGGTAAATATTCTTTAGAGAAGCTTTGAAGGTTGATATCCCAAGACATGAAGAGATCTATCTCTTACACATGTTGCTGACCACGCTCCCTGAGGAAGTGCTAACAATAATTAAACATTGTCTAATAGTAACTAAAATAGCCATGGCATATAGGTTGAAGCAACCTCAGCCCCTCACGTTAACAGAGGTCATGTTTTGCCTCAATACATAGAGTAATTATGAGAGGATGGCAAGCCACCTTATAGGAAATGAAGACAAGTACATAAAGAAATGCCAGAGATGGTTCAAGGTTAGGAACCTGTATCTGTAGGATGTATAATATAATAAGTTATTTTTTCCACTGGTTATCATATGTCCTAAGGAATATTGGCACTTTGCGGTAAAAATTTAGGTAACATTACATCACGCATAGATAGTATACCCCGATTTTGAACTACATCTAAATTAAAGTAAACAATCTAGTTTGGGTTTTGGCTTATCTCATAAGATAAAAAGGTAATAAATATATATCAGACAGCTTAATATTGGCTGCTACCTTTCCCACCCTCCCTCCCCACACCTATACCTCTTTCTAAGTTTGATTTAAGTTATGTGTATTATGTTTGTCAACGCAGAAGCGTAATGCACCAATATTTACTCAAAATGAACGTTTAGAATGGGCCATTGGAGCTTAGAATGCAATACATAGTGGCTCAAGCCCTAGAAGTAATTTAGATCACTAATTAGACCAGAAAGAATGAGCCTATATAAGACATGTTTTAAGCAAAGGGACTCGTACAGGTAATGTGACAGTAATAAATGTCTATTGTGGACACACTGTAACTAAGATTAGCTCACTAAAACTGATATCAGAGGTGTGTTTTAATTGATATGCTTTATGCTACTGAGTGATCCGTAGGAGCTACATATACATACACATGACATACCCCACATGCAGTTTGTGTCCTATAGGCAGTTATGATTATCAAATTTAAGAAGGGTAACACGACATCTGATGGTATATTCATGTTTTTTGAGGTTTTTGGTCTTTTATATAGCTACTTATACTATGTGTGTATAATTTCTAAAGGTCAAGCTTATAATATGATGCATTACGTGACTGCTCTCAATTGTACATTTTTGTCTCATGTGACTGTGTTCACATTTCACTTTGTCTTAATGTCTCAATGTAGAACTGAAAAAATATAAAAAAATATAAAAATTATATATGGAAAAAAAAAATATGTCACTATTTGTTAATGATGTTGCATTAGGAGTGGTTCTCCTTTTGAAAACTTCCATGTTTTAGCAGCTACCAGAAAAATAAGGGAAAAAGAAAAATGTAAAATAAAAGTTTTTTTGAGCGCTAGATTTCAAATATATTATTACTCTTAGATTTAGGGAGTAAAAAGGCACGTTGTGGCTTAATAATTAGTATCTGCTACACACTTAAGGCAATCCCAATACACAAAGAACCAGATAAAACAATTATACAAGTGGAGCAGTGCTGGATGTGCAGTATAAAATATATACAATCGTGATATGTTAATCCTCCAGTAGATGGCACTTAATTAGTGTACATATGACATGAAAAGAAAAGAATGACAAATAGTATAGATCATTCTGACAATATACACTGTTTCTATTATGCACATATATTTCTCATATGCTGTGCATTAAAATTATGATATATAACTTCTGTATCTCTTTAAACTGCAGTTATTGCCTTAAGGTTAAAGCATATACCGTATTTATCGGCGTATAACACGCACTTTTTTCCCCTGAAAATAGGGGAAAAATCGTGGGTGCGTGTTATACGCCGATATCCCATAATTACTTACCTGTCCTGAAGCGTGGGCCGGCTTCACAGCGCGCACCGCGGTACAGGAACTTTAATTTCAGGTTCCGGTTTCCGGCGGGACTGAAAGGAAGTGTGCACAATAGTGTGCACACTTCCTTTCAGTCCCGCCGGAAACCGGAACCTGAAATTAACGTTCCTGTACCGCGGTGCGCGCTGTGAAGCCGGCCCGCGCTTCAGGACAGGTAAGTAATTATGGGAGGGGAGGAAAGTACACTATGGGAGGGGAGGGGGAGAAAAGTACACTATGGGAGGGGAGGGGGAGGAAAGTACACTATGGGAGGGGAGGGGGAGGAAAGTACACTATGGGAGGGGAGGGGGAGGAAAGTACACTATGGGAGGGGAGGGGGAGGAAAGTACACTATGGGAGGGGAGGGGGAGGAAAGTACACTATGGGAGGGGAGGGGGGGAAGTACACTATGGGAGGGGAGGGGGAGGAAAGTACACTATGGGAGGGGAGGGGGGGGGGAGTATACTATGGGGGGGATACTATGGGAGGGGAGGGGGGGAAATACTATGGGAGGTGGGAAATACTAGGGGAGGGGGGGAGAATACTATGGGAGGGGAGGGGGGAGAATACTATGGGAGGGGGGGGAGAATACTATGGGAGGGGAGGGGGGAGAATACTATGGGAGGGGAGGGGGGGAGAATACTATGGGAGGGGGGAATACTATGGGAGGGGGGGGAGAATACTATGGAAAGGGGATGACACTATGGGATGAGGGGGGAACACTATGGGATGAGGGGGGGGGAATACTATGGGAGGGGGGAAATTTCCTGGAATTTCTTTCTAAAAATGAGGTGCGTGTTATACGCCGGTGCGTGTTATACGCCGATAAATACGGTATGTAAACGTGGAGAGATTGCCTCTAATGAAAAATAGGCAATCTACCTTTTACAACATGACTTTATTATACAAATGTAATTCATTGACAAACAATAGATATATAAAAACACTGCCCCCTCTGAATGATTTCTACGTGTTTCGCCGTTCAGTTACGGCTTCCTCAGGACATTGTGATTGCTCCATCTTGGAGTAGGGCATTTAAGGGCAAAGTTCAAAATCCTTATTGGTCCTTTGCTAATTCCAATATTAGCATAGCTCGTAATGGAGTCTTAGCCTGTAAAGTTCAGGAGTATGTCGTCCATATAGTAAAATCCCAAATTGCAAAACATTATACAATTATTATTTTATTATTTATATAGCACCATCAGATTCCGTAGCACTGTACAATGGGATGATACAGCTTACAGAACAAGAAACCTAAAGTAACAATGTTAACTTTCATACATGAATAAATAAGAACACATTACATTATTCCTCATTAAAATAAATGTATGGCATGTCTACAGTTGAAGGATAACCAAGTGGTGTCTTCAAAGAACAAACATTTTAATTCAATATAGTATTTTAGGCAGAAAACCTATTCTATAAAAGAGGAAACCTACTCTTATAAAAAAGGAAATTAACATATACAAGAATGCAAACTGTATTATGAGGCTCATTTAAAGAGACAGCCTATTTGATAAATACAGATGGCGTTCCCATTCCTGCTCAAAATATGGAATAAGGGAAAAAAGGAAAACATTAAAATACATATTACAGTGCAAAATCCAAATATCTAAAAATTGTCATATATGGGATAGAGGTGTGGGAAAAAAATACAAATACAAATAAAGTAATTAATAAAAAAAATAAAGTAATTAAGGGGGCGTGTGAGCGGACGTGCGGGACGAGAGCTCTCCCGAACAGCGGCCTTCACAGCCTGATTTAGCCGATAACGCATCCCGAAAACGAGCTGACTATCGAGGGGACACACCACACACCAGCATGGCGTCGAGATCAGCAAAAAAATTTAAACAAAAGACGCTGAACTCGCACTTTGGAGTGCAACAAACGCTAGAACAAGGTGACCAAGATGGCGCCGACAGGCCTACCTCGCCGGCTCAAGACTCCGACATAGGGGAACATACAGCAGATCACGCTGAACTCTCCAACCCAGCAACGGACCTCTCGGTGAGGACAATAATGCAGGAGCTGAAAGCTTCATTTAAAGCAGACATCCAGCAAATGACTGTAGAAATAAAGTCTGACATAAACAACATTGGCGAAAGAACAGCAAAGCTTGAAGAACGCACTGATGAACTCAGACGCCCACAACTCCATGGCTGAGGCCTACTCCTCGCTCAAAACAAAACTACAATCCCTGGAAGAGAGAGTGGCAGACTATGAAGATAGGAGCAGGAGGAATAATGTCCGCATTAGAGGTATCCCTGAATCAATCCAGACCTCTGATCTCCCTAGGTATGTACAGGACTTGTTTAAATCACTGATACCCTCTTTAAACAACCTAGACCTAATGCTGGATAGAACACACAGACTCCCTAAACCTAAACACCTGCCTCCAGATGCCACTAGAGACGTAATCACCAGATTCCACTTTTATACAGTGAAAGATAGGATTATGCAAGCTTCCAGGAACCTGTCAAAATGGCCGGAATCCTACCAACACATCAAAATCTTTACAGACTTATCTTCCGCTACTATGCTTAAACGACGCACCTTCGCGCCCATAACCACAGCACTACGGAATGCTAACATCCCTTATAAGTGGGGTTTCCCCACCAAATTACTAGTGAAGAGAAACGGAGTGGACAGAGCTATCACCGATCTAAAGGAAGGCAAGCGTCTCCTACAAGAATGGCAAGTACCGCTCCCCCCCACGGGTGCAGACCGTCCAACTGCCACTACCACCTCCACGCTGCAATCTTTGGCCAAGGAATGGTCACAGGCCCGCAAGACCCACGGACATTCCACGAACTCTGGTGCTCCGACTACCTGATCCTGTTTGTGGTCATGAAGACGAGATTTAATGGAGAAAGTCGTATCATCTTGACCTATAGTAATGTAACGTATAGTTCTATAGTGTACCAATACTTACGGATTAGATCGCTTTATGACTGTTTTATATGTACACCCCTTGCTCTTCCCCCCCTGGCTAATGGCTAATTCAATGTTTAATCTTTTAAGCTGTTACGGGCGAGATGTAACCCGCTCCTTGTTAACTATACTTAATTAACTGATTTGTTAGACTGTATAACTTTTATGCAAATGTCTCAAATGAATCACCCCCAAGGCCTACTAATGGCCATGTTTATCCGTTGCTTTGAGGAGCTGCATGTCACCTCCAGTGGCATACGGAATGTTGTAAATAGTTTTCCCCCAGTTTTCCCTACCCCCAGAACAAAGGGCACATTAAATGTGAACCATGGGTTATCCACGAATGATAGGACACAACTAGTGGGCATACACGAGTCCAGTAAAATATTATCCTGGTGGGAATCAAGAAAAGGGGAAGGATGGGCAGAGAGCCTATACAGTAGCACACTCTTTACCCGCCCTTATGTCGATTAAAATATTGTCTCTAAATACCAAGGGACTCAACTCTCCGAATAAAAGGAGACTAGCCTTAAATGAAGCCAAAAAGTGTAAAGCCCTCATAGCATACTACCAAGAAACGCACTTCACCTGGAAAGGCAGACCAAAATGTAACTCTAAAGACTACCCTCATGACTTCCACACTTGTTACAAAGCTAAGAAACGAGGTGTTTCGACACTGATCAGTAAAGATGCCGCATTCTCATTAATACGCAAGATCAGTGATAAAAAGGGCCGATACTTAATTCTTCAATGTCTCATCAATAATAACCCCTATACCCTAATTAATGTGTATAGCCCTAATACTAATCAACATGACTTCCTGCTTATGATTTTAGCACTTGCAGATTTGTACAAATATGGGGAGATCATCCTAGGCGGTGACACTAATTTCCTGATTGACAGTAACATGGACTCCTCCTCCACAGCTGATATTTCAGCGACCTCTCTCACACAAAGAGCGGCACTAGCATCTAAGATATGTGACACCCTATCCTCTCACCAACTGGTTGATCCCTGGCGCATTCAGCACCCCGCAGAGGTCGATTTCACCTGCCACACTGCGGCACATAATAGCTATTCCCGAATTGATAGGTTTCTGGTCCCGGCCACTTACATGCCTAACATAGAAGAAACTACCATTGGGTTGATTTCGTGGTCGGACCATGCGCCCACCACAATGAGCCTAAGAGCACCTTTCCCCAGCAAAGGCACAGGTTCCTGGAGACTAAACGAGTCGCTCCTGACAGATCCGACCGCACTAATTATTTTAACGAGAACACAAATGAAGAGACCTCTGTAGACCAAATTTGGTTAGCGCATAAAGCATGTATCCGAGGCAGCTTCATAAAACAGGCAAGCCGAGCCAAAAAACTAAGAACCGCAGAATACAATACCCTCATAGCTGAAATTGCCCAATTAACGCATTCCAATAAACGCAACCCCAACCCTAAGACGCACACACATCTTCTACAGCTGCAATCCAAACTTAGAAATATAGAAATGGCCAAAACGACTTATGCTCTCCGCAAAGTTAAGCACAACTTTTTTGCCAATGGGAACAGAGCAGGTGCAAAACTGGCAGCGCAGCTTAAACGTAGAATGGCGGCCTCCAGAATAGCCTATCTAGAAGATAAGAAAGGAGACCGCATCATCGACCCACAGGGAATAGTATCCGAATTTGCAAGCTACTACGGAGACCTATATAACTTGGCAACCGACCCCGTTGTCACTCTACCGAACCCACAAACCATTCACGACTTTTTGGGAGACTTAGACCTGCCCGGCCTGACTGATGAAGACAGAGAAATATTACAAGGCCCATTTACCCTAGAAGAACTGACTGATACCATAGCCCACCTGCCTACCCATAAATCTCCAGGCCCAGACGGCCTCCCCAACGCATATTATCAAACCTTTACCTCTCTCCTTTCTCCGCACCTCTTAAAGGTCCTGAATGAGGGTTCACAAAGCGGTACCTTACCGAAAGAGATGCTGCTAGCCCATATCTCTACCCTCCCGAAACCAGGGAAACCCCCGACACAATGTAAAAATTTTAGACCTATCTCCCTTCTGAACTGCGATGCCAAACTCTATGCGAAACTCCTTAGCAATCGGCTAGCACCGCTACTACACAAACTCATACATAATGACCAGTCAGGTTTTGTGAAGGGACGACAAGGCTCAGACAACACTAGAAAGATCCTCAACGTAATAGACGCCATACAGAGACAGGGATCGGAGGGCCTATTCTTGGCGCTAGACGCCGAGAAGGCCTTCGACCGCCTAAACTGGACGTACATGACCGAAGTCCTGAAAAAGTTTAACTTCCCTGAGAACGTCATAACAAGCATTATGGCCTTGTACAGCAACCCAGCGGCCAGGGTGTCCCACAATGGCTTCTTATCCCAACCGTTCACAATCACGAACGGCACCCGACAAGGGTGTCCACTATCTCCCCTCTATATTTTATCCCTGGAACCCCTGGCACACAAAACCCTGACATTCATGGAATAACCATACACGACAGAACGTACAGCCTGGCGCTTTTTGCCGATGACATTTTCATAACCCTCTCTAAACCACAACAGTCTCTGCCCCCACTTATGGCTCTGTTAAAAAGATTCGGTGACATCTCCCATTACCTCTTGAACCAAGATAAAACACAGGCATTGCCAGTAGGAATGCCGAAATTAACGGTAGACTCACTTCGTGACCGCTTCCATTTTGACTGGAGATTGACATTCATTACGTACCTGGGGATGAAGATAGCATCCACTATACCAAAAACAATAACGCTTAACTACAATACCCTAGCCCTAGTGTGTAAGACTGAATTGAATAAATGGAAACATGTCATGCTCTCATGGCTGGGCAAAATCAATGCGTATAAAATGATGATCCTTCCCCTCGTATCCTTTACTTCTTTAGAATGTTACCCCTGAAACTCCCCGCCCAATACTGTAAAGACCTACAGAAACTGTGTAATACATTCATCTGGGCAGGCAAAAAACCTAGGGTGCCGATACGACTCCTCCAACTTGCACCCAAATTAGGAGGAGTGGGCCTACCGAACATTGGACAATATTATAAAGCTGCTGCACTGACTGGTGGCGTCCTCCTCCATGCCCAGCCCAACCTCTTACAATGGACGGACATGGAGAAAGCGCAATGTCCAAACATACCCATCATTGACTATATGTGGACACCTCGGTGTCTTAGGACACGGAGGCCCACGCTCTTTCCGACTAACATATGGGACAAGTTTCTCTCGAGCCTAGGCCACCACGAAAAATTCCATCCAAAAGCACCCATTTCGATTGTTAAATCTGTGTCACAAAACATTCCACTTCACCTCTGGTCCAATGCAGGGATCACTCACATATCTCAGCTGGTGAGGAATAGAGAAATGATCCCCTTCCCAGAACTGCAGACCCATTGGCAACTACCAAGCCGGGCCATCTTTTCCTACCTACAACTGAAGAGTATCATATTAGCATTCATGCCACATAGCCGCACTACCCCTGAATCCAATTGGGTTGCCCCTACTCTACTCTTGGACAGGTGTTGGTCCGCACCGACGAAATCAAAGACCCTAGCGCTATGCTATAGAGCATGGCAAGAGACTGCACCTCCACCACCCCTATCCCACAAAACCCAATGGGAGACAGATTGCAATGAAACCCTAACGCAGTGCGACTGGCTGAAAGCTCTAAATGGACTCTCTAAATGGACCCGCTGCTACTCTCACATAGAAGCTCATAGGAAACTACTGTACCGATGGTACATGACCCCACAACGTCTCCATCGCATATTCCCCAACACCCGGCCTACTTGCTGGAGGTGTAGCAATGCCCTGGGTACATTGAAGCATATTTGGTGGTCCTGTGAGGCTATCCAACCCCTATGGACACAAGCCCGTACCATACTGGACGAACTGAATATCCCAAGCTTTCCCCTAACCCCCACAGTGTGCCTACTCCTACTCCTACCTCCGCAGTTAAACCCAGGTGAAAAACAAATCACTGTACTAACTCTGATGGCAGCAAGGAGCCTCTTAGCACAATGTTGGAAATCCCAGCAATGCCCATACATACCTCAATTACGAGAAAAGTTGGATCAATTTTATTATTATGAAAGATTATCCCTCACCACAATAGAACACAAACAAAGATTCAACGACACATGGCATACATGGGAAACTACATACCGCAACAATCATATAACCCAACCACCCACGAAAACACCAACTCCTACAAATCCTTAATCCAGTAAAACCCCAACACACATACTCTACAACTCAAATAGCCCACCTTGCTGCCAGTCTGTAGCCGAATCCGTCAACTACTACTGGCTCTCCTTATCAGTGATGCCCTAATCTTCCAAGTTTTCCAAGTTCTACTCCCTTGTTAAGGACCATCCATACCCCCCCTACTTAACCGGAATACAAGGTACTGACTGAAAAATCACAAGATTACCCTCTCTTATAGAATAAAATGGTACACTGGCAATCTCACCTCCAAACAGTTGAGAAAAGAAATAGGAAATTGAGGTTCTGTTGAAAATTGTTGATGGCGTTGAGTAAGACTGTAATATCCTTGTTATAATGTAATTAACAATGCTGCTGTTAACTACCGCACTTGACAATGTACCTTTATAATGTTTTTGTATACCATGTAACCACCGCTAACCCCTCCCTATTTCTTCCTTCTGTATCCCTGATATCTTAAAACGCAATAAAAACTAAATTTGAAAAAAAAAATAAAGTAATTAATAAAAAAAATGAGGTTGTGTAAATTCCAACCATTAATGTTGGAACAGGCAGAGTAAGAATGTGCAAAATATATTAGAAATTATAAAAAATGTTAAGAATTTAAAAAATATAAATACATATATATTTTAAAAAGATATATACAAATTTAAATATGATAATAAAATTGCAATCTATCATTTTAAGAAGTGGCAAATCACAAAATCATTAAGTCCATGCAGCATCATCGTATTGAGATTAAAAATCCACCTCATCTCCGCCTGTCAAAAAACCCATGTCAAAAAAGTTAGAAATTGATTTGCATGTCAATGAGTGAAATAAGTATTTGACCCCTTCGACTTAGTACTTTGTGGCAAAACCCTTATTGAGAAAATCACAGAGGCCAGACATTTCTTGTAGTTGGCCACCAGGCTTGCTCACATACCAGGAGTGATCTTGTCCCACTCCTCTTTGCAGATCCTCTCCAAGTCATTAAGGTTTCGAGGCTGACATTAGGCAACTCAAACCTTCAGCTCCCTCCACAGATTTTCTATGGGATTAAGGTCTGGATACAGGCTAGGTCACTCCAGGACCTTAATGTAAAGCCACTACTTTGTTGCCCTGGCTTTGTGTTTTGGGTCATTGTCATGCTGGAATACCCATCCACAACCCATTTTTAATACCCTGACTGAGGGAAGGAGGTTCTCACATAAGATTTGACGGTACATGTCCTGTTCATCATCCCTTTGATGTCTTGCTGTTGTCCTGTCCCCTTATCAGAAAAACACCCCCAAAGCATAATGTTTCCACCCCCATGTTTGACGGTGGGGATGGGGTTTTTGGGGTAATTGGCAGCATTCCTTTTCCTCTCAAAACAGCGAGTTGAGTTCATGCTAAAGAGCTCTGACCACAACATTTTTACCCAGTTCTCCTCTGAATCATTCAGATATTTTTTTGGAAAACTTCAGACGGGCCTGTACATGTGCTTTCTTGACCAGGGGAACCTTGCCGGCGCTACAGGATTTCAGTCCTTCATGGCATAGTGTGTTACCAATTGTTTTCTTGGTGACTATGGTCCCAGCTGCCTTGAGATCATTAACAAGATCATCCCGTGTAGTTCTGGATTCTCATGATCATTGAAACTCCACGAGGTGAGATCTTGCATGGAGCACCAGACCGAGGGAGACTGACAGTTATTTTGCGTTTCTTCTATTTGTGAATAATCGCACCAACTGTTGACACTCTGCTTGGTGATGGTCTTGTAGCCCATTCCAGTCTTGTGTAGGTCTACATTCTTGTCCATGACATCCTTGGAAAGCTCTTTGGGTCTTGGCCATGGTGGAGAGTTTGGAATCTGATTGATTGCTTCTGTGGACAGGTGTATTTTATACAGGTAAGGAGCTGAGAGAGTGCTCCTAATCTCAGCTCGTTACTGTATAAAAGACACCTGGGAGCCAGAAATCTTGCTGATTGATAGGGGATCAAATACTTATTTCACTCATTGACATGCAGATCAATGTATAACGTTTTTTGACATACATTTTATAATGTTAAAATTATAGACTGATCAATTCTTTGTCAGTGGGCAAATGTTCAAAATCAGCAGGGGATCAAATAATGTTTCCCTTCTCAATATATATATATATATTACATATACATATACATATATATATATATATATATATATATATATATATATATATATATATATACATACATACACACACACACACTATATACACACACACTTTTTTCAGAATAAATTGCTTTTAAAAATCTCCTTCTCTCTTTCATGAGCCAGTAGGGCTTCATGGGTTAATAAAATGTGGCATTGCATAGTGCTTAGTTAAAATTATAATACAACATTAAGCTACCTACATTACATACCATGTATGTTTTTATATTACTATGATACAATACTTTTGATAATACACCTTTGTGAAAAGGATAGTAATAGATAGAGAACTCCTAGAATACTGCTAAAATGTAAATTATTTCATGTTTTGCATTTATAAGATATTACCGTTTTAAGTAGTAATTAATCTGATGTCTAGTTCAGTTGAAAAAGACTAATGCATATGCAAAAAACAGACTATTATTTTGTGTGTAATGTTTACTTGCAAGAAATGTTACATAAGATTATATAAAGTCTTCACTAATTGCAATTTTCTACAGTAAAAAAAAAGCATATGCTTGCAAAGCTCACCTTCACTGTACTGACTGATATTCTGTCTGTTACTTTTACAAATCCAACACAGTTTAATTGGAGCACAACTGCCGAGTCTGGTAAGGTGATCTGCTCTTAATTGCTATTCTAATAATTACCAGGGGCATCTCCAAAGACACCCAGACTGTCTCCATGTATTAAATGTTGACACTTTACTAAGTAATTTCCTGGATAAAGTTATTTACTTTTAATGTGTCACCCTTGAATACAAGAGACTTAAGGAAGTCATTACAGTTTCAGTGATCCTGTCTTGCAAAAGTATAATTTCATTTCTCAAGTGTATTTCTGCAGAAGCTTACAAAATGTTTGTCTAATTAAAACAATTTTCGCAAGGCATTTTTTTGCAAAAGGCACCTTATTACATTTGTAGAACATTTGCAATTTAATGTTAACCCCTTAGTGACCAGACCATTTTAAAATTTTCTTACCGTTAAGGACCAGGGCTGTTTTCACATTTCTGCATGGTTTGTGTTTAGCTGTCATTTTCCTCTTACTCATTTACTGTACCTACACATTGTATACTGTTTTTCTCGCCATTAAATGGTCTTTCTAAAGATACCTTTATTTTCAACATATCATATTTACTATAATTTTTTTTTATAAAATATGATGAAAAAAATTAGAAAAACGCACTTTCTAACTTTGAACCCCAAAATCTGTTACACATCTACAACCGCCAAAAAACACCCATGCTAAATAGTTTCTAAATTTTGTCCTGAGTTTAGAAATACATGTTAACAAGTTATTCGTTTTTTTTGTGTGCAAATTATAGAGCTATAAGTACAAATAGGACATTAATGTTTCAAAATTATATATTTTTAAAATTTATCAAAAGTGACATTGTAACACTGTAATCTGTCATAAATCTCTGAATCACACCTTACATGTACATATTTTTTTTAAAGTAGACAACCCAGGGTATTCAATATGGGGTATGTCCAGGGATGTATTTACCACAAGGCAAACAAGGCATTTGCCTAGGGTGGCACTTTCAGGGGGGGGGGGCGCAAAAAATGCCACCCCAAGCTCCCAGACAAATGCCTTGTTTGCCTCGTGTTCTGGGGCTGTCCACCTTACTGTGAGTAAGTGTAGCTGCCAGTGTGTGTCTGTGAGTGAGAATGGGTGTACCTGTGAGTGTGTGTCAGTGTGTGTGTCATTTATGTGTATCTGAGAGTGTGTGCCTGTCAGTGAGTGAGTGCCAATGTCTGTGTATCTGTCAGTGAGTGTAGATCAGTGCATGTATCAATAAGGTCATGTGTCTGTCAGTCAAAAAATGGCCTTGACACCTATTGGGGGGACAAATTTAGATTTTAGGGGTGCTCGAATTTAGTCGTGCCTAGGGCAGCACAAATCCAAAATACACCACTGGGTATGTCCAATACTTTTTAGTAGTCACTTAGTAACAAACACTGGCTAAAGTTAGCATTTATATAGGTTTGTGTGTTAAACATGCAAAAAGTGTTTGACTACTAAAAAAAGACTGAACATTTGCAATACCTTGGGTTGTCTTGTTTTGCTAATTTTATGCCATCATGGGGGTAATTGTCATTACTGGGCTACCATTCGCTCTCAAAGGCAACATAACCAATCTGGCGAATTGCAATGTAAAAAAAAAAGGAAAAATCAAGCCAATATTTGACCCTGTAACTTTCAAAAACACTATAAAACCTCTACATGGGGGGTACTGTTATACTCAGGAGACTTTGCCGAACAAAAATATTAGTGTTTCAAAACAGTAAAACGTATCACAACAATGATCAGTGAAAGTGCAGTTTTTTGTGTGTGAAAAATGTAAAAAAAACATCGCTTTCACTGACAATATCATCACTGTGATAGGTTTTACTGTTTTGAAACACTAATATTTGTGTTCAGCGAAGTCTCTAGAGTAAAACAGTACCCCCCATGTACAGGTTTTAGGGTGTGATGGAAAGTTACAGGGTTACATACAGTGCTAGCTGTGACGGACTGCTGACACTCCGACCAAATACCTCCTAGTGCTTGCCGAGGACTTCAAGCACTCCACCAGACACCATAAGCACTGCAGACCCTGCTTCCAGCAATGCAGCTGCGCCGGGGACTTGCCGTCCTCCACCCACCCTCGACCCAAGACCAGGATCCAGCTTTAAGTGGGTAGACCTCTCCAAATCCAGAGAGCGTATCAGGAACAAGCTCTTACAAGAGCTTATACTCAGGGGAGTATTGTGATATAGCAATCCCCAAGAGTGTAGTTATCCCACCCCCCAAGCATGAGCCAAGGCTTCAAGAAAGGGTCAAGCAGGTCTGTTTAATGCAAGCCAGCACTCACAATGTATACAATTCCTCAGGCCAGAGGCACACCCTCTTGACCTGATGGAACACAGGCACACAAAGGACACAAACCAATCAGAACAATACAACAATGTCCAACACTCCCACCTACAGCACACAAGCCCTCCCCTCTGCCTGTGATACAATTAACTAAGACAATGGACTAACTAAATTAACTCTAAGCAGAAAAAAACAAACATTTTTACAAACCTCAAAAAGTACCACAAAATACAACATATCCCCACAAAAGTCAGTTAAGGGGTTCAGGAATTTCCTGGAAGTCTTATTTTTGCCCCACCGTGCAAAACAGTTCCATACACTCGACATCAAAACACTGCTGGACAATTTAAGATGGCCACTGCATGTTTGAATCTGCTCCAGTTAAAAGTCCAAGGGGCAGAAACAGTGCCTTTAAAATCCAATATGCCCAAATAGTGTTTCTAAAGGGCAATATATCCTAGGGGCCATAGTAACAGGGCAAGAGGCTGGCAAGCAGGCCTCTCCAAGTACAGGTGGCGAGGTTACATTCGCCACATATCTTCTGTCGGCCAGTACCTGAGTTAGTCGAGTAGCCCACCCACAATACACAATTACTGCACCTGGTGATTCCTGGTGTCCGGCTCTGGCCTGTATGACAAGGTATTCATAGTGCCCACTCCTAGTGTTAAATGCTGTCTTCCATTTGAGAGTCTCCCTAATCCTCACCAAATTGTATGTACTCCTAAGGTAAAGTTTGGAAAATATCTTAGCACCCTGGAGTCTATCAAACAATTCGGATATAAGGGGAATGGAATAGGCATTCTTTATAGTAATCTTGTTTATTGCAAGGATGTAACTCTCCATCTTTTTTAGCTACAAAAAAGAATTGTGCTCCAGCAGGCGAGGGTGATTTATGTATATGGCCTTTTCTTAACGATTCTTTGATGTATTCATCCATGATCTTACTTTCTTGTAGGGATGGGGCATATACTGCCCCTTAGGAGGCATAGCCCCGGGCAACAGATCAATCGAGCAATCGTATGACCTGTGTGGAGGAAGAACATCAGTCTAGCTTTTACTAAATGCCTCCCTAACCTCCCAATACTGTACGGGAATTTCAGGGGTCAGAGACGTAGCAGCGGGTAAAGCAACAATGCCCACTTTTTTAGTAATGTGAAACATGCAGTTTTCCTGACAGTCTTTACCCCATTCCAGTATTTCCCCTTTAATCCAGTCAATATGAGGGTTATGCTTGATGAGCCAAGGAAAACCTAATACGATAGGACAAGAAAGGAAAGCGATTATCTGGAAGGTAATGTCTTCCTTGTGCAAAGCTCCTATTGTAATGCAAATAGGCAAGATCTCATGTTTGAGATAGGGGTCTCCCATCAATAGCATCAACCGCTAGAGGTGATGATCTCTCTTTGCCTGGTATAGTGTGTTTCTTAACAAAATATAAATCAATAACGTTACCAGCCGCACCTGAGTCAACCAGGGCTTTGCATGAAAAGTGCTTCTCTTTGCAAAATACAGAAATGTCAAGGAAAAAAAAAATCTGCTTCGGGAATTGCTTGAGGACGTATCTATTACACCTGAGACTTGTCCCCTTAAGGTTCTTAGGTGCGGAAGTTTTCCGGACATATAGGACAAGCATCTCTCGTGTTCTTTTTTGCCACAATATAACAAAGACCCTCTTTTCTCCTGTACTGTTTCTCTGCTTAAGACAGTCCAGTAACCCCTAACTGCAAAGGTTCGGGTTCACACAGCGTTGGAAGGCCAGAGACAAAAGGTTTGGAGAATCGAGGTGCTAGTTACATAGTCAAACGTCTAGTTCTTTTAAAATGGTAATATTTGGAGCCCTTATTTAGTAGGTGAAAAAAGTCTAAATAAAGCTAATAACTAGAGATGAGCGAACTCGAACTGTAAAGTTCCGGTTTGCACCGAACATTGCGACTTTTGACCCCAAACTCGAACATTTCAGTAACAGTTCGAGTTCGGTGTTCGGTGATTTAATGGCGCGTTTTGAAAAGCTGCAGGGCAGCCAATCAACATGCATTTGACTCGTGTGCTCTTAGAAGCCATCACAGCCATGCCTACGATTGGCCAGTGCAGCATGTGACCCAGTCTCTATATAAGCTGGAGTCACATGAGCTCTTATTATTATAGGGAGAGGATGCTGCAGCTGTGAGAGACAGATTAGGAAAGAATTCTGGTGTTGAATCTGCAAACTACAGCGATTATTTTTGTGGGTGATATACTACATTTTTGTACCCTGCCCTGAGCCCAGTGCCACAGAGAAATAAGCAATCAGTCTGTTAGTTGGGCACTTGCAACTGCATGTGTGCCAGGCACATTACTTTAATCCTGTTCTGGTAGCTCAGTGGGCAACATCTAGGCATTTTTAAATACTGCTGTGGCATTGCAGTTTGACAAATTCATATTTTTTTGGTGCTAAATAATACATTTGGGGCATGTACTTCATATCTGAGAGTCAAATAGAACTGTCAAATACTGCTGTGACATTGCAGTTTGACCAATTCACATTTTATTGGTGCTAAATAGTACATTTGCGGCCTGCGGTGCATTTCTTGCAGTCCAATAAAACCCTTAAATACTACGGTTACATTGTTGGTTGACAAATTCACATTTTTTGAGACCGTGAAGTGACGGTATTAATAACGCCTGTCACACTGTTGTGTGACCTCTAGAAATTTTTTCTCTTTAGGACATCGGCACTGACTGTCAGTGAACTTAATTGTTGACTATTGGCGGTTACATTGTCGCCTGACATAAACCATCTGTTAGTTTGGTGGGTGAACACAAAGAATGAGGAAAGCGTCAAATAAGGGACGTGGCCCTGGTCGTGGTGCTGCTAGTGTTTGTGGAGCTCCTGTTGCAGGGAGAGGACGTGGTCGATCTGTGCCAGCTACACGAACAAGTGAAACACCTTCCTCAGGTGCGACTAGGCGACAGAACCTTCAGCGTTATTTGGTAGGCCCGAATGCCACTCTACGAATGGTGAGGCCAGAACAAGTACAGGATATAGTAGATTGGATGGCTGACAGTGCCTCCAGTTCCATCACATTGTCTCCCACCCAGTTCCCTACTGAAAGCTCAGAGTTGGCACCTGCAGCCCATGGCCATCTGTCTTTCACCTCAGCCCCTTGCAAATCAGCCAAGCAGTCTGAGCCACAAGTCATGCAGCAGTCTCTTATTCTTTTTCATGACTCTGCTGACGGGGTTTCAGTGGGCCATCCACCTAGCCCTGCCCCAGAAGTGGAAGAGATTGAGTGCACTGATGCACAACCACTTATGTGTCAGGATGTGGACATGCGAGGACCACCGCAGCACGTCTCTGATGATGACGAAACACAGGTGCCAACTGCTGTGGCTTTCTGCAGTGTGCAGACCGTCAAGGAGGGCAGGGTTGAGGAGTGGGTGGAAGATGATGTGGAGGATGATGAGGTCCTTGACCCCACATGGAATCAAGGTCATGCGAGTTACGTGTCTAGTTTGGAGGAAGAGGCAGTGGTCGCACAGAGGCACCAGCACAGCATAAGAGGGAGCAGGGTAATAAAAGTGGAGCGGCCGTCCCTTAGACAGTATGCCTGCTACTGCCCACCACACCCAGGGACCAAGCACACCAAAGCCAGCTCCAAGGAGTTCCCTGGCGTGGCAGTTCTTCAGACAATGTGCTGATGACAAGACATGAGTGGTTTGCACTTTGTGCAATCAGAGCCTGAAATGAGGCATAAACGTGCTAACCTGAGCACAACCTGCATGACCAGGCTTCTACATGCAAAGCACGAGCTGCAGTGGAGTAAGCACCTCAAAAACCAAGAAAGGTCTCAGGCTCCTGCTGCTTCATCTTCTGCTGCTGTCTCTGCCTCTTCCTCCACCTTTGGAGTGACAGTGGCACTTGCCACCCAGCAAACAGAGGATGTGGCAGCAACGCCACCACATCCGCCACCATCCCCAAGCATCTCCACACTGTCCCATGGAAGCCTTCAGCTGTCCATCTCCCAAACACTGGAGAGAAAGAGGAAGTACCTGCGATCCCTGGCCCTGGATGCCAGCTGTGGCAAATCTAGCCACTCCAGACTGCTATATTATGTATATGGTGCTATCCCTTTAAGATTGCCTGCCCATGTCTGTATTTATATTCCATATGTGTGGCAAACCTAGCCACTTTAACCCTGTCTTTATATACATCCCGAATGGGAGACCACACCAGCAGGTCGTGTGTCTCCCATTAAACCTTGCAACATTGTAACAACCGCTAATTAATGTGAGCTGCGGGTGGTCGCCGTTTGTGTACCGAACACGTGGCAGCGGCCATCTTTGTTCTCGGAGACCCAGCCGGGGTTTTGCACGAGCCCCACTGGACTTCCAAGCCGTTCAAGAAATCGTTTTTTTCGGGAGTTTCACTCCCTCAATCAGTTCATTCATTTCAATGCTGGTTGGTCTGAACATGCAATTCGAACGGCGTTCGTTTAATTGTGCAGGGATCTGAGCGCTAGTTCACTCAATGATGCGCTCAGATCCCAGCTATGTAACAAGGGGTCTTTTAACTAAATGTCAGGAATATTATGCCAGTTATGGATTTTAATGTAAAACACTATTTTACTGTACTAGGAGATAATCCCATTAATACATCTTAGGTGATTATCTCTCTAGTACAGCAGTGCATGGTGGGAAATAGCCCTGCAAGTTCAGTCCCCCACGTAGTCCACTACTGGACAACCCCTGCAAGGTCACTTTGGAAACCCCTTGCATGGGGAACTGCATAAATACTGTAACCTGTAAATAAAAGCTGAGTTGACCTCCAAGCTATGTGTCATCTAGTTCTTGGGAGAAAAGGATTGTGATTACGCTACCTGCATTTTACCTACATTTTACCTGCTTTATCCTGACTACCAGCAGAGATACCGTGGATAATACAACTACTCCCCTACACCAGCATTTGAAAATTCCTGGCCTTTGAAATGCTGTCATTCAGTCTGGTGGAGATGGACAGTTTTAAAAACCTGATGGCGGTGGCTGTCCCACAGTACGTGGTTCCCAGCTGCCACTACTTTTCCAGGTGAGCAATCCCTTCCCTGCACAATATTGGCTGACAAAATCAGGTGTGCACTGCAACGCCATCTGTGGCAAGGTCCACATAACCACTGATAAGTGGACCAGTAAGCACGGGCAGGGACGCTATATCTCCCTAACTGCACACTGGGCAAATGTAGTGGCGGCTGGGCCTGAGGCGGATAGCAGTTTGGCGCATGTCCTTCCGCCACCAAGGATTGCAGGGCATTTCTCTTTGCCTCCTTTTTCCCCCTCCTCCTACTCCGCTTCCTCCTCCTCTACCACCTCCTCATCCGGTCAGCGTAGCATCTTCACCACCAACTTCAGCACAGCCAGGGGGAAATGACAGCAGGAGCTGTGGACGGACATGGAACAACAGACCGATGAGTGGTTGTTGCCACTGAGCCTCAAGCCCGGCCTGGTGGTGTGCGATAATGGGCAAAATCTCGTAGCAGCTCTGGGCCTAGCCGGTTTGACGCACATCCCTTGCCTGGTGCATGTGCTGAATTTGGTGGTGCATAAATTCCTGAAAAACTACCCAGATATATCAGAACTGCTGCAGAAAGTGCGGGCCGTCTGTGCGCACTTTCGGCGTTCTCACCCTGCTGCTGCTTGCCTGTCTGCACTGCAGAGTAACTTCGGTCTTCTCGCTCACCGCTCCACCTTGCTCATGCTGGAGATACTGTGCGAGCAGCAGCATGCACGCGTTAGTCGTTCTACACCAGACTTGCCCTCCAATAGATCCTTGTTAAAGAATTTAAAGTGCACTCATTCCAATTACAGGGCCTCAAAAGAGTCCTGTATTGTTATTTTTCGTCACTGTCTCCTCGCATCGGGAGTGGGTAATTTGCGCACCTGCTGCCTTCCTTGGATGTGGTAGCCATTTCTCAGGCTCCCTCTCCGGAATCGAACCCTGATTTCCCATTACCCATGGTCACCATGGTAGGCGCAGAAAGTACCATTGAAAGTTGATAGGGCAGACATTCGAATGCGTCGTCATAGGGACGTGCGATCGGCCCGAGGTTATCTAGAGTCACCAAAGTGCCTACACAACGACTGCCGAGTTGCCCACATTCTAACTTGTGATGATTACTGGGTGGCCACCCTGTTGGATCCCTGTTACAAGGACAACGTGCCATCCTTAATTCCCTCACTGGAGTGTGATTGGAAGATGCGCAACTACAAGCACACGCTGGTAGACGCGCTGCTGAGGGCATTCCCAACTGACACTGGGGGCTCAGTGGAAGCACAAGGCGAAGGCAGAGGAGGAGAAAGAGGTCTCCAACACAGCTGGGACACCGCCAGCACCGCAGAAGGCCGGGACGAAATGTGGAAAAGCTTTGTCAGCACGCCACAACAACCAGCACCACCAGCAGATATGGAACATCTTAGCAGGAGGCAGCATTTCAGTAACATGGTGGAACAGTACGTGTGCACACGCCTACACGTACTGACTGATGGATCTGCCCTATTCAACTTCTGGGTCTCCAAATTGGGCACATGGCCTGAGCTTGCCCTTTATGCCTTGGAGATGCTGGCCTGCCCTGTAGCCAGTGTATTGTCTGAACGTGCGTTTAGCACGGCAGGGGGCATTATCAC
This sequence comes from Pelobates fuscus, assembly GCF_036172605.1. Classification (NCBI taxonomy): domain Eukaryota; kingdom Metazoa; phylum Chordata; class Amphibia; order Anura; family Pelobatidae; genus Pelobates; species Pelobates fuscus. Next base: position 253,685,643 of record NC_086318.1, read on the forward strand.
AGACAAGCGCAGCCGCCTGTCCACAGCCAACGTGGACAAGCTCACGTTTATTAAAATGAACCAGGAATGGATCCCACCAGACTTGTCTGTACCTTGTGCAGAATAGACATTATACCGGCCTCACCCAGCCATTGTTATACTTAAGTGCACTTATTCTTTGTTTTCTTTTTTTATATGTCCCAATATTTTGGGGGCGACCAGAATTGTTTACAGGGCACTTGTCCTACTCTTATCCCCATTTTACTTCCTTTTGGAGCCCTCTAGCCCTTTCCAGGTCTTTTTTAGAGCCATTTTAGTGCCCAAAAGTTCGGGTCCCCATTGACTTCAATGGGGTTCGGGTTCGGGGTCAAGTTCGGGTCAAGTTCGAGGCTGAACTCAAACTTTTTGTCGATGTTCGGCCGAACCCAGCGAACCCGAACATCCAGGTGTCCGCTCAACTCTACTAATAACTTGAATTACTGCTTCAAACACTCTAGGTGTGGTACCCTTCAAACACACCATACACAATGCAGTGAACAAGGAAAAAGAGGAATAAGAGTGGAGCAATTTGTTGAAAAGTGACAATTTAGGCAATATCTTCCTAAATCTCTACAGGTGAAGAAAGGTTTAAGTAAAACAAAAAGCAATACTTAATCTCCAGGGAAGAGTCTTCCATCGATCTCTCAAAGCATGTAGGAAAAAAACATAAAAAGAGCAAATAATAGGGCAGATTGTATTAAATGTATTCCCAGATATTATACCCCAAACATAGAGGGCTAAGGAAATACCATAAGACAGTGTCTTGATTTTAACAAGCCGTTAGGAAAGATGCAAATAGTAATACAGATTGTACTTAAATGTATTCCCAGATATTGTACCCGAAACAAAGGGGGCTAAGGAAATACCATAAAGCAGTGTCTTAATTCTAACAAACATGCTTTCTAACATATCTTTGTTATACGTTCAAAGTACTCCATATGTCTGTTTATTTAAACTACTGATGTCATGTTTTGGTTTTCAAGTGTATAAAATTACATTAATTTTATGCAACATAATTGTGTTAATTAAGGGTATCAATTTTTTCAGACAGCTACTTCTGTTGTAGCGCTCTCTTTTTTTTAATAGTTTATGGATAATCTAGACCAGAACTCAAACAGTGATCCCCACCAATTACCCTTCTAAGTGCTCTTGGACTATCTTCACTGGCCACCAGATCTAACTTTGTATACAACCACTCAGTAGCTTATGATTCTGCAAGGCTTGATATTTTGGTTATCCAATTATTGTCTAATGGCAATTTCTTCTCTCTGTGATTCTACTTAAAGACATCGCCTGATTTCCAGATACACACTGTAAAGCTATTAACGGAAGTGTCCAGCAACATTGAACCAACCATGCTGAAGGCACCACTCGCTTCATCCCATGATCTTATAGTCAAAGTTGTCACGGGTATATCCATATGCTCTCTATACGCTCCGACCATCCGCTAGGCAACATTCTGGGAGCACTTCAGAATGCACCTCCTTAGCTTACCATCTAAAAACCTGATCATAAGCGTAGACTAAAATGCAACTCCAACCCCTGCCATCGGTCGCAGAACACAAGCTGACCGAGCGCCAACCACAACCAGGAACCTCAAACTCTTTGCCAATTTTTTTTAAACTGCACCCTTAATAGACGCCTTGAAGGTTTAGCTCACTCCTACAAGGCTACCCTCTCCCAACAGATATGCTCACGGCAGAGATTTGCCTGCTCCCAAAGCCAGACAAGGAACACATAGAACCAGGCCGCTACAGGCCAATCTTGTTTCTAAACACCAACCTGAAAATAACCACCAAGGCACTAACCAACTGTATTAACCCATACCTCCCTAAATTGGTCAATCGGGGCCAGGTCAGATTCATCCCATGACGACAGGCAGCGGACAATATGAGAAGAGCCTTCAACACGATCTGGTATGCTCAACATCGACAACTCCCATCAGTGGTGCTCTGGCTGGATGCCGAGAAGGCGTTTGAGCGCCTTCTCTAGCCATACCTGTTCAAAGTACTCTGGCACATTGGATTCTCTGCAGAGTTCTTAAATATATTAACCTTGCTATACCGCCCCAAAGGGCGACTCCTACTCGCCAACATCGAAGCACACGCATTCACAATAGCGAATGGCACCAGGCAAGGCTGCCCTCTCTCCCTTTTACTCTTTACCATCTCCCTGGAACCCATGCTGCAGGCCATACGCAACCACCCAAAATCCAAGGCATCCAAAACAGACAAACGTACACAGTGGTGGCGTATGCAGATGACGCCCCACTCACAGTGATTGCAGAATACGCAACCTTATCAGGCTACTGTCACGAACTCCAGAACCAGACATGCTGACAGAACACAGACACAGGAAGTGCAGTCCTTGAAGTGGCCAGGCTGTGCACACAGAGAGAAAAGTCAGAATACAAGCCAAAGTCAGAGGGAACCAGACAGACAGAATAATTGATAAGACAAGCCGAGATCATGGGTCAGAGAAAGCAGGATAAATGGTGAGACAAGCCAAAAATTTGGTAACCAGACAATCAGACAAACGGACAGAGTATTAGTCTATCAAAAGACCACAACAGGACAAGGATACATGGGAAAGGTGAGTATAAATACACTTAGATTAACTCTGATTGGCTACTTTCTAATCAAAGTTATCTGACTTGCTGCCAGGGGGAGCAACTGTGGGTGGCGTGCGGGTGCCCAAAGCCACCACTTGTAGCAAGCGGGAGTGTGAAGAAGCCGCGGGCGGTGTGCGAGCATCGGAAGCGACTGCTTGCGGCGAAGGTAGGAGGAAGGCTGCCGCGACAGTACCCTGACAGTACCCCCTTCCCGACCACCACCAGGAAGGCGGGAAGCCAAAGACTTTAAGGGGAACCAAGCATGAAAGGCCAAAATTAGACGAGAGGCGTTCACATCAGAGGCGGAAACCAAGGAATGCTCCTCCGGGCCATAGCCCTTTCAGTCGACTAAATACTGCAGGACACCCTGAGACAGAGAGGCGCAAGTTGAGGAGGATATGAACCTTATACTCCTCGTGGGAGACAGCACAATCAGGAGCAGGACGTCTAAAAGGTTTTGTGTATTTATTACACAAGAGAGGCTTGAGAAGGGACTTATGGAAGGTGTTAGGTATGCATAGGGAGGGAGGCAACTCAAAGGAGTAAGAGACCGTATTGACGCTGCGCAGATCCTTATAGGGGCATCAACTTCATGGAGGGGACACGGAGGTGCACGTTTTTAGTGGATAGCCAAACCCTATCACCGGGAACATGGCTGGGAGCCACAGCCCTATGGTGATCAGCGAACCTCTTGTGGGACTCACCAACTCGTGAGAGAGCAATATGAACCTGATCCCACAGCTCCCGTAAAGCGGCTAGGTGTTTGTCCAAAGCGGTTATTCCCTTGTCGGAGTACACACCGGGAAGGGCTGTATACCATAAGCCACCTGAAAATTACTTAAACCAGTAGAGGTATGAGAGACCGTATTCCTGGCAAACACAGCCCATGGGAAAAGGTGGGACCAATTGTCCTGGTGCTCATTAGCAATACAGCTCAAGTACAGTTCCAGAGATTGATTTATCCTTTCAGCAGCCCCGTTCGACTGATGGTGCTAGGATGAAGACAAGGACAAGGATATACCCATCTCGGCACAGAAGCCCCTTCAAACCTAGAAATAAATTGAGGACCCCTGTCAGAGATTATATCTACTGGTACACTATGTAATCTGAATACTTCTTTTGCGAAGATCTCTGCTAACTGAACAGCTGAAGGTAGTTTCTTAAACAGGACGAAATGGGCCATTTTGGAAAATCTGCCAGTCACCATTAGTATCTTACAAAGCTCCATTACAAAATCCAAAGAGGTGATTATACAACTTGAATTGGAATTAGAAAATAATTTTTAAGGTGAAAATCTGATAACAACAAGGAATAAAATTCATTCTAGTGGGGATAATCTGAAACAGATGGAAGAAAGAAATTCCAACAAGATCTCATTGATGTGGAAATGTGGATCTCATGAAAGTGGGAATGTCTATAAATGGAATTCGACCAACTACTCACATAATTCCAATTATCAGAGAAACCCTAGTAATAAAGCAATCCAGAAGAAAAAGAAAAAAAAACTACTCCAGTACCAGATTCAACTCCTCACAACAAAATCAATCTGCAAACAATATGAAAAATCAGAAGATCCTATGTGAAGAAGAACCCTTGGTCTTGAAAAAAAGGTCTGACAATAGATATAGATATTGATTTATGTAGATTTTTTTTAAATGTTAGACTTGTTATTTTTTTAGCAAATCTATGTTTCCAACTAACATAAGTATTGGAAAGGAAAAACAGAAAGAGAGAAGGTATATGTCAAGATTGCTATAAATGATGGGGGGGGGGGGGGGGGGGGGGGTAACCCTAGTGGAACAATAATAATAGAGAAATAGTACAAGTAAAACTGTGGGAAACGTAGAATCTAGAATTTATGCCCACAGTCTACTAGTACGTAAACAGCAATCCATTTAGTAAAATATAACTTTTAATTGATAATTTAAAAACCTCTGTCACAATGTATCTAACTAGCACAATTGCTATATCCAAAACAAAGATAAGTATAGCGACAAAAGAAAAAGGAAAAGGAAAATAAATAGAATCGTGCCTGTTACAATATTGGCACAGGTAAGAAGGGAAAGACAGGGTTAACAAGGGGTAGAGCCCAATTTCCCAGCATTATATCCCCATTCCCGTCTCCCAGTATCACCAGAAAGTAGTAGGTTCCTATCCTTTCTAGTCGCTAACAGGATAAAGGCTGACGTTAGATAGAGAAGAAAATCCAAACTAACTCAGCATCTAAAGTATCTAAACTAAAATCAATAGCGCAGAGAGGTGGCTATTTAAGTCTAGTACTTCGTAATGTGGTCGTCCCTGTCTGTCTCCCACACCCTCTGCCGCCCTAAGCCCGACGCGCGTTTCGCCGATAAACGGCTTTTCAAGGGAACCGAATAGATGTAAACCTGTCTTTTAAATAGCCCACCCTCTCTCCGAATTGGCTGATAGTCTAGCCGGAGTGAGAGAGGGGAGGGGCAACGAAAGGAGAGTATATCGAAACCCTATCTCTCTCAGTTAACACTTAATCGCCCAGTGCACTGTGAGGAGAGATAGGACAAGACTTAATATATTAATAGAATTGGTTTAGTAACCTTCAATAAGAATCAAATTCATACCATAACAAACAATAAATAAAGCTGGACCTAACAAGTTGAGACAATAGTGTTCTCTCTGCTCTATTGATTTTAGTTTAGATACTTTAGATGCTGAGTTAGTTTGGATTTTCTTCTCTATCTAACGTCAGCCTTTATCCTGTTAGCGAACTAGAAAGGATAGGAACCTACTACTTTCTGGTGATACTGGGAGACGGGAATGGGGATATAATGCTGGGAAATTGGGCTCTACCCCTTGTTAACCCTGTCTTTCCCTTCTTACCTGTGCCAATATTGTAACAGGCACGATTCTATTCATTTTCCTTTTTCTTTTGTCGCTATACTTATCTTTGTTTTGGATATAGCAATTGTGCTAGTTAGATACATTGTGACAGAGGTTTTTAAATTATCAATTAAAAGTTATATTTTACTAAATGGATTGCTGTTTACGTACTAGTAGACTGTGGGCATAAATTCTAGATTCTATGTTTCCCACAGTTTTACTTGTACTATTTCTCCCCCCCCCCCCCATCATGTATAGCAATCTTGACATATACTTTCTCTCTCTGTTTTTCCTTTCCAATACAATTGTTCTCAGTAGGTTTTAGTACCAAATTTGAACAGAGAGTAGAATTTAAAGACAATTAATTTTTATTGTACTTTATAAAGATCAATGACTACTAAGTTATCTATTTATCATACCAATTGAGCTGAACCTAACATGTCAGACTTTTTACAACAAGTGGTCCACCCAGACTTTAGGTCTGAGGATGTGGCGAATGTGTTTTCCAACAAACCATTGGGGAACCCTAACAGTGACTCTAACGATATAAATCATGCCTTTTTTGTGATACAGAAATTATATCAAACACAACTAAGGGGCTTCTGGGAGCTAGCCAGTTTGAGACATTACATTGAACAGAAGTTGGTACCAAGAGGCCTTAGACCTGATATTTTACTGCCTGATAAAGTGAAAACAGAAGAACAGGTTGCAGAATGGAATTCCATCCTGCTAGACTGTTCGGCTAAGATAATGCTATTTTTCATTAAATTGGAACAAGAGAGTCTAGAAAAAACTAATGGGGACTTAGATACAGAGATTAAGAAAATCAAGACATTTGAAAAAGAACCAGAGTTCATAGCTATGGAAACTAAGCTAGAAAAGAATTTGGAGAACTTTAAGAGAAACATAAGACAAAAAAAAAAACATTATAAATTTCAAAGGGATTTTAAAGATTTCCAGGAAGGAAATATCTTTAAAAATAAAAACAAAACCAAACGTGACTATAGAAACAACAGGTTGGGGAATAAGGGTTTTTCCTCCTCTGATGAAACAGAATGGTCTGAATCAGAAACAAGGTCTCGGTACAATAAAAGACCACCTCCCAAAAAGACCCAGTATACATCTACAGTTCAAACTAGAGGGATCTTGAGAAACACAGATAGAAATATTTCCTTTACAGATCCTCCTTCCTTTGGCTCAACTTCAGATTCCATGTCTAGACAAGAAGACCCCTCAGGTCCATCTCAGTCCTCCTCAACTTTTTTAGATCAGGAATGGCCCCAACCACAAAGGGCATGACTCAGAGACAGAAAAAAGTGGGGATACAAAATACATCAGTCCGACTTCCAATAGAGGGTAAATTGGAAGATAACAAAATCATAAACTTATCAAATTTTGCACTTAAACCTAGGCATATCTCACTTCTACAGAAAGGGTTATCATTTGTCCCTACACCTTCTATAAATAGGTTCAATTGGGCCAAAGATGTAAACCTATTTGGTCGAAAATTGGCCCTTCATGCTTTTCATGAAAAAAGAAACCTAAAGAACTTGAGGGATTTAGGTCTTACATCAGAAGATAAGGACATTTTTAACATACTTATAGACCTGCAGTCTGAACAAGAACCTTTAGATTCCCTTACAGACTGTAAACCTCTATGTTGGTTTACTCCAAACCTGAGAGAGTTTCCTTGTATTGATTTTTTCGTACAAATGTGCACTAATGATTTAGAGTGTCCAAGTACCCAACAGTGCTATACGTCTAATTTGAAATTCAAGGAAAGTCTGGCTTTACAAGAATTACAATTAGAGACAGAAATCGTGATAAAATCTTCTGACAAAAGAGGGAATATAGTCCTTATGCAGAGAAATCAATACATTGATATGTGTATGAAACATTTATCGGACGACAAGGCTTATCAAGTCCTGAAGGAAGACCCTACCAAAGGATACCTTAGGGAATTACAGCTACTGGCACAAGGTGGTTTAACAGATAATGTAATAACACAAAATGAATATAGACACATAGTATCTCAGTCGAATATCACTATAGCTACATTTTACTGTCTCCCCAAGGTGCACAAGGATTTGTGCAATCCTCCGGGGAGACCAATTGTGCCAGGCAATCATAGTGTAACTGAGAGAGCCAGTCAATTCCTGGATAAACTACTACAACCATTAGTACAAGGCCTTCAGTCCCACATACGGGACACCAAACAGACACTATTGACCTTGGAAAACCTCGCAGTGCCACCGTATACGTCTTTAGCTAGTCTAGACGTGGTGGCATTGTATAATAACATCCCACACGACAAAGGATTAGCAGGTGTTGCCTACTTTTTAGAAAAGGCTCAGACTTTCAATGAACAGGAACGACGGTTCATTTTGAGGCTGTTAGAATTTGTGTTAACTCAATTACTTTACATTCAATGGGAAATACTTTTTACAACTCAGGGGCACAGCTATGGGCTCATCGTGTGCACCCAGCTACGCCAACCTATTTTTGGGTTGGTGGGAAGAGACCATGGTATTTACGGATTCTAATGCCATTTATACTTCATCTATATTTAAATGGTATCGCTATATAGATGACGTGCTAATTTTCTGGATAGGCTCCTTTATGTTGTTCAAACAAATGGTAGATATACTTAATGTAAATCCAATCAATCTCCAACTAACCCATGTGATACATGAAAAACAACTGGTATTCCTGGACTTAATGATTAGCATCCACGATGATGGACTAATCTCGACATCACTGTTTAGAAAGCCTACAGCAACCAATAGTTTGCTTCACTGGCAGAGCTTCCATCCACATCATATTAAGGCCAATATACCTTATGGCCAATATCTAAGAGCTAAAAGAAATTGCTCAAATCAGGAAGACTACGAAAAGGAGGCGAAGGAACCAAGAAACAGATTTAAAAATCTTGGCTACCCCAATAGAATATTAAAAAGAGCCTATCAAAGAACTAAAGCTGTAGATAGGATAGAAAGTCTGCATAGACCCCCGAAAAATAAATCCATAACTCCAGGAGTCACGAGATTTATAGGCACTTTCGATAAAGATTCTAACCAAGCATTACAGGTTCTGAGAAAAAAACTGGCCTGTACTACAATATGATATATGCCTAAAAAATACTATCACTGAACAACCCTCAATGGCTTACCGAAGAGCTAAAAATCTGGCAGACCATCTAACACACAGCCATTTAAAACCAGCACAAATTACATCTACATGGCTTCAAACCAAAGGTCTCTTCAAGTGTGGCCACTGTAAGGCCTGTGACTTTATATTTCCCTCCAAAACTGTACACAATAAACGAACTTCAAAAGACAGTGGTGAATTCGTTTATTAACTGTAGCTCCACCAATGTTATTTATCTTATAACATGTGAGTGTGGGCTACAGTACATCGGAAAAAAGTATCAACAACTACGTAGACGGATTCTACAACACATTAATTCTATTACGAATCCACATATGGATACACCAATTGCTAAACATGTACGCCTGAATCATGCTTCTAAATCTAATGTACTCAAATTTCAGGTGATTCAAAAGATATTTCAGAACCACCGTAAGGGAGATATCAATGTTGCCCTTTTAAAAGCTGAGTCCCGTTGGATCTATTCTTTTCAAACATTATATCCAAAAGGACTAAACAAGGAGTTTAACTTTACTCCATTTATCCATGCATAGAGATTAATCTGTAACGTGTTCTCTCCTGATCACTGAATATTTTATATCACTGAGTGGCTTTATGTTTATTTACAATAATAGCCATAGGTGTATGATGAACTTTTTATTATTATTATTATTACGTGTGACACAGATTCCAACAAAAAATTTGGGGGAACTGAGACTTATGTTTTTTTCAAATGAATATGAGTAACTGACTTAATGCTTCTAATGTCTAACAACTTTCTCTCACTACATTAACACAGGCAGTACAAATCTGTCTATTATATGTATTCACCATTTGGTAACATACTGTACAAAACATTGTTACCAAATGGATTGTTGAATAAATCTTTATTTGGTAAGTTTATATGTATTTATCCCTATAGTTATCCCCCAATTTTGAACACTATTGTCTCAACTTGTTAGGTCCAGATTTATTTATTGTTTGTTATGGTATGAATTTGATTCTTATTGAAGGTTACTAAACCAATTCTATTAATATATTAAGTCTTGTCCTATCTCTCCTCACAGTGCACTGGGCGATTAAGTGTTAACTGAGAGAGATAGGGTTTCGATATACTCTCCTTTCGTTGCCCCTCCCCTCTCTCACTCCGGCTAGACTATCAGCCAATTCGGAGAGAGGGTGGGCTATTTAAAAGACAGGTTTACATCTATTCGGTTCCCTTGAAAAGCCGTTTATCGGCGAAACGCGCGTCGGGCTTAGGGCGGCAGAGGGTGTGGGAGACAGACAGGGACGACCACATTACGAAGTACTAGACTTAAATAGCCACCTCTCTGCTCTATTGATTTTAGTTTAGATACTTTAGATGCTGAGTTAGTTTGAATTTTCTTCTCTATCTAACGTCAGCCTTTATCCTGTTAGCGACTAGAAAGGATAGGAACCTACTACTTTCTGGTGATACTGGGAGACGGGAATGGGGATATAATGCTGGGAAATTGGGCTCTACCCCTTGTTAACCCTGTCTTTCCCTTCTTACCTGTGCCAATATTGTAACAGGCACGATTCTATTTATTTTCCTTTTCCTTTTTCTTTTGTCGCTATACTTATCTTTGTTTTGGATATAGCAATTGTGCTAGTTAGATACATTGTGACAGAGGTTTTTAAATTATCAATTAAAAGTTATATTTTACTAAATGGATTGCTGTTTACGTACTAGTAGACTGTGGGCATAAATTCTAGATTCTACGTTTCCTACAGTTTTACTTGTACTATTTCTCTATTACAACTAACATAAGTGTACCATGTGATACAGTGTCAAGATTGAGGGACACAAAATTGAAAAATAAGAGTTGTTTTAACCCCTCCGTCACTGATCATGCTGTTGAAACCTATATTGACCTGGTCAAAAAAGATGTGAATGATTTTGTCCAGCACAAACAAATAAGGAACAAGTACACACACCCTAATAACCTAACAAGAGCTCAGTTGAGGGCCTTAAAAACACTTCAAACAAACCAAGATTTGGTTATTAAACCAGTGGATAAGGGTGCTATAGTTGTGTTGGACAGGACCGATTACATCAAGGAGATAACTAGACAGTTAAACAAATTTACCCCATACTAGTCTTGAAAAAGAAGATTGATACCATATTAAAAGAAGCATTAAGCAATAATATCATTGTAAAAAATATATCAGACATTGGTGGCGCTATATTGATGATGTGCTGGTATTGTGGTGTTGCCCCTCACAGAATTTTTTGTTTTTTTCAACGAGTGTTCAGAGACTATTAAGTTTACTATGGTGATGGATTTGGAATCTATCCCATTCCTGGACATTCTGATCTCTAAGGGAGATGAGAAACTGAACACGAGCATCTATAGAAAACCCCTTAACAAAAATACTATTTAACACTTTGATAGCTTCCACCCCACATCTATGTTTAGAGCTATCTCTAAAAGTCAACTCTTGAGGGTCAGAAGATTGGTCTCTAGAACTGAACAGTTGAACCGGCATCTTGATCAGATGGCCCGGAGATTCTGTAGAAGAGGATATCCTATATCCATTCTCCAGAATCAACTGGAAAATATGGATAGACCAGATGTTGCTCCCCCTGACAGTGGACCTAACAAAGAAAACAGACTTAAACTGATTTCTAGATTTGGTACACTGTCCACCAGATTAAAAAAAAAGTGATAGACAGACATTGGCACATACTGGCAGACTGCCACCCTGAGATAATTGAATTTAAAAATAAACCAATGCTCGTTCACAAATGAGCTCCATCCATACGGGACAAGTTGGTTAAAGCCGAACTACCAAGATAAGTTAAAAAAAAACTGGAAACTTACCATGCCAAAATTGTGTGTGCTGTAATAACATGATTAGAGGATCCAAGTTTTACCATCCCCATAAAGGCAAAAAGTATTCCGTCAAACAATGTGTTACATGTAACACCACATATGTGGTCTATATTTTAAAATATCCGTGTGGACTATTATATGTGGGCCAAACAACTCAGAAAATGAAAGAAAGGTTTTCAAAACATAAATCATTGATTAGAACAAAATTGTTAGAACTACTAATCCCTTCACACTTCTCAGAGGCACGTCATACTATAGCTCAATTAAAATCCCAGATCATTGAACACGTTGAGGAAAAGTTTAGAAGTGGAGACAGAAAAGGCTATTATTTAGAGAAGCTCATTGCATTAAGGAACTTGACACCATGGCTCCAAAAGGACTCAATCATGAATATGACCTCAATCCGTTAATTTAGGATATTAATTATTTTGTTTGTTTTCTTACAGATTATCTTCAGTCTATGGTGTTGGTGCTGGGGACTATTCTATTAGATATACATCAAGTATGGGCTTTTCAGGTTGTCATGCTCTCTACATCATAGATAACTATATAATTTTGGTAGCTTTTAAAATCTCTAATTATCTCTTTAGTCTCTGATACAGAATATAGACCCATTTATATATTTCTATTATATGGTGTTGATTGATAAATAAGCATGTTATGCACTTTAGTATGATCCTTATAATATAATATGATCTTTTATAGCCTCTTACACTGGTTATTTGCAATTAAGTGGGTAGATGTAAATTATTATTATGAACATGAGTCACATGTATATATTTCACTTTTTGTTTGGATATTAGATTTTCCATTGCAGTGTCACTTTCTTTATATTTGAAACCTTTAACCATTATTATGATTAATCTCTCATCACATATATGCACGTAAAATATGGCATAACTTTATATGCAATAATCATATCATATCAAGTGATATTAGCACTCGATGAAATTTTATACACATTGAGAGATGTCAAACTGTATCTGTTTCTTATGGATATTTGATAATTGTAATTTCTATGCACTTTAGTGCACCTTTTTAGAGGAGTTTATAATTTATGATACTCTACTATAGAAGACTAATACCAATGAATTAGGATGATAGATGGGATTATTTATATATATATATACACACATATATACATATATACATATATACACACACACACGCACATACATACATACACACATATATATATATATATATATATATATATATATACCGTATATACTCGAGTATAAGCCGACCCGAATATAAGCCGAGGCCCCTAATTTTATCCCAAAAAACTGGGAAAACTTATTGACTCGAGTATAAGACTAGGGTGGGAAATGCAGCAGCTACTGGTAAATTTCTAAATAAAATTAGATCCTAAAAAAAATATATTAATTGAATATTTATTTACAGTGTGTGTATAATGAATGCAGTGTGTGCGTATGTGTGTGTGTATGAGTGCAGCGTGTGTGTATGAGTGCAGTGTGTGTATGAGTGCAGTATGTGTGTGCATGAATGCAGTGTGTGTGTGCATGAATGCAGTGTGTGAATGCAGTGTGTGCAGGGCCGGTGCAAGGATATTTGCCGCCGTAGGCAAAAAAAATTTTGCCGCCCCCTCCCCCCCCATATGTCCTGACTTCCCCTCCTCCTCCCTCAGTGGTCCTTACCTCCCCACCCCCGTGTTCCTTCACTCCCCCCCCCAGTGGTCCTGACTCACCCCTCCCCTAGTGGTCCTTACCCTCCCCTCCCCTATTGGTCCTTACTTCCCCCTCCCCTCCCATAGTGGTCCTTATCCCACCCCCTCCCTCTCATAGTGGTCCTTATCCCCCTTCTCCCTCCCATAGTGTTCCTTATCCCCCCCCATCCCTCCCATAGTGGTCCATATACCCCCCCCCTCCCTCCCATAATGGTCCTTATACCCCCCCTCCCTCCCATAGTGGTCCTTATCCCACCCCCTCCCATAGTGGTCCTTATACCCCCCCTCCCTCCCATAGTGGTCCTTATCCCCCCTCCCTCCCTCCCATAGTGGTCCTTATCCCCCCTCCCTCCCTCCCATAGTGGTCCTTATCCCCCCTCCCTCCCTCCCATAGTGGTCCTTATCCCCCCCTCCCTCCCATAGTGGTCCTTATCCCCCCCTCCCTCCCATAGTGGTCCTTATACCCCCCTCCCTCCCATAGTGGTCCTTATACCCCCCTCCCTCCCATAGTGGTCCTTATCCCCCCCCTCCCTCCCATAGTGGTCCTTATCCCCCCCCTCCCTCCCATAGTGGTCCTTATCCCCCCCCTCCCTCCCATAGTGGTCCTTATCCCCCCCCTCCCTCCCATAGTGGTCCTTACCCCCCCCCTCCCATAGTGCTCCTTATACCCCCCCTCCCTCCCATAGCGGTCCTTATACCCCCCTCCCTCCCATAGCGGTCCTTATACCCCCCTCCCTCCCATAGTGGTCCTTATACCCCCCCCTCCCATAGTGGTCCTTATACCCCCCCCCCTCCCATAGTGGTCCTTATACCCCCCCCTCCCATAGTGGTCCTTATACCCCCCCCCCTCCCATAGTGGTCCTTATACCCCTTTTTTTTATTATTAATTTTTTTTATTATTTTATTTCTTTTTTTTTTTTCGTCCCCCCTCCCTGCTTGATATATGGCAGGGAGGGGGGCTCTCCTTCCCTGGTGGTCCAGTGGCAGTTCAGTGGGGGGAGAGGGGGGCTGGCAGAGCTGTAACTTACCTCTCCTGCAGCTCCTGTCAGTTCTCTCCTCCTCCGCGCGGTCTGTGCAGCTCCCTCTGTCAGCTCCCAGTGTAAGTCTCGCGAGAGCCGCGGCTCTCGCGAGACTTACACTGGGAGCTGACCGAGGTGCTGAACGGACGGCGCGGAGGAGGAGAGAGCTGACAGGAGCTGCAGGAGAGGTAAGTACAGCTCTGCCAGCCCCCCTCTCCCCCCAGTCTGTATTATGGCAATGCAAATTGCCATAATACAGACTCTGACTCGAGTATAAGCCGAGTTGGGGTTTTTCAGCCCAAAAAATGGGCTGAAAAACTCTGCTTATACTCGAGTATATACGGTAGTTCAATCCAATATTGCCATGATCCCATCTATCATTCTAATTCATTGGTAATAGATGGTGGGAAGAGGTAATTATAAAGTCTGATGAATTTTCACCTTATATCCCCATGATACATCTATGGGCTAGATATATTGATGATATTCTCATTGTATGGAAAGGTTCTCTTGAGGATTTTAACATGTTCACAACTTTACTAAATGTTAATAAACTCAATCTGAGATTCTCCCGAGTTTGAGGTAAAATTCTGAATTTTCTTGACCTAACAATCTCTATCACTAATGAAGGAACTATTCAAACTACACTCTATAAAAAAAACTCATTGCCTCCAATAGTCTCCTCTATTGGGATAGCTTCCATCCAAGGCCCCTGAGGAGTGGCATACCCACGGGACAATACCTCAGGGTCCGCAGAAATTGCAGTACCATTGAAGAATTCATAGTCAAGATAACATTCTAAAACAGCAGTTCAAAGATAAGGGCTATCCTAACAAACAAATGCCTAAAAAGAGCGTATAAAAGAGCAGGTTGACTGGAATACACTAGTTGGCAAAAACTCACTTGAAAATGGAACTAATCCACCACACATGATTGGAACATATGATGCAGAGTGGGATCGTATTAAACAAGGCATCCAGAAATTCTGGGCCCTTTTAACGGATGATACACACCTTAAACACATTCTTGGTCCTAAGGACCAAATCTAAGAGACCTTTTGGTCCCCAGCCATTTTCAACCCCATCGTACCATAACACACACTGGGCTGACCACCCCTCTTGTGGGTTCATTCAAATGTGGAAGATGCGTCGCCTGTAAAATTATTAAACGTAACTCCAAACAATACAGTGAAAAAAGTAGATGGTGAGAGCACTCTTACTTAAAATTGCACATTACCCTTATTTCACACTTTTGTGTATCAATGCTTTAAACAATCCTGTAAATATAAAACAAGGAAAAACCGCAGCATAGGGTAATAACGTAAAAAACTCAGTGTAACTTAATTTATAAATGGTTACACTCAAATGGTCATGAGCACCTAGTATATCAGGTGAATGCACATGGTTATCAGACTCCAAGCTGTTTCCCCTCTGTGGTCCTTCAAACTGTTGTTGCTTTACATTATTCCAGGATGCAGGAAATAATGCAAACAATTTATTAGACACACAAGTTAGCTGGATAAAAACAAATAAAATGCAATTTATATATCTGTAAAGTCCACTTGTGCATGGATTGAACCCAACGCGTTTCGGCAAAGCCTTTATCAAAAGTCCATCCTTCACCTTTCCTTCTGATGGTTTAACCCCTTCAGGGCGGAGGACTAGTGTTGTCGCGAACACAAATTTTTCGGTTCACGAACAGCGAACGGGAACTTTCGCAAACGTTCGCGAACCGGCGAACCGCCATTGACTTCAATGGGCAGGCAAATTTTAAAACCCACAGGGACTCTTTCTGGCCACAAAAGTGATGGAAAAGTTGTTTCAAGGGGACTAACACGTGGACTGTGGCATGCCGGAGGGGGGTCCATGGCAAAACTCCCATGGAAAATTACACAGTTGATGCAGAGTCTGATTTAATCCATAAAGGGCAGAAATCACCTAACATTCCTAAATCACAATGGATATGGATTGACACCTGTGACGAAACCAATCTCGCCACATTGTATTGGAGGAGCCTGGTTGCCCGCCTGCTGCCTCTGGACTATGGACCGGCAGCTAAAGGGTTAATTTTACTGTGCAGAAGGATTTATTTCTCCCTTTCTGCACAGCAGTTCGGTAGATTTCATCTACCGAACAAACAGCCGTCCACCAACCTCCCCAGAGCCGTGGGAAGCCGGCCGGCGTTGTTAATTGGCCACCCAGAAGCTGGAGTGTGCTGCCAATTTACCTCCCTGAAGCTGCGGTTAATTGCCTGTTAACTGTGTGGCCGCTGTTACACTTAGCGGCCGCTAGGTGGCGCTGGTCTGGAGCTCCCCGGGCAGCCAGCACTTTTCTGCCCGGCTTTCATGCACCAAAATCGGACACTTTTCCGTGCAGGCACCGCTGAACCTCCAGCCCCTGGTTCTCATTCGTATGGATTTGGTGAATGCAGGGAAATTCGGTAGTTTGTTTTATGTGAACTGTAGTAACCCAGATAGCCTGCCATGGAGCCTGTTCGTATAATTAAAGACTTTGGCTCCATGGCAATTAAAATGTATTTGTGTGATCTGGGTGCCATTCACCTAATAATGTGCACCCAGACCTGAGCTATCTGGGGATATGTTACATGTCTGTGTTTTATGTATAAAATGTGTCTGTATGTATTTTAAAGTGATAGTCTGTTTCTGTGTCACCATGTGCATAATGGAGTCTGGCCTTTGTCTTAGGAGATAATTGAATTACTTCATTAATTATCTCCAGGGCAGGGAGGAGGAAACCAAGATGCATGGTGGGAAAGTATTGTGGCTGTGTGTACGGAAATGATACATGTCTGTCTGCTGTTTCAGTCTTCCATCTGGTCCCCTAGGGGAGTGTCCACCAGGTGGGAGACCTGCATAAATACAGGGGCAGGTAGCCCTGAATAAACAGACCACTGCTTGACCTTCAACACGGAGCTTTGTCTCGTTCTTGGGGGGATTCACTGTATGCTGCTGGAGATTGACTGCTAGGAGTGTAAGCTGATGTCTGCTTTTCCTGTTCGTCTGCTAGCAGCTATTCGTGAGGTTCCAGCTGGAGTGCTACCTTATTCCCTTGTATGCAGTTCGGGAGTTTGGTGCATTCATTTATATCCGAATTCGTGAGTTTTGGTGCTTTTATAGTAGCTGTGCCTTGTTTGGGAAAAGGGGATTATCGCCTAAACGGATTTTTCCCCTTTTATGCTGAAACGGTCCGTAACAACACCTGACATACGAATATTGATACCCTGACATATGGATTGACACCTGTCCTCAGAGACCCGGATACACACTGACACAGAATAGGGACTGTTCCCCCTACATAGGGTCACTTGGCAGATATGGATTGACACCTGTACTAAGGATCCCTGATACACACTGACACAGAGCAGAATAGGGACTGTTCCCCCTACAAAGGGTCACTTGGCAGATATGGTGTGGTCATGGGAGGAGGAGGATGACTTCCACCTCTCCCCCTGTTAGATTCCCGTTGTGCTGTGACATCACCCATATACGCTGTGTAAAGCATACTTTTTAATTTATTTTGCAAATGCTGCATCCTTTCCGACTTGTAATTCCGTAACATTTCCACCACTGTCTGCTTATACCGGGGGTCTAGTAGCGAAGGTCGTTCTCCTTCAACCTTTTTATACGAGGGTCCCTCAACAGGCACGACAGCAGGAAAGACCCCATTTGCACAAGGTTGGATGCTGAGCTACTCATTTCCCGTTCCTCCTCCTCACACAGAGCAGAATAGGGACTGTTCCCCTACATAGGGTCACTTGGCAGATATGGATTGACACCTGTCCTCAGGGACCCTGATACACACTGACAGAGCAGAATAGAGACTGTTCCCCCTATATAGGGTCACTTGGCAGATATGGATTGACACCTGTCCTAAGGATCCCTGATACACACTGACACAGAGCAGAATAGGGACTGTTCCCCCTACATAGGGTCACTTGGCAGATATGGATTGACACCTATCCTAATGATCCCTGATACACACTGACACAGAGCAGAATAGAGACTGTTCCCCCTACATAGAGACATTTGGCAGATATGGCGTGGTCGTGGGAGGAGGAGGATGACTTTCACCTCTCCCCCTGTTAGATTCCCGTTGTGCTGTCACATTACCCTTATACGCTGTGTAAAGCATACTTTTTAATTTATTTTGCAAATGCTGCATCCTTTCCAACTTGTAATTCGGTAACATTTCCGCCACTGGACACCCAGTACAGGTCGTTCTCCTTCAGCCTCAACAGGCACGAGAGCATGAAAGACCCCATTTGCACAAGGTTGGATGCCGAGCTACTCATTTCCCATTCCTCCTCCTCACACAGAGCAGAATAGGGACTGTGGCCCCTACATAGGGTCACTTGGTAGATATGGATTGACACCTGTCCTCAGGGACCCTGATACACACTGACACAGAGCAGAATAGGGACTGTTCCCCCTACATAGGGTCACTTGTCAGATATGGATGGACACCTGTCCTCAGAGACCATGATACACACTGGAACAGAGCAGAATAGAGACTGTTCCCCCTACATAGGGTCACTTGGCAGATATGGATTGACACCTGTCCTCAGAGACCATGATACACACTGACACAGAGCAGAATAGTACCTGGGGAGCTGGGGGGTGCCGTTGATGTGGAGCAAGACGCAGCAGCAGAAGAGGACTGAGCCAAGGAGGTTATGGAAGAGGATGGAGTAGGAGGAGTAGAGGAGGTGGCAGCAGGCCTGCCTGCCAGTCGTGGCGGTGTCACCAACTCCTCTGCAGAGCCACGCATTCCATGCTTGGCAGCCGTCAGCAGGTTTACCCAATGCGCAGAGTAGGTGATATACCGGCCCTGACCATGCTTTGCAGACCAGGTATCAGTGGTCAGATGGACCCTTGCCCCAACACTGTGTGCCAGACATGCCATTACTTCCTTTTGCACAATCGAGTACAGGTCGGGGATTGCCTTTTGTGCAAAGAAATTTCGGCCGGGTACCTTCCACTGCGGTGTCCCAATAGCTACACGTTTTTGGAACGCCTGAGACTCCACCAGCTTGTATGGTAAAAGCTGGCGGGCTAAGAGTTCAGACAAGCCAGCTGTCAGATGCCGGGCAAGGGGGTGATTTTGTGACATTAGCTTCTTACGCTCAAACATTTCCTTGACAGACACCTGACTGTGGGCAGATGAGCAGGAACTGCTCAATTCGAGAGAGAGTGGCGGATGGTTGAGAGGGGGCAAGGAGGACAGCAGTGGTTGACGTGGCTGAAGATGCTGGACCAGGAGGAGGATGGCGGCTTTGAGTTTGTGTGCTGCTTGTACTCATGTGTTGATCCCATAGGTGTTTGTGATGTGCGATCATGTGCCTTCGCAAAGCAGTTGTACCTAGGTGGGTGTTGGACTTCCCACGACTCAGTTTCTTTTGGCACAGGTTGCAAATGGCATCGCTGTTGTCAGAGGCAGACACAAAAAAAATGCCACACTGCTGAGCTCTGCAATGACGGCATTCTGGTGGTGGCAACAGCATGCGTTTGGCGTGCTGTCTGGCTGACCCCGGGTGCCGATGCATGCTGTCTGACTGTGCCACTAGCTCCTTGCGACGACCTCCCCCTGCTTCCAACTTGTCTCCTCCTCCTCTCTGTCTCCCCATTTGAACTTTCCCTCTGTTCTTCTTCTCTTCTAGCGGGCACCCACGTGACATCCACGGATGCATCGTCATCATCAACCGCTTCACTTGTATCTGACAACTCAGCAAAGGAAGCAGCAGCGGGTACAACATCATCATCACACCGTATGTCCATGTGTGTAATGCTGCCTGACTGAGACATATCCCTGTTATATACATCCTCTGGCAATAATGGTTGAGCATCACTCATTTATTCCAACTGATGTGTAAATAACTCCTCTGACAGATCAAGTGAAGCAGCTGTGGTGCTAGTGTTGGTGGTGGCGGCAGGCGGGTGAGTGGTAACTTGAGAGGTGCCCGAAGCTAAGCTGGAGGAGTATGGTGTGTCAAGGTTCCGAGCGGAAGCTGTAGAAGATTGGATGTCCTGTGTTAGCCAGTCAACTATGTCCTCAGAACTTTTCGAGTTCAGGGTACGTGGCCTCTGAACACTGGGCATTATTCACAGCACCACGACCACGACGGCCCCCTGCGGGGTGGCCTGCCTCTTCCTGTCATTTTTTTTTCGATTAGTGGTACTATGCGTGCAAGCAACTGTGACAACAGATATGAGTGGCACTGTGCACTGGCAGAAGTTGGCAGAGTAGACGCTGTAGGCCTGACACACGTTTGCAGACAACTAACTGCTATTCAATCTATTACAGTCAAAATTGTATTTTTTTTTTAATGTACACTACTGTTACACCAGATATGAGTTGCACTGGTTTGACACTGTGCCCTGGCAGGCCCTGAAACCCAAACGTGTGAAGGAAACTGACTGCTATTATATTACAGTCAAAAAAGTTTTTTTTTTTTCTTTAAATGCAAGCTATTGTGACACCAGATATGAGTTGTGGCACTGGGCAAGTGGGCACAGTATACACTGTGAGTCTGACACACACACTGGCAGGCAGGCAACTGCAATTAGATTACACAGGAAAAAAAAAAAAAAAGCAGACTGATGTTCTAGCCCTAAAAAGGGCTTTTTCGGGTGCTGTCCTCACAGCAGAGATCAGATGAGTCCTTCAGGACTGTAGTGGACACTGAATACACTAGCCTAGCTATCGATTTCCCTATTAAATCAGCAGCAGCTACACTGTCCGTCCTCTCACTAAGAATGCAGCTTCCGAATTAATCTAAAATGGATGCTGTCCAGGAGGTGGGAGGGTCTGGGAGGGAGGGTCTGCTGCTGATTGGCTGGAATGTGTCTGCTGACTGTGAGGTACAGGGTCAAAGTTTACTCAATGAAGATGAATATGGGGCGGACCGAACATTGCATATGTTCGCCCGCCATGGCAAACGCGAACAAGCTATGTTCGCCAGGAGCTATTCTAATGACAATATCTAAAAAATAAAAATAAAAATAAAAATCTGCCCTAAAAGCACCAGGGGAAAAGCTCCTACAATACAAAAAAAAAAGGAAAACAAACTCACATATTTTATTAGGTTTTGATTGAGTGTCTGTGTAGACTCATTCTGAGCTTAAGGCCAGGTTCTCCAATGTAGCAACCTTTTCACACACTGTAGACTGTATCTTGTACACGGTATTCGCAGACGAATACAATCCCTCAATGTTGTATGATTTGTTATTGTGTCTGACTGTGTTATTGCCACAAATATGAAGAGACAGTTTAAAGAGTGATTTGTTGCTTCGTACACTGCCATTCAGTGTGAGCTCCTGTTCTGTGGTCAATTTGCTGCGGACATATCTCTGTCTCAGGTTAGGCAGTTGTTTGAATGCTAGTATGGGGGGTTGAGTGTCGGATCCTCTGAAATTAATGGTTGCAGTTCTTTAATATTTTACATACTCCTTCTAGAGTTGGGTTATAAGTAACACACATACACAGTTACAGTCACACACAGTTACATAGTTACATAGCTGAAAAGAGACTTGCGCCCATCAAGTTCAGCCTTCCTCACATATGATTTTGCGGTTGATCCAAAAGAAGGCAAAAAACCCAGTCTGAAGCACTTCCAATTTTGCAACAAATTAGGAAAATGCCTTCTTTTTTTTGTAAATATCATTTTTAGTACATGTATTTGCATTGTTAAACATGAGATTATTTTCATATAATAGGGTAAATCAAGAATGGAAAGAAAAAGTGGGTCACATAGGGCCCGGAGTCATTTAAAATTCACCGAGACACGCAGGTACGTTGTTTTTGGTAACATGGACAGTAAATAGAGGATTGTGGCATCTAAAACAATAGTTTTAAGGTTGGTCATGTACGGTTTTGACAGCCTATGCATGGTTCGTAGTGCGCCGTAGAGAGTTCCCCGTGTTGGTGCGTTTTTAATGTTTGTTTCTCTGTCCTTCTTAGTTTATCCTATGGTAGGGGGGTTGTTATGTAAGTGTAGTAGTCCCACTATGGATTGGGTTAGCCAACCCCATTGGTTTAGAGTAATAGACAGCGTGTGTTCTAGGGACTTGAGGGTCTCAGTGTTTCAGCGGTACGTCCAGTATGTAGGGCTTTCACATTTTGGTTCATGTACCTGCCCGAAAGACTTTCGTCAAGTGGGGAGTTGTCGAGCACTTTCCGTATTTAATCGTAGGTTTGATGCTATGTAGTGCCCTGTGTGTCGGTACAAGTTGTGGTGTGTTTTGTGCTGGTGGAAGGCTCTCTCGTCACGGTGGAAAAGAGAAGGGCATTTGTGTTAAATGGGGCACGTAGGTCTCGGTACATGCGTATAGTGGAGCTGATGGGAGCGTCAGCTGGGATATGGGCTAGGTCGCTTTTCGGGTGGCCTTAGTTGATCGGTGCCAATGTTGTTCGGTCTGCTGCGTGTGGTAGGTTGCTGCTTTTTATTTCAGGTGTCCCTGCGTGCTATGTGGGCTAATAACAGTTGTTGTAAATGTGAGCATGTCTTTGTGCACATGGAGCCAGGTATGATCTAATTATTTGTCTTGTGTGGTTTGTGGCCGCTGTGATGTTGGTTCCCCTGACTTGGGGAGCATTCTCCTTAGGCCTTGGGGTACTCTGGTCCTATCTCTTATGTTCGCTCAAGATAGAGAGCGTTTCAGGGGGGGAGGGAGGTGGAGAGAGGGGAGGTAGTTGATGGTAAGGGATAGAAGGTGGCCTTGGTAGGGGGGTTGTAAGCCTGTAGTGTCGTTGTTCCTGAGCTTCAGTGTAAAGGCATCTTTAGCGGTCTTGAGTAGCCAGTGGGTCCAGGTCTCTGTGTAGGTTGTGGGGGTGGCAGTGGTGGTCATGGTCTATTGCCCCGAGTTCCTCCATTTGGGTGAACCATGTCTTAAGTGGAGGCACTGTCTTTTGCTTCCAGAACTGAGGAAGAACTTGCTTAGCTATGTCTAGGATTCTAATGGACTTCTTGTATTTAGACCTAGGAATAGCTGTGTGGTGAAGTAGCATTGCTGCCGGTTCCAGGGGGGTGGTGCGTTGGAGAATTTTTTTAGCATGTCATGTATTCCCTCCCAGTATGGTCTACTTACCTCGCATTCCCACCAGATGTGTATCATGGTTCTTACCTCCCTTTCACATGTCCAGCACAGTTCAGAGTGTTCCGGGTTAATATTGTGGAGGAGATATGGTGTGCGGTACCAGTTAGTCAATAGTTTGAAAGCTGTCTCCTGAGTTCTACTGTAGACCGAGCAATGTTGTGTGAAATAGCATATTTGTTCCCACTCCATGTCAGTGAACGTCTTGTTCAGGGCCGTTTCCCATTTTCCCATAAAGAGGGGCTTTTCTATGGGGGTCTCAACCTGGAGCATAGAGTAGAGGAAGGATATTCCCTCTGGTAGGGGGTCTGGTGCCTGCATATTGTTTTGAATGTAGTGCGGTCTCTAGTGAGTGCAATTCCTTGTGGCAGGGTGTGGACAGAGTTAACAAGTTGCGTATGTTTGAAGTGGTGTAGGAGGGTGAGCGCGACCTCCCCAAGCATGTCTGTCAGCGGTTTGCATTTGCCATTTGTGAGTATGTGGTGTAGGCGAGGGGAAGGGGTTGGTAGGATGCCTTTGAATGCCTTTGGGGCCCGTCCAGGTGGGAAGTCAGTGTTGTGGATCAGCTGCATTAGATGGGAGGGGTATGGCGTCAGGCTGTTCGTCACTAAGATCTTCCCCTACACTCTCAGATTGTGTCTAGTGTACGGGGACGTCTTTCAAGGCCCGCCAGGGCAGTACAGAGACCTTTAACTGCAGACTTTCAGCTTTAATTTGAGGGTATTTACATCCAAATCAGGCGAACGGTGTAGGAATTACAACAGTTTGTATATGTGCCTCCCACATTTTAAGGGACCAAAAGTAATGAGACAGATTAACAGTCATAAATCAAACTCACTTTTTAACACATGGTTGCAAATCCTTTGCAGTCAATTACAGCCTGAAGTCTGGAATGCATAGACATCACCAGACGCTGGGTTTCATCCCTGGTGATGCTCTGCCAGGCCTCTACTGCAACTGTCTTCAGTTCCTGCTTGTTCTTGGGGCATTTTCCCTTCAGTTTTGTCTTCATCAAGTGAAATGCATGCTCAATCGGATTCAGGTCAGGTGATTCACTTGGCCATTGCATAACATTCCACTCCTTTCCCTTAAAAAACTCTTTGGTTGCTTTTGCAGTATGCTTCGGGTTATTGTCCATCTGCACTGTGAAGCGCCATCCAATGAGTTCTGAAGCATTTGGCTGAATATGAGCAGATAATATTGCTCGAAACACTTCAGAATTCATCCTGCTGCTTTTGTCAGCATTCACATCATCAATAAATACAAGAGAACTAGTTCCATTGGCAGCCATACATGCCCACGCCATGACACTACCATCACCATGCTTCACTGATGAGGTGGTATGCTTTGGATCATGAGCAGTTCCTTTCCTTCTCCATACTCTTCTCTTCCCATGACTCTGGTACAAGTTGATCTTGGTCTCATCTGTCCATAGGATGTTGTTCCAGAACTGTGAAGGCTTTTTTAGATTTTGTTTGGCAAACTCTAATTCGGCCTTCCTGTTTTTGAGGCTCACCAATGGTTTACATCTTGTGGTGAACCCTCTGTATTCACTCTGGTGAAGTCTTCTCTTGATTGTTGACTTTGACACACATAGACCTACCTCCTGGACAGTGTTCTTGATCTTGCCAACTGTTGTGAAGGGTGTTTTCTTCACCAGGGAAAGAATTCTTCGGTCATCCACCACAGTTGTTTTCCGTGGTCTTCTGGGTCTTTTGGTGTTGCTGAGCTCACCGGTGCGTTCTCTTTTTAAGGATGTTCCAAACAGTTGATTTGGCCACACCTAATGTTTTTGCTATCTCTCTGATGGGTTTGTTTTGTTTTTTCAGCCTAATGATGGCTTGCTTCACTGATAGTGGCAGCTCTTTGGATCTCATATTGAGAGTTGACAGCAACAGATTCCAAATGCAAATAGCACACTTGAAATTAACTCTGGACCTTTTATCTCCTCCTTGTAAATGGGATAATGAGGGAATAACACACACCTGACCATGGAACAGCCAAGCAGCCAATTGTCCCATTACTTTTGGTCCCTTAAAAAGTAGGAGGCACATATACAAACTGTTGTAATTACTACACCGTTCACCTGATTTGGATGTAAAGACCCTCAAATTAAAGTTGAAAGTCTGCATTTAAAGCACATCTTGTTCATTTCATTTAAAATCCAAAAAGATTAGAATTGTGTTGATGACCCAATATTTATGGATTTGACTGTATGTGTGGGTGT
The DNA here is from genome assembly GCF_036172605.1 of Pelobates fuscus. Taxonomy (NCBI): domain Eukaryota; kingdom Metazoa; phylum Chordata; class Amphibia; order Anura; family Pelobatidae; genus Pelobates; species Pelobates fuscus. The sequence goes on from NC_086318.1 coordinate 253,711,175, forward strand.
GACCAGTCCCTCATATCTCTTTGGGATGTCGTCAGCACAGTGGCAAAATTTTCTTGGAAGAGGTCACCGCTTTTTTTGGTCAGCCAGGTTCCCAGGTACCGAATCTTGTGATTGGTCTATTGGAATTCGCTGTATGGGGTTGAGTCGGCTTCCCGGCACACTGACATTCAGGATGTATGATTTGGAATAGTTTATATTCAAGTTGAAGTTGTCTCCAAATTCCTTGAATGCTTTTAGGATATTGGGAAGGGATATTTCCGGTTTGGGGGATGAAGAAGAGGAGGTCGTCCGTGAACGCTGCTACTTTGTGGTGGACTGGGTCGGTCGTGATCCCGGTGATATCCATGCAAGGATGAACAGCAGAGGGGACAGGGGACATCCCTGTCTGGTGCCGTTGCGGATAGTGAATGCCCCATTGACTAGGACGTGAGGCGTTGGCTCATGGTATAGGGCTTCCATCCATCTTTGCAAGTGAGGTCCCAGTCCTATGTGAGCCAGGGTTTCAAAGAGATATGTTCAGCAGAACCTGTCGAAGGACTTCTCCGCATCCGTAGATAGCAGAAGAAGGCCCCCGGCTCTCCCCTTCCCGCCGTGCATGAGGGTGAGTTGCCGAATGGTGTTGTCTCTAGCCTCGCGTCCCACCATGAACCCCACCTGGTCCGAGTGGACCAGCGAGGGGATGTGCGTCCGGAGCCGGGTCGCCAGGATCTTGCCTAGTTGTTTGATGTCGCAATTAATGAGTGAGATTGGTCTGTAGTTCCCGCAGTGCCCTCCGTCATTGCCCTCTTTAGGGATGATGGTGATATGAGCCGTCAGACCTTGTTTGGGTATGCGTTGGCCATCCCTCACTGCATTGAAGGATTCCAACAGTGGCAGGTAGAGACTATCAGTGAAGGTTTTGTGGTACTTCAGCGTTAGTCTGTTTGGGCTTTTGCCTGGTTTGGTTTCTTTAATTGCGAGTGCCAGTTCTTCTAATGTGATCGGTTCATCTAAGAGTGTTGAGATATCCCTATCTATGGTCGACAGTGGGTGTGCTGTGAGGTATGACTGTAGTAAGTCGTGGAGTCGTGTTTTTGCCGTCTTAGTTTTTGGTTGTGGCAGTGAGCATAGGTCCGAGTAGTAGGTACATATCGCTGCAAGAATTTGGGTCGGGAGGCGGTGTAGGGTCCCGCGTTTATCTATAATTCTATCGATGTATGTCAGCTGTCTCTTTTTAGACAGCATTGTAGCTAGGCGTTTGCCACTCTTATTTCCATGTAGGGAGAAGAAGGCTTTGTGTCTAACCACGTCCCTATGAAACTTAGAGTGAAGCAGTGAGGTCTTGTCTTAGTTGTAAGAGTCGGGTTTGATGAGTGTGATGTTGCGTGCATTTGTTGAGGTCCCCCACGTTTTGGATGTCGGAGTTTGGTCAGTTGGGCTTCAGATTGTCTCTTGAGTATGACCCCTTGCTGTATGAAGTGGCCACTTACTATGCTTTTATGGGCCTCCCACCTGCTCGTCGGGGATGTTTGCTCTGAGGAGTTGTCTGCAAAGTAGTCCTTGAGCTTCTCCCCTATGTGAGTCGTTAAGTCCACTCTTGACAGCAAGTAGTCGTTGAGTCTCCATTTTGAGATTGTGGGTCGAAATAGTGGGGATTTGAGTTTGAGCGTTACAGGAGTGTGGTCGACCACGTCACCACCCCAATGACCGCATCAGTCACTAGGGGGAGGTTATATTGCGTGGTGTAGAAGTAGTCTAATCGGGTGTAGGATTTATGCGGGTGGGAAAAGAAGGTGTCTGCATAGGAGGGACTTAAGAGAGTTTAGTTGTTGGGTTGGGATAAGGGATGTGCCCGTGGAGCAGTCCCATGTTGGGTCCAGTGCACCGTTAAAATCTCCATCAAGTATCAGGACCCCTTCCGTGAAGTTGTGTGGTTTGCACAGTGTGCGGAGGAGGAAGCGATGTTGCTGTCTGTTGGGGGCGTATAGTTGACCTGCGATCTTGCCCTTAAGGAACAGGAATCTACCCTCGTTGTCCAATAAGCACCCGCTTGTTCAACAGTATAGCGGTTCCCCTGGATTTCCCCCTGTGGTAGTCACTGTAGTACCCCTGCGGGAAGTGGTGGTTTGAAAGCTTAGGTCTGTCTCCCTTCCTGAAATGCATCTCCTGAATCATGACTCATGAATCATTGCTATTTGGCATGGAAGTCCTGTAAGGCCTCTGAGTGTTTCACTGGTTTATTAAGTCCCTGAGCATTAATAGTAAGGATAGTGAGATGGTCCGGGGTCTGTGCCATGTTTCTTAGTTTGGGCAGTTAAGGAGTGGTCCCTAAAGGCTTCTCTGTACGTCCGTGTCTGTGGGGGGAAGAAGAAGAAGTTGGGGTGTCTGGTGTTAGGGGGGGCAGGAGCGGGGTCGGGAGGGGCGTCGGGAGGTTTGAGTTTGCGGGGGGGATGTCGGTGGAAGTTGGAGGTTTGAGAGTCCTTCAGGAAGCATGTCACTGTAATGTGACGGCTGGATGTAGGCGTCGGGGAGCGTTGATGCACAGTACCACCAGTGGTCCGTGTGGCCCGCTCACCTTCCTATAGATGCCTTATCCTATGGGGTTTTGGAAGGAGGCCTAGGTCCTCCGTGCGGCCAGTGTCTGCATCTGGTCCGTAACTATTGGAGCTCTCAGGAGTCCCAAAGACCATCGCACACCCGTGTCGTCCCCTTGTGGCTCCAATGCGTTGTCTTAGGTGTGTTAAGGTAATCCTCGCCTCCAAGTAGTGTGGCCCTGAGGCCTGCATGGTTATATAACATTTGCATATTTGTGATATCATCATCATTCAACAGTACATTATGCATTAAGAAACAGGTGTTTTGGCAACACAACAATTTAAATTGTAACAAAACCAGAACTATAGTAGATGGGGGTAGCAGATATTAAACATAGTACATTTTGTGTCGTGTCCCCTTTTTAACCAACGTGTCCGGAGCGTGTTATCCTGATTCCCGAAGTGGGCTGTGTTAACAAGGTCCATAGGCCATAGGTCTATCAAGTGCATAGCATTTCACCTGTCGTGTGTGCCGAGTGACCTTTCAGGACCTCTAGGTCTACCTCCCAGGTTCAAACAAGTGTGTGTGGTCCTCCTCAATACCTCTGTAGTGTCGATGTGGTTATAGCTCCCGTTTGCATGTCACCTGCCCGGCTATCTCTCCCCACCCGCAAGGTTTCACGGTGTGGGCCCTCTCCCTCCCTGGGGGTGGGTGACTTACACGTGTTCCCGCTGTTCAGCCCTCTACATGCGGGTTTCATCGTTGACCCGACTCCCCCCGCCTTCACCCCCTGCCTGCTCCCTGAGCGTTCGTCATAGGTCGGGCGGGTCCCGGCTGCGAGGCCCAGCCAGCGCCTCACATGGATACACCCGATGGCCGGGTGGCTTGCATTCGGGACCTCCAAGTTGGTTGGTTCATCCCCGGGAAGAAGGTGTAGAATGCCATTGGGTCGGGCCAGGCCATGCCATGTGTATCAGTGGTAGTTGTAGTTCCCATAGGAGATCTTCCAGGTCTCCTTCTCTTGTCACTGTGAATGGGCCATTGGTGGTGGTGGCCTGCAGTCCAGTGGGGAAGTTCCAGCGGTATCAGACTTTATTGACTTGTAGTGCCCGTGTAAGAGGGTGCATAGCTTGTTGGTACACCAGCGTTGCCAGTGACAGGTCCAGATACAATTGTAATTCCACTCCATTATTAAGGACTTGCTTAACGTAAGATATCCTCTTTCATTTGAAAGTGTGCTAGGCAACAGGTGATGTCACTTGGGGGGCGTCTGGCGGGCCTCTCGGCCTGAGAGCCCTGTGCGTCCTGATGAACTCTATGGGTGTAGTCGTCGGCCGGCCTAGGAGTTTATTGAATAATTCCCAGAGGGTATCACATAGCAGGGTGGCCTGTTCAACTTCCTCCGGCATACCCCTGATCCTGATGTTTTGCCGCCTCCAGCAGTTATGCAGGTCCTCCATGTGCAGTGACATCTGGCGGAGTTGGGCCAAATGTTGTTGCAGCATGTCTGTGTTCGCGGTCTGCGCCGATGCCATGTAGTCGCAGTCTGCTTCCAGTTGGGACCCTTTGGGCTGTATGCCCTATATGTCCTCCCTGGGAGCGTGTAGTTCCCCCGTAAAGGATTTGTGGAGTGTGGCATTCGCCTCTTTCAAGTCCACTTTAGTCGGGAAGTTGCTGATCAGTTCCACCGAGTCCGGCTGTGTCACCTGGGGAGCAGAGGTATGTGAGGCCTTGCTGAGTAGATTCTCTTGCAGTGAAGGAGGGCGGGAGAGGCCCAAGGCCTCCGAGTCATTCTAGGCCTGGGATGTCTGCTCAGCGCATGGCGGATGGCTGGTAGCCCCTTGGGGTGCCTGCAGGCTGGCTAGCTTGCGATGACCTGTGTGTCTTGCCCATGTTAGCAGTCTAGTGTGCTGGTTTGGCGAGGATTAGTGATGAGCCTGCGGGGAGCTCCCGGTTTACCCCGCCATCTTTCCCGGCATCCAAGCCACGCCAGGAAAGTTCCTTCTTGACCCCAAAATAGCAGTCAAATATCTCATTGGATCAATCAGCTATTAACCCACTAATTAGAAATTATATCCCTGGTATGTTTTTGCAAGTATTCATCCAATCACAGTTAAAACATCTGTAAGGACTCAGAAAAAACAACCTATTTAGGCTGAGAATTCCCTATCCTTATTGCTCTTACTGTAAAATAACCTTTTCTTTGCCTTAGAAGAAATCTCCTTTCTTCCAGCCTAAATGCGTGACCTCATGTCCTATGTATAGCCCTGTTTATGAATAGATTTCCATATAATGGTTTGTATTGGCCCCGAATATATTTGTATAATGTTATCATATCCCCTCCGAGGCTCAGTTTTTCCAAACTAAAGAGATTTCAATTTTTTAACCTTTCTTTGCAACTAAAATGCTCTATTCCTTTTATCAATTGTGTAGCTCGCCTCTGCACTTTTCCTAGTGCCGTGATATCCTTCTTTAGAACAGGTGCCCAAAATTGCACAGCATATTCAAGGTGTGGTCTTACCAGCAATTAATAAAGAGGCAAAATTATATTTTTATCTCGATAATTTATGCCCCTCTTTATACATGACAAAACCTTACTAGTCTTAACAACTGCAGGTTGACATTGCATATTTCTGCCTAATTTGTTGTCTATAACAATTCCCAATTCCCTTCTTGTTTGTGGTTATCCCTAATTCACTACTATTTAGGGTGTAAGTTGCTTGTGCATTCTTGACCCCGAAGTGCATGCATTTCTCTACATTAAATTTCATCTGCCATTTTAGTGCCCAGTCCCCCGGTCTATCCAAATCCCTCTGCAGCATAGCAATATCCTGCTCACATTGTATTATTTTACAAAGTTTTGTGTCATCTTCAATGCCTATTTTGAGATCATTTAGAAATATGTTAAATAAAAGCGTTCCCAAAACAGAACGCTGAGGGACACCACTTACCACTTTTATCCAGTCTGAAAATTTACCATTAATGACAACTCATTGTACTCTATCGTTAAGCCAATGTTCTACGCAAGAACAAGAATATTCATCTAGACCAATTTCTTTTAGTTTAAAGACTAACCTATTTGTGAGGAAATGTATCAAATGCCCTTGCCAAATCCAGGTAGATCACATCCACTGCAACACCCTGATCTATACTTCTACTTACTTCTTTGTAGAATGCAATTACCGTATATACTCGAGTATAAGTCGAGTATTTCAGCACATTTTTTGTGCTGAAAAAACCCAACTCGACTTATACTCAAGTTAATGTCTGTATTATGGCAATTTACATTGCCATAATACAGACTGGGGGCTGTGTAGGAGGGGGGCTGTCAGAGAGCGTTTACTTACCTCTCCTGCAGCTCCTGTCAGCTCCCTCCTCCTCCGCGCGGGTCCAGTCAGCTCCCCTGTCAGCTCCCAGTGTAAGTCTCGTGAGAGCCGCGTGGTAGTGCGGCTGCGAGACTTACACTGGGAGCTGACAGGGGAGCTGACAGGACCGGCACGAGAAGGAGGGAGCTGACAGGAGCTGCAGGAGAGGTAAGTAAACGCTCTCTGCCAGCCCCCTCCACTGAACTGCCAATGCCACTGGACTACCAGGGAGTGAGAACCTCCCTCCCTGCCATGTATCAAGCAGGGATGGGAGACGATAAAAAGCAAAATAATAATAAAATAAAATATTAAAAATAATAATAAAAAATAATAATAATAATAAATAATAATAAATAATAATATAACAAAAAAATTTAAATAATTTAAAAAATATATAATAAAAATTCCCACCGCTCACCAAGGCTCTGCAACACATACACAAACACACACCACACACCGCACTCTCACACACACACACCGCACTCACACACACACACACCGCACTCACACACACACACACCGCACTCACACACACACACACCGCACTCACACACACACACACCGCACTCACACACACACACACCGCACTCACACACACACACACCGCACTCACACACACACACCGCACTCACACACACACACCGCACTCACACACACACACCGCACTCACACACACACACCGCACTCACACACACCACACTCATATACACACACTGTAAATAAATATTCAATTCATATAATTTTTTTTAGGATCTAATTTTATTTAGAAATTTACCAGTAGCTGCTGCATTTCCCACCCTAGTCTTATACTCGAGTCAATACGTTTTCCCAGTTTTTGGGGTAAAATTAGGGGCCTCGGCTTATATTCGGGTTGGCTTATACTCGAGTATATACGGTAGGTTAGTTTGACATGACCTATGTTTCATAAAACCATGCTGATTATTGCTAATAACAATGTTCTCAATTAATTCCTGAATATTATCCCTTAATAGCCCTTCAAATATTTTCCCAGTCACAGAAGTTAAGCTCACAGGTCTATAATTTCCAGGCAAGGATTTTAAACCCTTTTTAAATATAGGAATGACATCTGCCTTCCTCCAATCCTCTGGTACAACACCTGAAACAAAATAATCTTGAAAGATTACATACAGAGGTTCACTTATTTCCCCACTTAGCTCCATAAGTACTCATGAATACCATCAGGCCCCGGTGCTTTATTTACATAGCACCTTGTCTCGAGTCATCCAATCACAAGTTATCTGCATGTTTTTTGCAGCAATCATTTGCATATCTCTTGGCATAGGATCCTCATTAATATATACTAAAGAAAAATAGTTATTTAAAATTTCAGCTCTTTCCTGGTCATCATTAACTAACAGACCTATCTGTTTCCAGCATACCTACACTTTAATGTTTTGTTTTTTATAGAATTTATGTACTTGAAAAAAAAATTGGGGTTGGTTTTGCATTCTTTGGCCATCAATTTCTCATTTTCTAGTTTAGCCACTTTAATTGCCTTTTTGCAAGCATTATTGGATGCCTCTGATTTGTCCGATTTTAATGCTTTAAATGCCCTTTTCTTATTTTTTTATTTTTTATTTATAATTCTTTATTTCAGAAGATATTTAAATAGTTACAAGTACAAAACATTAAACCTGTTATATTTGTAATTACACAGTATGGACAATAAAATATGATCATTCTGGGGGGCGGAGCCAGCTAGGGAACTGGTCGGTCGCATAATCCTGAGCTCCGTATCTCATCCAGAAAAATTGCACCCTAAAAGGTGGAGAAGACCCTCAACCTTGAACAACCCTCTTACCGGTGGTACACTGAGGTGTCATGGGCAAAACAACTAAAAAAACCATGACAGATAAAGTCCCCACGAGCCGAGATATCGCAGATATGTTCCGCGGCACGGCCAAGGCCGCATGGGACAAAATGGCGTCGGCGGACGACCTATACTCCTACTCCTTGGATGATTTTACTGCCGACCTGGACATAGGAGCCACGGCTAACAAACCATCGGAGCCTGCCAAGGCCACCTCGAAGCCGGGAGACCCGGTAACGGCGGACCTGCTCCAACATATGCTGAGCGAGCTGAGGAAACAAATCGCGGCCGATATGGCCCACTACAAAACGGCCATAGACGCGGTAAGCTCTAAAACCACCAAGCTGGAAGAAATCACCGGAGCCCAAGATACAAGGCTAACAGCGGTGGAACAACAAGTTGCCGACCTCCAGCGCAACCTAAAAGCCTCCGCCGCAGGGGGCACAATTTGAAAATCAGGGGCATCCCTGACTCAGTGGGGACCGTAGAGGCACCACATTTCCTTAGACGCCTTTTAAATACCGTCCTGCCGCCCAAACAAGCGAAGGCCGTACAGCTTGACGGTATGTTCCAGCTCCCAAAACCTCTCAGAGCCCTTGACACCGCATCCATGGATCTAATAGTTAGATTCCAATCGCTCCAACACAAGGCATTGACCCTTACGGCGCTCCGAGGGAAAACACCTCTGATCTTTGAAGGATCTACGCTGTCCATTTTCCCGGACCTAACCAGGACCACCCTTGCATGGAGAAAGGGGATGCAGCCGAGCCTACAGCACCTGAGAAACAAGAATATACCGTATAAGTGGGGATCCCCAAGAGCGGTCACCTTCTCCCACGGTGGGACCACACACAGAGTAACCAGCGCCCAGGAGCTCGACTCACTACTTACCACCCTGGGCATACTGACACCGCCACGCCAGGGAGGACGAAGCCTGTCGCAATTGAACCCAGCCGACGTCCCAGAGTTCACGCCCAGCCATGCACGGAAAGCGCATGGACCCGCTGTGCCACCATGAAGGACATACCCTGAGGGTGATAAACACTGCACCATTTACCCCCTCCTGGGGAAGGACTACCCACCACCACACTGACATTCCTGGAAGCAAGACACACCATGCACAAACCCGACCTACACCCTAGCACTCGCACCATACACACGACTCCCAAGCTGCGACTAGACATGTTTCATACCTCACCGGACACTATGTACATACGAAACACAAAGGGCCTAACCTGTGAGACTGGACCTGCAAGGGAGCAATGGGCTCAATTTTACGACCCCCCCCCCCCCCCTCACCCCCACGACAGACCTGACATGCATCACTAGGATACCACAGCACTGGGGATAACTCCCTCTTAGTGGCACACATACATGAAACCAATAGACAGCCGACAACAAGGTTGCCACTGAGACCACTCGAATTTTTACTCTGTCTGTACCTCATCTTTTCAAAAAAAAAATTCACAATGCATAATATTTTTTTTGATGTTTATACCACATATGTTTGCATCTTATACATGTTCAGTTCGTATTTTCCATGTGTTAAATGAGCATTGTGAAACAAAAATAAAGAATTAAAAAAAAAAAAATATGAACATCATTCTAATTGATGATTCTTAGTTATTAAATCTATTGGATGATTTTACCTGGATGCAAGGATATTCCTTTCATACTTCATTCATTCAGAAGAAAAATACAGAAAAAAAAGGCACATTTCCCTTCGGGTTCTCGATAACCATATCGTGATATAGTTTAGGGGGAGAGAGTTCCAAGTTAATTCAGTTTATGTTTGAGAATCCTTACACTGTGTCCAGGGATGCCAGATTTGTCTATACTTATCTATTTCCCCCTTCGATGCATAGAATCCATATTCCATTCTGCATTGAAATTCTAATTGATTTTGTACTTCCACCGAGTTTGGTGGTTCTATTTTTTTTCCCATTGTCTTGCTATGCAGATCTTAGTGGCCATTAGAATATGGAAAATTACGTTTTTCTGTATTTTGTTACCAATAGGAATATCAATATTAAACAAAAAACATTTGTGGAGAAATAGTATGAATATTTAAGAGCAGATTTTTTTTTAGATTACATAAGCTTGTTTTTAATACGTTCAGCAGTATGCAGTCCCACCAAATATGATAAATAGCACTTATAGCTGAAAGACATCTCCAACAAAGATTTGAATTTGATTTAGAAATTCTATGCATTCGTTGGGGAGCCAGATTTGTTTATAGTGTAGTTCATCAAATGTTATGCAATATATATTGCGTGTGACGAGAGCTATTCCAGTAATCCATTCCTCCAGGGAGAAGGAACTATTCAGATAGTTTTCCCATTTAAGAATAGGGGCATATTTAGTTGTAGTTTCCATACTATTTAATAATTTAATTAACCTAGATACCCTTTTCCTTGAAGTTAATATAAAATCTTCAAGAATGTGATTTGGTAAAATAGATCTAGATAAGAGAAAACACTTTAATCTAAGTAAATAATTCATTATTTGATAATCAGAATTGGGTCTGTAGTTGTGAGAAGGGGATTATTTTATATTGATTAACTATGTCTGCTAAGTAAATTAAATCTTTCTGAATCCATAGGGTAAGATTTAAATCAACAATGTAGTATTGTAAGGCCTCTAGTGGTGTCTTTAAAAGCAGATTATTAGTTATGCCAATGTTTCTCTTTATTTTTTTTATAGTAATCAAGGAGTCCGTTATAATGGGGTTAGAGATTTTACAGAGATTAAGATGTGTTACGTCAGGCCATGTGATATTAGGAGGAAAGTATGGTAGACAGTCTAGGCTCTCCATTTCAAACCAGGTCATACCAGAATGGTCTGATAGTACATGTCTAAGCATAATGCTTAATGTAAGGTAGTCAGGTCTGGAAAGGATTCCCTTCCATTATTCTTTTGTTATATTAGAATTTTATTTTATATTCTAGGTCTCTGCCCCATCCATATAAAATCAGATTTTTTATATTTCTGCAGTGTAGTTGAATTAACTCTAAGAGGGATGGATCTGAATAGATAAAGTATTTTTGGTACTTTATTGTAGTGATTCTTCCTAGCCATTATATTTCTAATCCTTTCCATTTGATCAGCAACTCCTTGATTAATTTCAACTGATCTGTATGATTTTGTTCAAGTAAGGCTTTAAAATCAAAGCTCCATTTAACTAATCTATAAACTTTGCATATTTTTAATCTCGTTTTACTTCTCTACTAAGCCACATTTCAATTTGTTTCTTTAATATTTATTTCCCAATGGTATATACTGAGAAATTTAACTTTTCTATTGTTTGTTTGAACAGTCACACACAGAGGCAGACACAGTCACACATACAGTTACCGCTGTCCATTATGGTCTGGAGTGGAGACAGTTAAAGCTCCTGGAGTCTGGATATGGGGAAGCAGGGACTCCTTCCTGCTTCCCCCTTCCTGTGCATCAGTTACCCCTGACCGGTGTTTTTTCAAAATCCCCTACCTCGTGATAATCCCTACCCTCGTCACTACCGGTGAGGGGAATTAGCTGGAGCCTGTGCTGCACATGCATGCCAGCACCCCTGCTACTCTTCCAGAGCAAGGTCCTGGAAGGTAAGTAAAGCTAGCTTTACACTTTCATTATAGTTAGTGCATTCACTAAGCTTAGGAACACAGGACATTTAGGGTTATGTGAGTGTTCAAATTAGGGTTAGGTAAACTATTTTAACATCTCTCACATCTTATTCTAACCCTGACCCTTGGGGTAAGGGTTAAATAAAAGTGTGACATAAATCACAATTTAAAGATATTCCCCTAGTGTAGATAATACAACCACCTAAATCTAACACTAAATTGAACCCTAACATTAATATCTTCTGGGCGCTTTAGCTCCAAATCTGCCATCATATGACCACGCCCCTGTCGCACAGTAAGCCATGCCTCGCCGAAATGTTTTTCATTTTTTTTTTTTAAATCCTGTGTGGAAAATAATGACGTCCTTCACACAGGTAGCCAGAACTGTTTGAGCTGTGGTCGCACACGTCTTTATACATTTGGCCCTGCATTTGAGGGAGCACAAGAGGGGGCACAGCATGATGTAGGGGGACCAGCCCTCCACCCCCCCCCCCCCCCCACCACCACCATCCCCAGCAATGCCACTGCTTTTGTGTGTCAGTTACAAACATCAATGTGCATCAGACTCATGTTTTCTTTCAGTTTATTCTGCTTAAAGTAACTGATATAATAAAACAACAAAGGATGTTACAGGATGATGGATTTTCATCAGCAGATGTTATTTGCCTTAAGGAGAGGAGAGGAGAGTCTTTAAAGAGAACAGACAGAAAACAACCTCATTGTCCTTTGTCCACTATTCTATATAGCTGTGACCATAATGACATCAGACATTTTAGCTAAAACTCTGGCTACTTAAGGACACATAACGTACTCCGGACCCTCAATTATACACCTACATTCCAGATATTCCAAGGTACAGCATAGCAAATTGCCATCTGTTCTTTTAAACTCATTAAACATCCATTCTTAATATGACTATAAATAAGAACATTGAATATGTAATATTCTACAGTCTTTCATTAAAGATAAATCACATCACTGAGGTACATTAAAAATTATTGTCTGCTCTGATTCTATATTTCTGTTTTGGCTCTCTAATTAGGTGAGTTAGGCGGCCACAGAAGGTTTTTCCCTGACTGGTGCATCGCTCCCGCCTACCTCAACTCCATTCTGCAGCTCCACCGTGTGCTGCGTTGCAGACCATGAAGTATTTATACTGTGAGCTCCAGCCATGCAGAGCATTGTCACAGATTACCATGGCAACATCTGACACTTCAAGTGCTGGAGCTCGTGAGACAACTACTTATTGGTCTGCAACTCTGCACCTGGTGGAGCTGTAGACCAGATAATTAGACCACCAGGAAGTTCACTGGACCCCAATGCAGATCACTGAACCATGATTAATTACTGCCCTCCCCCCATCCCAGGAAGGGGGGCAAATGTATAAAATAAAAATATATTATAGTGTTAGAAGTTTGGTCACTGAAACACAGCCTCCCCGCACCAACCTTTCTTAACATTTTAACCACTACTAATCCTGTCACACTCCCTCCATTCAGCCATGCCACACTCAAGCCATCATTACCTCCCTCTCCCCCAATCTGGTCACACTCACCTTTTGTCACACTGTCAAACTCGCCTCCAACCCCTTCACATTTATCCTCCATCACTGTCAGAATTAGCCCCTTTAACCTGCCATACTTAACCTACCACATTAGCCCCTCAAATCCTGTCACACTCATCCCCTCAACTATACCACACTCACCCTGTCACATAAACCCTCTCAATCGTGTCACACTGACCTTCCCTCACAACATCCTCCAACATTGCCACATTCACCTCCAACCCTGTCACACACACCCCTCACTCTGCCACACTCACCATTTCAAATTAACATCCCTTAATCCTGTCACACTAACCTACCCTCACAAAGTCTCACTGTCACACTCCTCCCCCCAACTATGCCACATTTACCCTATCATATTAACACCACTATCCTGTCATGCTTACTTCCCCTCATCCTATCACACACCAACAACCATGACACACGCATTTCCAATTCTGTCACACTCATCCCACCACACTCACCCTGTCACATTAACACCCCTAAACTTGTCACACTCACCCCCAAGCCTGTCACACTCATGCTCCCCCATTCTGTCATACTCCTCCCCCTCAATCCTGTCTCATTTGCCCTCCTCACTCTGTCATGCTTACCATACCACAGTGCATTTACCTCTTTCAACAAAAGCAATAACCTACTACGTGGAAGAATAAATTGAGCTGTGAAAGAACCCTGGTGAGTAGAGAGTGTCCTTCTTCCGATGAGTGAGGGGTATTCTCAGCATACAGCAGTCATCCAAGTTGAGGAGCTCTTAAAAGAGCTAGTGTTATAGCTGTATAGCAGTTTCCCCCAATAAGAGACAAGACTCTAGATTAAGGGTGACGTAGAACTGTTTTAATGAGCGCACCCACCTTTCTTTTATACAAATTTTCCAACAAGTTAACCACCCATGTTGACCTTGTTGGGCACTGAAAATACAAACTTAGCAAACAATCACACAGTTACATACTCCCATTCCTTACTTTAAATTCCTCCCCTCTGCTTGGGAGATAATTGAGTTAATTGCTGTGTCAACTCAATTATCTCCAAGCGAAAAATATACTTTTTCCTCAATTTCTATAACTCCAAAACAATACATGCAATTCCAATAAAACATTTTCTGAACCAGCATAATCAAGGAACAAACATATCCAAAATTCAGACGAATCGGTCCAGTGATTCGGGAGTTAGCTGAAAGTCTTATTTGACCGATCACACGCATGTTTTCATGCCCAAAGCAGTTCCACAGATTCAGGCTGTGCGGTCGGTCTATCTTTCCCTTCACATAAAGTACCAATTGCACGAACTGACCCGTTCGTGCCTACTGTCATTGGATGTGTCCTGTTCGTGAGTTTAGGCTACATGAAATAGCGCTCCGTTCGTATGGTTTTAGCCGAACGCACGGAAGGTAGAAGTTTCAGCTGTGTTTGTGGAAAGTGTAGCCGAAAATAGTTCCACGCGTTCGACGACCAAACACCGCTGAGCGCGTTCGGCTAAACAAAATGGCCACCGCCACGTGTTCGTACAGACAAACGCCGACCGCCCTGTTGATCAATTAGAACGTTGAGGTGTTTGTGGTGTTAGAGGTGTTAAGCGGGTCAGGGAGGTTAATGGGTGCCACACTCCTGTTCTGGATGGTCGGCCGTTCGGCAGAAAATTCATGATACGAACGGATTTTAGCATAATCCCAGGTCCATTCATTTTAGGTGAATGGTTTAAACAAACAGTTTTTTCCCAGTTACAAAAATCAGGGACAAAGGGTCTGTCACAGTATGCATTTTCATATTCTTATTTCATTTCCCACTCGTTAATTGCATGTTTTTATTTGTGGATGGAGGGAATAAGAGATGTTCCATCCCCTAAACGTCCTCCAAATCATGGAGGTAACAGAGAACTGGATTTTTTTTAGACATTGAGGTACCTGAAAGTTTACAAGCATCTGAGATCTGTGTTAAAGCCCCGTTTACAGGAAAGCCATACTGATGCTAAAATAAAGATTAATAGATTACTTCAAATTTCTAATTCTTCCTCATTTAATATCCTTTACTGTTGCTTTTGAAGAAAATTATACCGAAATAAGTAATACAAAAAAAAGCAAGAGATAGAATTAAATGTAAGTTTTTAGAACAAATTGTATTGTTGGGATGGTGCAAAGTGTTTGCTGTTTACATGTACAGAATATATGTGAACATTTTTCACATGCAAAATCCGCAAAGGAACAAAGACATTCTTAACATGTAAATTTAGTGAAATAATAAAAAAAAAGAGTAATTTACAGCACTGCTGAAAATGTTTCAAGAAGTGACTGCTTCTAGCATAATTTATGTAAAGCTGAATTTTAAAACAGAAGGTCATTTTGAAGACGTACAGAAATGTGGGATGGAAATCTGAAAATTGACAATGCTTTCTGTTCTCATTTGAATATTGCCCATCTATTCTGGGATCGTTCAGGGCTACTACATCTGAGGGAAGATTTTGCAATATACAGGTATATGTATTGCACAGCAATATGCATGTGTATAGGTGGATAGATAGATTAATAGACAGATGGAGAGACTTTATAGAATTTTTCATAAAATTCTGATTGAAAACACCGACATACAAATATAATATCCTTCAGCTGAGATGTTTTTTTTTTCTCATTAACATTCCTCCTACTAAACAGATCATCATGACTCAGGAACAAATTAGTACAATGCGCTCAAAATGCAATTTTGAAATGGATAGTTATCACTTAATTTAATCTGCTATGCATTTGTTATAAATGAAGCAATTAAATAGCTATTTATGAATAGAAATATGCTTCTACATATTAGTTATCATAACTCCAAAAATAAATTATGACTGTTAAAGAGCATGTCTTATGTGTATGAATGACTTAATAAAGTGATTCATATTTGTGTTATTTTGTCATGTGTCAGGTTGTTATGGCGACAAATATTTGATTCCAGAACGGCTATTGGCATTTTGTATAGGAAAAAGTACTACATTCATGCTAGTGAAGAAATGTAATTGCACATTAAAGAAACACTGTAGTTACAGGAATACAAGTGTGTATTCCTGTCACTACAGTGTTAAAAAGGCAGTTTAGGTCCCCGGTCTCCCTTGGCACTCTTTGATAATAAACTTATCTTTATTCCACTGCCTCCTGGGTTCTCTGAGCTTGGCTTTGCCTGGTTGATATTCTTGGGGATTCTGGCGAGTGGTCCGTTAAGCTCACTATCCTACATATGTCTTCCAAGCCTCTCAGTATATAAGAAATCCATTTTACGCAATTTTTACTTAACGCTACCAAGGCTTTAATTCCTGCATTTTGGAAAAAGACAGAAGTTCCCACTAAAGAATTTTGGTTGCGGAGGATATTTATCCCCTTTCTATTACCCTGAATTGGTTATTGTCAGGGTGGCGGTCCGGTGCCCGGAACCCAGACACAGTGTCCAGGCGGCGGTGCGTGGACCGGGACCCAATATGCCTGATGTTAAGTGGGAGTCTTCAGCGCGGAGGTGGATTAGCCGGGTCTGGTGCAGGGTAACCGCACGCCCCCTGGTGTTGAGCACCAGCGTTTGTGCAGCCACATACCAAGACCCTGATTCAGCTTATGCGGATAACAGGAACTAGGAGCAAGGAAATTAGCAGACCTCCCAGGAGCTGAATTGGGAGGCTCTGCAGCAAGATTGTATCCAGTACTAGAAACAAGGCAAGACTAGAGATAGGCACCAAACATGAAAACAAGACAGAACTAGTAGAACCCAGAACCAGAGAAGGATAGTAAGCTAAACCCAGAACATATACACAAGACATGAGGAAAACATGAACATAACATGGGCATGACTAGACAGGACTATACATGGACTGGGGATACAAACTAAAACAAGACAAGATAACATAGGCAAAACAAAAGGAGAAATAACTAAGTACTACATATGGAAATCATGGGGATTTAGTCACACTATATGATCATACATTGCATAAGCCTGCCAACAACGCCAATGTACCCCATATCTGGCAGGTCCTACACTGCCTAATGTATACTAAAACATCCACAGATTCAGAACACATATATAGTACTTACCTGCAAGAAAGGACAGAAGCAGAGAGCAGCTGCCTGCAGGAACTCTGACACATAATGAATGACTGAAACAGACGGGTGTGGCAAATAAAACAAACATTTAAAGGAAACCTGGAGACTGAGAAATCCAGGCACGAACTATAGGAATAAACCCAGAAAACCGAGGATAAAGAAAACCAGACATAGAATAGAAAACCAAAAACCCAAGAAAAACCAAACAAGAATTGAAACAAAAGTACTGGATACCAGAAGCCAAGTCCAGACATCAGAACAGAGCAGAGCAGATCATGACAGTTATCAGTTTAATTTGGGTGGGATCCCAATTTAGGGTAATAGGAAGGTGATATACCATACTTGTTTTTAAATGTACATATGCACCTGAGGAAGACTGTTTAACAGTTGAAACATACTTTATTTAAATTTGTTTTAAAGTATATATTTTAACTTTTTTATTTTGGTTCCTGATATTTTATGCTGCTACCATCCAGCTACCTTTTGGACCTTGATTTATCTGAAGCAAGGTGTAACCAGTGGTGTCTCTAGGATTCATTTTTAGGGGGGCAAATGCTGGGCCTGGGACAAAAACATGTGTGTGTGCGTGTGCGTGTGCAGAGCCGGCCTTAGGTGTTCAGGAGCCCTGTACGAAACAATTTTGTGGCGCCTCCCACCCCCCCACCCCCCAGTCACTGTTTGGACCCCTTCAAAAAATTTCAGGAGAATTCACAATCTGTCGCCCCCTTCCCATTCTACAAAACCCCTTCACCCCTTCATCAATTCCTGCCACCCCTTCATCAGTCCCCTGCCCCCTCATCAATACCCTCCCACCCCTTTATCAGCCCTCTGCCCCCATTCATCAGCCCCCTGCCCCCTCATCAATTCCCTCCTACCCCTTTATCATCCCTCTGCCCCTGTTTATCAGCCCCGACTCCCTCATCAATCCTTTCCCACTCGTTTATCACCCACCTGCCCCCCTTTTCAATCTCCTGCCCCCTACATAATCCCCCTTAATAAATCCCCTGCCAATTAATATAACCCCTTCATCAATCCCTGCTAACCCTTCATCAGTCCCCTGCCCCCCCTCATCAATCCCCTCCCACCCCTTTAACAGCCATCTGCCCCCATTCATCAGCCCCGACTCCCTCATCAATCCCCTCCCCCCTTTTCTCAGCCCTCTGCCCCCCTTTAATCAGCCCCATGTCCCCCTTTTCAATTCCCTGCTGCCCTTCATCAGCCCCCTTAATAAATCCCCTGCCAACTAATCCAATCCCTGCCACCCCTTCATCAATCCCCTGCCCCCCTTATTAACTCCTTAAGGACACATAGAAACATGGAATGTGACGGCAGATAAAAACCCATTCGGCCCATCTATGCTGCCCAATTTTTTTATACTTTCATTAGTCCCTGGCCTTATCTTATAGTTAGGATAGTCTTATGCATATTCCATGCATGCTTAAACTCCTTTACTGTGTTAACCTCTACCACTTCAGCTGGAAGGCTGTTCCATGCATCCACTACCCTCTCAGTAAAGTAATACTTCCTGATATTATTTTTAAACCTTTGCCCCTCTAATTTAAGACTATGTCCTCTTGTTGTGGTAGTTTTTCTTCTTTTAAATATAGTCCCCTCCTTTACTGTGTTTATTCCCTTTATGTATTTAAATGTTTCTATCATATCCCCCCTGTCTCGTCTTTCCTCCAAGCTACACATGTTAGTTCCTTTAACCTTTCCTTGTAAGTTTTATCCTGCAATCCATGAACCAGTTTAGTAGCCCTTCTTTGAACTCTCTCTAAGGTATCAATATCCTTCTGAAGATAGGGTCTCCAGTACTGTGTACAGTACTCCAAGTGAGGTCTCACCAGTGTTCTGTACAATGGCATGAGCACTTCCCTCTTTCTACTGCTAATACCTCTCCCTATACAACCAAGCATTCTGCTAGCATTTCCTGCTGCTCTATTACATTGTCTGCCTACCTTTAAGTCATCAGAAATAATCACCCCTAAATATCTTTCCTCAGATGTTGAGGTTAGGACTATCAAATATTCTGTACTCTGCTTTTGGGTTTTTACATCCAAGATGCATGATTTTGCACTTATCCACATTAAATGTCAGTTGCCACAACTCTGACCATTTTTCTAGTTTACCTAAATCATTTGCCATTTGGCGTATCCCTCCTGGAACATCAACTCTGTTACATATCTTAGTATCATCAGCACCTTACCATCAAGACCTTCTGCAGGATAACTAATAAAAATATTAAAGAGAATGGGTCCAAGTACAGATCCCTGAGGTACCCCACTGGTGACAAGCCCATGCTTCGAATTTACTCCATTGACTACAACCCTCTGTTGCCTGTCACTCAGCCACTGCCTTACCCATTCAAAAATACTGAAATCCAAGATTGCAGTTCATTGATAAGCCTTGTGTGTGCAACAGTGTCAAAAGCCTTACTGAAATCTAGATAAGCAATGTCTACTGCACCACCCTGATCTATTATTTTAGTTACCCTATCAAAAAAATCAATAAGATTAGTTTGGCATGATCTCCCTGAAGTAAACCCATGTTGTCTCTGATCTTGAAATCCATGTGTTTTTAGATGTTCAACAATCCTATCCTTTAACATGGTTTCCATTACTTTCCCCATTACTGAAGTAAGCCTTACTGGCCTATAGTTTCCCGACTCCTCCCTACTACCTTTCTTGTGAATGGGCACAACATTTGCTAACTTCCAATCTTTTGGGACTACTCCTGTTAACAATGATTGGTTAAATACATCTGTTAATGGTTTTGCTAGTAAACCACTAAGCTTTTTTTATTAACTTTGGGTGTATTCCATCAGGTCCCATTGACTTA
The DNA here is from genome assembly GCF_036172605.1 of Pelobates fuscus. Taxonomy (NCBI): domain Eukaryota; kingdom Metazoa; phylum Chordata; class Amphibia; order Anura; family Pelobatidae; genus Pelobates; species Pelobates fuscus. Next base: position 253,730,967 of record NC_086318.1, read on the forward strand.
TTTGTCTTTACTTTTGACAGTTGAAGTAGAACCTCTTCCCCTGTAAACTCACATGTAACAAATGACTAATTTGTCCTTTTTCCTAACTGAGGCCTTTCCTTCATTTTCATCTGTAAATACTGAACACAAATATTCATTGAGGCAGTCCGCTAGACCTTTATCCTCATCTACATACCTTCCTTCTATTGTTTTTAACCTAACTACTCCTTTTTTACTTTCCTTTTTTCATTTATGTATCTAAAAAAGGTTTTGTCCCTTTTTTTACTGACTGTGCTTTTTTTCTCTTCTGTGTGTGATTTGAAAGCTCTTATAACTTACTTAGCCTCTTTATGCCTAATCTTGTAGATCATTCTGTCTTCCTCACTCTGGTTTTTTTTATAATTACTAAATGCTAACCTTTTGTTTTTTACTATTTTAGCCACATCTGCGGAGTACCACAGTGGTTTCTTGAATTTTTTGCTTTTACTCACAAGCCTAATGCAATTTTCTGTTGCCTTCAGCAGTGCAACTTTTAAATAATCCAATTTCTCTTGGACTCCATTTAAATTGATCCAGTCTCATAATGACTCCTTTACACATATTCTAATTTTATATAAATCTGTTTTTTTAAAGTCTAAAACGTTTGTTTTTGTGTGGTGTGACTCAGTCACTGTTCTTATATTAAATCACACTGACTGATGATCACTGGATCCTAAACTTTCACCTACAGTAATATGTGATACCAAATCTCCATTTGTTAACATTAAATCTAGTATGGCCTCTTTACGAGTTGGCTCCTCAATGACTTGTTTTAGAGACAATCCCAGTAGGGAGTTTAGAATATGTGTGCTCCTGGCACAAGCAGCCAGGTTTTGGTTTTCCAATTCACATCAGGAAGATTAAAGTCATCCATGATGATAACTTCCACCTTCATTGTCATTTTAGCTATTTCTCCACATAGTAGATTAACTCTTCTATTTGTTCTGAGGGCCTATAAATCACACCTACACGAGTTACTGTGTGATTACCAAATTCTAACGTAACCCAAACGGACTATGTTCGCCTCACTAACCTTTATTAGGCTAGATTGTATGCTATCCTTAACATACAGGGCCACTCCTCCCCCTTTCTTGCCTTCCCTGTCTTTTCTATATAAAGAGTACCCTGGTATTGCTATGTCCCAGTAATTTTTCTCATTATACCATGTCTCAGTAACAGCGACTAAATCTTCATTATCAGTTACCATTATTGCCACAAATTCATTATTTTATTCCCTATACTGCGAGCATTTGTAGACATGACTCTAAGCTTATCAATTTTTTGACACATTTGCTACAGACACCTTCGGTCCTTGTTTTGGGGAGCAATTGGATTGATGTTTTATCACCCTTTTGTCCCCGTCCCCGCCCCCCATCTCCATATATGAGTTGAGATGGTCGATATTAAGTAGCCTTATAAAATTTAAAACTTTTTTTATTTGTGCACTGTTCCTTAATCTGTATTTCTACACTGTTCCCTAATCTGTTTTTTGTGTTTTTTTTTATACATAACTGACACAGCATATAGCTTTTATAGACTCAATCATTTTACCCATCATGTGTGGTTGACTGTGGGCTTTTCTCTAGATTTGTAAACTTGTAACTTTGTTAAAAAAAAAAAAAAAAAAAAAAAAAGAAGCAGTTCTTGGATTTGAGACAGCAGACTGCTGAACGAAGCCTGGTACAGCATGTAAATGATCGTATTGCCTATACCATATCATTATTTGTTGTTTTGAAAAACAACATTGACATTTAATATCATTTTATGCTAGGGAAATCCACTGAGGTTACATGTGTCTAATCTGATTTCAGTCAGTACAGTATCATTGCTCTAATGTCCTTACTGCTACCATTGTAGGTACAGAGGTATTGTACCACTGCTTTAAATTAACTTTCCTTTTAAAATGGTGGACTTTAATCCTTCTACCTTTACAATAGACTAAAGTCTGTACCTGAGTAAGCAAGGTCATTATGTGCAGGAGATGTGCACTTTAAATAGTAGCATACTTGTGCTATTCTAGTGTCTTTTGGTTACATTTAAAGCTGTAAATGTAGTTAATAGTGTTGTCGCGAACCCGAAATTTTCTGTTCGCGAACGGCGAACGCGAACTTCCGCAAATGTTCGCGAACCGGCGAACCGCGCGAACCGCCATTGACTTCAATGGGCAGGCGAATTTTAAAAACAACAGGGACTCTTTCTGGCCACAATAGTGATGGAAAAGTTTTCAAGGGGACTAACACCTGGACTGTGGCATGCCAGAGGGGGATCCATGGCAAAACTCCCATGGAAAATTGCACAGTTGATGCAGAGTCTGCTTTTAATCCATAAAGGGCAGAAATCACCTAACATTGACACCTGTCCTCAAAGCCCAGCCCTGATACACACTGACACAGAGCAGAATAGAGACTGTTCCCCCTACATAGGGTCACTTGGCAGATATGGATTGACACCTGTCCTCAAAACCCCTGATACACACTGACACAGAGCAGAATAGGGACTGTTCCCCCTACATAGGGTCACTTGGCAGATATGGATTGACACCTGTCCTCAAAACCCCTGATACACACTGACACAGAGCAGAATAGAGACTGTTCCCTGTCCACAGAGACCATGATACACACTGACACAGAGTGTCCACGTGAAATAGGGCCGTGAGTAATGACGTCACGGGTAGCCTGCCCATAGTATCGCATAGGGTGGAAGAGCTGATAGGACATCTGAAACGTATTGGGATGGAGATGCTTAATTGTTCTCCAAAATGCTTGACACCACCCCATAGTGAATCTCTGCAAACTTTAATACCATCAGAGGAGGAAGAATGTGGCAGCCCACTGGGATTATTCGAAAAATTTCAAATTGATGATTTTCCAGACCCTGGGGTTGACATTAGTCCAGATTTACATCTTGTGACCCATGAGGATGTTCCAGGCACTACTTGTGAAATAAAGACAGATAATAAAGTGAATGATCCTTCTCCTTGGGACTTGCACCCTGTTGTTGAAGGTGGAGTAGGCAATGGCAAGAGCATGCTGTGGGTAGTCAGTGCAAACACTCTCTTCCCGGTGAATAATGAGGAGACTAACTATGATGACGTTATTTGCGTTGAAAGTAATGATGCCAGAGATCTTTTGAAACCATATGGAAGGAACAAATTGGTTAAAAGAAAGGCAAGAGACCACCTGCATATAGACAAGAGTATGCATAAGAGAAAGAAGAGAACAGGTGAAAAAGAGAAGCTGCAGACTGCCTATCAGCAAATAGTTGAGTTATGTCCTGAAGATGTCCGTGTTACCACAGTGCAGACTCTGTTTGATACACTACTGAGGAGAGTCAGAGAAACCCCAGATCTTCACGTATTGGATGAGTCGGTGCGTGGAGTTGCAGAGAACGTAGAACAAGACATATTTAAACTTTTCCTGTGTACTGACAGCAGATATAAGAATAAATACCGGATCCTCCTTTTCAATTTGAAGGACCCTAAAAATCAGATCCTGTTCCGTTGTGTGGTCCTTGGTGAAATCACCCCACAGTGTTTGGTTCTAATGAGTGCAACGTAAATGGCTGCACAGGAGCTGGCCAACTGGAGAATTCAAAAGAGAAAACATGCACTGGAACTAATCGAGAAAGAGGAAAGACAGCCATACCAGATTCAGATGACAAAGCTGACACACAAGGGGTTAATTGAAATTGATACCGTGCCCGATCAGAACTTGACCCTAGAGGATCTGTCTGATTCTGTGTGGCAGCCTCAGGATTCTCAGCAGGATTGCATCTCAGAGAAAAGGGACACAACATCCCAACACAAGAGCCACCTTTTAGATCAGGACTGCCTTATATGCAAAGGGCTGATAAACCCCCCAGGTGATGCTGACTTAAGCCAATGGGTAATTACCAAGAAACCAGAGAAAATATGGAAACACCATATAACTAATGGCAATCAACATTCTTCATGCATTGAAAAGAAGAACAAGAAATTGTATGATCCAGATCCAGCAGACTCAAGTGTGTGGAAGGGATTCCTTCACATGTTCTCTATAAAGCAGTTTAAAGTTACAGCCACGCCAGAGTCTGGTTATAGCAGTCATCTTTGCCAGGATTTACCAAAAGTGTTAACATCCGAAGGATGCATTTTGCAAGAGTCTGTTTGGGAATATGTGGATCGTATCTGGCCAGAGTGCACCAAGGACATGTGTGTGATCCGACTGAATCCAAGAACGTCAAGTGATGCAGTTTCATATGCTCGGCTGTATTCTTATCTTAATCGGAAGCTGAGATAAGCAATCATCAGAAGTCAAGGCATGGAGCGTTCCTAGTGCCTCTACCTGCCGGCCAACCCATCCCTCAAAGATTGCGTCCTTTGGGAGGTCCAGGTTTGGAAGACAACCATCCTATTCTGCTTCTGATCTTGCTTCTTCCAAGCCATCCTTCCTGGACAGCTTATCCCCAAAAATCTTCCAAGAAACATAAAGAAGGTTTGGATATCCCAGATGATATTTTCTCTGACATATTAGCAGATGTTGAACGAGAGGAGAGACAAATGGCCGAGCAAGGGCTCCCTCCTCCAGGTTTCCCAAATTTTGAGCAGTGGAATCAGAATTCTGAGGATACAGGAGAGGAAGTTGGCATGCCTGAGATCATGAATATGCTCCAAAATTTGAGCAATGGCCTTCAGTTCCCAGGAGAATTCTCTGTAATTATAGGAGAGAGTCAGGGTGCTAATATTATGCCACCTCTCCATGTGCCAAATACTGTTCCAGCAGGTCTCCCATATCCATCTTTTCCATTGTATCCAGAAGCAGCCTACCCTGGCTGGCATGGTATGTTGCCCCCTACTCATGCAGTAAATCCATTGTCCATTGACCCAGCCAATCTCTTCTCTTACCCGCTTTCACAAATAATACCACCTAACTTCTTATCTGATCAACATTTTACTGCAGGACCTAAACCTTTTGCATAAATGTTGTAGTTTTGTTATATTTACGTTTTTTGGTTTTTTTTAACTGTTATGTTTTAGCGAAATATTGAAAAAAATACATGTAATGTGCTGAACATCAAAGCTGAAATTTTAATTTGTCTCAGTAAGTTGAAAGCCATACTTTCTATGGGAGTTTCAAATGTTCAATAATTGTTTTCTGAAGAAAGCATAACTGTCTGTTTTTAGCAAGCAACAACCCCATATTAAGCTGTTTATTCACTGAACATCTATTTGTACTGAATTGAAAACTGAATGACAAAATGTAGGCAGAAAACGAATGATTTGAATATATTCTTCAAATACCAGAATTTTTTAATTTGTTTTTTAGTTCACTACTATTCTGTGTTTAGTAATGTATAAGTGTGCCAGATGTGACAAGTTTACATAGGTTAATTATAGCCACTGTTATATCTGGGCTACAAATACATGCATTTTGGCAAACACCTCAAAGCCCATGTAAGCTTTGTGTTGTTGAATTTCAGTGATTTCTTTTATGTTGCATGTGTACAATTGTACTGTAAAATGGGTAAAGCATGGGATATGTTTTTACATTTGTATACTAAAAATGTTAATATACGTTGAAAAAAAAAAAAAAGACGCATGAGCCTACAGGCATTGCGCATGAGCGTCCAGTAACGTGGCAAAAAAATTCCCAGCTCCCCAGAGGCTGTCCTAGCACCCCGGTCATACAAATATTCATTAACAGCTTTTTCTTGTTGGAGCAGGCGGTCGAACATTAGGAGTGTTGAATTCCAACGTGTAGGGCTGTCGCAAATCAAGCGCCTCACTGGCATGTTGTTTCGCCGCTGGATATCGGCAAAGTGAGCCATGGCCGTGTAGGAACGCCTGAAATGGCCACACACCTTCCTGGCCTGCTTCAGGACATCCTGTAAGCCTGTGTACTTATGCAGAAAGCGTTGTACGATCAGATTACACACATGTGCCATACACGGCACATGTGTCAACTTGCCCAACTTCAATGCCGCTATCAAATTTTTTCCGTTGTCACACACCACTTTGCCGATATCCAGTTGCTGCGGAGTCAGCCACTTTTCCACCTGTGCGTTCAGGGCGGACAGGAGTGCTTGTCCGGTGTGACTCTCTGCTTTCAAGCAAGTCAAACCCAAGACGGCGTGACACTGCCGTATCCGGGATGTGGAATAGTACCTGGGGAGCTGGGAGGGTGCCGTTGATGTGGAGCAAGAAGCAGCGGCACAAGAGGACTCAGCCGAGGAGGTTATGGAAGAGGATGGAGTAGGAGGAGTAGAGGAGGTGGCAGCAGGACTGCCTGCAATTCGTGGCGGTGTCACCAACTCCTCTGCAATGCCACGCATTCCTTGCTTGTCAGCCGTCAGCAGGTTTACCCAATGCGCAGTGTAGGTGATATACCTGCCCTGACCATGCTTTGCAGACCAGGTATCAGTGATCAGATGGACCCTTGCCCCAACACTGTGTGCCAGACATGCCATGACTTCCTTTTGCACAATCAAGTACAAGTTGGGGATTGCCTTTTGTGTAAAGAAATTCCGGCCGGGTACCTTCCACTGCGGTGTCCCAATAGCTACAAATTTTTTGAACGCCTCAGACTCAACCAGATTGTATGGTAAAAGCTGGCGGGCTAATAGTTCGGACAAGCCAGCTGTCAGACGCTGGGCAAGGGGGTGACTTGGTGACATTGGCTTCTTACGCTCAAACATGTCCTTGACAGAAACACAGGACTGTGGGCAGATGAGCGGGAACTGCTCAAGGCGGGAGACGGAGTGGCGGATGGTTGAGAGGGGGCAAGAAGGACAGCAGTGGTTGACGTGGCTGAAGATGCTGGACCAGGAGGAGGATGGCGGCTTAGAGTAGGCGTGCTGCTTGTACTCATGTGTTGACCCCATAGGCGTTTGTGATGTGAGATCATGTGCCTACGCAAAGCAGTTGTACCTAGGTGGGTGTTGGACCTCCCACGACTCAGTTTCCTTTGGCACAGGTTGCAAATGGCATCGCTGTTGTCAGAGGCAGACACACAAAAAAAATGCCACACTGCTGAGCTCTGCAATGACGGCATTCTGGTGGTGGACACAGCATGCGTTGATTGGCGTGCTGTCGGGCTGACCCCGGGTGCCGATGCATGCTGTCTGACTGTGCCACTAGCTCCTTGCGACGACCCCCCCCTGCTTCCAACTCGTCTCCTCCTCCTCTCTGTCTCCCCATCTGAACTTTTGCCCTGTTCTTCTTCTTGCCGAGCGGGCACCCACGTGACATCCATGGACGCATCGTCATCATCAACCGCTTCGCTTGTATCTGACAACTCAGAAAAGGAAGCAGCAGCGGGTACAACATCATCATCACACCGTACCTCCATGTGTTTAATGCAGCCTGCCTGAGACATATCCCTGTTATCTACATCCTCTAGCAATAATGGTTGCGCATCACTCATTTCTTCAAACGGGTGTGTGAATAACTCCTCTGACATACCAAGTAAAGCGGCTGTGGTGCTAGTTTTGGTGGTGGCGGCAGGCGGGTGAGTGGTATCTTGAGAGGTGCCTGAAGCTAAGCTGGAGGAGGATGGTGCGTCAAGGTTCCGAGCGGAGGCTGTACAAGATTGGGTGTCCTGTGTTAGCCAGTCAACTAAGTCCTCAGAACTTTTCAAGTTCAGGGTACGTGGCTTCTGAAAACTGGGCATTATTCTAGGGCAAAAGGGAATCACAGCACCACGACCACGACGGCCCCTGCGGGGTGGCCTGCCTCTGCCTGTCATTTTTTGGGGGATTAGTGGTACTATGCGTGCAAGCTACTGTGAGACCAGATATGATTGGCAATGTGAACTGTAACAGTTCTGCAGAGCACACACTGTAGGCCTGAGACACCCGCTTGAAGACAAGTAACTGCTATTCAATCTATAACAGTGAAAAATAAATTTTGGTTTTAAAAGCACGCTATAGAGACACCAGATATGATTGGCAATGTGCACTGGAACAGTTCTGCAGAGCACACGCTGAAGGAAGGACTGAAAGAGCCGCTTGAAGACAAGTAACTGCTATTCAATCTATAACAGTGAAAAACAAATTTTGGTTTTAAAAGCACGCTATAGAGACACCAAATATGATTGGCAACTGTCAAAGCACGCTGGAACAGGTCTACAGAGCACACGCTGAAGTAGGCCTGACACCCAGACGCTTGCAGACAACCAACTGATCTTCTATTACAGTGAAAAAAAATGATTTCTTTAAAATCTAAAGCTTAAGCTATTGTTAAAACAGATATGAGTGGTGGCACTGACTGCCAGCTTCTGTGTCAGGTTGGATGCCTTGCCCATTTGCACAGGCAGGCAACTGCTCTTCTATTACAGTGAAAAAAAAATATTTATTTTAAATGTAAAGCTTAACCAATTGTTAAAACAGATATGAGTGGTGGCACTGGGCAAGTAGGCACAGTATCCAATGTGAACCTCACACAGAAGCTGGCAGGCAGGCACCTGCAATTACATTACACAGGAAAAAAAAAAAAAAAGCAGCCTGATGTTATAGCCCTAAAAAGGGCTTTTTGGGGTGCTGTCCTTACAGCAGAGATCAGATGAGTCCTTCAGGATTGTAGTGGACACTGAATACCCTAGCCTAGCTATCAATTTCCCTATCTAATCAGCAGCAGCTAAACTTTCCCTCCTCTCACTAAGCATGCAGCTTCAGAATGAATCGAAAATGGATGCTGGGAGGGAGGTTGGAGGGTGTGGAAGGGAGGGAGTGCTGCTGATTGGCTGGAATGTGTCTGCTGACCGAGAGGCACAGGGTCAAAGTTTGCCCAATGATGTCAAATAGGGGGCGGATCGAACTGTGCATGTGTCCGCCCGCCGCGGCGAACGCGAATACGCTAATTTCGCCGGGAACTGTTCGCCGGCGGACAGTTCGGTACATCACTAGTAGTTAACATTTCATTTAAATAAAACCTTTCAACAATTTTTAAAGTTATCAGAGATCCTGTATATCTTCAATTGTATTTTGCCCTGATTTATCTTACATATATATAATTTTTTATTATTTTATAAATATTTATTTTTGCAGAGCATTTAGTGAAGCAAACGATGTATAACAACATGTTTACCTTGTGTTATATTTTCTTAATATTAACAGATTTTCTAGGTGGGAGTGTAATTTTCAACTCTGTTTATGTAAAAATATAAACTAGTAAGCATATATTATATAAAAGATATATTGCAGGGTACTGCCTGCACTGCAATGAATGTTTTAAAAAGCCATGTTTTTTTCTTTATGGCTGTTTATAGAGAGAAAAATAAAATATATATAAAAAAGTAGCAAGAGAGGGGAGAACGGACAACAGCTCAATTAGCCTGCCCTGAGTTAAAACCAACTTGAGATCTGAGCGGGGACCCACTGAAGGGCAGGCTAACTGAGCTGTTGTCTATTCTCATGTCTCTTGCTACTTATTTTTCTCTTCTTACGTTTAAAAGGTAATCCAGGGGGCGTGGTTTGGTGCTCGAGCTGTACGGTCTCATGTCGTAGTAGCTCCCGCCGCTCAATATACACGGGGCACTAAACAACTGGACTAACAAGCAACTTTAACAGCAAGCGACATCGCAAGTACACACCATGTCCCAGAGACTAAAAACCATGCCCACACAAGCGGATAAAGCTTCCTTCTTTATGGCAAAAACCGCACCACAAAAAACGCGGAAAGGCATGGAACAAGATGGCAGCCCGTCACGATCGCAGGGGGGGCTCGCCCGCTTCCCCAGCCTCCCCTGGAATAATTGCTAACGATTAGCCCCTCACAGTAGCAACTATGAGAAGCATGATGGCTGAACTCACAGACTCAGTTCAGAGGAGCCTCAAGGCTCAAATGCTTACACTAACGGCTGAACTTAGAAAAGACCTGCATGAAATAGGGAACCGCACTGCACACTTAGAGTCCAAGATGGACGACTTCTCCACGGCTCACAACAGCATGGCTGACAAAATGCTAGAGCTGGAGGACACTATCACAGCCCAAAAAAAATCAAACTGGCAGATTTGGAAGACAGGTCCAGGAGGAACAACCTCCGATTTAGGGGAATACCGGAGTCAGTAACAAATACAGATTTGGAAAATTACTTACAAGATATGTTCCAACAGATGACCCCCGAACTGCACCCGGACCAACTACTGCTGGACAGGGCGCACCGACTCTGAAGACCTAGCCACTTACCTAACACCGCAGCGAGGGACGTAATAGCAAGAGTACATTTCTTTCATGCCAAGGAACGGATAATCAAGGCAAGCAGGAACAGAGGGATGCCTGAGAAATTCAGCAATATAAAAATCTTTTCCAACCTCTCGGCAGAAACCCTACAATACAGCAAATCTGTGGCACAAATTACGCTGTCGCTGCGCACACAGGGACTGAGCTACAGATGGGGATATCCGGCTATGCTGCTAGTATACCACCAAGACTCCCTCCACTCCATCACGTCTGCGCCACAAGGCCTACAGCTGCTCCGAGACTGGGGTATCCCGCTGGCTGAGGTACCAAAAACGGGCCTAGCTAAAGTTCCCCGCCTGGCTCAGGACTGGGCGTCACGATAAAGAGACTCCATACCCAAGCGGTATACATAAGGCGCATAACTAAGTTATCATTTATTTTGTTGTACATGTTATAATGTTATTTTGTGTTTTAAAATCTTACTGTTCTACAAGAGATGCACGTAGGAGAGACTACCGGGACCCCCCAACCTCCTCCCACACTGACTCAATAAGTATTCAGCGAGACATACTCTTGGTTAGATCCTGACACTGCCCAATTACCATGGGTTGGGGAGTTGGGGCACCGGAGACTCATAGGTCCAAAAAAAATAAATAAATGCACAGTCGTTTGAAAAAGACGACTGGCTAGAGAGACTTGGCCATACAATAGCGGTTAATTGCACCAGCACCCATGGTGCCCCAGTGTATGCTTGTTAAGGGGACATCCTCCTCAGCAGAGAGTCCCAATACCACGATCCCCCTAGACTTTGAGCGACCCTCGGGCGCCGCAAAAAGGCTCGACCCAGAGGAGCCTTATAGGGCTGCCCTCTCCTACCACCCTCCCACATACAGAAACCAATACAAAGGCAGAAGCCGAAGGTTGACCTACCCTCTTACCCTCCTGCCACCATACCACTTCTTACAACAGACAATCACACTAAACTGTCAAAAAAAGGCCACATGCCAGAAAGTTAAATATGAGCAAGAGTCCGTAGGCCTACATACATGGGTACTAACACTAGCATTACCTGATGTAACCACACCAGAATGAGAATAGTGTCTTATAATGTTAAGGGGCTTAATTTCCCTGGAAAACGTAGACTGCTTTTGCATGACCTTAAGAAAAACTCAGTTGATATAGCATGCCTTCAAGAAACGCACTTCAGACATCCCACTGCACCATCACGCTTTACAAAACTGTACCCTACGCAGTATCATGCCCTGTCGGAAACAAAAACAAAAGGGGTTTCCATCTTAGTGCATAAATATGTTGCCTTTACTCTGCAAAGCTGTTACATTGACCCTAAGGGGAGATATATTATTGTGGTAGGGCTCTTCAACAATGCACAGTACACCATAGGGTCAGTGTGCTTCCTGAATGACAACCAAGCCTATTTCCTCAAATCCCTTCTGTCCAATCTAGATACATAAAAACAAGGGGGGCTCATACTGGGAGGAGACTTCAATTTCATCCAGTCCCCGACCCTTGACACTACAGCCTCCCCACAGGGAAAACGCAAAAAAGGGACTCAAGCCCTCTGCAAAACTATCACCAACACCTTGGCCTTGTATAACTTATACGGTAGCTGGAGAACGCTACACCCCACTGACCGTGATTACTCCTTCTACTCCAGGGTCCACAACACATACACATGTATAGATACATTCTTCATAGATAACAAGACCCTACCACAACTGACAGACTGTAAAATAGGGGAGATAACGTGGTCTGATCATAGTCCAATTTATCTTGACTTAGAAGATACATACCAACCCCGAGGCAGAGGTACATGGAGGCTAAACAAGTCTCTCCTCCTAGATAAACAATTCCTAGAGCGTATGAGGCTAGAACTCAGTGAATATTTTCTTACTAACAAATCGGGCGAGGTCTCGGACTATACAGTGTGGTCCGTGCATAAAGCGGTGATGAGTGGACAGTTCATTAGACAATCGGCGTACATAACGACACCACCAGACCACCCTCCTAGACTGCCACAAACAAATAGCGATAGCCACAGCCCAAAACAAAAAGACACCCATGACAGCCCTAGCAGACAAATTAAGAGACCTATACCAGGACCTTGCCAAGCTCAATGCCCAGAAAACCCAATACCTTCTACACAGACTACGAGCCACCACATACCACAATAGTGGTAAAGCATCCAAATACTTGGCCAACAGACTCAGAACAAAGCAGGCCGCTAATAGAATCCCATACCTTATAGGGCACAAACTCATGAACCCCATGAACATAGTTCAGGAATTTGCACACTTCTACAAACAACTATACAATCTAGATTCAAGTGGCGGCGCTAAATCCCCAGAGACACAAGCTATCTGCAGCTATTTACGAGATATTGAACTCCCCAAGTTGAACCAAAACTCAGTGAGTGTCTTACTCGAACCGATTACTATGCAGGAGATCCAGGAAGTAATTAAGAGCCTGCCCCCGGGTAAATCCCCGGGCACAGATGGACTCTCAAACACCTATTACAAGACATTCACGGACACATTAACCCCACACCTGCTAAAAGTATTCCGCAAAGCAACAGAGACTGGATCCCTCCCCCCTGAAATGCTAGTGGCCACAATAGTAACGCTCCCAAAACTGGACAAGCCTACAGACAATTGTAATAGTTTCCGACCCATCTGCCTTCTTAATACTGATGCAAAGATATAAGCCAAGATACTGGCCAACAGACTGGCACCCATCCTTCCAACTATCATAGGAGACGACCAAACAGGCTTCATTAAAAGTAGGCAGGGCAGAGACACTAGAAAGCTCTTCTTGGTGCTAGAGAGGCTGAGGGGATCGGGACAGGGTGAGCTTTTACTAGCCCTAGATGATGAAGGCGTTTGACTGTCTGAACTGATCATTTCTTGAACACACACTTCTAAAATATGAAATCCCCGCCGAATTTATCAAACAGATCTTTGCCCTGTACGCAGGTCCCACCGCTCGGGTGCTACAAGCTGGCTTTCTCTCAGACCCGTTCCCTCTAACAAATGGTACGAGGCAGGGATGCCCTTTATCGCCGCTATTGTATGTCCTGGCCATTTAACCATTACTGGTCCAAATTAGGAATCAGGCGGGTATCCGGGAAATAGAGCTACATGGCAGGGAAATTAAAATTAGCGCATTTGCAGATGACATCCTCCTCTGTGTCACCAAACCAGAACAGTCGATCCCACTTATTCTAGACCTCATAAAGGAATACGGGACGATGTCCTACTATTCCCTTAATGCAAGCAAGACACAGGCGCTGGGAGTGTGGCTCAGCCAACAAACATTGATTGCCCTCAAGAAGGAACATCTCTTTGAATGGAGAACAGATACAATAAAATACTTAGGACTGACTGTAATGGTATTTATTAATTAATGACTTTACATCATAAAGAAAGCATATTTAGTGTAATGCTTTGGAGGCACCACTAAGGGCAGTGTGTAGGAAGACGTGCTTCTGGCAGTGACATCACAGGCCAGCCTATTTAGGAATACACTGAATAAAAAACAGATGTAGGAGAAACTGTCTCTTTGCCTGTACCTGACTGAACCTAAGATGTAGTACCAGCTCTGACTTAACCCCAGCCAAAGGGCTGGGGCCTTGTAAGTAATATGAATCCATTGTAACAATTAGAAAGTGTAATAGCCTTTTGTATAACATTTAGCAACCTTTTGTATTGTATGATTATTGTGGTAAATTGACATTCTGCTAGCATCTGTTTAATTATTATAGTTATATTAAATATACATTTAATATTACAACGTTTTGTGTATTTTCTATCCACATATTCGACCATAATACCATGAACTATAAAAATATGAATGTTTGTAATTGAGGTCGTAGGTATGGCTCCTGGTGGTCCTGCCCAAAACTTAAACCACTGTGGGCGGCAATCAGTGGTCTCATAGAACAAATACTCAACAAACCTTACCCGGCGCTACCGTGGATGGCACTACTCAACAAACTGCTGGACTCCCTCACCAGGAGCGAGAACAAGCTAGCTGCAAGGATAACACTAGCCACTAGAAGAGCGATCGCGGAGCGGTGGGCCGACCACCGAATTCCCGCACTCTCAACCATCATCAACAAGATAATAGAAACCCGAGACCTGGACAAGCTCACCGCGCAGATCCACGACTCTTACAAAGCATTTCACCGAACCTGGGATCCCTGGGACATAAACTACCCAACGCTGGACACCATGGTCAGAGCGTAAACGCTCCATCGGACAGCCGGCCCCACCACCTGGCGGACCTCGCGGCATGTCCATACCCCGTACAGCGGACCCATCAACGTCTGCACCCCTCCCCCTACCCCACAAACCCACTCCCCTCACCCCCCCCCGGGGGCCCCGGCGGGCGCGGGCGGGGACAATACCCACGACCCCACCACAGGACTCCCCAGTTGTTAGAGGAGGAGGAAGCACAGGAAAGAAAGGGGGCACCCCGGGACAGATCCCATACCCGCCCCTGACCACAACAACCGAACTACTGCCACCCCACGGGCCGACACGGGACGAAAGTGGGAATCCCAACCAAGACGAACACCCGCCCAGAGCCTCAGCACCAGACCGGTAGGACCCAACACGGCACAGCTCCATGGCCCCAACCATTACAACAGGCACGGCAATGGTCCACAAAGACCAGATACCGAGGCCAGAGGCGGGATCCCGCACCGCACAACGACGGGATGAACCCCGAAGACACTAGGCCTCCACCCTAGCCCCCCCCCCCCCCGACTACACATTCAAACACCCCCACACACAACCAAGGAAGAAGCAAACAGTGAGAATACCCACCCCCCACCACCGACACGCTTAGGCGGACAGCCAAGCGCACCACACGTACCCACAACAATCACTGACCCTGGCTTCCCTCCCTCCCCCTCTTCTCTTTTTTTTTCTGTTTATGCTCAGCAGCTAGCAACAGCAACACTACCATGAACAACGAGACAGTGTTAGGAAACCGGCTTAAATTGATGTACCACCATGTCATGATCTGTATGTAAGCTTAAATATGCACCTTTGAAAATAAAGAATTTATAAAAAAAAAAGCAATAAAAATAATAAATATATACTGTATTAAAAATATTAATGTTGTTCCGTATTGCTTAATTATTATGTATTAAGAGATTAATATTCATATTTAAGTCACGACCACAACATATGGCGCTGTGAACAGGATTATGCTTGCATATTGGGGAAAATATAAATGTTATGCATTTTGCTTCAATCATACAGTAAATTGTCTGTCTGTATACAAATATGGTTTTAATGGAATGAATGCAGATAGTAGATAGGGATTAGATATTTGTTTTTAAGGTATCTCTTGTTGTAGAACATAGTGATGAATTATTGTGTCGCTTGTTACGTTTTACCAATCTTTGGTCATTTTTTTTTTTTTAATTCTTTATTTTTGCAGTGTAGGATTGACATCCGCTTGTCAGCAATGCCACAACAGCATTTTCCAACAATTTTGAACATACATATTAGTGAACAGTTATGTAGCATTTAGATGGAGCGTACACATTTTTTATGTTAATAAGGCACGTTAAGTACACGTTGGTTAGTCGCATTAGGTATAACAAGTTACATCTTCGTTTGGTAGCAGTAGTTTGGGGTTAGCATTTCTATTGCTTATCATCGCATTAATGTCAAACAGTATTATGGTTACGTTTAGCTTGGTTTAAGCGTGGGCTATACATTCTATACAATATCAGTCTGTCTAAACAATATACAGTGCTGAACACTACTCAAGGGTGTTGCTTATAAGTAGTTTGCACACTAAGTTACGCTATTCTAAGCTTTAGTCTGACGTGTCAGGGAAGATCACAAATGCATATGTATATACAGATGGGCTTACTGACATGAGTTAAAATAAAATAGGCAACAAGCTTAACTGAATCTAATGTTTAAAGCAATATAATATTAGAGTGTCCACCCCATGTTAGGCCAGTGCAGCCTGTCATGCGTTTTTGCCGGGAGGCCAGGCGATCCGTCCGTTCGCAGTGCGGTCTGCCATAGTGAGATGAGCCGCTTGTCAATTTTGGAGGTAAATGTAGTCCCAGTAGGTGTCCGTGCAGGGAGACAACCTTTCACCCAGGGGTATGTGTTATCCAGCGTGATGTCTGCCTTGTACAGGGGGAGAGTCCCAGTATGATGACTTTAAGTTGTCAGGCAGCCCCTCTGTGGTGAGATTAGCAGCTCAGTAGGGTAAGTCAGGACCTTTAAGCATTGTGCCATGTTGCGATCTGTACCCTCTGAAATTGTGGGTGTTAGTGTTGCACCTCCCTGTCTAGTGGTACCTCGGTAATCATTTGCCGGTTCCTGCTCATTCAGGGTCTGCAGTCCGCCTGTGTGGTAGGAGGGGGATGCGTCCGGCAGATTCGCCTGCCACGCGGTCTCCGCCATTTTGAGAGCGGAGCCTCGGGAAGTTCATGGCACTCCGGTGGGTCACAGGGTGGGGACCGGGATCACCCCCGCCGGCCCTGAGGGGGGGGGGTACAGGGCCGGACCCGCCTAGCTCCTCGGGTCTGCCGTACCTCTGGTGGGCAGGATAGCTGGGAAGCGGCCGTCTGCCCAGCTCACCGCCCGAGCGGTCTTCATCTTAGCTGACGGGGATCGCCTCACCGAGGGACTAAAACCTCACGGCAAGCCTCTCCCCGGTACCAGGGTCGCCTCTTATGCTGTGGCACAGCTGCTGGTTGTTGGGTAGGAATTTTTCCAATTTTGGGGGGCTCAAACTGGGCAGCTTGTCGGGAGCTAGCCCTCTGTGCGTCCGCTCGGCATGGCTGTCCAGCCCCGCCCCCTTTGGTCATTTTTATATATAAAAAAAGAAAAACTATTTTACTTTTTGTCTGACCATGTGGATTTCAATCCATCATTGACCACATGGTGTGAATGGGTTGAGGCCTAGTACAATTTGCATAGAAAAGACTTTTCACTAAACCTGTTCACCAGGTTTGTATTGCTGGTTACTTGACCCTGTTTGTTTGTCTACAAATTTACATTTGTTTGGCATTCAAGGATTTGTTTAGTTGAAAAGATATTTGGACTAAACTGATTAAATTAGTAGTTAAGAAAAAGATAAGTTTAGTAAAGCAGATTGAGCGAATATTAGATTTATGTGAGCGTATACATAGAATATTAGTATGGAGAGAATATATATATATATATATATATATATATATATATATATATATATATATATATATATATATATATATATATATATATATATGTGATTATGACTCATGAAGGAAAGACCACCTTTTTAATTTAACAGTTGTGTGAGCATGTAGTGTACATCCTAGTCAAAACAGTGAAGCACATGTTTGGGGGATTGTTGGTGATGTAAGAGACCATCCTTTTCAGCTACAGCTGGGGGAGAATTTGTCCTTGTTGGGGGCGGGTAGTCTTTCCTGTATGAGAAAATAAACTGCATAGTAAAGGATGCATTGTTTTGTAAATGGAATTGCCTAAACTAATCAATTCGTGGAGTGTTTTTCAGCTTTCATATCCATGACTAAGGAATTACAGGATATGTGTTCAGGAAGAGGTAACAAATGAACAGAAAAAAATGTAAAGTAATTCCTTGTTGTCCTATTTGGTCTGGTTAGAATATTTTAACAAGTTAGCATTTTTAACAACGTAAGTGTATGGGCTCAGATTGAGATT
Source organism: Pelobates fuscus (assembly GCF_036172605.1). NCBI lineage: Eukaryota > Metazoa > Chordata > Amphibia > Anura > Pelobatidae > Pelobates > Pelobates fuscus. The sequence goes on from NC_086318.1 coordinate 253,748,862, forward strand.
TATTTTCTTTTAGAAGCAATCTATATAACTATAAAATAAGGACGTATTACACTAGTGGTAGGGTGGCCTATCATGACCATAGAGACCCTTGGTGACTAGTTTTCATTGTATATTGCCTGGGAAGGGGATAAGCTATTTAATAGAAATTCCTGAGAGACCAGGAAATATACAATAAGTGATACGTGAGTGTACTGGTTAAATTGCAGACATATTGGCCCATAACCTTTAATCGAGCCGGAAAAGAGGTTGCTGTATGTTTGCAACTCTATAATTTTGCGGGGGCGGTCACCCCCATGCGAAAAGCCACTGCCACCACAGGGTGGATAGTTGTGCAGGCCCTTAGCCGCGAGGTGCAGACATGTCCGTGGAAAGGCTGAAAATTAATAGGGAGTCACGCATAGCTGTCAGAAGTGTTGCACTTTGAGACATATTGACCTATAGCCTTTCATCAGAGGCGGAAGAGGTGTTGGGGTTCACTCCTCTATAATTTATCCAAAGGGTGGATAGTTATTAAACATGTTTAAGTTGGATGGAAATTTGTTTTGTGTACTCCTGAATTGCAAGTAGGATGCAGAAAGCAGCTATTAGCTGATTGTTTATTTTAAGAGCCGAGTAGAAAATTAAGAAAGTTACCTTGTTGAACAAATTGTTTATAAAATAAAAAGTTTAAGGAATTTATTTATATGTGTATATATGCTAAGTAAAGGATTTGGCAGTATACGCTATAAGTGACTAGGAAAAGTAATCCTGATCTGTTTTCTTACCTTTTTCAGATATAGCAGAAACCAGGGGTGGACATTGAATCACAGATAGAATACCAGTGTTTAAATGTTGACCTGTGATTAGCTATTGAATGTGTTTTATTTTATTGTGTCTATTTAACACGTCTATGCTATGATTTTGTGCATACTATTCTCTTAATTTTTATGATTGTATTGCAATTGAAAACTTTATGTGTTGTTGTTGTATGTATATATGTATGTATGCTTGCCTGGCAAAGGGAGGATTGACCCATAGGGACCAGGGGGTATTTGTGTAAACAGAACTGGGGTGGGAGGGCTCCAACGAGGGAACCCCATTGTCCAGTAGGTGCTTGATTTGTGTCTCTGTAAAGTGCATGAGTGGACGGAAGAGTGATAAGAGGGATAAGAGAAAGTACGCATTTAGGGTTATCTATACATGTTTAAATAGAAGGGTGGTAAATTGGAATTTATTTTGTTTTGGTGGGTGTTTAGGTTAAATGGGTTAAATACGACAGGGATATTGTGTTTGTCTGTGAATCAGGAGTGCACTGGATGTAAAGAGAGAATTCTCAGGAGGTGTGTAGGTATTTACTTAACGCCATAGGGTAAATATAGTTAAGACACCACAATCAAATTGTACTTGTGATTATTGGCACAGAGTCATCTGCCATTTATGTTTGTGTACATCATTGTCTGTGTTTTCATTCAAGAACTTTCTAGCAAGGAGCTTTTTATTGCAACTCATGAACCAGAAGAAGAAGCAGTTCTGGACACTCTATACTCAATTTTTGAAGAAAAATATTGCAGCTGAGAGTGTTGAGAGTAGGGACAAAATGCATCAGGAGTAGGAAACTGTGTTACGTCAAGGTGGTAAACAGAATGTGACTACAAAACACACTAAAGTCCCTGAACACATGAACTGTTCTTATGAGAAGAAATACTGAAGCTGAGAGTGATGGGAGTAGGTACAATAATACATGCAGAGCAGGATACTGTGACAAGTGACCACAAAACACACAAAAGTCCCTGCACACATGAACTGTTTTACAAAATCCTACATCCTTGTTTGCTCAAATTATTTCATTCATCCCTGTCTCCATGTGTATGTTCTATGAGACTGTCCAAGAAGAGAGTATCCAGTTTCCAGGACTAATGTTTGTGAAAATGTCAGGCACACAGACCAGCCATAGGCTACAGAAAACAAGCTCCAGTGACTGTCCATCTGTTTCATGATTCACAGGTGTTATAGGGTTGTCGTGTCTAATGCTATATTAAGCTCCAAAACACATCCTCACTGTCAGGCTTACCTTGCTGGGAGTCCAATATGCAGAGATATGCTCACCCTTGCAATTAGACACAGGCCAAGGTGGTCAAGGTAGAACTCACCTGGCCTGTGAATCTGTGCACGGGGGCTGTGCAGGTGAATGCTTGAAGTCGCAGTACAGAAAAGGAAATCCAGGAGAATAGTCGTAGGTAAGCCAATGGTCAGAGGATGCCAGAAATCAGGAGATACGAGTAGCAAGCCGAGGTCAAGGGATGCCAGAGGTCAGGGTACAAACGAGTAGCAATCCAAGTTCAGGACAATACTGGAACGTGGAATAGCAATACTCTAACCAGAGTCATTGAACTGACACTGCCCTTAGGGAGGGGCAGTGTCTTATACCTTGTTGATTAGGTATCAGATTCAGCTGGAGAGTGATTGACAGGTCTGAGCCAGGTGAAGTCCAGCCCCCTAGTGCTGCAGGCAATTCAGGTATAAACAGGAGTTATCCAAAGTCCTGAAATGGCTTAGAGGTTAGAGAGCATGTCCAGAACTGCAGAGTACACAGGTTCAAATCCCTCTTCGGGCAATAAAGGGGTGACCCCGTCTGGCAGTCTGGAGATCACGGTGTGAATCCTGACACTCACATGAACACAATATCATTGGTTAATCTAAGAAAACATGGTTTGAGTTGTTCATTATTATAAGGGTGGATATGTGCCTTCTTTAGGCCAAGGTTTCCCAACTGGTAATGCATGTGCTCAATGGTGAACATTTGAATTAAATGGGTATTGTTCTTCAAAAGGTGGGTTTTGTTGTAGGGCAGGTAGTGTTAAAATGGGGAAGATTCACAATGTACTAGTTTTATAAATGCTTGTTTTATGACATAAGTCAAAGGGTGGTTACATCATAAAGAAAGCATATTTAGTGTAATGCTTTGGAGGCACCACTAAGGGCAGTGTGTAGGAAGACGTGCTTCTGGCAGTGACATCACAGGCCAGCCTATTTAGGAATACACTGAATAAAAAACAGATGTAGGAGAAACTCTGTCTCTTTGCCTGTACCTGACTGAACCTAAGATGTAGTACCAGCTCTGACTTAACCCCAGCCAAAGGGCTGGGGCCTTGTAAGTAATATGAATCCATTGTAACAATTAGAAAGTGTAATAGCCTTTTGTATAACATTTAGCAACCTTTTGTAAGTAATATGTTGTAGTTTTGTATGGTATAATTATTGTGGTAAATGAACAGTCTGCTAGCATCTGTTTAATTATTATAGTTATATTAAATATACATTTAATATTGCAAGGTTTTGTGTATTTTCTATCCACATATTCGACCATAATACCATGAACTATAAAAATATGAATGTTGTTCCGTATTGCTTAATTATTATGTATTAAGAGATTAATATTCATATTTAAGTCACGACCACAACACTGACTTTCACAAAAAAAAAACCTACAGGGACTTTTTCTGCTAACTATGTTAGGGTGTGGGGGGATTGTCGTCAACTTATGAAGAAATGGGGCACCCTGTTTCTGACCTGGACCGAGAGAGTAGCAACCATGAAAATGTCCATACTCCCTAGGCTTCAATACTTGTTTCGCAACTTACCGATCCAGGTACCTATGTCTTACCTCCGATAAACACAAAAGGACATCAACAGATTTGTGTGGGGGGGCCAAAGGGCCCAGGTACAGGGAACATTGCTACGAGCACCGGTGAGACAGGGCGGCCTTGCCTTACTGGACAATAAGACATACTACCAAGCAGCGATATTAGCAGCAATCCTTCCCCACTTTACAAACACAGCTCTACCGCAATGGGTGCAGATGGAAAAACAGGCTATAGAGCCCTTTGACATACCCACCATACTGTGGCTTCCTAAAAGGTTTAGGCCAGAGGTTCCACAGATGCCAACGCAATTGGAAATAGCAGTAAAAGTTTGGGATAAGCTTTGACACAAGTTAGTAACCCATACCCCCCTATCACCGGCCACCCGCTCAACACTATCACATACTGTATCCCAACCTTTAGTGCCAAGCCATGGATAACTAACGGGGTCACACACCTGCACCAAATGCTCACGTAAAATGAACTAAAAACTTTTCCAGCCCTGCAAGAAGAATACCATATACCGGTGGCCTCCCAATTCTCCCACATGCAACTAAGCTCGTTCATACATAAACACACAGAAAAGACTTTCACCCCAGATGAAAGCTCCCTCGTTATGATGAAATGGGAACAGACGACCACTAAGGGTTCATGGGCACCAACATTTAAGCCATTATCCTGGTGTTATCAGCTTCTCTGACCCGCACAACACTTTGCAGATTCTAACCCAGCCAAACACTGGGCACAAGACCTACAGTGCCCCATAAGCAAAGACCACTGGGAACGTGCTATAATAGCAACCAGAGAACAGAAAATATGTATAGCTGTGTAGTTTTTACTATATACTGGCTAAAAAGTGTGTAATATGGTATTATAGAGACCAAAACATAATAAATAAACAAAAGTATATACAAGTGGTACAAATGCTAATATGCCAGCCAGAGATAGAGACCATGTAGGGATACAATACAAAATTGTTATAAGGGTATGGTCCCCAATCCTAAATTACAGCTTCATTGAAAATAGGCTAAATAGGAATGGATCAATCCCAATGCAATTCCCTAACTCAGGGCTATCTCAGGGTTAATTCTTACTATTCCTGTGCCATATCTTATAGATTAGGTGCTGTGCTTATAATAAAAAATACTGCAGAGTACAGTGTGGGTCTAAGCACAGTCCCAGCCAATTAGTCTCAAATCAGCATAAAGAAAGTTAAATTGCAGACAGGACTAGAGAGAAAAAATGATTGTCCATAGTATTAGAAAGTCAGTATCTAAAATGTCTACAATGTAAGTTAAAAAGCCTCTCTCCCTGGTAATCTAACTAGACAGGCATAGAAGCAAAGTGTAATGGACTGTTTCGCCCACAAGAGGATAAAAAACGTTTAGGCGATATCCCCCTTTCCAGATACACAGGCAGCTACTGTAAGCACCAATCTTCCGAACTGCAGACTACACAAATTCACCAACTCCGAACTGCACATACATGAATTACCCAATCTCCCGAACTGGAATCATACGAACACTGGAAACAGCCGAACAGGAAAAGCCATAAAACAGCTTACACTCCTGGCAATCGGCATACATTCAAATTCCCCCAAAGAACGAGACGACACATCGCTTTGAGGGTTAAGCAGGAACAACAGATTTATTCACACACTGTCTTATAAAGGATTCTCCCATGCAAGAGAGGGATTTACAATACACCAATCACACAATAGTTACATCCCACAGATTCCCTCCCCTTAGCCTGGGAGGTAATCCAATTATACATACATTTTAAAACATACTTTTTACCCAACTTTCATAACTCTAAAACCATACATCACATTCACATAAAAATTACATATTCACAATCAATCCATTCAGGACATGTCACATATCCCCAGATAGCTGGGATCTGAGCGCACAAAACTACCAAATAGCGCTCAGATCCTATTCACACAGTTCAATTGCCATGGAGCCGAAGTCTTTAACTACACGAATGGGCTCCATGGCATAGCTATCTGGGTTAACACATTCACATAAAATCGGGTCCATAGTCCAAAGGCAAGAGGCGGCCAAGCAGCCCCCTCCAAAGACACGTGGCGAGGTCGGTTTCGCCACATTTCTCCCCTTTACCATCTAGACTAACAGGGTATCTGACCTCCTGCCGGTCAGTGCCCTGGTTAGTCCAGCAACCCACCCACAAAACAGAAACAGCAGTACAGCCCACCCACAATAACTGGTTACTACACCTGAGTAGAGGAGAACTTTGTCCATGTCCAGGTGCCTCGCCATGGCTGTGCGGGGGTCTGGTAGACTGCCTTGGTGGGTTGCTGAGTGGGCAGAGACCAGCAGTACTCTGCCCTGGTGCCAGCACTACCACGGAAGTAGCCTGGTTGCTGGAGGGGGAAACCGACTGTCTCCCCTCTGGATACACCGCTCTGTGGCTGGGGGACAGGACCGACCATCCTTACCCCTTGTGCTGCAAGTGCATAGACTATGGTCCCATCTGCACCATTGGGGGGCGTAACATCTCCCCTTGCTGGGTTAGGCTGCCGCTGGAGAGAGGGTGTAACAAGCTCCTCTTTCTGAACTGTAAACTGCCGCTGGGAAGAGGGGGTAGCAGGCTCCTCTCCCTGACACTCTCTCTGCTGGTGGAGAGGGGACCAGCTGTCTCCCCTTTCATTATTTTGTCCTGCTGCTGGGGTGCGAGACTGACGGTCTCTGCTCCCTGCAGGACACTCTGCCGCTGGGGAGGAAGGACAACACCTTCAGCTCCCTGGGGTACACACTGCCGCTGGGGAGGAAGATCAACACCTTCAGCTCCCTGGGACTCACACTGCCGCTGGGGAGGAAGGACGGCACCTTCAGCTCCCTGGGACACACACTGCCGCTGGGGAGGAAGGACGGCACCTTCAGCTCTCTGGGATACACACTGCCGCTGGGGAGGAAGGACAACACCTTCAGCTCCCTGGGACACACACTGCCGCTGGGGAGGAAGCGGCCTCCTGGATTTGAGCGATGGTACCATAAGTAATGATATTCCCTATACCTAATTGAAACCTAAGAGTAAGTTCACTCCTCAACTGCCGCTGGGTAGGAAGGACGGTACCTTCAGCTCCCTGGGGTACACACTGCCACTGGGGAGGAAGGAGGACACCTTTAGCATCCTGGAACACACACTGCCGCTGGGGAGGAAGGAGGACACCTTCAGCTCGCTTGGATACACACTGCCGCTGGGGAGGAAGGACGGCACCTTCAGCTCCCTGGGGTACACATTGCCGCTGGGGAGGAAGGACTGCACCTTTGGCTCCCGGGGATACAATCTTTTGCTGGGGAGGAAGGACGGCACCTTCAGCTCCCTGGGATATACACTGCCGCTGGGGAGGAAGGTTTAGGGCAGAGGTTCCACAGATGCCAACGCAATTGGAAATAGCAGTAAAAGTTTGGGATAAGCTTTGACACAAGTTAGTAACCCATACCCCCCTATCACCGGCCACCCGCTCAACACTATCACATACTGTATCCCAACCTTTAGTGCCAAGCCATGGATAACTAACGGGGTCACACACCTGCACCAAATGCTCACGTAAAATGAACTAAAAACTTTTCCAGCCCTGCAAGAAGAATACCATATACCGGTGGCCTCCCAATTCTCCCACATGCAACTAAGCTCGTTCATACATAAACACACAGAAAAGACTTTCACCCCAGATGAAAGCTCCCTCGTTATGATGAAATGGGAACAGACGACCACTAAGGGTTCATGGGCACCAACATTTAAGCCATTATCCTGGTGTTATCAGCTTCTCTGACCCGCACAACACTTTGCAGATTCTAACCCAGCCAAACACTGGGCACAAGACCTACAGTGCCCCATAAGCAAAGACCACTGGGAACGTGCTATAATAGCAACCAGAGAACAGAAAATATGTATAGCTGTGTAGTTTTTACTATATACTGGCTAAAAAGTGTGTAATATGGTATTATAGAGACCAAAACATAATAAATAAACAAAAGTATATACAAGTGGTACAAATGCTAATATGCCAGCCAGAGATAGAGACCATGTAGGGATACAATACAAAATTGTTATAAGGGTATGGTCCCCAATCCTAAATTACAGCTTCATTGAAAATAGGCTAAATAGGAATGGATCAATCCCAATGCAATTCCCTAACTCAGGGCTATCTCAGGGTTAATTCTTACTATTCCTGTGCCATATCTTATAGATTAGGTGCTGTGCTTATAATAAAAAATACTGCAGAGTACAGTGTGGGTCTAAGCACAGTCCCAGCCAATTAGTCTCAAATCAGCATAAAGAAAGTTAAATTGCAGACAGGACTAGAGAGAAAAAATGATTGTCCATAGTATTAGAAAGTCAGTATCTAAAATGTCTACAATGTAAGTTAAAAAGCCTCTCTCCCTGGTAATCTAACTAGACAGGCATAGAAGCAAAGTGTAATGGACTGTTTCGCCCACAAGAGGATAAAAAACGTTTAGGCGATATCCCCCTTTCCAGATACACAGGCAGCTACTGTAAGCACCAATCTTCCGAACTGCAGACTACACAAATTCACCAACTCCGAACTGCACATACATGAATTACCCAATCTCCCGAACTGGAATCATACGAACACTGGAAACAGCCGAACAGGAAAAGCCATAAAACAGCTTACACTCCTGGCAATCGGCATACATTCAAATTCCCCCAAAGAACGAGACGACACATCGCTTTGAGGGTTAAGCAGGAACAACAGATTTATTCACACACTGTCTTATAAAGGATTCTCCCATGCAAGAGAGGGATTTACAATACACCAATCACACAATAGTTACATCCCACAGATTCCCTCCCCTTAGTCTGGGAGGTAATCCAATTATACATACATTTTAAAACATACTTTTTACCCAACTTTCATAACTCTAAAACCATACATCACATTCACATAAAAATTACATATTCACAATCAATCCATTCAGGACATGTCACATATCCCCAGATAGCTGGGATCTGAGCGCACAAAACTACCAAATAGCGCTCAGATCCTATTCACACAGTTCAATTGCCATGGAGCCGAAGTCTTTAACTACACGAATGGGCTCCATGGCATAGCTATCTGGGTTAACACATTCACATAAAATCGGGTCCATAGTCCAAAGGCAAGAGGCGGCCAAGCAGCCCCCTCCAAAGACACGTGGCGAGGTCGGTTTCGCCACATTTCTCCCCTTTACCATCTAGACTAACAGGGTATCTGACCTCCTGCCGGTCAGTGCCCTGGTTAGTCCAGCAACCCACCCACAAAACAGAAACAGCAGTACAGCCCACCCACAATAACTGGTTACTACACCTGAGTAGAGGAGAACTTTGTCCATGTCCAGGTGCCTCGCCATGGCTGTGCGGGGGTCTGGTAGACTGCCTTGGTGGGTTGCTGAGTGGGCAGAGACCAGCAGTACTCTGCCCTGGTGCCAGCACTACCACGGAAGTAGCCTGGTTGCTGGAGGGGGAAACCGACTGTCTCCCCTCTGGATACACCGCTCTGTGGCTGGGGGACAGGACCGACCATCCTTACCCCTTGTGCTGCAAGTGCATAGACTATGGTCCCATCTGCACCATTGGGGGGCGTAACATCTCCCCTTGCTGGGTTAGGCTGCCGCTGGAGAGAGGGTGTAACAAGCTCCTCTTTCTGAACTGTAAACTGCCGCTGGGAAGAGGGGGTAGCAGGCTCCTCTCCCTGACACTCTCTCTGCTGGTGGAGAGGGGACCAGCTGTCTCCCCTTTCATTATTTTGTCCTGCTGCTGGGGTGCGAGACTGACGGTCTCTGCTCCCTGCAGGACACTCTGCCGCTGGGGAGGAAGGACAACACCTTCAGCTCCCTGGGGTACACACTGCCGCTGGGGAGGAAGGACAACACCTTCAGCTCCCTGGGACTCACACTGCCGCTGGGGAGGAAGGACGGCACCTTCAGCTCCCTGGGACACACACTGCCGCTGGGGAGGAAGGACGGCACCTTCAGCTCCCTGGGATACACACTGCCGCTGGGGAGGAAGCGGCCTCCTGGATTTGAGCGATGGTACCATAAGTAATGATATTCCCTATACCTAATTGAAACCTAAGAGTAAGTTCACTCCTCAACTGCCGCTGGGTAGGAAGGACGGTACCTTCAGCTCCCTGGGGTACACACTGCCACTGGGGAGGAAGGAGGACACCTTTAGCATCCTGGAACACACACTGCCGCTGGGGAGGAAGGAGGACACCTTCAGCTCCCTGGGATACACACTGCCGCTGGGGAGGAAGGACGGCACCTTCAGCTCCCTGGGGTACACACTGCTGCTGGGGAGGAAGGACTGCACCTTCGGCTCCCGGGGATACAATCTTTTGCTGGGGAGGAAGGACGGTACCTTCAGTTCCCTGGGATATACACTGCCGCTGGGGAGGAAGGACTGCACCTTCAGCTCCCTGGGACTTACTCTGCCGCTGGGGAGGAAGGACGACACCTTCAGCTCCCTGGCATACAATCTGACGCTGGGGAGGAAGGACTGCACCTTCAGCTCCCTGGGATAAAATCTGCTGCTGGGGAGGAAGGACTGCACCTTCAGCTCCCTGGGATACAATCTGCCACTGGGAAGGAAGGACTGCACCTTCAGCTCCCTGGGACTTACTCTGCCGCTGGGGAGGAAGGACAACACCTTCTGCTCCCTGGGGTACCCCTTTGAGTCCCCGTAATGCACTCTGCCACCGGATAGGGCGACTGATACCTTTGGCTGGATCTGCCATGAACTGCAGGTACTCAGCTACGTGTCTCCTCATGAGCTGCACGGACTCCTCCGAGGGGGTGTAGGGTCCATAGAGAGCCAGCCATGATTTAACCCCTTAAGGACACATGACATGTGTGACATGTCATGATTCCCTTTTATTCCAGAAGTTTGGTCCTTAAGGGGTTAAACTCTCTGTCAAACTCCTCCTGAGTGTAGCTGGGCGCCATGTTTGCTCTGCCGAAGTTGGTTCCTTTGTAGATAGGGTCGCTGTATGGGTACTAGCGTTGCCCTCAATTTGTAATCGAGGAATGGATGTTGTCTTGTAGCTGTCCTTCTGGGCTGTGGGAATGATCCCGCCGCTTGCCAACAATTGTAATGGACCGTTTCACCCACAAGAGGATAAAAACTGTTTAGACGATATCCCCCTTTCCAGATACACAGGCAGCTACTGTAAGCACCAATCTTCCGAACTGCAGACTACACAAATTCACCAACTCCGAACTGCACATACATGAATTACCCAATCTCCCGAACTGGAAACAGCCGAACAGGAAAAGCCATAAAACCGCTTACACTCCTGGCAATCGGCATACATTCAAATTCCCCCAAAGAACGAGACGACACATCGCTTTGAGGGTTAAGCAAGAACAACAGATTTATTCACACACTGTCTTATAAAGGATTCTCCCATGCAAAGGAGGGATTTATAATACACCAATCACACAATAGTTACATCCCACAGATTCCCTCCCCTTAGCCTGGGAGGTAATCCAATTATACATACATTTTAAAACATTTTTTATCCAACTTTCATAACTCTAAAACCATACATCACATTCACATAAATTATATATTCACAATCAATCCATTCAGGGGAACAACATATTAAAAAATGGCATGAATCAGACCAGGGATTCAAAAGTTAGTAAAGTATCTTTGAAAACCTCCTGCCAGCATGGCTTTCCGGCCCAGACCAGTTTAAGAGTCTTCTATCCTGGAGATAATTGAGAAGTAATTCAATTATCTCCCAGGATAGAGACATGACTCCATTATGCACATGGTGAGCACAAAGCATTAAAATACTATAAAATACACAAAGTCACATTTTATACATAAAACACAGACATGTCACATATCCCCAGATAGCTGGGATCTGAGCGCACAAAACTACCAAATAGTGCTCAGATCCTATTCACACAGTTCAATTGCCATGGAGCCGAAGTCTTTAACTACAAGAATGGGCTCCATGGCATAGCTATCTGGGTTAACACATTCACATAAAATCGGGTCTATAGTCCAAAGGCAAGAGGCGGCCAAGCAGCCCCCTCCAAAGACATGTGGCAAGGTCGGTTTCGCCACACAAAGGATAGACAAGTGAAAGTCAGAAAAGTTCCATAAATCAAATGAAAATCACAGTGCTAAATCCAGTGCCCAGTGCTCATAAAAAATGAGGAAAAAATGGGGAAAAAACGCCCAACGCGCGTTTCGGTGCCTTATAGGATGCACCTTCGTCAGGGGCCAACATAAGAGTAATGAAATCATGAGTATCTGTGTCCTATGGAATCTGGGGGGAGTAATTGTGTAAATGGTGGTTGCAGTTTTGTAGAGATGTCACTGCAGGCGAGTAAATCAACTAATGTGTCTAATACACTACATCTATTGGCTGGGCCAAATGTATATCTTGCCTACTGTCTCTAGCTGTCAATCTAAATACTGTTGGCTCTGCCTACTTTAAGTTTACTCGCACGGAGCAGATAGGGAGACCCACCCACCTCCTAATAGAGGATACACGTCGGGTTCTGTTTTACGTTTTCTGGCCCCTCCCCACGTACACCACGTGGACCGGGATCTCACACGCTGATCGGATCCACTTACCGACATCATCTACATATGTGGGATACTCCCCCCAGATTCCATTGGACACAGGCACTCATGATTTCTGGCGTCTAAACTATTTAAGACAGATCTCCTTACTCTTATGTTGGCCCCTGACGAAGGTACATCCTATAAGGCACCGAAACGTGCGTCGGGCGTTTTTTTCCTCATTTTGTGGATGTAGCAAATGATTTTCATTTGATTTATGGAACTTTTCTGATTTTCACTTGTCTATCCTTTGCTTCTATGCCTGTCTAGTTAGATTACCAGGGAGAGAGGCTTTTTAACTTACATTGTCAGTTTTTTAGATACTGACTTTCTAATTACATACTGCATTCTCTCCCTATACTCTACTATGGACAATACTTTTTTCTCTCTAGTCCTGTCTGCAATTTGACTTTCTTTATGCTGATTTAAGACTAATTGGCTGGGACTGTGCTTAGACCCACACTGTACTCTGCAGTTGATAGACGGGTATTTTTTTATTATAACCACAGCACCTAATCTATAAGATATGGCACAGGAATAGTAAGAATTAGGGAATTGCATTGGGATTGATCCATTCCTATTTAGCCTCTTTACTTTTCAATAAAGCTGTAATTTAGGATTGGGGACCATACCCTTATAATGATTTTGTATTATATCCCTACCTGGTCTCTATCTCTGGCTGGCATATTAGCATTTGTACCACTTGTTTATACTTTTGTTTATTTATTATGTTTAGGTCTCTATAATATCATATTACACACTTTTTAGCCAGTATATAGTAACAACTACACAGCTATACATATTTCCAGGAGATGCAGCTGATCTCAGGGCTTTGTATGCACTGAGACTAGCGGCATCTATTCTTTTTTTTTTCCAAATACTTTTTATTCAAGAAATTTTGTTTTTAAATTACAAAACAGTTCAGAGAATACATGCATACAATCATACAGAGTACATCCGATTGATATAAATAAGTCATTCTGTATAAAATGAATGAATTCATTGAAATATAACATTCAGTCAACCGGATATGTTAAAGAAAAGAAAAAGGAGATAACATGAAACAGGAAGTCATTAGTATATCTTAAACAGAAATCTGTAAGAAAATAAAAGGGTATATTTTAGTACAAGTTAACACAAATTAAGATACTTGTAGTCCATGGGATAGATATCAGTATCCAAATTAAATTACAACTTCCGAAACCCCTTCCCCTTTGTAATTTATGAATTACTATAAAGTATAGAACAGTTTTTTAACCAAACTGAATACCAATCTCTTTTATTTTGAGACCACTGACCAATTTTTAACAATATCATTTTCCATTGTCAGTTGGAACTTAATTTGGTTAATTAAAGAGATTTTTTGAAAAGGGACAGAAGATTTCCACTGTCTCGCTATGATAATTTTAGTTGCGATAAAGCAGTGGATAGCTTGATTTAAAAGGCCAGTTCAAATGAAGAAGGGCCAAGGCTGGATTTTTATTTGTATCTTTAAATGCTACCTCATTCAAGGATATTTCAGAAAAAATATTGAAAGTCCAGGTCCATAATGGTTTAAGAGATGGGCAAGACCACCATATGTGAATATATGTACCAGAATAAGTACCGCATCTCCAACAAGTAGGGTCTTGGGAAGTATACATTTTAGCCAATCTTGTCGGAGTGTAGTACCATCTGTAGAGTAACTTAAAATGGCACTCAGTCAAGTTTAGACCATGGACAGATTTGTTTACAAGAATTATAGAGGAAAAGTCATTTGGGGAAATCACTAAATTAAGTTCTTTTTCCCATAATAAGTTCTTTTTCCCATAATTTGACCAGTTTATAAGGAAATGTATCTACGCCTTTAAAAAGCGAATTGGCGACCGAAATCACCTTGGGAACAGTTTGAAAAGAGAATAATATTTGCAAATCTTTAGCCCGAGGGAAAGATGATTGGATAACATGTTTCTGGATATAATGTTTAATACGAAAATAGGTAAATAGTTCTTTAGATGGTATATGTAACCTATCCACAATCTGTTGAAAGGGTAGAATATTATCACCCTGCATGATATCTGATAGAGTTAGTATATCTTTGTTGGGCCAGTGCCTCAATGATAAATCATCTATGTTATTTTCTAATATATTTAATTTACATGTTCTAGGAATTAGTTTGGTAATGCCCAGAATTTTCTTAATTTCGGCACAAATTTCCAAAGACTGAGCCAACGATATTAAACAATTCGGCGAATCCGTCGGGAGCTTCCCAGGATCTGACCATATATAAGAATAAAGACTAGAAGCATTTAAAGCTTCAGATTCCATATTATACCAAGGTTCAGAAAAAAAATGTGGTTCTTGTAGAGTGTATATATGTCGTATGGAATTAGCATAATATAAGTTGATAATACTTGGAAAGTTTAGTCCTTCTTGGGACAATTTTTTGGAGATATTTTTTTGACTTATTCTAGGCTTTTTATTTTTCCATATAAATTTATTAATGGCAGATTGAATCATCAATAGCCACTCTTTAGGAATTTTAAGAGGGACAATTGAAAATAAATATAACCATTTTGGTAGAATATACGAATTTATAATATTTATTCTACCTGTCCATAGAGTTTCTAAGTTTTTCCATTTTTTTAAGTTTTGATTCATATCTTTCATTAAATGCATAACATTCCTCTCTATGGTGTGAGAGGCATTAGCAGGAAAACTCAGACCCAGATAATTAATTTCTGTGGCAGTCCAAATAAATTGATACTTTTGGGATAGCCTTTCCACCTGAGTCGAAGATAGATTGATAGTTAGAGCAGTAGAATTTGAAACATTTAACTTAAAATTAGAGACAGTAGAAAAATTATCGATTTCTTCCATTAATGCTACTAATGAATCTTCCGGAGATGTAAGGGTGATCAGGGCGTCATCAGCATATAATGCAATCTTAATATCATACAATTTCGTAGGGACCCCCTTTATTAACTGATTATTTCTGATATTAACAGCAAGAGGCTCGAGAGATAAAATATAAAGTAACGGCGACAAGGGACATCCCTGTCTTGTTCCGTTTTTAAGGTCAAACCAAGTCGAAGTAATATTGGGACCTACGGTTCTGGCCGAGGGAGAAGAATAAAGTACCATAATTGCAATGTATATCCAACCTTCAAGGCCATATGCCTTGAGGAGTTCACTTAAATAGCCCCACCCAACCCTGTTGAACGCTTTTTCTGCGTCCAAAGACAGGGCCAGGAGGGGCTGGTTATGAACTTTAGCTAGACCAATAATATCTATAAGCTTTCGGGTGTTATTTGATGCCCATCTTCCAGGGATAAACCCTATTTGGTCTGGATTAATAAGTTTATGAATAATCGTTTTTAATCTCTCAGCAATGATGGCAGAATATATTTTCATGTCAACATTAATTAATGCAATTGGTCTATAGTTTTTTGGGTCCGTACTATCTTTGCTCGGTTTCAAAATAGGGACAATATTTGATTGTAATAATTCCCTTGGTATGACCTCATTTTCTGCAGCTTGATTGAACATTTCAGTAAGGGGGTTTAGAAGATACGATTTCATATATTTATAATATAAGTTTGTAAAGCCATCAGGGCCAGGGGTTTTATTTGTAGCTAGTCTATCAATTTGAAATTGCACTTCTTCAGGAGAAATTTTCTTATTCTAATTGGTCAGATCCTGGGAAGAAATTCTCAGAATTTGAGAGTTAGATAGGTATCCCTTAATGTCCTTTATTTCTGGGGACAACCTTAGATTGTACAGATCTTGATAGAACTGGTTAAATCTTTGTCCAATCTCAGATGGGGTAGAGTATACAATTTGATCAATCACCAATTTTTCTACTCTATTTTTAGCATGTTGATTACGTAATCTCCTAGTGAGGCTTTTACTCGCCCTGTTGCCCGAAGTATAGTGATTTAATTTTCATTTATTTATATTTAACCTAATTTTTTCCTCTTCTTTTAAATTAATTTGAGTTTGTAAATCTTTTAAGTGAATTCTCAATTCTGGAGAAGATTGTAATTTGTTCAATTTAGAACATGAATAAAATTCAATATATAAATCAGGCAATTTTGTGCCATTATTTTTCTTGAGGAGATGGTCATTTTTCTTGAGGCGAGCGTGCGAGCGTGCGCACGTCCACACGTCATGACGCCTCCTGGAAGTGATAGGCATTTATTGCCCTTTGCAGAGACTAGCGGCATCTATTCTTTATATAGAGTGTTATAGAGTTTATTGTCGGAGGCGTCATGACGTGTGGACGTGCGCACGCTCGCACGCTCGCCGCGATGACGGAGTAGGAGGAGAACCCGCCATGCACTGCCGAGGTAGCCGCGTCTGAAGTGCCTCTCCGTGCCGTGCAACTGATGACATCGAAAATTGTCTCTCTCCTTAACTGACCCCTCCGGCAAGGTTTGGTGGCGAAAGCCCTCATGTTCTGAGAACCCTACTTCGAAACAATTCTCTCTTCTCTACTCTACAATTTTGGAAGTACAGCCTGAAGTGAACCACGTGTGTTTCTCCCTAAACGCCAGGAACAACATGGTGAAGTAGATTTTGCATTTCTTAATTCAAACCTTTATATCCTGGCAGCTACTGGCGGCAGTAAAATAATCCTGTGTAATCCAGTGTGTTTAAAATCAAATTTATATTGGTGACACTTAAATATCGCGGCCTCTGTTTAGGCCAACGGTATAAAGGAAGAGAAAACGGAAAAAAAAAAAAGGAAAAAAGGAAAAAAAAAAAGGGGGATATAACGTAACGCAAAGAGGCTCTATAGACATCTATATATTCGAGGCTCCCACTTTTGCATAAAAAGGTCTGGTAGGCTAAAAGAAACAAAATACCTAATTACACCGCAGTAAATAGGAAAAAGAAGGAAGGAAAAGCAGAAGGGAAAAAAAAAGAGATAAAATTCAAGTGAAGACAAACCAAAGGAAGACGGAAAGAAACGATAGAAAAGTGGTGAACTGTTACAATATGGCTTCGAAAAAATCACATGAAACAAAACCCTCTACAAGAAAGGACAAAAAAGACTCTCTCCAAGACAAATCTCATGAAAAATCTTTAACAACTTACTTCTCCCCCCAGCAACAAAAGCACATTAAACAGCGATTAAACGATATGGATCTGACTCCGGAAAGCCTGGTGTCAGACCCAATAAGTAATCCTAATCATGATTTAATAATCTCTTCGCTCCAAACTAATCTTAAGGCCAACTTGGATGAGATTAAAGCTGAATTGGCCTCAACAGCCTCAGAAATCAAAACGGACATCAAAACTGAAATGAATGCACTTGCTGCAAAAATGGAAAGAGTTGAATACCACCTAAAACAACTAGACTCTCAAGTTAAAAATTTAACAGAAGACTGCAACAAAGTACAACGGGACATTTTAAATTTACAAAATAAACTATCTGATTTAGAAGACCGATCTAGGTGTAAAAACCTACGCTTTAGAGACATTCCAGAAAAAGGCAGACAAGAGGATGTAAAACAAACTTTGATGAACTACCTATCTACACTGTGTGTACTGCTTAATTCTTCCGACCAGATAATTGAGAGATGCCATAGGACATTCAAACCACAAATAATTCAAAACGATTCTCCTCGAGATATCATTGCATGTTTCTATTCGTTTGACTTCAAAGAATCCATCTTGAAACTTGCAAGAACTTCTCCAGTCTTTGATGGCCCTTTCCAGAAAGTTAAAGTATTTCAAGATCTATCCTTTGAAACTAGAACAAAAAGAAAAGCGTTCAGTCTTGCTACCCGCGCTCTGAGAAGCCACAATATAAAATACAAGTGGCTTTTTCCCATAAAACTTAGCCTGTCATATGAAGGCAAAAGAGAAATATTTGAGTCCAATGCGAGTTTAACAGAATGGCTCAAAAATAATAAATTATCGCTGTAGCTGTATAATTCTATACAGCAGAGGGTAAAAGTAAATATGTGGGCAAGAGGGAGGAGAGAGGGGGGATGGGAGGGGGAGAAAACGAAGGAAGGAAAAAGGAGAGAAAATAGTTTTGTTTTGTTTTTCTTTTGCATCAAAAGAAAATATTCATGTTTGAGAAATCTTATTTTCACTTTTAATGCACTAAGGTAAAAACTCAAGCAAAGTAACTAATCACTTAAAAATGCAATATTTAATTGCTACTTTTGGTGCTCTTATACATCAAAATTTATACACTGTTTCACAATATTCGCACTATGTTTAAGGTAATGATAGAGCAATTAAGGCACCTATAAACTTAATTAAAAATTATTTGCCTTTAAAAATGTTTTCTTTTTTTTTCTAAGAGATTAGAAAAGTTACTATAAGTAGTTTATCTCGTGTTGCACTATAAGAAATATATCTATGTTTAAGTGATGTAATTATTACTTCCTATGCACTAAGGTAAAATTTCTCGGGAACTAATCATTTAACAAACAACATCTATTTGTCACTCTAGGTGTTTCTATATATCACAAATTTACAAATTTTTTCAAGTGGCTAGTTTTAAACAGATTAAAACCATAAGCACTATGTCCAAAGGAAACGATGGAGTAAAGAAGGTATTTATAAATTTAACTAAAAATTATTTTTTTTTTTGGGTAGCTCCTATTTGTAGCATTACAACACATATCTATGTGTGAGAAATTTAATTATTATAGGTATTAGGGCAGAACTTGTGCGTATGCCATTGAAACCTGAAACTGCATATTTATTTGCTATCTTTGCGGCTCTAATATACTAATAATTTTACTAATTTCTCCATAGGTTCAATACTCTAGCTACAAGTGGTTAGCATTCTATAGATTTATACTATATGCACTAGGTTCAAGGTAATGATAGAGTAACGAAGGTATTTACAAATTCAAGTAATTGTTTTGTTTTTTTTTTCTCTTCCCCTTCCCTTCATAAGGGAGATGGGTATTAAGAAAGGGGGGGGGGGGCATTTAGCGCAAGGTTTCCAACTCAGGCATGGCTCGGGGTTTTCACTCTTGTGTAGTTTTGCTACTCTATTTTCATTGAGCCAATATGGTTCTCAATGAATATCATAGTATTAGGTCTTTACCTAATAATTGGATGAATGATGATGTTGGACTTATTCAGAGCCCAACGATAGGAAGTGTAGGTTTTGGGTTTGTCTTTTTTCTTTTTTCTTTCAGTATGTTATGTTTTTTCTCATTTTTTCTCAGGAAGTCAAAAAATATTGTACTGATGTATTTCTATGTTGAAGTTTTTATCCTTGAATGTCCAGGGGCTTAATAGAAATAAGAAAAGGCATAGATTGTACGACTCTTTGATGGAACTAAATGTACAGGTTGCTTTTCTACAAGAAACGCACTGGCTTAAAGATTCCAGACAAACATGGGGCGGAGATAATTTTGCAACTGTGATTCAAGCCTCACTAACCAAAAACAAAAAAAGGGGTGTGCGATTATATTTAAAAAAGATATCAATTTAGATATTATACATATTGAACTCGATCCAGAAGCGAGGTTCATCATTTTGGTCTGTACGATCGAAGATAACATTTTCACATTGTTTAATGTGTATTTACCCAATGTTGATCCAATGACTAAATTTTCTCTGATAATGGATAAAGTTGATAAAATTAATAAGGGATACTTGATTATCGCTGGCGATTTTAATTGCGTTAGCGATCCATTTTTGGATAGAACTACTTTATCTACCTCGACTAAGAACAAAGGATATAGTAAGCAAGCCAACAAATTAAATAATATTTGTAAGTATGTATAATTTATATGACATCTGGAGATTGCTTCACCCCCTTAAAAAAGATTTTTCCCACTTATCTGGTGTATATGGTACTTACTCCAGGATTGATTTTTGCTTAACAAATGCCAACACAATTCCGCTCTTTAATTATATCAATCTTAAGAAAAACACATGGTCAGACCATAGTTTGGTTTGATTTGATCTTGGTAATTCTCCTCCTCTCCTCCGTAACACCTGGAGATTGAATGATGTAATTTTAAAGGATTCAAATTATAGGGAGGAGCTGATCAAATTATTACAATATTTCTGGGCAGAAAATAATTCAGAAGACACCTCCCCTTTAATTAATTGGTGCGCTCATAAGTCTGTAATGAGGGGCTATATAATTAAAATAGTTAAAAACCATCTCCTCAAGAAAAATAATGGCACAAAATTGCCTGATTTATATATTGAATTTAATTCATGTTCTAAATTGAACAAATTACAATCTTCTCCAGAATTGAGAATTCACTTAAAAGATTTACAAACTCAAATTAATTTAAAAGAAGAGGAAAAAATTAGGTTAAATATAAATAAATGAAAATTAAATCACTATACTTCGGGCAACAGGGCGAGTAAAAGCCTCACTAGGAGATTACGTAATCAACATGCTAAAAATAGAGTAGAAAAATTGGTGATTGATCAAATTGTATACTCTACCCCATCTGAGATTGGACAAAGATTTAACCAGTTCTATCAAGCTCTGTACAATCTAAGGTTGTCCCCAGAAATAAAGGACATTAAGGGATACCTATCTAACTCTCAAATTCTGAGAATTTCTTCCCAGGATCTGACCAATTTGAATAAGAAAATTTCTCCTGAAGAAGTGCATTTTCAAATTGATAGACTAGCTACAAATAAAACCACTGGCCCTGATGGCTTTACAAACTTATATTATAAATATATGAAATCGTATCTTCTAAACCCCCTTACTGAAATGTTCAATCAAGCTGCAGAAAATGAGGTCATACCAAGGGAATTATTACAATCAAATATTGTCCCTATTTTGAAACCGAGCAAAGATAGTACGGACCCAAAAAACTATAGACCAATTGCATTAATTAATGTTGACATGAAAATATATTCTGCCATCATTGCTGAGAGATTAAAAACGATTATTCATTAACTTATTCATCCAGACCAAATAGGGTTTATCCCTGGAAGATGGGCATCAAATAACACCCGAAAGCTTATAGATATTATTGGTCTAGCTAAAGTTCATAACCAGCCCCTCCTGGCCCTGTCTTTGGACGCAATGTTTATAGCAACCGGCTTAATGTTTATAGCAACCAGGGAATGTTTATAGCAACAGGAGTGTGTTTATAGCAACCAGATATATGTTTATACCAACCAGAGACATGATAATAACAATAGGAGATATGTTTATATCAACTGGTGATATGCATTTAGTAACTGAAGAAATGTTTTAACACCTAGTGAAATGTTTATAGCAACCTGCTTAATGTTTATAGAAAACAGAGGTATGTTTATAGCAACAGGAGTGTGTTTATAGCAACAGGAGTATGTTTATAGTTACCAGATATATGTTTATAGCAACCAGAGACATGGTAATTGCAATAGGAGATATGTTTATATCAACCGGTGATATGCATTTAGTAACTGAAAAAATATTTATAACAACCAGTGAAATGTTTATTGCAACCGGCTTAATGTTTATAGCAACCAGAGGTATGTTTATAGCAACATGAGTGTGTTTATAGCAACAGGAGTATGTTTATAGCAACCAAATATATGTTTATAGCAACCAGAAACAGGATAATAGCAATAGGAGATATGTTTATATCAACCGGTAATATGCTTTTTGTAACTGAAGTAATGTGTATAATACCCATTGGAAGGTTTATATCAATGGGCTTTATGTTTATAGCAACCAGAGGTATGTTTATAGCAACATGAGTGTGTTTATAGCAACAGGAGTATGTTTATAGCAACCAGAAACAGGATAATAGCAATAGGAGATATGTTTATATCAACCGGTGATATGCATTTAGTAACTGAAGAAATGTGTATAATACCCAGTGAAATGTTTATAGCAACCAGAGGTATGTCTATAGCAACATGAGTGTGTTTATAGCAACAGGAGTATGTTTATAGCAACCAGATATATGTTTATAGCAACCAGAAACAGGATAATAGCAATAGGAGATATGTTTATATCAACCGGTAATATGCTTTTTGTAACTGAAGAAATGTGTATAATACCCATTGGAAGGTTCATAGCAACGGGCTTTATGTTTATAGCAACCAGAGGTATGTTTATAGCAACAGGAGTGTGTTTATAGCAACAGGAGTATGTTTATAGCAACCAGATATATGTTTATAGCAACCAGAAACAGGACAATAGCAATAGGAGATATGTTTATATCAACCGGTGATATGCATTTAGTAACTGAAGAAATGTGTATAATACCCATTGGAATGTTTATAGCAACTGGCTTAATGTTTATAGCAACCAGAGGTATGTTTATAGCAACAGGAGTGTGTTTATAGCAACCAGATATATGTTTATGGCAATCAGAGACATGATAATAACAATAGGAGATATTTTTATATCAAACGGTGATATGCATTTAGTAACTGAGGAAATGTTTTAACACCTAGTGAAATGTTTATAGCAACCGGCTTAATGTTTATAGCAACCAGGGAATGTTTATAGCAACAGGAGTGTGTTTATAGCAACCAGATATATGTTTATACCAACCAGAGACATGATAATAACAATAGGAGATATGTTTTTATCAACCGGTGATATGCATTTAGTAACTGCAGAAATGTGTATAATACCCATTGGAATGTTTATAGCAACCTGCTTAATGTTTATAGCAACCAGAGGTATGTTTATAGCAACAGGAGTGTGTTTATAGCAACCAGATATATGTTTATAGCAACCAGAGACAGGATAATAGCAATAGGAGATATGTTTATATCAACCGGTGATATGCATTTATAACTGAAGAAATGTGTATAATACGAGTGAAATGTTTGTAGCAACCAGAGGTATGTTTATAGCAACAGGAGTGTGTTTATAGCAACCAGATATATGTTTATAGCAACCATAGACATAATAATAGCAATAGGAGATATGTTTATATCAACCGGTAATATGCTTTTTGTAACTGAAGAAATGTGTATAATACCCATTGGAAGGTTTATAGCAACGGGCTTTATGTTTATAGCAACCAGAGGTATGTTTATAGCAACAGGAGTGTGTTTAAAGCAACAGGAGTATGTTTATAGCAGCCAGATATATGTTTATAGCAACCATAGACATGATAATAGCAATAGGAGATATGTTTATATCAACCGGTAATATGCTTTTTGTAACAGAAGAAATGTGTATAATACCCATTGGAAGGTTTATAGCAACGGGCTTTATGTTTATAGCAACCAGAGGTATGTTTATAGCAACAGGAGTGTGTTTATAGCAACAGGAGTATGTTTATAGCAGCCAGATATATGTTTATAGCAACCATAGACATGATAATAGCAATAGGAGATATGTTTATATGAATCGGTAATATGCATTTTGTAACTGAAGAAATGTGTATAATACCCAGTGAAATGTTTATAGCAACCAGAGGTATGTTTATAGCAACAGGAGTGTGTTTATAGCAACCAGATATATGTTTATAGCAACCATTGACATGATAATAGCAATAGGAGATATGTTTATATCAACCGGTGATATGCTTTTAGTAACTGCAGAAATGTGTATAATACCCATTGGAATGTTTATAGCAACGGGCTTAATGTTTATAGCAACCAGAGGTATGTTTATAGCAACAGGAGTGTGTTTATAGCAACCAGATATATGTTTATAGCAACCATAGACATGATAATAGCAATAGGAGATATGTTTATATCAACCGGTATTATGCTTTTTGTAACTGAAGAAATGTGTATAATACCCATTGGAAGGTTTATAGCAACGGGCTTTATGTTTAGAGCAACCAGAGGTAAGTTTATAGCAACAGGAGTGTGTTTATAGCAAGAGGAGTATGTTTATAGCAACCAGAGACATGATAATAGCAATAGGAGATATGTTTATATCAACCGGTGATATGCATTTAGTAACTGAATAAATGTGTATAATACCCAGTGAAATGTTTATAGCAACCAGAGGTATGTTTATAGCAACAGGAGTGTGTTTATAGCAACCAGATATATGTTTATAGCAACCATAGACATGATTATAGCAATAGGAAATATGTTTATATCAACCGGTGATATGCATTTAGTAACTGAAGAAATGTTTTAACACCTAGTGAAATGTTTATAGCAACCGGCTTAATGTTTATAGCAACCAGAGGTATGTTTATAGCAACAGGAGTGTGTTTATAGCAACCAGATATATGTTTATAGCAACCAGAGGTATAGGAGATATGTTTATATCAACCGGTGATATGCATTTAGTAACTGCAGAAATGTGTATAATACCCATTGGAGTATTTATAGCAACCTGAGGTATGTTTATAGTAACAGGAGTGTGTTTATAGCAACCAGATATATGTTTATAGCAACCATTGACATGATAATAGCAATAGGAGATATGTTTATATCAACCAGTGATATGCTTTTAGTAACTGCAGAAATGAGTATAATACTCATTGGAATGTTTATAGCAATGGGCTTAACGTTTATAGCAACCAGAGGTATGTTTATAGCAACAGGAGTGTGTTTATAGCAACCAGATATATGTTTATAGCAACCATAGACATGATAATAGCAATAGGAGATATGTTTATATCAACTGGTAATATGCTTTTTGTAACTGAAGAAATGTGTATAATACCCATTGGAAGGTTTATAGCAACAGGCTTTATGTTTATAGCAACCAGAGGTATGTTTATAGCAACAGGAGTGTGTTTATAGCAACAGGAGTATGTTTATAGCAGCCAGATATATGTTTATAGCAACCATAGACATGATAATAGCAATAGGAGATATGTTTATATGAATCGGTGATATGCATTTAGCAACCAGAGACATGATAATTGCAATAGGAGATATGTTTATATCAACCGGTGATATGCATTTAGTACCTTAAAAAATATTTATAACAACCAGTGAAATGTTTATTGCAACCAGCTTGATGTTTATATAACCAGAGGTATTTTTATAGCAACAGGATTGTTTTATAGCAACCAGATATATGTTTATAACAATCAGAGACATGATAATAACAATAGGAGATATGTTTATATCAAACGGTGATATGCATTTAGTAACTGAGGAAATGTTTTAACGCCTAGTGAAATGTTTATAGCAACCGGCTTAATGTTTATAGCAACCAGGGAATGTTTATAGCAACAGGAGTGTGTTTATAGCAACCAGATATATGTTTATACCAACCAGAGACATGATAATAACAATAGGAGATATGTTAATATCAACCGGTGATATGCATTTAGTAACTGAAGAAATGTTTTAACACCTAGTGAGATGTTTATAGCAACCTGCTTAATGTTTATAGCAACCAGAGGTATGTTTATAGCAACAGGAGTGTGTTTATAGCAACAGGAGTATGTTTATAGTTACCAGATATATGTTTATAGCAACCAGAGACATGATAATTGCAATAGGAGATATGTTTATATCAACCGATGATATGCATTTAGTAACTGAAAAAAATATTTATAACAACCAGTGAAATGTTTATTGCAACCGGCTTAATGTTTATAGCAACCAGAGGTATGTTTATAGCAACAGGAGTGTGTTTAAAGCAACCAGATATATGTTTATAGCAACAATTGACATGATAATAGCAATAGAAGATATGTTTATATCAACCGGTTATATGCTTTTAGTAACTGCAGAAATGTGTATAATACCCATTGGAATGTTTATAGCAACGGGCTTGATGTTTATAGCAACCAGAGGTATGTTTATAACAACAGGAGTGTGTTTATAGCAACCAGATATATGTTTACAGCAGCCATAGACATGATAATAGCAATAGGAGATATGTTTATATCAACCGGTAATTTGCTTTTTGTAACTGAAGAAATGTGTATAATACCCATTGGAAGGTTTATAGCAACGGGCTTTATGTTTATAGCAACCAGGGAATGTTTATAGCAACAGGAGTGTGTTTATAGCAACCAGATATATGTTTATACCAACCAGAGACATGATAATAACAATAGGAGATATGTTAATATCAACCGGTGATATGCATTTAGTAACTGAAGAAATGTTTTAACACCTAGTGAGATGTTTATAGCAACCTGCTTAATGTTTATAGCAACCAGAGGTATGTTTATAGCAACAGGAGTGTGTTTATAGCAACCAGATATATGTTTATAGCAACCAGAGACAGGATAATAGCAATAGGAGACATGTTTATATCAACCGGTGATATGCATTTATAACTGAAGAAATGTGTATAATACGAGTGAAATGTTTGTAGCAACCAGAGGTATGTTTATAGCAACAGGAGTGTGTTTATAG
Source organism: Pelobates fuscus (assembly GCF_036172605.1). Classification (NCBI taxonomy): domain Eukaryota; kingdom Metazoa; phylum Chordata; class Amphibia; order Anura; family Pelobatidae; genus Pelobates; species Pelobates fuscus. The sequence continues at coordinate 253,775,324 of NC_086318.1, forward strand.
TTACCAGATATATGTTTATAGCAACCAGAGACATGATAATTGCAATAGGAGATATGTTTATATCAACCAGTGATATGCATTTAGTAAATTAAAAAATATTTATAACAACCAGTGAAATGTTTATTGCAACCGGCTTGATGTTTATAGCAACCAGAGGTATGTTTATAGCAACAGGGGTGTGTTTATAGCAACCAGATATATGATTATAGCAACCATTGACATGATAATAGCAATAGGAGATATGTTTATATCAACCGGTGATATGCTTTTAGTAACTGCAGAAATGTGTATAATACCCATTGGAATGTTTATAGCAACCGGCTTGATGTTTATAGCAACCAGAGGTATGTTTATAGCAACAGGGGTGTGTTTATAGCAACCAGATATATGATTATAGCAACCATTGACATGATAATAGCAATAGGAGATATGTTTATATCAACCGGTGATATGCTTTTAGTAACTGCAGAAATGTGTATAATACCCATTGGAATGTTTATAGCAACGTGCTTAATGTTTATAGCAACCAGAGGTATGTTTATAGCAACAGGAGTGTGTTTATAGCAACCAGATATATGTTTATTGCAACCATAGACTTGATAATAGCAATAGGAGATATGTTTATATCAACCGGTAATATGCTTTTTGTAACTGATGAAATGTGTATAATACCCATTGGAAGGTTTATAGCAACGGGCTTTATGTTTATAGCAACCAGAGGTATGTTTATAGCAACAGGAGTGTGTTTATAGCAACCAGATATATGTTTATAGCAATCAGAGACATGATAATAACAATAGGAGATATGTTTATATCAAACGGTGATATGCATTTAGTAACTGAGGAAATGTTTTAACACCTAGTGAAATGTGTATAGCAACCGGCTTAATGTTTATAGCAACCAGGGAATGTTTATAGCAACAGGAGTGTGTTTATAGCAACCAGATATATGTTTATAGCAACCAGAGACATGATAATTGCAATAGGAGATATGTTTATATCAACCGGTGATATGCATTTAGTAACTGCAGAAATGTGTATAATACCCATTGGAGTATTTATAGCAACCAGAGGTATGTTTATAGCAACATTAGTGTGTTTATAGCCACCAGATATATGTTTATATCAACCAGAGACATGATAATTGCAATAGGAGATATGTTTATATCAACCGGTGATATGCATTTAGTAACTGCAGAAATGTGTATAATACCCATTGGAATGTTTATAGCAACTGGCTTAATGTTTCTAGCAACCAGAGGTATGTTTATAGCAACAGGAGTGTTTTTATAGCAACCAGATATATGTTTATAGCAACAATTGAATGATAATAGCAATAGGTGATATGTTTATATCAACCGGTGATATGCTTTTAGTAACTGCAGAAATGTGTATAATACCCATTGGAATGTTTATAGCAACGGGCTTAATGTTTATAGCAACCAGAGGTATGTTTATAGCAACAGGAGTGTGTTTATAGCAACCAGATATATGTTTATAGCAATCAGAGACATGATAATAACAATAGGAGATATGTTTATATCAAACGGTGATATGCATTTAGTAACTGAGGAAATGTTTTAACACCTAGTGAAATGTTTATAGCAACCGGCTTAATGTTTATAGCAACCAGGGAATGTTTATAGCAACAGGAGTGTGTTTATAGCAACCAGATATATGTTTATAGCAACCAGAGACATGATAATTGCAATAGGAGATATAGAAACATAGAAACATAGAATGTGACGGCAGATAAGAACCATTCGGCCCATCTAGTCTGCCCAGTTTTCTAAATACTTTCATTAGTCCCTGGCCTTATCTTATAGTTAGGATAGCCTTATGCCTATCCCACGCATGCTTAAACTCCTTTACTGTGTTAACCTCTACCACTTCAGCTGGAAGGCTATTCCATGCATCCACTACCCTCTCAGTAAAGTAATACTTCCTGATATTATTTTTTAAACCTTTGTCCCTCTAATTTAAGACTATGTCCTCTTGTTGTGGTAGTTTTTCTTCTTTTAAATATAGTCTCCTCCTTTACTGTGTTGATTCCCTTTATGTATTTAAATGTTTCTATCATATCCCCCCTGTCTCGTCTTTCCTCCATGCTATACATGTTAAGATCCTTTAACCTTTCCTGGTAAGTTTTATCCTGCAATCCATGAACCAGTTTAGTAGCCCTTCTTTGAACTCTCTCTAAGGTATCAATATCCTTCTGAAGATAGGGTCTCCAGTACTGTGTACAGTACTCCAAGTGAGGTCTCACCAGTGTTCTGTACAATGGCATGAGCACTTCCCTCTTTCTACTGCTAATACCTCTCCCTATACAACCAAGCATTCTGCTAGCATTTCCTGCTGCTCTATTACATTGTCTGCCTACCTTTAAGTCATCAGAAATAATCACCCCTAAATCCCTTTCCTCAGATGTTGAGGTTAGGACTCTATCAAATATTCTGTACTCTGCCCTTGGGTTTTTACGTCCAAGATGCATTATCTTGCACTTATCCACATTAAATGTCAGTTGCCACAACTCTGACCATTTTTCTAGTCTACCTAAATCATTTTCCATTTGGCTTATCCCTCCTGGAACATCAACCCTGTTACATATCTTAGTATCATCCGCAAAAAGACACACCTTACCATCAAGACCTTCTGCAATATCACTAATAAAAATATTAAAGAGAATGGGTCCAAGTACAGATCCCTGAGGTACCCCACTGGTGACAAGCCCAAGCTTCGAATATACTCCATTGACTACAACCCTCTGTTGCCTGTCACTCAGCCACTGCCTTACCCATTCAACAATATTGGAATCCAAACTCAAAGATTGTAGTTTGTTGATAAGCCTTCTATGTGCAACAGTGTCAAAAGCCTTACTGAAATCGAGGTAAGCAATGTCTACTGCACCACCCTGATCTATAATTTTAGTTACCCAATCAAAAAAATCAATAAGATTAGTTTGGCATGATCTCCCTGAAGTAAACCCATGTTGTCTCTGATCTTGAAATCCATGTGTTTTTAGATGTTCAACAATCCTATCCTTTAACATGGTTTCCATCACTTTCCCCACTACTGAAGTTAGGCTTACTGGCCTATAGTTGCCCGACTCCTCCCTATTACCTTTCTTGTGAATGGGCACAACATTCGCTAACTTCCAATCTTCTGGGACTACTCCTGTTATCAATGATTGGTTAAATAAATCTGTTAATGGTTTTGCTAGTACACCACTAAGCTCTTTTAATAGCTTTGGGTGTATTCCATCAGGTCCCATTGACTTATTTGTCTTTACTTTTGACAGTTGAAATAGAACCTCTTCCTCTGTAAACTCACGTGTAATAAATGACTCATTTATCCTTTTTCTTAACTGAGGTCCCTTTCCTTCATTTTCATCTGTAAATACCGAACAAAAATATTCATTGAGGCAGTCAGCTAGACCTTTATCCTCATCTACATACCTTCCTTCTTTTGTTTTTAATCTAACTAATCCTTGTTTTACTTTTCTTTTCTCATTTATGTATCTAAAAAAGGTTTTGTCCCCCTTTTTTACTGACTGTGCTATTTTCTCTTCTGTGTGTGATTTGGAAGCTCTTATAACTTGCTTAGCCTCTTTCTGCCTAATCTTATAGGTCATTCTGTCTTCCTCACTCTGGGTTTTTTTATAATTACTAAATGCTAACTTTTTGTTTTTTACTATTTTGGCTACATCTGTGGAGTACCACAGTGGTTTCTTGAATTTTTTGCTTTTACTGACAAGCCTAATGCAATTTTCTGTTGCCTTCAGTAGTGCAACTTTTAAATAATCCCATTTCTTTTGGACTCCATTTAAATTGCTCCAGTCTGATAATGACTCCTTTACACATATTCTAATTTTGGAAAAGTCTGTTTTTCTAAAGTCTAAAACTTTTGTTTTTGTGTGGTGTGACTCAGTCACTGTTCTTATATTAAACCACACTGACTGATGATCACTGGATCCTAAACTTTCACCTACAGTAATATCTGATACCAAATCTCCATTTGTTAACACTAAATCTAGTATGGCCTCTTTACGAGTTGGCTCCTCAACGACTTGTTTTAGAGACAATCCCAGTAGGGAGTTTAGAATATGTGTGCTCCTGGCACAAGTAGCTATTTTTGTTTTCCAATTTATATCAGGAAGATTAAAGTCACCCATGATGATAACTTCCCCCTTCATTGTCATTTTAGCTATTTCTTCAACTAGTAGATTATCTAACTCTTCAATTTGTCCTGGGGGCCTATAAATCACACCTACACGAGTTACTGTGTGATTACCAAATTCTAACGTAACCCAAACTGACTCTATGTTCGCCTCACTAACCTTTATTAGGCTAGATTTTATGCTATTCTTTACATACAGGGCCACCCCTCCCCCTTTCTTGCCTTCCCTGTCTTTTCTATATAAAGAGTACCCTGGTATTGCTATGTCCCAGTCATTTTTCTCATTATACCATGTCTCAGTAACAGCGACTAAATCTACACTATCAGTTGCCATTATTGCCACAAGTTCATGGATCTTATTCCCTAAACTGCGAGCATTTGTAGACATGACTCTAAGCTTATCATTTTTTAACACACTTGCTACAGGCACCTTCTGTCCTTGTTTTGGGGGACAATTGGATTGATGTTTTATCACCCTTTTGCCCCCCCCTCCTAGTTTAAATACATCCTAGCAAAACCTCTGAACTGCTCACTGAGAACATTTGTTCCCTTTTGAGAAAGATGCAAACCATCTTTTTTGTACAGTTTATTTCCATTCCAAACAGAGCTACCATGAGCAATAAAGCCAAATCCTTGCTCCCGACACCATTCACCAAGCCACAAGTTAAAGTCCCTAATACGCATCCGCCTGTCATTCTGAGTATTATGCACAGGCAGAACTTCAGAGAATGACAATGTGGAAGCAACCTGCCGTATATCATTGGCAAAAACACTAAAAACTTCCTTAACCTCTGAAACCTCATTGCAAGCCAAGTCATTTGTCCCTAAATGGACAAGTACATCCAATTCCCCTTCCTGCTTTGCTTGCTTAACAATATTACCGATACGTCTCCTGTCTCTGTGAGCAGTAGCTCCGGGAAGACACCTCACAAGACCACCATTGTCCATCTCCACACCTCTTATGATGGAATCCCCCACCAACAACTGCTTTCTATTAGGCCTCACCAAGCCTCTCTGCACAACACCACTAGCCTCAATGTCTCTCTTCACAACACCACTAGCCTCAGTGCCTCTCTTCACAACACCACTAGCCTCAGTGCCTCTCTGCACAACACCACTAGCCTCAGTGCCTCTCTGCACAACACCACTAGCCTCAGTGCTTCTCTGCACAACACCACTAGCCTCAGTGCCTCTCTGCACAACACCACTAGCCTCAGTGCCTCTCTGCACAACACCACTAGCCTCAGATATGTTTATATCAACCGGTGATATGCATTTAGTAACTGTAGAAATGTGTATAATACCCATTGGAATGTTTATAGCAACTGGCTTAATGTTTCTAGCAACCAGAGGTATGTTTATAGCAACAGGTGTGTGTTTATAGCAACCAGATATATGTTTATAGCAACCAGAAGCATGATAATAACAATAGGAGATATGTTTACATCAACCGGTGATATGCATTTAGTAACTGCAGAAATGTGTATAATACCCATTGGAGTATTTATAGCAACCAGAGGTATGTTTATAGCAACAGGAGTGTTTTTATAGCAACCAGATATATGTTTATAGCAACATGATAATAGCAATAGGAGATATGTTTATATCAACCGGTAATATGCTTTTTGTAACTGCAGAAATGTGTATAATACCCATTGGAATGTTTATAGCAACGGGCTTAATGTGTATAGCAACCAGAGGTATGTTTATAGCAACAGGAGTGTGTTTATAGCAACCAGATATATGTTTATAGCAACAATTGACATGATAATAGCAATTGGAGATATGTTTATATCAACCGGTGATATGCTTTTAGTAACTGCAGAAATGTGTATAATACCCATTGGAAGGTTTATAGCAACGGGCTTTATGTTTATAGCAACCAGAGGTATGTTTATTGCAACAGGAGTGTGTTTATAGCAACAGGAGTATGTTTATAGCAGCCAGATATATGTTTATAGCAACCATAGACATGATAATAGCAATAGGAGATATGTTTATATGAATCGGTGATATGCATTTAGCAACCAGAGACATGATAATTGCAATAGGAGATATGTTTATATCAACCGGTGATATGCATTTAGTACCTTAAAAAATATTTATAACAACCAGTGAAATGTTTATTGCAACCAGCTTGATGTTTATATAACCAGAGGTATTTTTATAGCAACAGGAGTGTTTTATAGCAACCAGATATATGTTTATAACAATCAGAGACATGATAATAACAATAGGAGATATGTTTATATCAAACGGTGATATGCATTTAGTAACTGAGGAAATGTTTTAACACCTAGTGAAATGTTTATAGCAACCGGCTTAATGTTTATAGCAACCAGGGAATGTTTATAGCAACAGGAGTGTGTTTATAGCAACCAGATATATGTTTATACCAACCAGAGACATGATAATAACAATAGGAGATATGTTAATATCAACCGGTGATATGCATTTAGTAACTGAAGAAATGTTTTAACACCTAGTGAGATGTTTATAGCAACCTGCTTAATGTTTATAGCAACCAGTGAATGTTTATAGCAACAGGAGTGTGTTTATAGCAACCAGATATATGTTTATACCAACCAGAGACATGATAATAACAATAGGAGATATGTTAATATCAACCGGTGATATGCATTTAGTAACTGAAGAAATGTTTTAACACCTAGTGAGATGTTTATAGCAACCTGCTTAATGTTTATAGCAACCAGAGGTATGTTTATAGCAACAGGAGTGTGTTTATAGCAACAGGAGTATGTTTATAGTTACCAGATATATGTTTATAGCAACCAGAGACATGATAATTGCAATAGGAGATATGTTTATATCAACCGATGATATGCATTTAGTAACTGAAAAAAATATTTATAACAACCAGTGAAATGTTTATTGCAACCGGCTTAATGTTTATAGCAACCAGAGGTATGTTTATAGCAACAGGAGTGTGTTTATAGCAACCAGATATATGTTTATAGCAACAATTGACATGATAATAGCAATAGAAGATATGTTTATATCAACCGGTGATATGCATTTAGTAACTGCAGAAATGTGTATAATACCCATTGGAATGTTTATAGCAACGGGCTTAATGTTTATAGCAACCAAAGGTATGTTTATAGCAACAGGAGTGTGTTTATAGCAACCAGATATATGTTTATAGCAATCAGAGACATGATAATAACAATAGGAGATATGTTTATATCACCCGGTGATATGCATTTAGTAACTGAAGAAATGTGTATAATACCCAGTGAAATGTTTGTAGCAACCAGAGGTATGTTTATAGCAACAGGAGTGTGTTTATAGTTACCAGATATATGTTTATAGCAACCAGAGACATGATAATTGCAATAGGAGATATGTTTATATCAACCAGTGATATGCATTTAGTAAATTAAAAAATATTTATAACAACCAGTGAAATGTTTATTGCAACCGGCTTGATGTTTATAGCAACCAGAGGTATGTTTATAGCAACAGGGGTGTGTTTATAGCAACCAGATATATGATTATTGCAACCATTGACATGCTAATAGCAATAGGAGATATGTTTATATCAACCGGTGATATGCTTTTAGTAACTGCAGAAATGTGTATAATACCTATTGGAATGTTTATAGCAACGGGCTTAATGTTTATAGCAACCAGAGGTATGTTTATAGCAACAGGAGTGTGTTTATAGCAACCAGATATATGTTTATTGCAACCATAGACTTGATAATAGCAATAGGAGATATGTTTATATCAACCGGTAATATGCTTTTTGTAACTGATTAAATGTGTATAATACCCATTGAAAGGTTTATAGCAACGGGCTTTATGTTTATAGCAACCAGAGGTATGTTTATAGCAACAGGAGTGTGTTTATAGCAACCAGATATATGTTTATAGCAATCAGAGACATGATAATAACAATAGGAGATATGTTTATATCAAACGGTGATATGCATTTAGTAACTGCAGAAATGTGTATAATACCCATCGGAATGTTTATAGCAACTGGCTTAATGTTTCTAGCAACCAGAGGTATGTTTATAGCAACAGGAGTGTGTTTATAGCAACCAGATATATGTTTATAGCAACCAGAAGCATGATAATAACCATAGGAGATATGTTTACATCAACCGGTGATATGCATTTAGTAACTGAAGAAATGTGTATAATGCCCAGTGAAATGTTTATAGCAACCAGAGGTATGTTTATAGCAAAAGGAGTGTTTTTATAGCAACCAGATATATGTATATAGAAACAATTGACATGATAATAGCAATAGGTGATATGTTTATATCAACCGGTGATATGCTTTTAGTAACTGCAGAAATGTGTATAATACCCATTGGAATGTTTATAGCAACGGGCTTAATGTTTATAGCAACCAGAGGTATGTTTATAGCAACAGGAGTGTGTTTATAGCAACCAGATATATGTTTATAGCAACCATAGACATGATAATAGCAATAGGAGATATGTTTATATAAACCGGTAATATGCTTTTTGTAACTGAAGAAATGTGTATAATACCCATTGGAAAGTTTATAGCAACGGGCTTTATGTTTATAGCAACCAGAGGTATGTTTATAGCAACAGGAGTATGTTTAAAGCAACCAGATATATGTTTATAGCAACCAGAGACAGGATAATAGCAATAGGAGATATGTTTATATCAACCGGTAATATGCTTTTTGTAACTGAAGAAATGTGTATGATACCCATTGGAAGGTTTATAGCAACGGGCTTTATGTTTATAGCAACCAGAGGTATGTTTATAGCAAAAGGAGTGTGTTTATAGCAACCAGATATATGTTTATAGCAATCAGAGACATGATAATAACAATAGGAGATATGTTTATATCAAACGGTGATATGCATTTAGTAACTGAGGAAATGTTTTAACACCTAGTGAAATGTTTATAGCAACCGGCTTAATGTTTATAGCAACCAGGGAATGTTTATAGCAACAGGAGTGTGTTTATAGCAACCAGATATATGTTTATAGCAACCAGAGACATGATAATTGCAATAGGAGATATGTTTATATCAACCGGTGATATGCATTTAGTAACTGTAGAAATGTGTATAATACCCATTGGAATGTTTATAGCAACTGGCTTAATGTTTCTAGCAACCAGAGGTATGTTTATAGCAACAGGTGTGTGTTTATAGCAACCAGATATATGTTTATAGCAACCAGAATCATGATAATCACAATAGGAGATATGTTTACATCAACCGGTGATATGCATTTAGTAACTGCAGAAATGTGTATAATACCCATTGGAGTATTTATAGCAACCAGAGGTATGTTTATAGCAACAGGAGTGTGTTTATAGCAACCAGATATATGTTTATAGCAACCATAGACATGATAATAGCAATAGGAGATATGTTTATATCAACCGGTGATATGCTTTTAGTAACTGCAGAAATGTGTATAATACCCATTGGAATGTTTATAGCAACGGGCTTAATGTGTATAGCAACCAGAGGTATGTTTATAGCAACAGGAATGTGTTTATAGCAACCAGATATTTGTTTATAGCAACAATTGACATGATAATAGCAATTGGAGATATGTTTGTATCAACCGGTGATATGCTTTTAGTAACTGCAGAAATGTGTATAATACCCATTGGAAGGTTTATAGCAACGGGCTTTATGTTTATAGCAACCAGAGGTATGTTTATTGCAACAGGAGTGTGTTTATAGCAACAGGAGTATGTTTATAGCAGCCAGATATATGTTTATAGCAACCATAGACATGATAATAGCAATAGGAGATATGTTTATATGAATCGGTGATATGCATTTAGCAACCAGAGACATGATAATTGCAATAGGAGATATGTTTATATCAACCGGTGATATGCATTTAGTACCTTAAAAAATATTTATAACAACCAGTGAAATGTTTATTGCAACCAGCTTGATGTTTATATAACCAGAGGTATTTTTATAGCAACAGGAGTGTTTTATAGCAACCAGATATATGTTTATAACAATCAGAGACATGATAATAACAATAGGAGATATGTTTATATCAAACGGTGATATGCATTTAGTAACTGAGGAAATGTTTTAACACCTAGTGAAGTGTTTATAGCAACCGGCTTAATGTTTATAGCAACCAGGGAATGTTTATAGCAACAGGAGTGTGTTTATAGCGACCAGATATATGTTTATACCAACCAGAGACATGATAATAACAATAGGAGATATGTTAATATCAACCGGTGATATGCATTTAGTAACTGAAGAAATGTTTTAACACCTAGTGAGATGTTTATAGCAACCTGCTTAATGTTTATAGCAACCAGAGGTATGTTTATAGCAACAGGAGTGTGTTTATAGCAACAGGAGTATGTTTATAGTTACCAGATATATGTTTATAGCAACCAGAGACATGATAATTGCAATAGGAGATATGTTTATATCAACCGATGATATGCATTTAGTAACTGAAAAAAATATTTATAACAACCAGTGAAATGTTTATTGCAACCGGCTTAATGTTTATAGCAACCAGAGGTATGTTTATAGCAACAGGAGTGTGTTTATAGCAACCAGATATATGTTTATAGCAACAATTGACATGATAATAGCAATAGAAGATATGTTTATATCAACCGGTTATATGCTTTTAGTAACTGCAGAAATGTGTATAATACCCATTGGAATGTTTATAGCAACGGGCTTGATGTTTATAGCAACCAGAGGTATGTTTATAACAACAGGAGTGTGTTTATAGCAACCAGATATATGTTTACAGCAGCCATAGACATGATAATAGCAATAGGAGATATGGTTATATCAACCGGTAATATGCTTTTTGTAACTGAAGAAATGTGTATAATACCCATTGGAAGGTTTATAGCAACGGGCTTTATGTTTATAGCAACCAGAGGTATGTTTATAGCAACAGGAGTGTGTTTATAGCAACCAGATATATGTTTATAGCAATCAGAGACATGATAATAACAATAGGAGATATGTTTATATCAAACGGTGATATGCATTTAGTAACTGAGGAAATGTTTTAACACCTAGTGAAATGTTTATAGCAACCGGCTTAATGTTTATAGCAACCAGGGAATATTTATAGCAACAGGAGTGTGTTTATAGCAACCAGATATATGTTTATAGCAACCAGAGACATGATAATTGCAACAGGAGATATGTTTATATCAACTGGTGATATGCATTTAGTAACTGCAGAAATGTGTATAATACCCATTGGAGTATTTATAGCAACCAGAGGTATCTTTATAGCAACATTAGTGTGTTTATAGCAACCAGATATATGTTTATAGCAACAGGAGTGTGTTTATAGCAACCAGATATATGTTTATAGCAACCAGAAGCATGATAATAACAATAGGAGATATGTTTACATCAACCGGTGATATGCATTTAGTAACTGAAGAAATGTGTATAATACCCAGTGAAATGTTTATAGCAACCAGAGGTATGTTTATAGCAACAGGAGTGTGTTTATAGCAACCAGATATATGTTTATAGCAACAATTGACATGATAATAGCAATAGGTGATATGTTTATATCAACCGGTGATATGCTTTTAGTAACTGCAGAAATGTGTATAATACCCATTGGAATGTTTATAGCAACGAGCTTAATGTTTATAGCAACCAGAGGTATGTTTATAGCAACAGGAGTGTGTTTATAGCAACCAGATATATGTTTATAGCAACCATAGACATGATAATAGCAATAGGAGATATGTTTATATAAACCGGTAATATGCTTTTTGTAACTGAAGAAATGTGTATAATACCCATTGGAAAGTTTATAGCAACGGGCTTTATGTTTATAGCAACCAGAGGTATGTTTATAGCAACAGGAGTGTGTTTATAACAACAGGAGTATGTTTAAAGCAACCAGATATATGTTTATAGCAACAAGAGACAGGATAATAGCAATAGGAGATATGTTTATATCAACCGGTAATATGCTTTTTGTAACTGAAGAAATGTGTATAATACCCATTGGAAGGTTTATAGCAACGGGCTTTATGTTTATAGCAACCAGAGGTATGTTTATAGCAAAAGGAGTGTGTTTATAGCAACCAGATATATGTTTATAGCAATCAGAAGCATGATAATAAAAATAGGAGATATGTTTATATCAAACGGTGATATGCATTTAGTAACTGAGGAAATGTTTTAACACCTAGTGAAATGTTTATAGCAACCGGCTTAATAATTATAGCAACCAGGGAATGTTTATAGCAACAGCAGTGTGTTTATAGCAACCAGATATATGTTTATAGCAACCAGAGACATGATAATTGCAATAGGAGATATGTTTATATCAACCGGTGATATGCATTTAGTAACTGTAGAAATGTGTATAATACCCATTGGAATGTTTATAGCAACTGGCTTAATGTTTCTAGCAACCATAGGTATGTTTATAGCAACAGGTGTGTGTTTATAGCAACCAGATATATGTTTATAGCAACCAGAAGCATGATAATAACAATAGGAGATATGTTTACATCAACCGGTGATATGCATTTAGTAACTGCAGAAATGTGTATAATACCCATTGGAGTATTTATAGCAACCAGAGGTATGTTTATAGCAACAGGAGTGTGTTTATAGCAACCAGATATATGTTTATAGCAACCATAGACATGATAATAGCAATAGGAGATATGTTTATATAAACCGGTAATATGCTTTTTGTAACTGAAGAAATGTGTATAATACCCATTGGAAAGTTTATAGCAACGGGCTTTATGTTTATAGCAACCAGAGGTATGTTTATAGCAACAGGAGTGTGTTTATAACAACAGGAGTATGTTTAAAGCAACCAGATATATGTTTATAGCAACCAGAGACATGATAATTGCAATAGGAGATATGTTTATATCAACCAGTGATATGCATTTAGTAAATTAAAAATATTTATAACAACCAGTGAAATGTTTATTGCAACCGGCTTGATGTTTATAGCAACCAGAGGTATGTTTATAGCAACAGGAGTGTGTTTATAGCAACCAGATATATGTTTATAGCAACCATAGACTTGATAATAGCAATATGAGATATGTTTATATCAACCGGTAATATGCTTTTAGTAACTGCAGAAATGTGTATAATACCCATTGGAATGTTTATAGCAACAGGCTTTATGTTTATAGCAACCAGAGGTATGTTTATAGCAACAGGAGTGTGTTTATAGCAACCAGATATATGTTTATAGCAACCATAGACTTGATAATAGCAATAGGGGATATGTTTATATCAACCGGTAATATTCTTTTTGTAACTGAAGAAATGTGTATAATACCCATTGGAAGGTTTATAGCAACGGGCTTTATGTTTATAGCAACCAGAGGTATGTTTATAGCAACAGGAGTGTGCTTATAGCAACCATATATATGTTTATAGCAATCAGAGACATGATAATAACAATAGGAGATATGTTTATATCAAACGGTGATATGCATTTAGTAACTGAGGAAATGTTTTAACACCTAGTGAAATGTTTATAGCAACCGGCTTAATGTTTATAGCAACCAGGGAATGTTTATAGCAACAGGAGTGTGTTTATAGCAACCAGATATATGTTTATAGCAACCAGAGACATGATAATTGCAATAGGAGATTTGTTTATATCAACCAGTGATATGCATTTAGTAAATTAAAAAATATTTATAACAACCAGTGAAATGTTTATTGCAACGGGCTTGATGTTTATAGCAACCAGAGGTATGTTTATAGCAACATTAGTGTGTTTATAGCAACCAGATATATGTTTATAGCAACCATTGACATGATAATAGCAATAGGAAATATGTTTATATCAACTGGTGATATGCTTTTAGTAACTGCAGAAATGTGTATAATACCCATTGGAATGTTTATAGCAACGGGCTTAATGTTTATAGCAACCAGAGGTATGTTTATAGCAACAGGAGTGTATTTATAGCAACCAGATATATGTTTATAGCAACAATAGACATGATAATAGCAATAGGAGGTATGTTTATATCAACCGGTAATATGCTTTTTGTAACTGAAGAAATGTGTATAATACCCATTGGAAGGTTTATAGCAACAGGCTTTATGTTTATAGCAACCAGAGGTAAGTTTATAGCAACAGGAGTGTGTTTATAGCAACAGGAGTATGTTTATAGCAACCAGATATATGTTTATAGCAACCAGATATATGTTTATAGCAATAGGAGATATGTTTATATCAACCGGTGATATGCATTTAGTAACTGAATAAATGTGTATAATACCCAGTGAAATGTTTATAGCAACCAGAGGTATATTTATAGCAACAGGAGTGTGTTTATAGAAACCAGATATATGTTTATAGCATCCATAGACATGATAATAGCAATAGGAGATATGTTTGTATCAACCGGTGATATGCATTTAGTAACTGATGAAATGTTTTAACACCTAGTGAAATGTTTATAGCAACCGGCTTAATGTTTATAGCAACCAGAGGTATGTTTATAGCAACAGGAGTGTGTTTATAGCAACCAGATATATGTTTATAGCAACCAGACACATGATAATAGCAATAGGAGATATGTTTATATCAACCGGTGATATGCTTTTAGTAACTGCAGAAATGTGTATAATACCAATTGGAATGTTTATAGCAACGGGCTTGATGTTTATAGCAACCCGAGGTATGTTTATTGCAACAGGAGTGTTTTATAGCAACCAGATATGTTTATAGCAATCAGAGACATGATAATAACAATATGAGATGTGTTTATATCAAACGGTGATATGCATTTAGTAACTGAGTGTCATGACATGAAGGGGTGCTGCCCTGCAACAGCACTGTCCCTTTAAGTGTGGGAACCAACTTAGCAGAGAAATAATTCTAGGACACGATAAATGGAGTAATAAAGAAAATGTATTAAGGCAAACCAAAAGGATATAGATATATATAATATATACAAAACAAAATATGACAATGCCACAAATATATAAATATATACAATAACCCAATATATACAATAGAGCAGGCAGAGTCCACGATAGTCCTAGGCAAAGGTAAAGGCTTAGTCCGGTTAGTGCAGCCACCAAGTACAAAATGAACATCAAGGGGCAAAGTCCTAAGCAGGTCACACAGAAATAATGCAGCAAGGTCAGAATCACTGGAGAAGGAGTCTAGACAGGAACACTGCAGGCGAACACTGGAACAGGAGGCACAGGACACAGGACCATAAGGACATCGGAACACAGGATCAGGAAAGACAGGATACTCAGGATACACAGGAAACAAGACACAGGAGACAGGAGCAAGGAGCCAGAATCACGGGAGCCAGGAAACAGCAGGTACAGGGTCAAGGATAGAGGATAATGATCTGACAGGGAGTGAGGGGAGAAACCAGAATATATAGGTGCTAAACAAGGGCCAGGTGTAGTGCCTAACGAAAGGAAATGAGAACAGTGCCAAACAGAAAGAGTGGTGAGTTCGAGTACTGCACGAGGGCAAGTCGACTAAGGAGTGTCGTGACACTGAGGAAATGTTTTAACACCTAGTGAAATGTTTATAGCAACCGGCTTAATGTTTATAGCAACCAGGGAATGTTCATAGCAACATGAGTGTGTTTATAGCAACCAAATATATGTTTATACCAACCAGAGACATGATAATAACAATAGGAGATATGTTTATATCAACCGGTGATATGCATTTAGTAACTGAAGAAATGTTTTAACACCTAGTGAAATGTTTATAGCAACCTGCTTAATGTTTATAGCAACCAGAGGTATGTTTATAGCAACAGGAGTATGTTTGTAGTTACCAGATATATGTTTATAGCAACCAGAGAGATGATAATTGCAATAGGAGATATGTTTATATCAACCGGTGATATGCTTTTAGTAACTGATGAAATGTGTATAATACCCATTGGAATGTTTATAGCAACGGGCTTGATGTTTATAGCAACCAGAGGTATGTTTATAGCAACAGGAGTGTGTTTATAGCAACCAGATATATGTTTATACCAACCAGAGACATGATGATAACAATAGGAGATATGTTTATATAAACCGGTGATATGCATTTAGTAACTGAAGAAATGTTTTAACACATAGTGAAATGTTTATAGCAACCTGCTTAATGTTTATAGCAACCAGATGTATGTTTATAGCAACAGGAGTGTGTTTATAGCAACAGGAGTATGTTTATAGTTACCAGATATATGTTTATAGCAACCAGAGACATGATAATTGCAATAGGAGATATGTTTATATCAACCGGTGATATGCATTTAGTAACTGAAAAAATATTTATAACAACCAGTGAAATGTTTATTGCAACCAGCTTAATGTTTATAGCAACCAGAGGTATGTTTATAGCAACAGAAGTGTGTTTATAGCAACCAGATATATGTTTATAGCAACAATTGACATGATAGTAGCAATAGGAGATATGTTTATATCAACCGGTGATATGCTTTTAGCAACTGCAGAAATGTGTATAATACCCATTGGAATGTTTATAGCAACGGGCTTAATGTTTATAGCAAACAGAGGTATGTTTATTGCAACAGGAGTGTGTTTATAGCAACCAGATATATGTTTATAGCAACCATTGACATGATAATAGCAATAGGAGATATGTTTATATCAACCGGTGATATGCTTTTAGTAACTGCAGAAATGTGTATAATACCCATTGGAAGGTTTATAGCAACGGGCTTTATGTTTATAGCAACCAGAGGTATGTTTATAGCAACAGGAGTGTGTTTATAGCAACATGAGTATGTTTATAGCAACCAGATATATGTTTATAGCAACCAGAGACAGAATAGTAGCAATAGGAGATATGTTTATATCAACCGGTGATATGCATTTAGTAACTGAAGAATGTGTATAATACCCAGTGAAATGTTTATAGCAACCGGCTTGATGTTTATAGCAACCAGAGGTATGTTTATAGCAACCAGAGACATGATAATTGCAATAGGAGATATGTTTATATCAACCGGTGATATGCATTTAGTAACTGAAAAAATATTTATAACAACCAGTGAAATGTTTATTGCAACCGGCTTAATGTTTATAGCAACCAGAGGTATGTTTATAGCAACAGGAGTGTGTTTATAGTAACCAGATATATGTTTATAGCAACAATTGACATGATAGTAGCAATAGGAGATATGTTTATATCAAATGGTAATATGCTTTTTGTAACTGAAGAAATGTGTATAATACCCATTGGAAGGTTTATAGCAACGGGCTTTATGTTTATAGCAACCAGAGGTATGTTTATAGCAACAGGAGTGTGTTTATAGTAACAGGAGTATGTTTATAGCAACCAGATATATGTTTATAGCAACCAGAGACAGAATAATAGCAATAGGAGATATGTTTATATCAACCGGTGATATGCATTTAGTAACTGAAGAATGTGTATAATACCCAGTGAAATGTTTGTAGCAACCGGCTTGATGTTTATAGCAACCAGAGCTATGTTTATAGCAACAGGAGTGTGTTTATAGCAACCAGATAGTGGAAAATTTATTCATACTTACCGTAATTTTCTTTTCCTGGCTATTATTCATGGCAGCATATACACATGGGTTAGCTCCTCCCCTACAGCCGATAGGACAGGAAAACCACCAAGGTTTTAAAAGGAGGCTCCATCCCTAAGGTCCTCAGTTAGTTTACAGTACATAAATAGAGACATTAATGGGTGGGAAGTATATGCTGCCATGAATAATAGCCAGGAAAAGAAAATTACGGTAAGTATGAATAAATTTTCCACTTTCCTGGCTAATCATGGCAGCATATACACATGGGGAATACCCAAGCTTACAAAGGGAGGGACAGAATAGCCAATCAAATAATCAGAATAATTCAACATAGATCGAAGAATGAACTGAGTTAAGTACTTGAGTACCAAATTGTGCATCATAGACTGTTTTAACGAACAGTATGAAATGCCAGACAAACGTGTCTAAAGAGGTTCAAATGCTAACTTACAAAAAGTGTCAGCAGAAACCATTGCCATGGCAACCCATGATGCTGCAACAGCATGAGAGGAGAGTGCCCTGATACCCTCCAGCACAGGTAGAGAACGGACGTGACGTCCAAATTGTGCCTCATTAATTGCTTCAATGTCCAATATGTAATGCAGGACAAACTAGTTCAAAGAGGTCCAAATGCCAACTTTACAAAGTTTCAGCAGAGACCATTGCCATGGAAGCCCACGAGATGCTGTAACAGTACTAGTGGAGAATGCCCCAAATCCTTTGGTACAGGTAGAGAATGGCATTGAAAGGCTCTCACTTTAGGCAGGATCTCTGGTGCTACATGCAAGACAACCATATCCTGTTGAAATTCAGTGAATGGGGGTACACAGGATCAAGCCTGGAGTTCACCCCTTTTCCTTGCTGTGCTACCACCATGGAAGCTCCTTCTAGAGGTTCGAATAATGGTTCAGTCAGGGCCCGTGAGACCAGTGGTACGTTACATATTGGCTTCACCACACTCAGTGGAGGCATGATTTCATTCAATGCCTATATGAAGCAAAGTGCAGCTGAGTGCACACATTCACCTTGCTGAGGTACCAGTCACCAGCAACAGCAACGTCTGGGCTAACATCATGGAAGCTCCTGCTAGAAGTTCAGTCAGAGTCTGTGAGACCAGTGGTACGTCACATATTGGTTTTAACACTCTCAGCGGAGGCTTGAGTTCAATTGTTGCTTACATGAAGCAAAGCACCAGGGGCATCAACGCTCAATCGGTACCCTTCAGTACAGCTAGAGAATGACATAGATAAGCATTCACCATAGGCAGGATCTTCAGGTGCCAAATGCAAGACGACCATATCTGTTGAAAAGTAGTGAAAGGGGGTTCACAGGATCAAGCCTGGAGTTCACCCATTTCCCTTGCTGGGGTACCAGCCACCAGCACTTTCTGTGCTACCACCATGGAATCTCCTTCTAGAGGTTCGAATAATGGTTCAGTCAGGGCCCGTGAGACCAGTGGTACGTCACATATTCGCTTCACCACACTCAGTGGAGGCATGATTTCAATCAATGCCTATTTGAAGCAAAGTGCAGCTAGGTGCTCCTCTGGAGTGTTATAACACAGAACCTTTCAAGGCCTGAACGAGGAGTAATTCCAACAGACAAAAGCATGTCAAGCTTAGTAAAGCCTGTATAGGATTGTAAGAGGATCTCAATGACCGTCTCAGGGATGCCTATACTAATATGGACTCCCGCATCAACACCAGAACTTGAGGATCCTGGTGTGTCATGGGGCCTTGTAATAGGTCTGGACGTACATGAATTTCCCTTGGTTCCAGAATCATCTTATTCATCATAGGAATTAGAGTCGACACGGTCTTCCACTGTCATCTTTTGCATTGCCTTTTTAGGAAAGTCGAAAACAGGAAAATATGTACATCAGACTAAAATTCAAAATTTGAGTCAGTGTATCCTGAACCTGAGCATTCTGGTCCTAGCATGTAAAAAAAAATACTTCTGGACCTGGTAGGTCCAAGAAATGGCCATCAGATCTATGTAGGGTATCAGACAATCTGCGTCAACCCTGAGGATACGTCAGGACATGGTTGCCAATCCACCTTCTCCACAGTTATTCAGCTCCAGCAAACAGCCATTGTATTCTGAGCCACTGGTTGTTCTTCTGTGCCCTGATCATTATGGGCTGGAATTCCATCAATACGTATCTGTGAGACCCATCTTGGTAGATATAGGATACAGTTGCATTGATATTTGAGCAACTTTGGACCCACTCATTCTTCAGCAAGCCTCTGAAGTGAAGAAGAACCTTGAAAATGACTTGTAATTCCATACAAAAGAATGGAAATATTGTGCAACATGGTCCAAACACTGTGCAACCAATCTTATAAAAACTGGAATTCGAGCTAATAATCGACCAATGAGGTTCTGTTCACTGGAAATTCAGAGATTTAATCCCTCTTTCAGCTGCCAGGGTAAGGTGTAACCCCACTGATGGGGACATAGTAAGTGGCTGGCTCCAATAATCTTTCTCTTGTTAGACCAAGATAGGAAGGATCTGTAAGGAATCCAGAGATGCCATTGGGCCCATCTGACAAATCTGCTAGTGGAAGCCAGGATTCCTAGTAGTTGCATCTATTTTCTTGCTGTTACCAAGCAGAAATGAAGAAACTGGGAGAGAAAACCTTCACAATCTGTGGAACTGTTCCAGAGATAGGGAAAAGCATTGCATAGAATTTTCCACTCGGGAATGTCAACCACTGAGCTGGTCTGAAACTGCTTTTCTTGATATTCATCAAGCAGCCAAACTTTAGGAGTTATGAAAGAACTATATACCTCTGTGTGCCTGCCTTCTGAGGGTCTAAGGCTATCAGAAGTAGATCCTCCAGATAATGGAACCAGGTGGAGTTCTGGACTCTCAATAACACTATAAGCACATATAAAGATTCTTGGGACCACATTGAGGCCAAATGGTAGGTTCTCTTCTGAGCTAATGCCCAAGATCTCTGCAGATTGGACTGAAAGTAAGCATCCTTGAGATATATAGAGGTAAGGAAATTATCCTTCCAGATTGCTTGAGATATGGATCTGATTGACTCCATCCCAAAGACTGACATTCAGCCTCTTGTTGGCCCCTCTTATGCCCAGTGTAGGCTTTCATGTGCTTTTCCTCTTAGCACCAGAAGAGAAGCGAAACTTGTCCCTGGAACTGCTCTTGTTCTGGGACCTAAAAAAAAATCACCTCTTCGTCCAGAAGGCTCCTTCCTTCAGTGCTTTACCTTTTGATTCATTGGTCTTAATACTCCTGTTGGTATGGAGACTCCTGTGCCCGTTAAGAAAAAACTCCAGTCTATATCAATCTGGACCATGGATACCACTCAAGCTTCCAGAGTATGATGAGCCCAGGTATGTGTGATCAGAAAAATGAAGCTCCTAGTACTGGAGGAGATATGTTCATTGCTGAAGAGCAAAACGACTGTTATAGCTCCATTAGAACCTTGAAAGGTAGGTTTACCAACTGCCATGAGTCACCTCTGGAGTATTCCCTGCAGGGCCAGTAGCTCCATGTATCTCAGAAATACTGGTCACTGGAGGTTCTCCGGTCAGACTATGAGAAGCTGGGATCCTTGGAACTTCCATCCTAAGGTACCAATATCTTGCAGCCCTCATTCGCCTTTTCAATGGAATTATCCAAAGTTTTCCCAAACAGCACCACCACTTCAAATAGAATGGTGTAGAGGGCAGACTTGGAGGATGAGTCATCATCCCAGAAATAGAACCATAATGCTTTCTTAGCTGCTATAGATAAAGCCATTTGATCCAGAGAATATCCTAGTTACATCTAGGGAAGTTTCTGTGAAGAAGTCAGTTGTAACCTGAAGACTTCAGACTGCCTCTTCAATCTTGGCTTTTAATATCTCTCTCCATAGTAGCCTTTAGATCTTTAATCACATATTTCATGTTTGTAGAAACAGCAGCGGAAGTCACAGCTGGCTGGCCTCCTGCAATGGTTGGCGTAACATTTTGGACAGGTCTGCGTCCACCTATGATCCATAAGTGTGCAACTTAGGTGGTGTAGGGTTCTAGGGGTTGGAAATAACTTCTTCCACAGGGTAAAGCCTGGCCTCTTTTCTTACCCCTAAGGCAGGAGTATGTTTATAGCAACCAGATATATGTTAATAGCAGTCAGAGACATGATAATAACAATAGGAGATATGTTTATATCAAACGGTGATATGCATTTAGTAACTGAGGAAATGTTTTAACACCTAGTGAAATGTTTATAGCAACGGGCTTTATGTTTATAGCAATCAGAGGTATGTTTATGGCAACAGGAGTATGTTTATAGCAACAGGAGTGTGTTTTTAGCAACCAGATATATGTTTATAGCAACCATAGACATGATAATAGCAATAGCAGATATGTTTATATCAACCGGTAATATGCTTTTTGTAACTGAAGAAATGTGTATAATACCCATTGGAAGGTTTATAGCAACAGGCTTTATGTTTATTGCAACCAGATGTAGGTTTATAGCAACAGGAGTGTGTTTATAGCAACAGGAGTATGTTTATAGCAACCAGATATATGTTAATAGCAGTCAGAGACATGATAATAACAATAGCAGATATGTTTATATCAAACGGTGATATGCATTTAGTAACTGAGGAAATGTTTTAACACCTAGTGAAATGTTTATAGCAACGGGCTTTATGTTTATTGCAATCAGATGTATGTTGATGGCAACAGGAGTATGTTTATAGCAACAGGAGTGTGTTTTTAGCAACCAGATATATGTTTATAGCAAACAGAGACATGATAATAACAATAGGAGATATGTTTATATCAAACGGTGATATGCATTTAGTAACTGAGGGAATGTTTTAACACCTAGTGAAATGTTTATAGCAACCGGCTTAATGTTTATAGCAACCAGGGAATGTTTATTGCAACAGGAGTGTGTTTATAGCAACCAGATATATGTTTATACCAACCAGAGACATGATAATAACAATAGGAGATATGTTTATATCAACCGGTGATATGCATTTAGTAACTGAAGAAATGTTTTAACACCTTGTGAAATGTTTATAGCAACCGGCTTAATGTTTATAGCAACCAGATGTATTTTTTTAGCAACAGGAGTGTGTTTATAGCAACCAGATATATGTTTATAGCAACCATAGACATGATAATAGCAATAGGAGATATGTTTATATCAACCTGTAATATGCTTTTTGTAACTGAAGAAATGTGTATAATACCCATTGGAAGGTTTATAGCAACGGGCTTTATGTTTATAGCAACCAGAGGTATGTTTATAGCAACAGGAGTGTGTTTATAGCAACAGGAGCATGTTTATAGCAGCCAGATATATGTTTATAGCAACCATAGACATGATAATAGCAATAGGAGATATGTTTATATGAATCGGTGATATGCATTTAGTAACTAAAGAAATGTGTATAATACCCAGTGAAATGTTTATAGCAACCAGAGGTATGTTTATAGCAACAGGAGTGTGTTTATAGCAACCAGATATATGTTTATAGCAACCATTGACATGATAATAGCAATAGGAAATATGTTTATATCAACCGGTGATATGCTTTTAGTAACTGCAGAAATGTGTATAATACCCATTGGAATGTTTATAGCAACGGGCTTAATGTTTATAGCAACCAGAGGTATGTTTAAAGCAACAGGAGTGTGTTTATAGCAACCAAATATATGTTTATAGCAACCATAGACATGATAATAGCAATAGGAGATATGTTTATATCAACCGGTAATATGCTTTTTGTAACTGAAGAAATGTGTATAATACCCATAGGAAGGTTTATAGCAACGGGCTTTATGTTTATAGCAACCAGAGGTAAGTTTATAGCAACAGGAGTGTGTTTATAGCAACAGGAGTATGTTTATAGCAACCAGAGACATGATAATAGCAATAGGAGATATGTTTATATCAACCGGTGATATGCATTTAATAACTGAATAAATGTGTATAATACCCAGTGAAATGTTTATAGCAACCAGAGGTATGTTTATAGCAACAGGAGTGTGTTTATAGCAACCAGATATATGTTTATAGCAACCATAGACATAATAATAGCAATAGGAGATATGTTTATATCAACCGCTGATATGCATTTAGTAACTGAAAAAATATTTATAACAACCAGTGAAATGTTTATTGCAACCGGCTTAATGTTTATAGCAACCAGAGGTATGTTTATAGCAACAGGAGTGTGTTTATAGCAACCAGATATATGTTTATAGCAACAATTGACATGATAGTGGCAATAGGAGATATGTTTATATCAACCGGTGATATGCTTTTAGTAACTGCAGAAATGTGTATAATACCCATTGGAATGTTTATAGCAACGGGCTTGATGTTTATAGCAACCAGAGGTATGTTTATAGCAACAGGAGTGTGTTTATAGCAACCAGATATATGTTCATACCAACCAGAGACATGATAATAACAATAGGAGATATGTTTACATCAACCGGTGATATGCATTTAGTAACTGCAGAAATGTGTATAATACCCATTGGAGTATTTATAGCAACCAGAGGTATGTTTTTAGCAACAGGAGTGTGTTTATAGCAACCAGATATATGTTTATAGCAACCATTGACATGATAATAGCAATAGAAGATATGTTTATATCAACCGGTGATATGCTTTTAGTAACTGCAGAAATGAGTATAATACCCATTGGAATGTTTATAGCAACGGGCTTAATGTTTATAGCAACCAGAAGTGTGTTTATAGCAACAGGAGTGTGTTTATAGCAACCAGATATATGTTTATAGCAACCATTGACATGATAATAGCAATAGGAGATATGTTTATATCAACCGGTGATATGCTTTTAGTAACTGCAGAAATGTGTATAATAACCATTGGAAGGTTTATAGCAACCAGAGGTATGTTTATAGCAACAGGAGTGTGTTTATAGAAACAGGAGTATGTTTATAGCAACCAGATATATAATTATAGCAACCGGAGACAGGATAATAGCAATAGGAGATATGTTTATATCAACCGGTGATATGCATTTAGTAACTGAAGAAATGTGTATACTACCCAATGAAATGTTTATAGCAACTAGAGGTATGTTTATAGCAACAGGAGTGTGTTTATAGAAACCAGATATATGTTTATAGCAATCAGAGACATGCTAATAACAATAGGAGATATGTTTATATCAAACGGTGATATGTATTTAGTAACTGAGGAAATGTTTTAACACCTAGTAAAATGTTTATAGCAACCGGCTTAATGTTTATAGCAACCAGGGAATGTTTATATCAACAGGAGTGTGTTTATAGCAACCAGATATATGTTTATAGCAACCAGAAGCATGATAATAACAATAGGAGATATGTTTACATCAACCGGTGATATGCATTTAGTAACTGCAGAAATGTGTATAATACCCATTGGAGTATTTATAGCAACCAGAGGTATGTTTTTAGCAACAGGAGTGTGTTTATAGCAACCAGATATATGTTTATAGCAACCATTGACATGATAATAGCAATAGAAGATATGTTTATATCAACCGGTGATATGCTTTTAGTAACTGCAGAAATGAGTATAATACCCATTGGAATGTTTATAGCAACGGGCTTAATGTTTATAGCAACCAGAAGTGTGTTTATAGCAACAGGAGTGTGTTTATAGCAACCAGATATATGTTTATAGCAACCATTGACATGATAATAGCAATAGGAGATATGTTTATATCAACCGGTGATATGCTTTTAGTAACTGCAGAAATGTGTATAATAACCATTGGAAGGTTTATAGCAACCAGAGGTATGTTTATAGCAACAGGAGTGTGTTTATAGAAACAGGAGTATGTTTATAGCAACCAGATATATAATTATAGCAACCGGAGACAGGATAATAGCAATAGGAGATATGTTTATATCAACCGGTGATATGCATTTAGTAACTGAAGAAATGTGTATACTACCCAATGAAATGTTTATAGCAACTAGAGGTATGTTTATAGCAACAGGAGTGTGTTTATAGAAACCAGATATATGTTTATAGCAATCAGAGACATGCTAATAACAATAGGAGATATGTTTATATCAAACGGTGATATGTATTTAGTAACTGAGGAAATGTTTTAACACCTAGTAAAATGTTTATAGCAACCGGCTTAATGTTTATAGCAACCAGGGAATGTTTATATCAACAGGAGTGTGTTTATAGCAACCAGATATATGTTTATAGCAACCAGAAGCATGATAATAACAATAGGAGATATGTTTACATCAACCGGTGATATGCATTTAGTAACTGCAGAAATGTGTATAATACCCATCTGAGCATTTTTAGCAACCAGAGGTATGTTTATAGCAACAGGAGTGTGTTTATAGCAACCAGATATATGTTTATAGCAACCATTGACATGATAATAGCAATAGGAGATATGTTTATATCAACCGGTGATATGCATTTAGTAACTGAAGAAATGTTTCAACACCTAGTGAAATGTTTATAGCAACCGGCTTAATGTTTATAGCAACTAGAGGTATGTTTATAGCAACAGGAGTGTGTTTATAGCAACAGGAGTATGTTTATAGTTTCCAGATATATGTTTATAGCAACCAGAGACATGATAATTGCAATAGGAGATATGTTTATATCAACCGGTGATATGCATTTAGTAACTGAAAAAATATTTATAACAACCAGTGAAATGTTTATTGCAACTGGCTTAATGTTTATAGCAACCAGAGGTATGTTTATAGTAACAGGAGTGTGTTTATAGCAACCAGATATATGTTTATAGCAACCAGAAGCATGATAATAACAATAGGAGATATGTTTACATCAACCGGTGATATGCATTTAGTAACTGCAAAAATGTGTATAATACCCATTGGAGTATTTATAGCAACCAGAGGTATGTTTATAGCAACAGGAGTGTGTTTATAGCAACCAGATATATGTTTATAGCAACCATTGACATGATAATAGCAATAGGAGATATGTTTATATCAACCGGTGATATGCTTTTAGTAACTGCAGAAATGTGTATAATACCCATTGGAATGTTTATAGCAACGGGCTTGATGTTTATAGCAACCAGAGGTATGTTTATAGCAACAGGAGGGTTTTATAGCAACCAGATATACGTTTATAGCAACCATAGACATGATAATAGCAATAGGAGATATGTTTATATCAACCGGTGATATGCATTTAGTAACTGAAGAAATGTTTCAACACCTAGTGAAATGTTTATAGCAACCGGCTTAATGTTTATAGCAACCAGGGAATGTTTATAGCAACAGGAGTGTGTTTATAGCAACCAGATATATGTTTATTGCAACCAGAAGCATGACAATAACAATAGGAGATATGTTTACATCAACCGGTGATATGCATTTAGTAACTGCAGAAATGTGTATAATACACATCTGAGCATTTTTAGCAACCAGAGGTATGTTTATAGCAACAGGAGTGTGTTTATAGCAACCAGATATATGTTTATAGCAACCATTGACATGATAATAGCAATAGGAGATATGTTTATATTAACCGGTGATATGCATTTAGTAACTGAAGAAATGTTTCAACACCTAGTGAAATGTTTATAGCAACCGGCTTAATGTTTATAGCAACCAGAGGTATGTTTATAGCAACAGGAGTGTGTTTATAGCAACAGGAGTGTGTTTATAGTTACCAGATATATGTTTATAGCAACCAGAGACATGATAATTGCAATAGGAGATATGTTTATATCAACCGGTGATATGCATTTAGTAACTGAAAAAATATTTATAACAACCAGTGAAATGTTTATTGCAACTGGCTTAATGTTTATAGCAACCAGAGGTATGTTTATAGTAACAGGAGTGTGTTTATAGCAACCAGATATATGTTTATAGCAACCAGAAGCATGATAATAACAATAGGAGATATGTTTACATCAACCGGTGATATGCATTTAGTAACTGCAAAAATGTGTATAATACCCATTGGGGTATTTATAGCAACCAGAGGTATGTTTATAGCAACAGGAGTGTGTTTATAGCAACCAGATATATGTTTATAGCAACCATTGACATGATAATAGCAATAGGAGATATGTTTATATCAACCGGTGATATGCTTTTAGTAACTGCAGAAATGAGTATAATACCCATTGGAATGTTTATAGCAACGGGCTTAATGTTTATAGCAACCAGAGGTATGTTTATAGCAACAGGAGTGTGTTTATAGCAACCAGATATATGTTTATAGCAACCATAGACATGATAATAGCAATAGGAGATATGTTTATATCAACCGGTAATATGCTTTTTGTAACTGAAGAAATGTGTATAATACCCATTGGAAGGTTTATAGCAACAGGCTTTATGTTTATTGCAACCAGAGGTATGTTTATAGCAACAGGAGTGTGTTTATAGCAACAGGAGTATGTTTATAGCAACCAGATATATGTTAATAGCAATCAGAGACATGATAATAACAATAGGAGATATGTTTATATCAAACGGTGATATGCATTTAGTAACTGAGGAAATGTTTTAACACCTAGTGAAATGTTTATAGCAACGGGCTTTATGTTTATAGCAATCAGAGGTATGTTTATAGCAACAGGAGTATGTTTATAGCAACAGGAGTGTGTTTATAGCAACCAGATATATGTTTATAGCAATCAGAGACATGATAATAACAATAGGAGATATGTTTATATCAAACGGTGATATGCATTTAGTAACTGAGGAAATGTTTTAACACCTAGTGAAATGTTTATAGCAACCGGCTTAATGTTTATAGCAACCAGGGAATGTTTATATCAACAGGAGTGTGTTTATAGCAACCAGATATATGTTTATAGCAACAATTGACATGATAGTAGCAATAGGAGATATGTTTATATCTACCGGTGATATGCTTTTAATAACTGCAGAAATGTGTATAATACCCATTGGAATGTTTATAGCAACGGCTTGATGTTTATAGCAACCAGAGGTATTTTTATAGCAACAGGAGTGTTTTATAGCAACCAGATATACGTTTATAGCAACCATAGACATGATAATAGCAATAGGAGATATGTTTATATCAACCGGTGATATGCATTTAGTAACTGAGGAAATGTTTTAACACCTAGTGAAATGTTTATAGCAACCGGCTTAATGTTTATAGCAACCAGGGAATGTTTATAGCAACAGGAGTGTGTTTATAGCAACCAGATATATGTTTATTGCAACCAGAAGCATGATAATAACAATAGGAGATATGTTTACATCAACCGGTGATATGCATTTAGTAACTGCAGAAATGTGTATAATACCCATCTGAGCATTTTTAGCAACCAGAGGTATGTTTATAGCAACAGGAGTGTGTTTATAGCAACCAGATATATGTTTATAGCAACCATTGACATGATAATAGCAATAGGAGATATGTTTATATCAACCGGTGATATGCTTTTAGTAACTGCAGAAATGAGTATAATACCCATTGGAATGTTTATAGCAACGGGCTTAATGTTTATAGCAACCAGAGGTATGTTTATAGCAACAGGAGTGTGTTTATAGCAACCAGATATATGTTTATAGCAACCATAGACATGATAATAGCAATAGGAGATATGTTTATATCAACCGGTAATATGCTTTTTGTAACTGAAGAAATGTGTATAATACCCATTGGAAGGTTTATAGCAACAGGCTTTATGTTTATTGCAACCAGAGGTATGTTTATAGCAACAGGAGTGTGTTTATAGCAACAGGAGTATGTTTATAGCAACCAGATATATGTTAATAGCAATCAGAGACATGATAATAACAATAGGAGATATGTTTATATCAAACGGTGATATGCATTTAGTAACTGAGGAAATGTTTTAACACCTAGTGAAATGTTTATAGCAACGGGCTTTATGTTTATAGCAATCAGAGGTATGTTTATAGCAACAGGAGTATGTTTATAGCAACAGGAGTGTGTTTATAGCAACCAGATATATGTTTATAGCAATCAGAGACATGATAATAACAATAGGAGATATGTTTATATCAAACGGTGATATGCATTTAGTAACTGAGGAAATGTTTTAACACCTAGTGAAATGTTTATAGCAACCGGCTTAATGTTTATAGCAACCAGGGAATGTTTATAGCAACAGGAGTGTGTTTATAGCAACCAGATATATGTTTATTGCAACCAGAAGCATGATAATAACAATAGGAGATATGTTTACATCAACCGGTGATAGGCATTTAGTAACTGCAGAAATGTGTATAATACCCATCTGAGCATTTTTAGCAACCAGAGGTATGTTTATAGCAACAGGAGTGTGTTTATAGCAACCAGATATATGTTTATAGCAACCATTGACATGATAATAGCAATAGGAGATATGTTTATATCAACCGGTGATATGCATTTAGTAACTGAAGAAATGTTTCAACACCTAGTGAAATGTTTATAGCAACCGGCTTAATGTTTATAGCAACCAGAGGTATGTTTATAGCAACAGGAGTATGTTTATAGCAACAGAAGTATGTTTATAGTTACCAGATATATGTTTATAGCAACCAGAGACATGATAATTGCAATAGGAGATATGTTTATATCAACCGGTGATATGCATTTAGTAACTGAAAAAATATTTATAACAACCAGTGAAATGTTTATTGCAACTGGTTTAATGTTTATAGCAACCAGAGGTATGTTTATAGTAACAGGAGTGTGTTTATAGCAACCAGATATATGTTTATAGCAACCAGAAGCATGATAATAACAATAGGAGATATGTTTACATCAACCGGTGATATGCATTTAGTAACTGCAAAAATGTGTATAATACCTATTGGGGTATTTATAGCAACCAGAGGTATGTTTATAGCAACAGGAGTGTGTTTATAGCAACCAGATATATGTTTATAGCAACCATTGACATAATAATAGCAATAGGAGATATGTTTATATCAACCGGTGATATGCTTTTAGTAACTGCAGAAATGAGTATAATACCCATTGGAATGTTTATAGCAACGGGCTTAATGTTTATAGCAACCAGAGGTATGTTTATAGCAACAGGAGTGTGTTTATAGCAACCAGATATATGTTTATAGCAACCAGAAGCATGATAATAACAATAGGAGATATGTTTACATCAACCGGTGATATGCATTTAGTAACTGCAAAAATGTGTATAATACCCATTGGGGTATTTATAGCAACCAGAGGTATGTTTATAGCAACAGGAGTGTGTTTATAGCAACCAGATATATGTTTATAGCAACCATTGACATAATAATAGCAATAGGAGATATGTTTATATCAACCGGTGATATGCTTTTAGTAACTGCAGAAATGAGTATAATACCCATTGGAATGTTTATAGCAACGGGCTTAATGTTTATAGCAACCAGAGGTATGTTTATAGCAACAGGAGTGTGTTTATAGCAACCAGATATATGTTTATAGCAACCATAGACATGATAATAGCAATAGGAGATATGTTTATATCAACCGGTAATATGCTTTTTGTAACTGAAGAAATGTGTATAATACCCATTGGAAGGTTTATAGCAACAGGCTTTATGTTTATTGCAACCAGAGGTATGTTTATAGCAACAGGAGTGTGTTTAAAGCAACAGGAGTATGTTTATAGTTACCAGATATATGTTTATAGCAACCAGAGACATGATAATTGCAATAGGAGATATGTTTATATCAACCGGTGATATGCATTTAGTAACTGAAAAAATATTTATAACAACCAGTGAAATGTTTATTGCAACTGGCTTAATGTTTATAGCAACCAGAGGTATGTTTATAGTAACAGGAGTATGTTTAGATCAACCAGATATATGTTTATAGCAACCAGAAGCATGATAATAACAATAGGAGATATGTTTACATCAACCGGTGATATGCATTTAGTAACTGCAAAAATGTGTATAATACCTATTGGGGTATTTATAGCAACCAGAGGTATGTTTATAGCAACAGGAGTGTGTTTATAGCAACCAGATATATGTTTATAGCAACCATTGACATAATAATAGCAATAGGAGATATGTTTATATCAACCGGTGATATGCTTTTAGTAACTGCAGAAATGAGTATAATACCCATTGGAATGTTTATAGCAACGGGCTTAATGTTTATAGCAACCAGAGGTATGTTTATAGCAACAGGAGTGTGTTTATAGCAACCAGATATATGTTTATAGCAACCATAGACATGATAATAGCAATAAGAGATATGTTTATATCAACCGGTAATATGCTTTTTGTAACTGAAGAAATGTGTATAATACCCATTGGAAGGTTTATAGCAACAGGCTTTATGTTTATTGCAACCAGAGGTATGTTTATAGCAACAGGAGTGTGTTTAAAGCAACAGGAGTATGTTTATAGCAACCAGATATATGTTAATAGCAATCAGAGACATGATAATAACAATAGGAGATATGTTTATATCAAACGGTGATATGCATTTAGTAACTGAGGAAATGTTTTAACACCTAGTGAAATGTTTATAGCAACGGGCTTTATGTTTATAGCAATCAGAGGTATGTTTATAGCAACAGGAGTATGTTTATAGCAACAGGAGTGTGTTTATAGCAACCAGATATATGTTTATAGCAATCAGAGACATGATAATAACAATAGGAGATATGTTTATATCAAACGGTGATATGCATTTAGTAACTGAGGAAATGTTTTAACACCTAGTGAAATGTTTATAGCAACGGGCTTTATGTTAATAGCAATCAGAGGTATGTTTATAGCAACAGGAGTATGTTTATAGCAACAGGAGTGTGTTTATAGCAACCAGATATATGTTTATAGCAATCAGAGACATGATAATAACAATAGGAGATATGTTTATATCAAACGGTGATATGCATTTAGTAACTGAGGAAATGTTTTAACACCTAGTGAAATGTTTATAGCAACCGGCTTAATGTTTATAGCAACCAGGGAATGTTTATAGCAACAGGAGTGTGTTTATAGCAACCAGATATATGTTTATAGCAACAATTGACATGATAGTAGCAATAGGAGATATGTTTATATCAACCGGTGATATGCTTTTAATAACTGCAGAAATGTGTATAATACCCATTGGAATGTTTATAGCAACGGGCTTGATGTTTATAGCAACCAGAGGTATTTTTATAGCAACAGGAGTGTTTTATAGCAACCAGATATACGTTTATAGCAACCATAGACATGAAAATAGCAATAGGAGATATGTTTATATCAACCGGTGATATGCTTTTAGTAACTGAGGAAATGTTTTAACACCTAGTGAAATGTTTATAGCAACCGGCTTAATGTTTATAGCAACCAGGGAATGTTTATAGCAACAGGAGTGTGTTTATAGCAACCAGATATATGTTTATTGCAACCAGAAGCATGATAATAACAATAGGAGATATGTTTACATCAACCGGTGATATGCATTTAGTAACTGCAGAAATGTGTATAATACCCATCTGAGCATTTTTAGCAACCAGAGGTATGTTTATAGCAACAGGAGTGTGTTTATAGCAACCAGATATATGTTTATAGCAACCATTGACATGATAATAGCAATAGGAGATATGTTTATATCAACCGGTAATATGCATTTAGTAACTGAAGAAATGTTTCAACACCTAGTGAAATGTTTATAACAACCGGCTTAATGTTTATAGCAACAAGAGGTATGTTTGTAGCAACAGGAGTGTGTTTATAGCAACAGGAGTATGTTTATAGTTACCAGATATATGTTTATAGCAACCAGAGACATGATAATTGCAATAGGAGATATGTTTATATCAACCGGTGATATGCATTTAGTAACTGAAAAAATATTTATAACAACCAGTGAAATGTTTATTGCAACTGGCTTAATGTTTATAGCAACCAGAGGTATGTTTATAGTAACAGGAGTGTGTTTATAGCAACCAGATATATGTTTATAGCAACCAGAAGCATGATAATAACAATAGGAGATATGTTTACATCAACCGGTGATATGCATTTAGTAACTGCAAAAATGTGTATAATACCTATTGGGGTATTTATAGCAACCAGAGGTATGTTTATAGCAACAGGAGTGTGTTTATAGCAACCAGATATATGTTTATAGCAACCATTGACATAATAATAGCAATAGGAGATATGTTTATATCAACCGGTGATATGCTTTTAGTAACTGCAGAAATGAGTATAATACCCATTGGAATGTTTATAGCAACGGGCTTAATGTTTATAGCAACCAGAGGTATGTTTATAGCAACAGGAGTGTGTTTATAGCAACCAGATATATGTTTATAGCAACCATAGACATGATAATAGCAATAGGAGATATGTTTATATCAACCGGTAATATGCTTTTTGTAACTGAAGAAATGTGTATAATACCCATTGGAAGGTTTATAGCAACAGGCTTTATGTTTATTGCAACCAGAGGTATGTTTATAGCAACAGGAGTGTGTTTAAAGAAACAGGAGTATGTTTATAGTTACCAGATATATGTTTATAGCAACCATAGACATGATAATAGCAATAGGAGATATGTTTATATCAACCGGTAATATGCTTTTTGTAACTGAAGAAATGTGTATAATACCCATTGGAAGGTTTATAGCAACAGGCTTTATGTTTATTGCAACCAGAGGTATGTTTATAGCAACAGGAGTGTGTTTAAAGCAACAGGAGTATGTTTATAGCAACCAGATATATGTTTATAGCAACCATAGACATGATAATAGCAATAGGAGATATGTTTATATCAACCGGTAATATGCTTTTTGTAACTGAAGAAATGTCTATAATACCCATTGGAAGGTTTATAGCAACAGGCTTTATGTTTATTGCAACCAGAGGTATGTTTATAGCAACAGGAGTGTGTTTAAAGCAACAGGAGTATGTTTATAGCAACCAGATATATGTTAATAGCAATCAGAGACATGATAATAATAATAGGAGATATGTTTATATCAAACGGTGATATGCATTTAGTAACTGAGGAAATGTTTTAACACCTAGTGAAATGTTTATAGCAACGGGCTTTATGTTTATAGCAATCAGAGGTATGTTTATAGCAACAGGAGTATGTTTATAGCAACAGGAGTGTGTTTATAGCAACCAGATATATGTTTATAGCAATCAGAGACATGATAATAACAATAGGAGATATGTTTATATCAAACGGTGATATGCATTTAGTAACTGAGGAAATGTTTTAACACCTAGTGAAATGTTTATAGCAACCGGCTTAATGTTTATAGCAACCAGGGAATGTTTATAGCAACAGGAGTGTGTTTATAGCAACCAGATATATGTTTATAACAACCAGAAGCATGATAATAACAATAGGAGATATGTTTACATCAACCGGTGATATGCATTTAGTAACTGCAGAAATGTGTATAATACCCATCGGAGTATTTTTAGCAACCAGAGGTATGTTTATAGCAACAGGAGTGTGTTTATAGCAACCAGATATATGTTTATAGCAACAATTGACATGATAGTAGCAATAGGAGATATGTTTATATCAACCGGTGATATGCTTTTAATAACTGCAGAAATGTGTATAATACCCATTGGAATGTTTATAGCAACGGGCTTGATGTTTATAGCAACCAGAGGTATGTTTATAGCAACAGGAGTGTTTTATAGCAACCAGATATACGTTTATAGCAACCATAGACATGATAATAGCAATATGAGATATGTTTATATCAACCGGTGATATGCTTTTAGTAACTGAGGAAATGTTTTAACACCTAGTGAAATGTTTATAGCAACCGGCTTAATGTTTATAGCAACCAGAGGTATGTTTATAGCAACAGGAGTGTTTTATAGCAACCAGATATACGTTTATACCAACCAGAGACATGATAATGACAATAGGAGATATGTTTATATCAACCGGTAATATGCATTTAGTAACTGAAGAAATGTTTCAACACCTAGTAAAATGCTTATAGCAACCGGCTTAATGTTTATAGCAACCAGACGTATGTTTATAGCAACAGGAGTGTGTTTATAGCAACAGGAGTATGTTTATAGTTACCAGATATATGTTTACAGCAACCAGAGCCATGATAATTGCAATTGGAGATATGTTTATAACAACCGGTGATATGCATTTAGTAACTGAAAAAATATTAATAACAACCAAGGAAATGTTTTTTGCAACCGGCTTAATGTTTATAGCAACCAGGGAATGTTTATAGCAACAGGAGTGTGTTTATAGCAACCAGATATATGTTTATAGCAACCAGAGACATGATAATTGCAATTGGAGATATGTTTATAACAACCGGTTTATATGCATTTAGTAACTGAAAAAATATTTATAACAACCAGTGAAATGTTTATTGCAACCGGCTTAATGTTTATAGCAACCAGATGTATGTTTATAGCAACAGGAGTGTGTTTATAGCAACCAGATATATGTTTATAGCAACAATTGACATGATAGTAGCAATAGGAGATATGTTTATATCAACCGGTGATATGCTTTTAGTAACTGCAGAAATGTGTATAATACCCATTGGAATGTTTATAGCAACGGGCTTGATGTTTATAGCAACCAGATGTATGTTTATAGCAACAGGAGTGTTTTATAGCAACCAGATATATGTTTATAGCAACCATTGACATGATAATAGCAATAGGAGATATGTTTATATCAACCGGTGATATGCTTTTAGTAACTGCAGAAATTTGTATAATACCAATTGGAAGGTTTATAGCAACGGGCTTTATGTTTATAGCAACCAGAGGTAAGTTTATAGCAACAGGAGTGTGTTTATAGCAACAGGAATATGTTTATAGCAACCAGAGACATGATAATAGCAATAGGATATATGTTTATATCAACCGGTGATATGCATTTAGTAACTGAAAAAATATTTATAACAAACAGTGAAATGTTTATTGCAACCGGCTTAATGTTTATAGCAACCAGAGGTATGTTTATAGCAACAGGAGTGTTTCATAGCAACCAGATATACGTTTATAGCAACCATAGACATGATAATAGCAATAGGAGATATGTTTATATCAAACGGTGATATGCATTTAGTAACTGAGGAAATGTTTTAACACCTAGTGAAATGTTTATAGCAACGGGCTTTATGTTAATAGCAATCAGAGGTATGTTTATAGCAACAGGAGTATGTTTATAGCAACAGGAGTGTGTTTATAGCAACCAGATATATGTTTATAGCAATCAGAGACATGATAATAACAATAGGAGATATGTTTATATCAAACGGTGATATGCATTTAGTAACTGAGGAAATGTTTTAACACCTAGTGAAATGTTTATAGCAACCGGCTTAATGTTTATAGCAACCAGGGAATGTTTATAGCAACAGGAGTGTGTTTATAGCAACCAGATATATGTTTATAGCAACAATTGACATGATAGTAGCAATAGGAGATATGTTTATATCAACCGGTGATATGCTTTTAATAACTGCAGAAATGTGTATAATACCCATTGGAATGTTTATAGCAACGGGCTTGATGTTTATAGCAACCAGAGGTATTTTTATAGCAACAGGAGTGTTTTATAGCAACCAGATATACGTTTATAGCAACCATAGACATGAAAATAGCAATAGGAGATATGTTTATATCAACCGGTGATATGCTTTTAGTAACTGAGGAAATGTTTTAACACCTAGTGAAATGTTTATAGCAACCGGCTTAATGTTTATAGCAACCAGGGAATGTTTATAGCAACAGGAGTGTGTTTATAGCAACCAGATATATGTTTATTGCAACCAGAAGCATGATAATAACAATAGGAGATATGTTTACATCAACCGGTGATATGCATTTAGTAACTGCAGAAATGTGTATAATACCCATCTGAGCATTTTTAGCAACCAGAGGTATGTTTATAGCAACAGGAGTGTGTTTATAGCAACCAGATATATGTTTATAGCAACCATTGACATGATAATAGCAATAGGAGATATGTTTATATCAACCGGTAATATGCATTTAGTAACTGAAGAAATGTTTCAACACCTAGTGAAATGTTTATAACAACCGGCTTAATGTTTATAGCAACAAGAGGTATGTTTGTAGCAACAGGAGTGTGTTTATAGCAACAGGAGTATGTTTATAGTTACCAGATATATGTTTATAGCAACCAGAGACATGATAATTGCAATAGGAGATATGTTTATATCAACCGGTGATATGCATTTAGTAACTGAAAAAATATTTATAACAACCAGTGAAATGTTTATTGCAACTGGCTTAATGTTTATAGCAACCAGAGGTATGTTTATAGTAACAGGAGTGTGTTTATAGCAACCAGATATATGTTTATAGCAACCAGAAGCATGATAATAACAATAGGAGATATGTTTACATCAACCGGTGATATGCATTTAGTAACTGCAAAAATGTGTATAATACCTATTGGGGTATTTATAGCAACCAGAGGTATGTTTATAGCAACAGGAGTGTGTTTATAGCAACCAGATATATGTTTATAGCAACCATTGACATAATAATAGCAATAGGAGATATGTTTATATCAACCGGTGATATGCTTTTAGTAACTGCAGAAATGAGTATAATACCCATTGGAATGTTTATAGCAACGGGCTTAATGTTTATAGCAACCAGAGGTATGTTTATAGCAACAGGAGTGTGTTTATAGCAACCAGATATATGTTTATAGCAACCATAGACATGATAATAGCAATAGGAGATATGTTTATATCAACCGGTAATATGCTTTTTGTAACTGAAGAAATGTGTATAATACCCATTGGAAGGTTTATAGCAACAGGCTTTATGTTTATTGCAACCAGAGGTATGTTTATAGCAACAGGAGTGTGTTTAAAGAAACAGGAGTATGTTTATAGTTACCAGATATATGTTTATAGCAACCATAGACATGATAATAGCAATAGGAGATATGTTTATATCAACCGGTAATATGCTTTTTGTAACTGAAGAAATGTGTATAATACCCATTGGAAGGTTTATAGCAACAGGCTTTATGTTTATTGCAACCAGAGGTATGTTTATAGCAACAGGAGTGTGTTTAAAGCAACAGGAGTATGTTTATAGCAACCAGATATATGTTTATAGCAACCATAGACATGATAATAGCAATAGGAGATATGTTTATATCAACCGGTAATATGCTTTTTGTAACTGAAGAAATGTCTATAATACCCATTGGAAGGTTTATAGCAACAGGCTTTATGTTTATTGCAACCAGAGGTATGTTTATAGCAACAGGAGTGTGTTTAAAGCAACAGGAGTATGTTTATAGCAACCAGATATATGTTAATAGCAATCAGAGACATGATAATAATAATAGGAGATATGTTTATATCAAACGGTGATATGCATTTAGTAACTGAGGAAATGTTTTAACACCTAGTGAAATGTTTATAGCAACGGGCTTTATGTTTATAGCAATCAGAGGTATGTTTATAGCAACAGGAGTATGTTTATAGCAACAGGAGTGTGTTTATAGCAACCAGATATATGTTTATAGCAATCAGAGACATGATAATAACAATAGGAGATATGTTTATATCAAACGGTGATATGCATTTAGTAACTGAGGAAATGTTTTAACACCTAGTGAAATGTTTATAGCAACCGGCTTAATGTTTATAGCAACCAGGGAATGTTTATAGCAACAGGAGTGTGTTTATAGCAACCAGATATATGTTTATAACAACCAGAAGCATGATAATAACAATAGGAGATATGTTTACATCAACCGGTGATATGCATTTAGTAACTGCAGAAATGTGTATAATACCCATCGGAGTATTTTTAGCAACCAGAGGTATGTTTATAGCAACAGGAGTGTGTTTATAGCAACCAGATATATGTTTATAGCAACAATTGACATGATAGTAGCAATAGGAGATATGTTTATATCAACCGGTGATATGCTTTTAATAACTGCAGAAATGTGTATAATACCCATTGGAATGTTTATAGCAACGGGCTTGATGTTTATAGCAACCAGAGGTATGTTTATAGCAACAGGAGTGTTTTATAGCAACCAGATATACGTTTATAGCAACCATAGACATGATAATAGCAATATGAGATATGTTTATATCAACCGGTGATATGCTTTTAGTAACTGAGGAAATGTTTTAACACCTAGTGAAATGTTTATAGCAACCGGCTTAATGTTTATAGCAACCAGAGGTATGTTTATAGCAACAGGAGTGTTTTATAGCAACCAGATATACGTTTATACCAACCAGAGACATGATAATGACAATAGGAGATATGTTTATATCAACCGGTAATATGCATTTAGTAACTGAAGAAATGTTTCAACACCTAGTAAAATGCTTATAGCAACCGGCTTAATGTTTATAGCAACCAGACGTATGTTTATAGCAACAGGAGTGTGTTTATAGCAACAGGAGTATGTTTATAGTTACCAGATATATGTTTACAGCAACCAGAGCCATGATAATTGCAATTGGAGATATGTTTATAACAACCGGTGATATGCATTTAGTAACTGAAAAAATATTAATAACAACCAAGGAAATGTTTTTTGCAACCGGCTTAATGTTTATAGCAACCAGGGAATGTTTATAGCAACAGGAGTGTGTTTATAGCAACCAGATATATGTTTATAGCAACCAGAGACATGATAATTGCAATTGGAGATATGTTTATAACAACCGGTTTATATGCATTTAGTAACTGAAAAAATATTTATAACAACCAGTGAAATGTTTATTGCAACCGGCTTAATGTTTATAGCAACCAGATGTATGTTTATAGCAACAGGAGTGTGTTTATAGCAACCAGATATATGTTTATAGCAACAATTGACATGATAGTAGCAATAGGAGATATGTTTATATCAACCGGTGATATGCTTTTAGTAACTGCAGAAATGTGTATAATACCCATTGGAATGTTTATAGCAACGGGCTTGATGTTTATAGCAACCAGATGTATGTTTATAGCAACAGGAGTGTTTTATAGCAACCAGATATATGTTTATAGCAACCATTGACATGATAATAGCAATAGGAGATATGTTTATATCAACCGGTGATATGCTTTTAGTAACTGCAGAAATTTGTATAATACCAATTGGAAGGTTTATAGCAACGGGCTTTATGTTTATAGCAACCAGAGGTAAGTTTATAGCAACAGGAGTGTGTTTATAGCAACAGGAATATGTTTATAGCAACCAGAGACATGATAATAGCAATAGGATATATGTTTATATCAACCGGTGATATGCATTTAGTAACTGAAAAAATATTTATAACAAACAGTGAAATGTTTATTGCAACCGGCTTAATGTTTATAGCAACCAGAGGTATGTTTATAGCAACAGGAGTGTTTCATAGCAACCAGATATACGTTTATAGCAACCATAGACATGATAATAGCAATAGGAGATATGTTTATATCAACCGGTGATATGCTTTTAGTAACTGAGGAAATGTTTTAACACCTAGTGAAATGTTTATAGCAACCGGCTTAATGTTTATAGCAACCAGGGAATGTTTATAGCAACAGGAGTGTGTTTATAGCAACCATATATATGTTTATACCAACCAGAGACATGATAATAACAATAGGAGATATGTTTATATCAACCGGTGATATGCATTTAGTAACTGAAGAAATGTTTCAACACCTAGTGAAATGTTTATAGCAACCGGCTTAATGTTTATAGCAACCAGGGAATGTTTATAGCAACAGGAGTGTGTTTATAGCAACAGGAGTATGTTTATAGTTACCAGATATATGTTTATAGCAACCAGAGACATGATAATTGCAATTGGAGATATGTTTATAACAACCGGTGATATGCATTTAGTAACTGAAAAAATATTAATAACAACCAGGGAAATGTTTATTGCAACCGGCTTAATGTTTATAGCAACCAGGGAATGTTTATAGCAACAGGAGTGTGTTTATAGCAACCAGATATATGTTTATACCAACCAGAGACATGATAATAACAATAGGAGATATGTTTATATCAACCAGTGATATGCATTTAGTAACTAAAAAAATATTTATAACAACCAGTGAAATGTTTATTGCAACCGGCTTAATGTTTATAGCAACCAGATGTATGTTTATAGCAACAGGAGTGTGTTTATAGCAACCAGATATATGTTTATAGCAACAATTGACATGATAGTAGCAATAGGAGATATGTTTATATCAACCGGTGATATGCTTTTAGTAACTGCAGAAATGTGTATAATACCCATTGGAATGTTTATAGCAACGGGCTTGATGTTTATAGCAACCAGAGGTATGTTTATAGTAACAGGAGTGTGTTTATAGCAACCAGATATATGTTTATAGCAACCAGAAGCATGATAATAACAATAGGAGATATGTTTACATCAACCGGTGATATGCATTTAGTAACTGCAAAAATGTGTATAATACCTATTCGGGTATTTATAGCAACCAGAGGTATGTTTATAGCAACAGGAGTGTGTTTATAGCAACCAGATATAT
This sequence comes from Pelobates fuscus, assembly GCF_036172605.1. NCBI lineage: Eukaryota > Metazoa > Chordata > Amphibia > Anura > Pelobatidae > Pelobates > Pelobates fuscus. The sequence continues at coordinate 253,817,527 of NC_086318.1, forward strand.
GTTTATAGCAACCATTGACATAATAATAGCAATAGGAGATATGTTTATATCAACCGGTGATATGCTTTTAGTAACTGCAGAAATGAGTATAATACCCATTGGAATGTTTATAGCAACGGGCTTAATGTTTATAGCAACCAGAGGTATGTTTATAGCAACAGGAGTGTGTTTATAGCAACCAGATATATGTTTATAGCAACCATAGACATGATAATAGCAATAGGAGATATGTTTATATCAACCGGTAATATGCTTTTTGTAACTGAAGAAATGTGTATAATACCCATTGGAAGGTTTATAGCAACAGGCTTTATGTTTATTGCAACCAGAGGTATGTTAATAGCAATCAGAGACATGATAATAACAATAGGAGATATGTTTATATCAAACGGTGATATGCATTTAGTAACTGAGGAAATGTTTTAACACCTAGTGAAATGTTTATAGCAACGGGCTTTATGTTTATAGCAATCAGAGGTATGTTTATAGCAACAGGAGTATGTTTATAGCAACAGGAGTGTGTTTATAGCAACCAGATATATGTTTATAGCAACAATTGACATGATAGTAGCAATAGGAGATATGTTTATATCAACCGGTGATATGCTTTTAGTAACTGCAGAAATGTGTATAATACCCATTGGAATGTTTATAGCAACGGGCTTGATGTTTATAGCAACCAGATGTATGTTTATAGCAACAGGAGTGTTTTATAGCAACCAGATATATGTTTATAGCAACCATTGACATGATAATAGCAATAGGAGATATGTTTATATCAACCGGTGATATGCTTTTAGTAACTGCAGAAATTTGTATAATACCAATTGGAAGGTTTATAGCAACGGGCTTTATGTTTATAGCAACCAGAGGTAAGTTTATAGCAACAGGAGTGTGTTTATAGCAACAGGAATATGTTTATAGCAACCAGAGACATGATAATAGCAATAGGATATATGTTTATATCAACCGGTGATATGCATTTAGTAACTGAAAAAATATTTATAACAAACAGTGAAATGTTTATTGCAACCGGCTTAATGTTTATAGCAACCAGAGGTATGTTTATAGCAACAGGAGTGTTTCATAGCAACCAGATATACGTTTATAGCAACCATAGACATGATAATAGCAATAGGAGATATGTTTATATCAACCGGTGATATGCTTTTAGTAACTGAGGAAATGTTTTAACACCTAGTGAAATGTTTATAGCAACCGGCTTAATGTTTATAGCAACCAGGGAATGTTTATAGCAACAGGAGTGTGTTTATAGCAACCATATATATGTTTATACCAACCAGAGACATGATAATAACAATAGGAGATATGTTTATATCAACCGGTGATATGCATTTAGTAACTGAAGAAATGTTTCAACACCTAGTGAAATGTTTATAGCAACCGGCTTAATGTTTATAGCAACCAGACGTATGTTTATAGCAACAGGAGTGTGTTTATAGCAACAGGAGTATGTTTATAGTTACCAGATATATGTTTATAGCAACCAGAGACATGATAATTGCAATTGGAGATATGTTTATAACAACCGGTGATATGCATTTAGTAACTGAAAAAATATTAATAACAACCAGGGAAATGTTTATTGCAACCGGCTTAATGTTTATAGCAACCAGGGAATGTTTATAGCAACAGGAGTGTGTTTATAGCAACCAGATATATGTTTATACCAACCAGAGACATGATAATAACAATAGGAGATATGTTTATATCAACCAGTGATATGCATTTAGTAACTAAAAAAATATTTATAACAACCAGTGAAATGTTTATTGCAACCGGCTTAATGTTTATAGCAACCAGATGTATGTTTATAGCAACATGAGTGTGTTTATAGCAACCAGATATATGTTTATAGCAACAATTGACATGATAGTAGATATAGGAGATATGTTTATATCAACCGGTGATATGCTTTTAGTAACTGCAGAAATGTGTATAATACCCATTGGAATGTTTATAGCAACGGGCTTGATGTTTATAGCAACCAGAGGTATGTTTATAGTAACAGGAGTGTGTTTATAGCAACCAGATATATGTTTATAGCAACCAGAAGCATGATATTAACAATAGGAGATATGTTTACATCAACCGGTGATATGCATTTAGTAACTGCAAAAATGTGTATAATACCTATTGGGGTATTTATAGCAACCAGAGGTATGTTTATAGCAACAGGAGTGTGTTTATAGCAACCAGATATATGTTTATAGCAACCATTGACATAATAATAGCAATAGGAGATATGTTTATATCAACCGGTAATATGCTTTTTGTAACTGAAGAAATGTGTATAATACCCATTGGAAGGTTTATAGCAACAGGCTTTATGTTTATTGCAACCAGAGGTATGTTTATAGCAACAGGAGTGTGTTTAAAGCAACAGGAGTATGTTTATAGCAACCAGATATATGTTAATAGCAATCAGAGACATGATAATAACAATAGGAGATATGTTTATATCAAACGGTGATATGCATTTAGTAACTGAGGAAATGTTTTAACACCTAGTGAAATGTTTATAGCAACGGGCTTTATGTTTATAGCAATCAGAGGTATGTTTATAGCAATAGGAGTATGTTTATAGCAACAGGAGTGTGTTTATAGCAACCAGATATATGTTTATACCAACCAGAGACATGATAATAACAATAGGAGATATGTTTATATCAACCGGTGATATGCATTTAGTAACTGAAGAAATGTTTCAACACCTAGTGAAATGTTTATAGCAACCGGCTTAATGTTTATAGCAGGGAATGTTTATAGCAACAGGAGTGTGTTTATAGCAACCAGATATATGTTTATAACAACCAGAAGCATGATAATAACAATAGGAGATATGTTTACATCAACCGGTGATATGCATTTAGTAACTGCAGAAATGTGTATAATACCCATCAGAGTATTTTTAGCAACCAGAGGTATGTTTATAGCAACAGGAGTGTGTTTATAGCAACCAGATATATGTTTATAGCAACAATTGACACGATAGTAGCAATAGGAGATATGTTTATATCAACCGGTGATATGCTTTTAATAACTGCAGAAATGTGTATAATACCCATTGGAATGTTTATAGCAACGGGCTTGATGTTTATAGCAACCATAGGTATGTTTATAGCAACAGGAGTGTTTTATAGCAACCAGATATACGTTTATAGCAACCATAGACATGATAATAGCAATATGAGATATGTTTATAACAACCGGTGATATGCATTTAGTAACTGAAATTTTTTTTAAAACAACCAGTGAAATGTTTATTGCAACCGGCTTAATGTTTATAGCAACCAGAGGTATGTTTATAGCAACAGGAGTGTTTTATAGCAACCAGATATACGTTTATAGCAACCAGAGACATGATAATTGCAATTGGAGATATGTTTATAACAACCGGTGATATGCATTTAGTAACTGAAAAAATATTTATAACAACCAGTGAAATGTTTATTGCAACCGGCTTAATGTTTATAGCAACCAGATGTATGTTTATAGCAACAGGAGTGTGTTTATAGCAACCAGATATATGTTTATAGCAACAATTGACATGATAGTAGCAATAGGAGATATGTTTATATCAACCGGTGATATGCTTTTAGTAACTGCAGAAATGTGTATAATACCCATTGGAATGTTTATAGCAACGGGCTTGATGTTTATAGCAACCAGATGTATGTTTATAGCAACAGGAGTGTTTTATAGCAACCAGATATATGTTTATAGCAACCATTGACATGATAATAGCAATAGGAGATATGTTTATATCAACCGGTGATATGCTTTTAGTAACTGCAGAAATTTGTATAATACCAATTGGAAGGTTTATAGCAACGGGCTTTATGTTTATAGCAACCAGAGGTAAGTTTATAGCAACAGGAGTGTGTTTATAGCAACAGGAGTATGTTTATAGCAACCAGATATATGTTAATAGCAATCAGAGACATGATAATAACAATAGGAGATATGTTTATATCAAACGGTGATATGCATTTAGTAACTGAGGAAATGTTTTAACACCTAGTGAAATGTTTATAGCAACGGGCTTTATGTTTATAGCAATCAGAGGTATGTTTATAGCAACAGGAGTATGTTTATAGCAACAGGAGTGTGTTTATAGCAACCAGATATATGTTTATACCAACCAGAGACATGATAATAACAATAGGAGATATGTTTATATCAACCGGTGATATGCATTTAGTAACTGAAGAAATGTTTCAACACCTAGTGAAATGTTTATAGCAACCGGCTTAATGTTTATAGCAACCAGACGTATGTTTATAGCAACAGGAGTGTGTTTATAGCAACAGGAGTATGTTTATAGTTACCAGATATATGTTTATAGCAACCAGAGACATGATAATTGCAATTGGAGATATGTTTATAACAACCGGTGATATGCATTTAGTAACTGAAAAAATATTAATAACAACCAGGGAAATGTTTATTGCAACCGGCTTAATGTTTATAGCAACCAGGGAATGTTTATAGCAACAGGAGTGTGTTTATAGCAACCAGATATATGTTTATACCAACCAGAGACATGATAATAACAATAGGAGATATGTTTATATCAACCGGTGATATGCATTTAGTAACTGAAGAAATGTTTCAACACCTAGTGAAATGTTTATAGCAACCGGCTTAATGTTTATAGCAACCAGACATATGTTTATAGCAACAGGAGTGTGTTTATAGCAACAGGAGTATGTTTATAGTTACCAGATATATGTTTATAGCAACCAGAGACATGATAATTGCAATTGGAGATATGTTTATATCAACCGGTAATATGCTTTTTGTAACTGAAGAAATGTGTATAATACCCATTGGAAGGTTTATAGCAACAGGCTTTATGTTTATTGCAACCAGAGGTATGTTTATAGCAACAGGAGTGTGTTTAAAGCAACAGGAGTATGTTTATAGCAACCAGATATATGTTAATAGCAATCAGAGACATGATAATAACAATAGGAGATATGTTTATATCAAACGGTGATATGCATTTAGTAACTGAGGAAATGTTTTAACACCTAGTGAAATGTTTATAGCAACGGGCTTTATGTTTATAGCAATCAGAGGTATGTTTATAGCAATAGGAGTATGTTTATAGCAACAGGAGTGTGTTTATAGCAACCAGATATATGTTTATACCAACCAGAGACATGATAATAACAATAGGAGATATGTTTATATCAACCGGTGATATGCATTTAGTAACTGAAGAAATGTTTCAACACCTAGTGAAATGTTTATAGCAACCGGCTTAATGTTTATAGCAGGGAATGTTTATAGCAACAGGAGTGTGTTTATAGCAACCAGATATATGTTTATAACAACCAGAAGCATGATAATAACAATAGGAGATATGTTTACATCAACCGGTGATATGCATTTAGTAACTGCAGAAATGTGTATAATACCCATCAGAGTATTTTTAGCAACCAGAGGTATGTTTATAGCAACAGGAGTGTGTTTATAGCAACCAGATATATGTTTATAGCAACAATTGACACGATAGTAGCAATAGGAGATATGTTTATATCAACCGGTGATATGCTTTTAATAACTGCAGAAATGTGTATAATACCCATTGGAATGTTTATAGCAACGGGCTTGATGTTTATAGCAACCATAGGTATGTTTATAGCAACAGGAGTGTTTTATAGCAACCAGATATACGTTTATAGCAACCATAGACATGATAATAGCAATATGAGATATGTTTATAACAACCGGTGATATGCATTTAGTAACTGAAATTTTTTTTAAAACAACCAGTGAAATGTTTATTGCAACCGGCTTAATGTTTATAGCAACCAGAGGTATGTTTATAGCAACAGGAGTGTTTTATAGCAACCAGATATACGTTTATAGCAACCAGAGACATGATAATTGCAATTGGAGATATGTTTATAACAACCGGTGATATGCATTTAGTAACTGAAAAAATATTTATAACAACCAGTGAAATGTTTATTGCAACCGGCTTAATGTTTATAGCAACCAGATGTATGTTTATAGCAACAGGAGTGTGTTTATAGCAACCAGATATATGTTTATAGCAACAATTGACATGATAGTAGCAATAGGAGATATGTTTATATCAACCGGTGATATGCTTTTAGTAACTGCAGAAATGTGTATAATACCCATTGGAATGTTTATAGCAACGGGCTTGATGTTTATAGCAACCAGATGTATGTTTATAGCAACAGGAGTGTTTTATAGCAACCAGATATATGTTTATAGCAACCATTGACATGATAATAGCAATAGGAGATATGTTTATATCAACCGGTGATATGCTTTTAGTAACTGCAGAAATTTGTATAATACCAATTGGAAGGTTTATAGCAACGGGCTTTATGTTTATAGCAACCAGAGGTAAGTTTATAGCAACAGGAGTGTGTTTATAGCAACAGGAGTATGTTTATAGCAACCAGATATATGTTAATAGCAATCAGAGACATGATAATAACAATAGGAGATATGTTTATATCAAACGGTGATATGCATTTAGTAACTGAGGAAATGTTTTAACACCTAGTGAAATGTTTATAGCAAAGGGCTTTATGTTTATAGCAATCAGAGGTATGTTTATAGCAACAGGAGTATGTTTATAGCAACAGGAGTGTGTTTATAGCAACCAGATATATGTTTATACCAACCAGAGACATGATAATAACAATAGGAGATATGTTTATATCAACCGGTGATATGCATTTAGTAACTGAAGAAATGTTTCAACACCTAGTGAAATGTTTATAGCAACCGGCTTAATGTTTATAGCAACCAGACGTATGTTTATAGCAACAGGAGTGTGTTTATAGCAACAGGAGTATGTTTATAGTTACCAGATATATGTTTATAGCAACCAGAGACATGATAATTGCAATTGGAGATATGTTTATAACAACCGGTGATATGCATTTAGTAACTGAAAAAATATTAATAACAACCAGGGAAATGTTTATTGCAACCGGCTTAATGTTTATAGCAACCAGGGAATGTTTATAGCAACAGGAGTGTGTTTATAGCAACCAGATATATGTTTATACCAACCAGAGACATGATAATAACAATAGGAGATATGTTTATATCAACCGGTGATATGCATTTAGTAACTGAAGAAATGTTTCAACACCTAGTGAAATGTTTATAGCAACCGGCTTAATGTTTATAGCAACCAGACATATGTTTATAGCAACAGGAGTGTGTTTATAGCAACAGGAGTATGTTTATAGTTACCAGATATATGTTTATAGCAACCAGAGACATGATAATTGCAATTGGAGATATGTTTATATCAACCGGTAATATGCTTTTTGTAACTGAAGAAATGTGTATAATACCCATTGGAAGGTTTATAGCAACAGGCTTTATGTTTATTGCAACCAGAGGTATGTTTATAGCAACAGGAGTGTGTTTAAAGCAACAGGAGTATGTTTATAGCAACCAGATATATGTTAATAGCAATCAGAGACATGATAATAACAATAGGAGATATGTTTATATCAAACGGTGATATGCATTTAGTAACTGAGGAAATGTTTTAACACCTAGTGAAATGTTTATAGCAACGGGCTTTATGTTTATAGCAATCAGAGGTATGTTTATAGCAATAGGAGTATGTTTATAGCAACAGGAGTGTGTTTATAGCAACCAGATATATGTTTATACCAACCAGAGACATGATAATAACAATAGGAGATATGTTTATATCAACCGGTGATATGCATTTAGTAACTGAAGAAATGTTTCAACACCTAGTGAAATGTTTATAGCAACCGGCTTAATGTTTATAGCAGGGAATGTTTATAGCAACAGGAGTGTGTTTATAGCAACCAGATATATGTTTGTAACAACCAGAAGCATGATAATAACAATAGGAGATATGTTTACATCAACCGGTGATATGCATTTAGTAACTGCAGAAATGTGTATAATACCCATCGGAGTATTTTTAGCAACCAGAGGTTTGTTTATAGCAACAGGAGTGTGTTTATAGCAACCAGATATATGTTTATAGCAACAATTGACATGATAGTAGCAATAGGAGATATGTTTATATCAACCGGTGATATGCTTTTAATAACTGCAGAAATGTGTATAATACCCATTGGAATGTTTATAGCAACGGGCTTGATGTTTATAGCAACCAGAGGTATGTTTATAGCAACAGGAGTGTTTTATAGCAACCAGATATACGTTTATAGCAACCAGAGACATGATAATTGCAATTGGAGATATGTTTATAACAACCGGTGATATGCATTTAGTAACTGAAAAAATATTTATAACAACCAGTGAAATGTTTATTGCAACCGGCTTAATGTTTATAGCAACCAGATGTATGTTTATAGCAACAGGAGTGTGTTTATAGCAACCAGATATATGTTTATAGCAACAATTGACATGATAGTAGCAATAGGAGATATGTTTATATCAACCGGTGATATGCTTTTAGTAACTGCAGAAATGTGTATAATACCCATTGGAATGTTTATAGCAACGGGCTTGATGTGTATAGCAACCAGATGTATGTTTATAGCAACAGGAGTGTTTTATAGCAACCAGATATATGTTTATAGCAACCATTGACATGATAATAGCAATAGGAGATATGTTTATATCAACCGGTGATATGCTTTTAGTAACTGCAGAAATTTGTATAATACCAATTGGAAGGTTTATAGCAACGGGCTTTATGTTTATATCAACCAGAGGTAAGTTTATAGCAACAGGAGTGTGTTTATAGCAACAGGAGTATGTTTATAGCAACCAGAGACATGATAATAGCAATAGGATATATGTTTATATCAACCGGTGATATGCATTTAGTAACTGAAAAAATATTTATAACAAACAGTGAAATGTTTATTGCAACCGGCTTAATGTTTATAGCAACCAGAGGTATGTTTATAGCAACAGGAGTGTTTTATAGCAACCAGATATACGTTTATAGCAACCATAGACATGATAATAGCAATAGGAGATATGTTTATATCAACCGGTGATATGCTTTTAGTAACTGAGGAAATGTTTTAACACCTAGTGAAATGTTTATAGCAACCGTCTTAATGTTTATAGCAACCAGGGAATGTTTATAGCAACAGGAGTGTGTGTATAGCAACCAGATATATGTTTATACCAACCAGAGACATGATAATAACAATAGGAGATATGTTTATATCAACCGGTGATATGCATTTAGTAACTGAAGAAATGTTTCAACACCTAGTGAAATGTTTATAGCAACCGGCTTAATGTTTATAGCAACCAGACATATGTTTATAGCAACAGGAGTGTGTTTATAGCAACAGGAGTATGTTTATAGTTACCAGATATATGTTTATAGCAACCAGAGACATGATAATTGCAATTGGAGATATGTTTATAACAACCGGTGATATGCATTTAGTAACTGAAAAAATATTAATAACAACCAGGGAAATGTTTATTGCAACCGGCTTAATGTTTATAGCAACCAGGGAATGTGTATAGCAACAGGAGTGTGTTTATAGCAACCAGATATATGTTTATACCAACCAGAGACATGATAATAACAATAGGAGATATGTTTATATCAACCGGTGATATGCTTTTAGTAACTGCAGAAATGTGTATAATACCCATTGGAATGTTTATAGCAACGGGCTTGATGTTTATAGCAACCAGAGGTATGTTTATAGTAACAGGAGTGTGTTTATAGCAACCAGATATATGTTTATAGCAACCAGAAGCATGATAATAACAATAGGAGATATGTTTACATCAACCGGTGATATGCATTTAGTAACTGCAAAAATGTGTATAATACCTATTGGGGTATTTATAGCAACCAGAGGTATGTTTATAGCAACAGGAGTGTGTTTATAGCAACCAGATATATGTTTATAGCAACCATTGACATAATAATAGCAATAGGAGATATGTTTATATCATCCGGTGATATGCTTTTAGTAACTGCAGAAATGAGTATAATACCCATTGGAATGTTTATAGCAACGGGCTTAATGTTTTTTAGCAACCAGAGGTATGTTTATAGCAACAGGAGTGTGTTTATAGCAACCAGATATATGTTTATAGCAACCATAGACATGATAATAGCAATAGGAGATATGTTTATATCAACCGGTAATATGCTTTTTGTAACTGAAGAAATGTGTATAATACCCATTGGAAGGTTTATAGCAACAGGCTTTATGTTTATTGCAACCAGAGGTATGTTTATAGCAACAGGGGTGTGTTTAAAGCAACAGGAGTATGTTTATAGCAACCAGATATATGTTAATAGCAATCAGAGACATGATAATAACAATAGGAGATATGTTTATATCAAACGGTGATATGCTTTTAGTAACTGAGGAAATGTTTTAACACCTAGTGAAATGTTTATAGCAACGGGCTTTATGTTTATAGCAATCAGAGGTATGTTTATAGCAACAGGAGTATGTTTATAGCAACAGGAGTGTGTTTATAGCAACCAGACATATGTTTATAGCAATCAGAGACATGATAATAACAATAGGAGATATGTTTATATCAAACGGTGATATGCATTTAGTAACTGAGGAAATGTTTTAACAACTAGTGAAATGTTTATAGCAACCGGCTTAATGTTTATAGCAACCAGGGAATGTTTATAGCAACAGGAGTGTGTTTATAGCAACCAGATATATGTTTATAACAACCAGAAGCATGATAATAACAATAGGAGATATGTTTACATCAACCGGTGATATGCATTTAGTAACTGCAGAAATGTGTATAATACCCATCAGAGTATTTTTAGCAACCAGAGGTATGTTTATAGCAACAGGAGTGTGTTTATAGCAACCAGATATATGTTTATAGCAACAATTGACATGATAGTAGCAATAGGAGATATGTTTATATCAACCGGTGATATGCTTTTAATAACTGCAGAAATGTGTATAATACCCATTGGAATGTTTATAGCAACGGGCTTGATGTTTATAGCAACCAGAGGTATGTTTATAGCAACAGGAGTGTTTTATAGCAACCAGATATACGTTTATATCAACCATAGACATGATAATAGCAATATGAGATATGTTTATATCAACCGGTGATATGCTTTTAGTAACTGAGGAAATGTTTTAACACCTAGTGAAATGTTTATAGCAACCGGCTTAATGTTTATAGCAACCAGAGGTATGTTTATAGCAACATGAGTGTGTTTATAGCAACCAGATATATGTTTATACCAACCAGAGACACGATAATAACAATAGGAGATATGTTTATATCAACCGGTAATATGCATTTAGTAACTGAAGAAATGTTTCAACACCTAGTAAAATGTTTATAGCAACCGGCTTAATGTTTATAGCAACCAGACGTATGTTTATAGCAACAGGAGTGTGTTTATAGCAACAGGAGTATGTTTATAGTTACCAGATATATGTTTACAGCAACCAGAGACATGATAATTGCAATTGGAGATATGTTTATAACAACCGGTGATATGCATTTAGTAACTGAAAAAATATTAATAACAACCAAGGAAATGTTTATTGCAACCGGCTTAATGTTTATAGCAACCAGGGAATGTTTATAGCAACAGGAGTGTGTTTATAGCAACCAGATATATGTTTATAGCAACCAGAGACATGATAATTGCAATTGGAGATATGTTTATAACAACCGGTGATATGCATTTAGTAACTGAAAAAATATTTATAACAACCAGTGAAATGTTTATTGCAACCGGCTTAATGTTTATAGCAACCAGATGTATGTTTATAGCAACAGGAGTGTTTTATAGCAACCATATATATGTTTATAGCAACCATTGACATGATAATAGCAATAGGAGATATGTTTATATCAACCGGTGATATGCTTTTAGTAACTGCAGAAATTTGTATAATACCAATTGGAAGGTTTATAGCAACGGGCTTTATGTTTATAGCAACCAGAGGTAAGTTTATAGCAACAGGAGTGTGTTTATAGCAACAGGAGTATGTTTATAGCAACCAGAGACATGATAATAGCAATAGGATATATGTTTATATCAACCGGTGATATGCATTTAGTAACTGAAAAAATATTTATAACAAACAGTGAAATGTTTATTGCAACCGGCTTAATGTTTATAGCAACCAGAGGTATGTTTATAGCAACAGGAGTGTTTTATAGCAACCAGATATACGTTTATAGCAACCATAGACATGATAATAGCAATAGGAGATATGTTTATATCAACCGGTGATATGCTTTTAGTAACTGAGGAAATGTTTTAACACCTAGTGAAATGTTTATAGCAACCGGCTTAATGTTTATAGCAACCAGGGAATGTTTATAGCAACAAGAGTGTGTTTATAGCAACCAGATATATGTTTATACCAACCAGAGACATGATAATAACAATAGGAGATATGTTTATATCAACCGGTGATATGCATTTAGTAACTGAAGAAATGTTTCAACACCTAGTGAAATGTTTATAGCAACCGGCGTAATGTTTATAGCAACCAGACGTATGTTTATAGCAACAGGGGTGTGTTTATAGCAACAGGAGTATGTTTATAGTTACCAGATATATGTTTATAGCAACCAGAGACATGATAATTGCAATTGGAGATATGTTTATAACAACCGGTGATATGCATTTAGTAACTGAAAAAATATTAATAACAACCAGGGAAATGTTTATTGCAACCGGCTTAATGTTTATAGCAACCAGGGAATGTTTATAGCAACAGGAGTGTGTTTATAGCAACCAGATATATGTTTATACCAACCAGAGACATGATAATAACAATAGGAGATATGTTTATATCAACCGGTGATATGCATTTAGTAACTGAAGAAATGTTTCAACACCTAGTGAAATGTTTATAGCAACCGGCGTAATGTTTATAGCAACCAGACGTATGTTTATAGCAACAGGGGTGTGTTTATAGCAACAGGAGTATGTTTATAGTTACCAGATATATGTTTATAGCAACCAGAGACATGATAATTGCAATTGGAGATATGTTTATAACAACCGGTGATATGCATTTAGTAACTGAAAAAATATTAATAACAACCAGGGAAATGTTTATTGCAACCGGCTTAATGTTTATAGCAACCAGGGAATGTTTATAGCAACAGGAGTGTGTTTATAGCAACCAGATATATGTTTATACCAACCAGAGACATGATAATAACAATAGGAGATATGTTTATATCAACCAGTGATATGCATTTAGTAACTAAAAAAATATTTATAACAACCAGTGAAATGTTTATTGCAACCGGCTTAATGTTTATAGCAACCAGATGTATGTTTATAGCAACAGGAGTGTGTTTATAGCAACCAGATATATGTTTATAGCAACAATTGACATGATAGTAGCAATAGGAGATATGTTTATATCAACCGGTGATATGCTTTTAGTAACTAATGAAATGTGTATAATACCCATTGGAAGGTTTACAGCAACGGGCTTTATGTTTATAGCAACCAGAGGTAAGTTTATAGCAACAGGAGTGTGTTTATAGCAACAGGAGTATGTTTATAGCAACCAGAGACATGATAATAGCAATAGGATATATGTTTATATCAACCGGTGATATGCATTTAGTAACTGAAAAAATATTTATAACAAACAGTGAAATGTTTATTGCAACGGGCTTTATGTTTATAGCAACCAGAGGTATGATTATAGCAACAGGAGTGTGTTTATAGCAACAGGAGTATGTTTATAGCAACCAGATATATGTTTATAGCAACCAGAGACAGGATAATGGCAATAGGAGATATGTTTATATCAACAGGTGATATGCCTTTAGTAACTGAAGAAATGTGTATAATACCCAGTGAAATGTTTATAGCAACCAGAGGTATGTTTATAGCAACAGGAGTGTGTTTATAGTTACCAGATATATGTTTATAGCAACCAGAGACATGATAATTGCAATAGGAGATATGTTTATATCAACCGGTGATATGCATTTAGTAACTTAAAAAATATATATAACAACCAGTGAAATGTTTATTGCAACCGGCTTGATGTTTATAGCAACCCGAGGTATGTTTATAGCAACAGGAGTGTGTTTATAGCAACCAGATATATGTTTATAGCAACCATTGACGTGATAATAGCAATAGGTGATATGTTTATATATAAACCGGTGATATGCCTTTAGTAACTGCAGAAATGAGTATTATACCCATTGGAATGTTTATAGCAACGGGCTTAATGTTTATAGCAACCAGAGATATGTTTATAGCAACAGGAGTGTGCTTATAGCAACCAGATATATGTGTATAGCAACAATTGACATGATAGTAGCAATATGAGATATGTTTATATCAACCGGTGATATGCTTTTAGTAACTGCAGAAATGTGTAAAATACCTATTGGAACGTTTATAGCAACAGGCTTTATGTTTATTGCAACCAGAGGTATGTTTATAGCAACAGGAGTGTGTTTATAGTAACCAGATATATGTGTATAGCAAACAGAGGTATAGGAGATATGTTTATATCAACCGGTGATATGCATTTAGTAACTGCAGAAATGTGTATAATACCCATTGGAATGTTTATAGCAACTGGCTTAATGTTTATAGCAACCAGGGAATGTTTATAGCAACAGGAGTGTGTTTATAGCAACCAGATATATGTTTATAGCAACCAGAGACATGATAATTGCAATTGGAGATATGTTTATAACAACCGGTGATATGCATTTAGTAACTGAAAAAATATTTATAACAACCAGTGAAATGTTTATTGCAACCGGCTTAATGTTTATAGCAACCAGATGTATGTTTATAGCAACAGGAGTGTTTTATAGCAACCATATATATGTTTATAGCAACCATTGACATGATAATAGCAATAGGAGATATGTTTATATCAACCGGTGATATGCTTTTAGTAACTGCAGAAATTTGTGTAATACCAATTGGAAGGTTTATAGCAACGGGCTTTATGTTTATAGCAACCAGAGGTAAGTTTATAGCAACAGGAGTGTGTTTATAGCAACAGGAGTATGTTTATAGCAACCAGAGACATGATAATAGCAATAGGATATATGTTTATATCAACCGGTGATATGCATTTAGTAACTGAAAAAATATTTATAACAAACAGTGAAATGTTTATTGCAACCGGCTTAATGTTTATAGCAACCAGAGGTATGTTTATAGCAACAGGAGTGTTTTATAGCAACCAGATATACGTTTATAGCAACCATAGACATGATAATAGCAATAGGAGATATGTTTATATCAACCGGTGATATGCTTTTAGTAACTGAGGAAATGTTTTAACACCTAGTGAAATGTTTATAGCAACCGGCTTAATGTTTATAGCAACCAGGGAATGTTTATAGCAACAAGAGTGTGTTTATAGCAACCAGATATATGTTTATACCAACCAGAGACATGATAATAACAATAGGAGATATGTTTATATCAACCGGTGATATGCATTTAGTAACTGAAGAAATGTTTCAACACCTAGTGAAATGTTTATAGCAACCGGCGTAATGTTTATAGCAACCAGACGTATGTTTATAGCAACAGGGGTGTGTTTATAGCAACAGGAGTATGTTTATAGTTACCAGATATATGTTTATAGCAACCAGAGACATGATAATTGCAATTGGAGATATGTTTATAACAACCGGTGATATGCATTTAGTAACTGAAAAAATATTAATAACAACCAGGGAAATGTTTATTGCAACCGGCTTAATGTTTATAGCAACCAGGGAATGTTTATAGCAACAGGAGTGTGTTTATAGCAACCAGATATATGTTTATACCAACCAGAGACATGATAATAACAATAGGAGATATGTTTATATCAACCGGTGATATGCATTTAGTAACTGAAGAAATGTTTCAACACCTAGTGAAATGTTTATAGCAACCGGCGTAATGTTTATAGCAACCAGACGTATGTTTATAGCAACAGGGGTGTGTTTATAGCAACAGGAGTATGTTTATAGTTACCAGATATATGTTTATAGCAACCAGAGACATGATAATTGCAATTGGAGATATGTTTATAACAACCGGTGATATGCATTTAGTAACTGAAAAAATATTAATAACAACCAGGGAAATGTTTATTGCAACCGGCTTAATGTTTATAGCAACCAGGGAATGTTTATAGCAACAGGAGTGTGTTTATAGCAACCAGATATATGTTTATACCAACCAGAGACATGATAATAACAATAGGAGATATGTTTATATCAACCAGTGATATGCATTTAGTAACTAAAAAAATGTTTATAACAACCAGTGAAATGTTTATTGCAACCGGCTTAATGTTTATAGCAACCAGATGTATGTTTATAGCAACAGGAGTGTGTTTATAGCAACCAGATATATGTTTATAGCAACAATTGACATGATAGTAGCAATAGGAGATATGTTTATATCAACCGGTGATATGCTTTTAGTAACTGCAGAAATGTGTATAATACCCATTGGAAGGTTTACAGCAACGGGCTTTATGTTTATAGCAACCAGAGGTAAGTTTATAGCAACAGGAGTGTGTTTATAGCAACAGGAGTATGTTTATAGCAACCAGAGACATGATAATAGCAATAGGATATATGTTTATATCAACCGGTGATATGCATTTAGTAACTGAAAAAATATTTATAACAAACAGTGAAATGTTTATTGCAACGGGCTTTATGTTTATAGCAACCAGAGGTATGATTATAGCAACAGGAGTGTGTTTATAGCAACAGGAGTATGTTTATAGCAACCAGATATATGTTTATAGCAACCAGAGACAGGATAATGGCAATAGGAGATATGTTTATATCAACAGGTGATATGCATTTAGTAACTGAAGAAATGTGTATAATACCCAGTGAAATGTTTATAGCAACCAGAGGTATGTTTATAGCAACAGGAGTGTGTTTATAGTTACCAGATATATGTTTATAGCAACCAGAGACATGATAATTGCAATAGGAGATATGTTTATATCAACCGGTGATATGCATTTAGTAACTTAAAAAAATATATATAACAACCAGTGAAATGTTTATTGCAACCGGCTTGATGTTTATAGCAACCCGAGGTATGTTTATAGCAACAGGAGTGTGTTTATAGCAACCAGATATATGTTTATAGCAACCATTGACGTGATAATAGCAATAGGTGATATGTTTATATATAAACCGGTGATATGCCTTTAGTAACTGCAGAAATGAGTATTATACCCATTGGAATGTTTATAGCAACGGGCTTAATGTTTATAGCAACCAGAGATATGTTTATAGCAACAGGAGTGTGCTTATAGCAACCAGATATATGTGTATAGCAACAATTGACATGATAGTAGCAATATGAGATATGTTTATATCAACCGGTGATATGCTTTTAGTAACTGCAGAAATGTGTAAAATACCTATTGGAACGTTTATAGCAACAGGCTTTATGTTTATTGCAACCAGAGGTATGTTTATAGCAACAGGAGTGTGTTTATAGTAACCAGATATATGTGTATAGCAAACAGAGGTATAGGAGATATGTTTATATCAACCGGTGATATGCATTTAGTAACTGCAGAAATGTGTATAATACCCATTGGAATGTTTATAGCAACTGGCTTAATGTTTATAGCAACCAGAGGTATGTTTATAGCAACAGGAGTGTGTTTATAGCAACCAGATATATGTTTATAGCAACCAGAAGCATGATAATAACAATAGGAGATATATTTACATCAACCGGTGATATGCATTTAGTAACTGCAGAAATGTGTATAATACCCACTGGAGTATTTATAGCAACCAGAGGTATGTTTATAGCAACGGAAGTGTGTTTGTAGCAACCAGATATATGTTTATAGCAACCATTGGCATGATAATAGCAATAGGAGATATGTTTATATCAACCGGTGATATAATTATTGAAACAAGAGGTATGTTTATAGCAACAGGAGTGTGTTTATAGCAACCATATATATGTTTATAGCAACCAGAGGTATAGGAGATATGTTTATATCAACCGGTGATATGCATTTAGTAACTGCATAAATGTGTATAATACCCATTAGAATGTTTATAGCAACTGGCTTAATGTTTCTAGCAACCAGAGGTATGTTTATAGCAACAGGAGTGTGTTTATAGCAACCAGATATATGTTTATAGCAACCAGAAGCATGATAATAACAATAGGAGATATGTTTACATCAACCGGTGATATGCATTTAGTAACTGCATAAATGTGTATAATACCCATTGGAGTATTTATAGCAACCAGAGGTATGTTTATAGCAACATGAGTGTGTTTGTAGCAACCAGATATATGTTTATAGCAACCATTGACATGATAATAGCAATAGGAGATATGTTTATATCAACCGGTAATATGCTTTTTGTAACTGAAGAAATGTGTATAATACCCATTGGAAGGTTTATTGCAACAGGCTTTATGTTTATTGTAACCAGAGGTATGTTTATAGCAACAGGAGTGTGTTTATAGCAACCAGATATATGTTTATAGCAACCATTGACATGATAATAGCAATAGGAGATATGTTTATATCAACCGGTGATATGCTTTTAGTAACTGCAGAAATTTGTATAATACCAATTGGAAGGTTTATAGCAACGGGCTTTATGTTTATAGCAACCAGAGGTAAGTTTATAGCAACAGGAGTGTGTTTATAGCAACAGGAGTATGTTTATAGCAACCAGAGACATGATAATAGCAATAGGATATATGTTTATATCAACCGGTGATATGCATTTAGTAACTGAAAAAATATTTATAACAAACAGTGAAATGTTTATTGCAACGGGCTTTATGTTTATAGCAACCAGAGGTATGATTATAGCAACAGGAGTGTGTTTATAGCAACAGGAGTATGTTTATAGCAACCAGATATATGTTGATAGCAACCAGAGACAGGATAATGGCAATAGGAGATATGTTTATATCAACCGGTGATATGCATTTAGTAACTGAAGAAATGTGTATAATACCCAGTGAAATGTTTATAGCAACCAGAGGTATGTTTATAGCAACAGGAGTGTGTTTATAGTTACCAGATATATGTTTATAGCAACCAGAGACATGATAATTGCAATAGGAGATATGTTTATATCAACCGGTGATATGCATTTAGTAACTTAAAAAATATATATAACAACCAGTGAAATGTTTATTGCAACCGGCTTGATGTTTATTGCAACCCGAGGTATGTTTATAGCAACAGGAGTGTGTTTATAGCAACCAGATATATGTTTATAGCAACCATTGACGTGATAATAGCAATAGGAGATATGCTTATATCAACCGGTGATATGCTTTTAGAAACTGCAGAAATGAGTATAATACCCATTGGAATGTTTATAGCAACGGGCTTAATGTTTATAGCAACCAGAGATATGTTTATAGCAACAGGAGTGTGCTTATAGCAACCAGATATATGTGTATAGCAACAATTGACATGATAGTAGCAATATGAGATATTTTTATATCAACCGGTGATATGCTTTTAGTAACTGCAGAAATGTGTAAAATACCTATTGGAACGTTTATAGCAACAGGCTTTATGTTTATTGCAACCAGAGGTATGTTTATAGCAACAGGAGTGTGTTTATAGTAACCAGATATATGTTTATAGCAAACAGAGGTATAGGAGATATGTTTATATCAACCGGTGATATGCATTTAGTAACTGCAGAAATGTGTATAATACCCATTGGAATGTTTATAGCAACTGGCTTAATGTTTATAGCAACCAGAGGTATGTTTATAGCAACAGGAGTGTGTTTATAGCAACCAGATATATGTTTATAGCAACCAGAAGCATGATAATAACAATAGGAGATATATTTACATCAACCGGTGATATGCATTTAGTAACTGCAGAAATGTGTTTAATACCCATTGGAGTATTTATAGCAACCAGATGTATGTTTATAGCAACAGGAGTGTGTTTATAGCAACCAGATATATGTTTATAGCAACCATTGACATGGTAATAGCAATAGGAGATATGTTTATATCAACCGGTGATATGCTTTTAGTAATTGCAGAAATGAGCATAATACCTATTGGAATGTTTATAGCAACTGGCTTAATGTTTATAGCAACCAGAGGTATGTTTATAGCAACAGGAGTGTGTTTATAGCAACCAGATATATGTTTATAGCAACCATAGACATGATAATAGCAATAGGAGATATGTTTATATCAACCGGTAATATGCTTTTTGTAACTGAAGAAATGTGTATAATACCCATTGGAAGGTTTATAGCAACAGGCTTTATGTTTATTGCAACCAGAGGAATGTTTATAGCAACAGGAGTATGTTTATAGCAACAGGAGTGTGTTAATAGAAACCAGATATATGTTTATTGCAATCAGAGACATGATAATAATAATAGGAGATATGTTTATATCAAACGGTGATATGCATTTAGTAACTGAGGAAATGTTTTAACACCTAGTGAAATGTTTATAGCAACCAGGGAATGTTTATAGCAACAGGAGTGTGTTTATAGCAACCAGATATATGTTTTTTGCCAACCAGAGACATGATAATAACAATAGGAGATATGTTTATATCAACCGGTGATATGCATTTAGTAACTGAAGAAATGTTTTAACACCTAGTGAAATGTTTATAGCAACCGGCTTTATGTTTATAGCAACAGGAGTGTGTTTATAGCAACAGGAGTATGTTTATAGTTACCAGATATATGTTTATAGCAACCAGAGACATGATAATTGCAATTGGAGATATGTTTATATCAACCGGTGATATGCATTTAGTAACTGAAGAAATGTTTTAACACCTAGTGAAATTTTATAGCAACCGGCTTAATGTTTATAGCAACCAGAGGTATGTTTATAGCAACAGGAGTGTGTTTATAGCAACAGGAGTATGTTTATAGTTACCGGTGATATGCATTTAGTAACTGAAAAAATATTTATAACAACCAGTGAAATGTTTATTGCAACCGGCTTAATGTTTAAAGCAACCAGAGGTATGTTTATAGCAACAGGAGTGTGTTTATAGCAACCAGATATATGTTTATAACAACAATTGAACTGATAGTAGCAATAGGAGATATGTTTATATCAACCGGTGATATGCTTTTAGTAACTGCAGAAATGTGTATAATACCCATTGAAATGTTTATAGCAACGGGCTTGATGTTTATAGCAACCAGAGGTATGTTTATAGCAACAGGAGTGTTTTATAGCAACCAGATATACGTTTATAGCAATCAGAGACATGATAATAACAATAGGAGATATGTTTATATCAAACGGTGATATGCATTTAGTAACTGAGGAAATGTTTTAACACCTAGTGAAATGTTTATAGCAACCGGCTTAATGTTTATAGCAACCAGGGAATGTTTATAGCAACAGGAGTGTGTTTATAGCAACCAGATATATGTTTATACCAACCAGAGACATGATAATAACAATAGGAGATATGTTTATATCAACCGGTGATATGCATTTAGTAACTGAAGAAATGTTTTAACACCTAGTGAAATGTTTATAGCAACCTGCTTAATGTTTATAGCAACCAGAGGTATGTTTATAGCAACAGGAGTGTGTTTATAGCAACAGGAGTATGTTTATAGTTACCAGATATATGTTTATAGCAACCAGAGACATGATAATTGCAATAGGAGATATGTTTATATCAACCGGTGATTTGCATTTAGTAACTGAAAAAATATTTATAACAACCAGTGAAATGTTTATTGTAACCGGCTTAATGTTTATAGCAACCAGAGGTATGTTTATAGCAACAGGAGTGTGTTTATAGCAACCAGATATATGTTTATAGTAACAATTGACATGATAGTAGCAATAGGAGAAATGTTTATATCAACCGGTGATATGCTTTTAGTAACTGCAGAAATGTGAATAATACCCATTGGAATGTCTATAGCAAGGGGCTTAATGTTTATAGCAATCAGAGGTATGTTTATGGCAACATGAGTATGTTTATAGCAACAGGAGTGTGTTTTTAGCAACCAGATATATGTTTATAGCAATCAGAGACATGATAATAACAATAGGAGATATGTTTATATCAAACGGTGATATGCATTTAGTAACTGAGGAAATGTTTTAACACCTAGTGAAATGTTTATAGCAACCGGCTTAATGTTTATTGCAACCAAGGAATGTTTATAGCAACAGGAGTGTGTTTATAGCAACCAGATATATGTTTATACCAACCAGAGACATGATAATAACAATAGGAGATATGTTTATATCAACCGGTGATATGCATTTAGTAACTGAAGAAATGTTTTATCACCTAGTGAAATGTTTATAGCAACCTGCTTAATGTTTATAGCAACCAGAGGTATGTTTATAGCAACAGGAGTGTGTTTATAGCAACAGGAGTATGTTTATAGTTACCAGATATATGTTTATAGCAACCAGAGACATGATAATTGCAATAGGAGATATGTTTATATCAACCGGTGATATGCATTTAGTAACTGAAAAAATATTTATAACAACCAGTGAAATGTTTATTGTAACCGGCTTAATGTTTATAGCAACCAGAGGTATGTTTATAGCAACAGGAGTGTGTTTATAGCAACCAGATATATGTTTATAGCAACCAGATGTATGTTTATAGCAACAGGAGTGTTTTATAGCAACCATATATATGTTTATAGCAACCATTGACATGATAATAGCAATAGGAGATATGTTTATATCAACCGGTGATATGCTTTTAGTAACTGCAGAAATTTGTATAATACCAATTGGAAGGTTTATAGCAACGGGCTTTATGTTTATAGCAACCAGAGGTAAGTTTATAGCAACAGGAGTGTGTTTATAGCAACAGGAGTATGTTTATAGCAACCAGAGACATGATAATAGCAATAGGATATATGTTTATATCAACCGGTGATATGCATTTAGTAACTGAAAAAATATTTATAACAAACAGTGAAATGTTTATTGCAACCGGCTTAATGTTTATAGCAACCAGAGGTATGTTTATAGCAACAGGAGTGTTTTATAGCAACCAGATATACGTTTATAGCAACCATAGACATGATAATAGCAATAGGAGATATGTTTATATCAACCGGTGATATGCTTTTAGTAACTGAGGAAATGTTTTAACACCTAGTGAAATGTTTATAGCAACCGGCTTAATGTTTATAGCAACCAGGGAATGTTTATAGCAACAAGAGTGTGTTTATAGCAACCAGATATATGTTTATACCAACCAGAGACATGATAATAACAATAGGAGATATGTTTATATCAACCGGTGATATGCATTTAGTAACTGAAGAAATGTTTCAACACCTAGTGAAATGTTTATAGCAACCGGCGTAATGTTTATAGCAACCAGACGTATGTTTATAGCAACAGGGGTGTGTTTATAGCAACAGGAGTATGTTTATAGTTACCAGATATATGTTTATAGCAACCAGAGACATGATAATTGCAATTGGAGATATGTTTATAACAACCGGTGATATGCATTTAGTAACTGAAAAAATATTAATAACAACCAGGGAAATGTTTATTGCAACCGGCTTAATGTTTATAGCAACCAGGGAATGTTTATAGCAACAGGAGTGTGTTTATAGCAACCAGATATATGTTTATACCAACCAGAGACATGATAATAACAATAGGAGATATGTTTATATCAACCGGTGATATGCATTTAGTAACTGAAGAAATGTTTCAACACCTAGTGAAATGTTTATAGCAACCGGCGTAATGTTTATAGCAACCAGACGTATGTTTATAGCAACAGGGGTGTGTTTATAGCAACAGGAGTATGTTTATAGTTACCAGATATATGTTTATAGCAACCAGAGACATGATAATTGCAATTGGAGATATGTTTATAACAACCGGTGATATGCATTTAGTAACTGAAAAAATATTAATAACAACCAGGGAAATGTTTATTGCAACCGGCTTAATGTTTATAGCAACCAGGGAATGTTTATAGCAACAGGAGTGTGTTTATAGCAACCAGATATATGTTTATACCAACCAGAGACATGATAATAACAATAGGAGATATGTTTATATCAACCAGTGATATGCATTTAGTAACTAAAAAAATATTTATAACAACCAGTGAAATGTTTATTGCAACCGGCTTAATGTTTATAGCAACCAGATGTATGTTTATAGCAACAGGAGTGTGTTTATAGCAACCAGATATATGTTTATAGCAACAATTGACATGATAGTAGCAATAGGAGATATGTTTATATCAACCGGTGATATGCTTTTAGTAACTGCAGAAATGTGTATAATACCCATTGGAAGGTTTACAGCAACGGGCTTTATGTTTATAGCAACCAGAGGTAAGTTTATAGCAACAGGAGTGTGTTTATAGCAACAGGAGTATGTTTATAGCAACCAGAGACATGATAATAGCAATAGGATATATGTTTATATCAACCGGTGATATGCATTTAGTAACTGAAAAAATATTTATAACAAACAGTGAAATGTTTATTGCAACGGGCTTTATGTTTATAGCAACCAGAGGTATGATTATAGCAACAGGAGTGTGTTTATAGCAACAGGAGTATGTTTATAGCAACCAGATATATGTTTATAGCAACCAGAGACAGGATAATGGCAATAGGAGATATGTTTATATCAACAGGTGATATGCATTTAGTAACTGAAGAAATGTGTATAATACCCAGTGAAATGTTTATAGCAACCAGAGGTATGTTTATAGCAACAGGAGTGTGTTTATAGTTACCAGATATATGTTTATAGCAACCAGAGACATGATAATTGCAATAGGAGATATGTTTATATCAACCGGTGATATGCATTTAGTAACTTAAAAAATATATATAACAACCAGTGAAATGTTTATTGCAACCGGCTTGATGTTTATAGCAACCCGAGGTATGTTTATAGCAACAGGAGTGTGTTTATAGCAACCAGATATATGTTTATAGCAACCATTGACGTGATAATAGCAATAGGTGATATGTTTATATATAAACCGGTGATATGCCTTTAGTAACTGCAGAAATGAGTATTATACCCATTGGAATGTTTATAGCAACGGGCTTAATGTTTATAGCAACCAGAGATATGTTTATAGCAACAGGAGTGTGCTTATAGCAACCAGATATATGTGTATAGCAACAATTGACATGATAGTAGCAATATGAGATATGTTTATATCAACCGGTGATATGCTTTTAGTAACTGAGGAAATGTTTTAACACCTAGTGAAATGTTTATAGCAACCGGCTTAATGTTTATAGCAACCAGGGAATGTTTATAGCAACAAGAGTGTGTTTATAGCAACCAGATATATGTTTATACCAACCAGAGACATGATAATAACAATAGGAGATATGTTTATATCAACCGGTGATATGCATTTAGTAACTGAAGAAATGTTTCAACACCTAGTGAAATGTTTATAGCAACCGGCGTAATGTTTATAGCAACCAGACGTATGTTTATAGCAACAGGGGTGTGTTTATAGCAACAGGAGTATGTTTATAGTTACCAGATATATGTTTATAGCAACCAGAGACATGATAATTGCAATTGGAGATATGTTTATAACAACCGGTGATATGCATTTAGTAACTGAAAAAATATTAATAACAACCAGGGAAATGTTTATTGCAACCGGCTTAATGTTTATAGCAACCAGGGAATGTTTATAGCAACAGGAGTGTGTTTATAGCAACCAGATATATGTTTATACCAACCAGAGACATGATAATAACAATAGGAGATATGTTTATATCAACCGGTGATATGCATTTAGTAACTGAAGAAATGTTTCAACACCTAGTGAAATGTTTATAGCAACCGGCGTAATGTTTATAGCAACCAGACGTATGTTTATAGCAACAGGGGTGTGTTTATAGCAACAGGAGTATGTTTATAGTTACCAGATATATGTTTATAGCAACCAGAGACATGATAATTGCAATTGGAGATATGTTTATAACAACCGGTGATATGCATTTAGTAACTGAAAAAATATTAATAACAACCAGGGAAATGTTTATTGCAACCGGCTTAATGTTTATAGCAACCAGGGAATGTTTATAGCAACAGGAGTGTGTTTATAGCAACCAGATATATGTTTATACCAACCAGAGACATGATAATAACAATAGGAGATATGTTTATATCAACCAGTGATATGCATTTAGTAACTAAAAAAATATTTATAACAACCAGTGAAATGTTTATTGCAACCGGCTTAATGTTTATAGCAACCAGATGTATGTTTATAGCAACAGGAGTGTGTTTATAGCAACCAGATATATGTTTATAGCAACAATTGACATGATAGTAGCAATAGGAGATATGTTTATATCAACCGGTGATATGCTTTTAGTAACTGCAGAAATGTGTATAATACCCATTGGAAGGTTTACAGCAACGGGCTTTATGTTTATAGCAACCAGAGGTAAGTTTATAGCAACAGGAGTGTGTTTATAGCAACAGGAGTATGTTTATAGCAACCAGAGACATGATAATAGCAATAGGATATATGTTTATATCAACCGGTGATATGCATTTAGTAACTGAAAAAATATTTATAACAAACAGTGAAATGTTTATTGCAACGGGCTTTATGTTTATAGCAACCAGAGGTATGATTATAGCAACAGGAGTGTGTTTATAGCAACAGGAGTATGTTTATAGCAACCAGATATATGTTTATAGCAACCAGAGACAGGATAATGGCAATAGGAGATATGTTTATATCAACAGGTGATATGCATTTAGTAACTGAAGAAATGTGTATAATACCCAGTGAAATGTTTATAGCAACCAGAGGTATGTTTATAGCAACAGGAGTGTGTTTATAGTTACCAGATATATGTTTATAGCAACCAGAGACATGATAATTGCAATAGGAGATATGTTTATATCAACCGGTGATATGCATTTAGTAACTTAAAAAATATATATAACAACCAGTGAAATGTTTATTGCAACCGGCTTGATGTTTATAGCAACCCGAGGTATGTTTATAGCAACAGGAGTGTGTTTATAGCAACCAGATATATGTTTATAGCAACCATTGACGTGATAATAGCAATAGGTGATATGTTTATATATAAACCGGTGATATGCCTTTAGTAACTGCAGAAATGAGTATTATACCCATTGGAATGTTTATAGCAACGGGCTTAATGTTTATAGCAACCAGAGATATGTTTATAGCAACAGGAGTGTGCTTATAGCAACCAGATATATGTGTATAGCAACAATTGACATGATAGTAGCAATATGAGATATGTTTATATCAACCGGTGATATGCTTTTAGTAACTGCAGAAATGTGTAAAATACCTATTGGAACGTTTATAGCAACAGGCTTTATGTTTATTGCAACCAGAGGTATGTTTATAGCAACAGGAGTGTGTTTATAGTAACCAGATATATGTGTATAGCAAACAGAGGTATAGGAGATATGTTTATATCAACCGGTGATATGCATTTAGTAACTGCAGAAATGTGTATAATACCCATTGGAATGTTTATAGCAACTGGCTTAATGTTTATAGCAACCAGGGAATGTTTATAGCAACAGGAGTGTGTTTATAGCAACCAGATATATGTTTATAGCAACCAGAGACATGATAATTGCAATTGGAGATATGTTTATAACAACCGGTGATATGCATTTAGTAACTGAAAATATATTTATAACAACCAGTGAAATGTTTATTGCAACCGGCTTAATGTTTATAGCAACCAGATGTATGTTTATAGCAACAGGAGTGTTTTATAGCAACCATATATATGTTTATAGCAACCATTGACATGATAATAGCAATAGGAGATATGTTTATATCAACCGGTGATATGCTTTTAGTAACTGCAGAAATTTGTATAATACCAATTGGAAGGTTTATAGCAACGGGCTTTATGTTTATAGCAACCAGAGGTAAGTTTATAGCAACAGGAGTGTGTTTATAGCAACAGGAGTATGTTTATAGCAACCAGAGACATGATAATAGCAATAGGATATATGTTTATATCAACCGGTGATATGCATTTAGTAACTGAAAAAATATTTATAACAAACAGTGAAATGTTTATTGCAACCGGCTTAATGTTTATAGCAACCAGAGGTATGTTTATAGCAACAGGAGTGTTTTATAGCAACCAGATATACGTTTATAGCAACCATAGACATGATAATAGCAATAGGAGATATGTTTATATCAACCGGTGATATGCTTTTAGTAACTGAGGAAATGTTTTAACACCTAGTGAAATGTTTATAGCAACCGGCTTAATGTTTATAGCAACCAGGGAATGTTTATAGCAACAAGAGTGTGTTTATAGCAACCAGATATATGTTTATACCAACCAGAGACATGATAATAACAATAGGAGATATGTTTATATCAACCGGTGATATGCATTTAGTAACTGAAGAAATGTTTCAACACCTAGTGAAATGTTTATAGCAACCGGCGTAATGTTTATAGCAACCAGACGTATGTTTATAGCAACAGGGGTGTGTTTATAGCAACAGGAGTATGTTTATAGTTACCAGATATATATTTATAGCAACCAGAGACATGATAATTGCAATTGGAGATATGTTTATAACAACCGGTGATATGCATTTAGTAACTGAAAAAATATTAATAACAACCAGGGAAATGTTTATTGCAACCGGCTTAATGTTTATAGCAACCAGGGAATGTTTATAGCAACAGGAGTGTGTTTATAGCAACCAGATATATGTTTATACCAACCAAAGACATGATAATAACAATAGGAGATATGTTTATATCAACCGGTGATATGCATTTAGTAACTGAAGAAATGTTTCAACACCTAGTGAAATGTTTATAGCAACCGGCGTAATGTTTATAGCAACCAGACGTATGTTTATAGCAACAGGGGTGTGTTTATAGCAACAGGAGTATGTTTATAGTTACCAGATATATGTTTATAGCAACCAGAGACATGATAATTGCAATTGGAGATATGTTTATAACAACCGGTGATATGCATTTAGTAACTGAAAAAATATTAATAACAACCAGGGAAATGTTTATTGCAACCGGCTTAATGTTTATAGCAACCAGGGAATGTTTATAGCAACAGGAGTGTGTTTATAGCAACCAGATATATGTTTATACCAACCAGAGACATGATAATAACAATAGGAGATATGTTTATATCAACCAGTGATATGCATTTAGTAACTAAAAAAATATTTATAACAACCAGTGAAATGTTTATTGCAACCGGCTTAATGTTTATAGCAACCAGATGTATGTTTATAGCAACAGGAGTGTGTTTATAGCAACCAGATATATGTTTATAGCAACAATTGACATGATAGTAGCAATAGGAGATATGTTTATATCAACCGGTGATATGCTTTTAGTAACTGCAGAAATGTGTATAATACCCATTGGAAGGTTTACAGCAACGGGCTTTATGTTTATAGCAACCAGAGGTAAGTTTATAGCAACAGGAGTGTGTTTATAGCAACAGGAGTATGTTTATAGCAACCAGAGACATGATAATAGCAATAGGATATATGTTTATATCAACCGGTGATATGCATTTAGTAACTGAAAAAATATTTATAACAAACAGTGAAATGTTTATTGCAACGGGCTTTATGTTTATAGCAACCAGAGGTATGATTATAGCAACAGGAGTGTGTTTATAGCAACAGGAGTATGTTTATAGCAACCAGATATATGTTTATAGCAACCAGAGACAGGATAATGGCAATAGGAGATATGTTTATATCAACAGGTGATATGCATTTAGTAACTGAAGAAATGTGTATAATACCCAGTGAAATGTTTATAGCAACCAGAGGTATGTTTATAGCAACAGGAGTGTGTTTATAGTTACCAGATATATGTTTATAGCAACCAGAGACATGATAATTGCAATAGGAGATATGTTTATATCAACCGGTGATATGCATTTAGTAACTTAAAAAATATATATAACAACCAGTGAAATGTTTATTGCAACCGGCTTGATGTTTATAGCAACCCGAGGTATGTTTATAGCAACAGGAGTGTGTTTATAGCAACCAGATATATGTTTATAGCAACCATTGACGTGATAATAGCAATAGGTGATATGTTTATATATAAACCGGTGATATGCCTTTAGTAACTGCAGAAATGAGTATTATACCCATTGGAATGTTTATAGCAACGGGCTTAATGTTTATAGCAACCAGAGATATGTTTATAGCAACAGGAGTGTGCTTATAGCAACCAGATATATGTGTATAGCAACAATTGACATGATAGTAGCAATATGAGATATGTTTATATCAACCGGTGATATGCTTTTAGTAACTGCAGAAATGTGTAAAATACCTATTGGAACGTTTATAGCAACAGGCTTTATGTTTATTGCAACCAGAGGTATGTTTATAGCAACAGGAGTGTGTTTATAGTAACCAGATATATGTGTATAGCAAACAGAGGTATAGGAGATATGTTTATATCAACCGGTGATATGCATTTAGTAACTGCAGAAATGTGTATAATACCCATTGGAATGTTTATAGCAACTGGCTTAATGTTTATAGCAACCAGAGGTATGTTTATAGCAACAGGAGTGTGTTTATAGCAACCAGATATATGTTTATAGCAACCAGAAGCATGATAATAACAATAGGAGATATATTTACATCAACCGGTGATATGCATTTAGTAACTGCAGAAATGTGTATAATACCCACTGGAGTATTTATAGCAACCAGAGGTATGTTTATAGCAACGGAAGTGTGTTTGTAGCAACCAGATATATGTTTATAGCAACCATTGGCATGATAATAGCAATAGGAGATATGTTTATATCAACCGGTGATATAATTATTGAAACAAGAGGTATGTTTATAGCAACAGGAGTGTGTTTATAGCAACCATATATATGTTTATAGCAACCAGAGGTATAGGAGATATGTTTATATCAACCGGTGATATGCATTTAGTAACTGCATAAATGTGTATAATACCCATTAGAATGTTTATAGCAACTGGCTTAATGTTTCTAGCAACCAGAGGTATGTTTATAGCAACAGGAGTGTGTTTATAGCAACCAGATATATGTTTATAGCAACCAGAAGCATGATAATAACAATAGGAGATATGTTTACATCAACCGGTGATATGCATTTAGTAACTGCATAAATGTGTATAATACCCATTGGAGTATTTATAGCAACCAGAGGTATGTTTATAGCAACATGAGTGTGTTTGTAGCAACCAGATATATGTTTATAGCAACCATTGACATGATAATAGCAATAGGAGATATGTTTATATCAACCGGTAATATGCTTTTTGTAACTGAAGAAATGTGTATAATACCCATTGGAAGGTTTATTGCAACAGGCTTTATGTTTATTGTAACCAGAGGTATGTTTATAGCAACAGGAGTGTGTTTATAGCAACCAGATATATGTTTATAGCAACCATTGACATGATAATAGCAATAGGAGATATGTTTATATCAACCGGTGATATGCTTTTAGTAACTGCAGAAATTTGTATAATACCAATTGGAAGGTTTATAGCAACGGGCTTTATGTTTATAGCAACCAGAGGTAAGTTTATAGCAACAGGAGTGTGTTTATAGCAACAGGAGTATGTTTATAGCAACCAGAGACATGATAATAGCAATAGGATATATGTTTATATCAACCGGTGATATGCATTTAGTAACTGAAAAAATATTTATAACAAACAGTGAAATGTTTATTGCAACGGGCTTTATGTTTATAGCAACCAGAGGTATGATTATAGCAACAGGAGTGTGTTTATAGCAACAGGAGTATGTTTATAGCAACCAGATATATGTTGATAGCAACCAGAGACAGGATAATGGCAATAGGAGATATGTTTATATCAACCGGTGATATGCATTTAGTAACTGAAGAAATGTGTATAATACCCAGTGAAATGTTTATAGCAACCAGAGGTATGTTTATAGCAACAGGAGTGTGTTTATAGTTACCAGATATATGTTTATAGCAACCAGAGACATGATAATTGCAATAGGAGATATGTTTATATCAACCGGTGATATGCATTTAGTAACTTAAAAAATATATATAACAACCAGTGAAATGTTTATTGCAACCGGCTTGATGTTTATTGCAACCCGAGGTATGTTTATAGCAACAGGAGTGTGTTTATAGCAACCAGATATATGTTTATAGCAACCATTGACGTGATAATAGCAATAGGAGATATGCTTATATCAACCGGTGATATGCTTTTAGAAACTGCAGAAATGAGTATAATACCCATTGGAATGTTTATAGCAACGGGCTTAATGTTTATAGCAACCAGAGATATGTTTATAGCAACAGGAGTGTGCTTATAGCAACCAGATATATGTGTATAGCAACAATTGACATGATAGTAGCAATATGAGATATTTTTATATCAACCGGTGATATGCTTTTAGTAACTGCAGAAATGTGTAAAATACCTATTGGAACGTTTATAGCAACAGGCTTTATGTTTATTGCAACCAGAGGTATGTTTATAGCAACAGGAGTGTGTTTATAGTAACCAGATATATGTTTATAGCAAACAGAGGTATAGGAGATATGTTTATATCAACCGGTGATATGCATTTAGTAACTGCAGAAATGTGTATAATACCCATTGGAATGTTTATAGCAACTGGCTTAATGTTTATAGCAACCAGAGGTATGTTTATAGCAACAGGAGTGTGTTTATAGCAACCAGATATATGTTTATAGCAACCAGAAGCATGATAATAACAATAGGAGATATATTTACATCAACCGGTGATATGCATTTAGTAACTGCAGAAATGTGTTTAATACCCATTGGAGTATTTATAGCAACCAGATGTATGTTTATAGCAACAGGAGTGTGTTTATAGCAACCAGATATATGTTTATAGCAACCATTGACATGGTAATAGCAATAGGAGATATGTTTATATCAACCGGTGATATGCTTTTAGTAATTGCAGAAATGAGCATAATACCTATTGGAATGTTTATAGCAACTGGCTTAATGTTTATAGCAACCAGAGGTATGTTTATAGCAACAGGAGTGTGTTTATAGCAACCAGATATATGTTTATAGCAACCATAGACATGATAATAGCAATAGGAGATATGTTTATATCAACCGGTAATATGCTTTTTGTAACTGAAGAAATGTGTATAATACCCATTGGAAGGTTTATAGCAACAGGCTTTATGTTTATTGCAACCAGAGGAATGTTTATAGCAACAGGAGTATGTTTATAGCAACAGGAGTGTGTTAATAGCAACCAGATATATGTTTATTGCAATCAGAGACATGATAATAATAATAGGAGATATGTTTATATCAAACGGTGATATGCATTTAGTAACTGAGGAAATGTTTTAACACCTAGTGAAATGTTTATAGCAACCAGGGAATGTTTATAGCAACAGGAGTGTGTTTATAGCAACCAGATATATGTTTTTTGCCAACCAGAGACATGATAATAACAATAGGAGATATGTTTATATCAACCGGTGATATGCATTTAGTAACTGAAGAAATGTTTTAACACCTAGTGAAATGTTTATAGCAACCGGCTTTATGTTTATAGCAACAGGAGTGTGTTTATAGCAACAGGAGTATGTTTATAGTTACCAGATATATGTTTATAGCAACCAGAGACATGATAATTGCAATTGGAGATATGTTTATATCAACCGGTGATATGCATTTAGTAACTGAAGAAATGTTTTAACACCTAGTGAAATTTTATAGCAACCGGCTTAATGTTTATAGCAACCAGAGGTATGTTTATAGCAACAGGAGTGTGTTTATAGCAACAGGAGTATGTTTATAGTTACCGGTGATATGCATTTAGTAACTGAAAAAATATTTATAACAACCAGTGAAATGTTTATTGCAACCGGCTTAATGTTTAAAGCAACCAGAGGTATGTTTATAGCAACAGGAGTGTGTTTATAGCAACCAGATATATGTTTATAACAACAATTGAACTGATAGTAGCAATAGGAGATATGTTTATATCAACCGGTGATATGCTTTTAGTAACTGCAGAAATGTGTATAATACCCATTGAAATGTTTATAGCAACGGGCTTGATGTTTATAGCAACCAGAGGTATGTTTATAGCAACAGGAGTGTTTTATAGCAACCAGATATACGTTTATAGCAATCAGAGACATGATAATAACAATAGGAGATATGTTTATATCAAACGGTGATATGCATTTAGTAACTGAGGAAATGTTTTAACACCTAGTGAAATGTTTATAGCAACCGGCTTAATGTTTATAGCAACCAGGGAATGTTTATAGCAACAGGAGTGTGTTTATAGCAACCAGATATATGTTTATACCAACCAGAGACATGATAATAACAATAGGAGATATGTTTATATCAACCGGTGATATGCATTTAGTAACTGAAGAAATGTTTTAACACCTAGTGAAATGTTTATAGCAACCTGCTTAATGTTTATAGCAACCAGAGGTATGTTTATAGCAACAGGAGTGTGTTTATAGCAACAGGAGTATGTTTATAGTTACCAGATATATGTTTATAGCAACCAGAGACATGATAATTGCAATAGGAGATATGTTTATATCAACCGGTGATATGCATTTAGTAACTGAAAAAATATTTATAACAACCAGTGAAATGTTTATTGTAACCGGCTTAATGTTTATAGCAACCAGAGGTATGTTTATAGCAACAGGAGTGTGTTTATAGCAACCAGATATATGTTTATAGCAACCAGATGTATGTTTATAGCAACAGGAGTGTTTTATAGCAACCATATATATGTTTATAGCAACCATTGACATGATAATAGCAATAGGAGATATGTTTATATCAACCGGTGATATGCTTTTAGTAACTGCAGAAATTTGTATAATACCAATTGGAAGGTTTATAGCAACGGGCTTTATGTTTATAGCAACCAGAGGTAAGTTTATAGCAACAGGAGTGTGTTTATAGCAACAGGAGTATGTTTATAGCAACCAGAGACATGATAATAGCAATAGGATATATGTTTATATCAACCGGTGATATGCATTTAGTAACTGAAAAAATATTTATAACAAACAGTGAAATGTTTATTGCAACCGGCTTAATGTTTATAGCAACCAGAGGTATGTTTATAGCAACAGGAGTGTTTTATAGCAACCAGATATACGTTTATAGCAACCATAGACATGATAATAGCAATAGGAGATATGTTTATATCAACCGGTGATATGCTTTTAGTAACTGAGGAAATGTTTTAACACCTAGTGAAATGTTTATAGCAACCGGCTTAATGTTTATAGCAACCAGGGAATGTTTATAGCAACAAGAGTGTGTTTATAGCAACCAGATATATGTTTATACCAACCAGAGACATGATAATAACAATAGGAGATATGTTTATATCAACCGGTGATATGCATTTAGTAACTGAAGAAATGTTTCAACACCTAGTGAAATGTTTATAGCAACCGGCGTAATGTTTATAGCAACCAGACGTATGTTTATAGCAACAGGGGTGTGTTTATAGCAACAGGAGTATGTTTATAGTTACCAGATATATGTTTATAGCAACCAGAGACATGATAATTGCAATTGGAGATATGTTTATAACAACCGGTGATATGCATTTAGTAACTGAAAAAATATTAATAACAACCAGGGAAATGTTTATTGCAACCGGCTTAATGTTTATAGCAACCAGGGAATGTTTATAGCAACAGGAGTGTGTTTATAGCAACCAGATATATGTTTATACCAACCAGAGACATGATAATAACAATAGGAGATATGTTTATATCAACCGGTGATATGCATTTAGTAACTGAAGAAATGTTTCAACACCTAGTGAAATGTTTATAGCAACCGGCGTAATGTTTATAGCAACCAGACGTATGTTTATAGCAACAGGGGTGTGTTTATAGCAACAGGAGTATGTTTATAGTTACCAGATATATGTTTATAGCAACCAGAGACATGATAATTGCAATTGGAGATATGTTTATAACAACCGGTGATATGCATTTAGTAACTGAAAAAATATTAATAACAACCAGGGAAATGTTTATTGCAACCGGCTTAATGTTTATAGCAACCAGGGAATGTTTATAGCAACAGGAGTGTGTTTATAGCAACCAGATATATGTTTATACCAACCAGAGACATGATAATAACAATAGGAGATATGTTTATATCAACCAGTGATATGCATTTAGTAACTAAAAAAATATTTATAACAACCAGTGAAATGTTTATTGCAACCGGCTTAATGTTTATAGCAACCAGATGTATGTTTATAGCAACAGGAGTGTGTTTATAGCAACCAGATATATGTTTATAGCAACAATTGACATGATAGTAGCAATAGGAGATATGTTTATATCAACCGGTGATATGCTTTTAGTAACTGCAGAAATGTGTATAATACCCATTGGAAGGTTTACAGCAACGGGCTTTATGTTTATAGCAACCAGAGGTAAGTTTATAGCAACAGGAGTGTGTTTATAGCAACAGGAGTATGTTTATAGCAACCAGAGACATGATAATAGCAATAGGATATATGTTTATATCAACCGGTGATATGCATTTAGTAACTGAAAAAATATTTATAACAAACAGTGAAATGTTTATTGCAACGGGCTTTATGTTTATAGCAACCAGAGGTATGATTATAGCAACAGGAGTGTGTTTATAGCAACAGGAGTATGTTTATAGCAACCAGATATATGTTTATAGCAACCAGAGACAGGATAATGGCAATAGGAGATATGTTTATATCAACAGGTGATATGCATTTAGTAACTGAAGAAATGTGTATAATACCCAGTGAAATGTTTATAGCAACCAGAGGTATGTTTATAGCAACAGGAGTGTGTTTATAGTTACCAGATATATGTTTATAGCAACCAGAGACATGATAATTGCAATAGGAGATATGTTTATATCAACCGGTGATATGCATTTAGTAACTTAAAAAATATATATAACAACCAGTGAAATGTTTATTGCAACCGGCTTGATGTTTATAGCAACCCGAGGTATGTTTATAGCAACAGGAGTGTGTTTATAGCAACCAGATATATGTTTATAGCAACCATTGACGTGATAATAGCAATAGGTGATATGTTTATATATAAACCGGTGATATGCCTTTAGTAACTGCAGAAATGAGTATTATACCCATTGGAATGTTTATAGCAACGGGCTTAATGTTTATAGCAACCAGAGATATGTTTATAGCAACAGGAGTGTGCTTATAGCAACCAGATATATGTGTATAGCAACAATTGACATGATAGTAGCAATATGAGATATGTTTATATCAACCGGTGATATGCTTTTAGTAACTGAGGAAATGTTTTAACACCTAGTGAAATGTTTATAGCAACTGGCTTAATGTTTATAGCAACCAGGGAATGTTTATAGCAACAAGAGTGTGTTTATAGCAACCAGATATATGTTTATACCAACCAGAGACATGATAATAACAATAGGAGATATGTTTATATCAACCGGTGATATGCATTTAGTAACTGAAGAAATGTTTCAACACCTAGTGAAATGTTTATAGCAACCGGCGTAATGTTTATAGCAACCAGACGTATGTTTATAGCAACAGGGGTGTGTTTATAGCAACAGGAGTATGTTTATAGTTACCAGATATATGTTTATAGCAACCAGAGACATGATAATTGCAATTGGAGATATGTTTATAACAACCGGTGATATGCATTTAGTAACTGAAAAAATATTAATAACAACCAGGGAAATGTTTATTGCAACCGGCTTAATGTTTATAGCAACCAGGGAATGTTTATAGCAACAGGAGTGTGTTTATAGCAACCAGATATATGTTTATACCAACCAGAGACATGATAATAACAATAGGAGATATGTTTATATCAACCGGTGATATGCATTTAGTAACTGAAGAAATGTTTCAACACCTAGTGAAATGTTTATAGCAACCGGCGTAATGTTTATAGCAACCAGACGTATGTTTATAGCAACAGGGGTGTGTTTATAGCAACAGGAGTATGTTTATAGTTACCAGATATATGTTTATAGCAACCAGAGACATGATAATTGCAATTGGAGATATGTTTATAACAACCGGTGATATGCATTTAGTAACTGAAAAAATATTAATAACAACCAGGGAAATGTTTATTGCAACCGGCTTAATGTTTATAGCAACCAGGGAATGTTTATAGCAACAGGAGTGTGTTTATAGCAACCAGATATATGTTTATACCAACCAGAGACATGATAATAACAATAGGAGATATGTTTATATCAACCAGTGATATGCATTTAGTAACTAAAAAAATATTTATAACAACCAGTGAAATGTTTATTGCAACCGGCTTAATGTTTATAGCAACCAGATGTATGTTTATAGCAACAGGAGTGTGTTTATAGCAACCAGATATATGTTTATAGCAACAATTGACATGATAGTAGCAATAGGAGATATGTTTATATCAACCGGTGATATGCTTTTAGTAACTGCAGAAATGTGTATAATACCCATTGGAAGGTTTACAGCAACGGGCTTTATGTTTATAGCAACCAGAGGTAAGTTTATAGCAACAGGAGTGTGTTTATAGCAACAGGAGTATGTTTATAGCAACCAGAGACATGATAATAGCAATAGGATATATGTTTATATCAACCGGTGATATGCATTTAGTAACTGAAAAAATATTTATAACAAACAGTGAAATGTTTATTGCAACGGGCTTTATGTTTATAGCAACCAGAGGTATGATTATAGCAACAGGAGTGTGTTTATAGCAACAGGAGTATGTTTATAGCAACCAGATATATGTTTATAGCAACCAGAGACAGGATAATGGCAATAGGAGATATGTTTATATCAACAGGTGATATGCATTTAGTAACTGAAGAAATGTGTATAATACCCAGTGAAATGTTTATAGCAACCAGAGGTATGTTTATAGCAACAGGAGTGTGTTTATAGTTACCAGATATATGTTTATAGCAACCAGAGACATGATAATTGCAATAGGAGATATGTTTATATCAACCGGTGATATGCATTTAGTAACTTAAAAAATATATATAACAACCAGTGAAATGTTTATTGCAACCGGCTTGATGTTTATAGCAACCCGAGGTATGTTTATAGCAACAGGAGTGTGTTTATAGCAACCAGATATATGTTTATAGCAACCATTGACGTGATAATAGCAATAGGTGATATGTTTATATATAAACCGGTGATATGCCTTTAGTAACTGCAGAAATGAGTATTATACCCATTGGAATGTTTATAGCAACGGGCTTAATGTTTATAGCAACCAGAGATATGTTTATAGCAACAGGAGTGTGCTTATAGCAACCAGATATATGTGTATAGCAACAATTGACATGATAGTAGCAATATGAGATATGTTTATATCAACCGGTGATATGCTTTTAGTAACTGCAGAAATGTGTAAAATACCTATTGGAACGTTTATAGCAACAGGCTTTATGTTTATTGCAACCAGAGGTATGTTTATAGCAACAGGAGTGTGTTTATAGTAACCAGATATATGTGTATAGCAAACAGAGGTATAGGAGATATGTTTATATCAACCGGTGATATGCATTTAGTAACTGCAGAAATGTGTATAATACCCATTGGAATGTTTATAGCAACTGGCTTAATGTTTATAGCAACCAGGGAATGTTTATAGCAACAGGAGTGTGTTTATAGCAACCAGATATATGTTTATAGCAACCAGAGACATGATAATTGCAATTGGAGATATGTTTATAACAACCGGTGATATGCATTTAGTAACTGAAAATATATTTATAACAACCAGTGAAATGTTTATTGCAACCGGCTTAATGTTTATAGCAACCAGATGTATGTTTATAGCAACAGGAGTGTTTTATAGCAACCATATATATGTTTATAGCAACCATTGACATGATAATAGCAATAGGAGATATGTTTATATCAACCGGTGATATGCTTTTAGTAACTGCAGAAATTTGTATAATACCAATTGGAAGGTTTATAGCAACGGGCTTTATGTTTATAGCAACCAGAGGTAAGTTTATAGCAACAGGAGTGTGTTTATAGCAACAGGAGTATGTTTATAGCAACCAGAGACATGATAATAGCAATAGGATATATGTTTATATCAACCGGTGATATGCATTTAGTAACTGAAAAAATATTTATAACAAACAGTGAAATGTTTATTGCAACCGGCTTAATGTTTATAGCAACCAGAGGTATGTTTATAGCAACAGGAGTGTTTTATAGCAACCAGATATACGTTTATAGCAACCATAGACATGATAATAGCAATAGGAGATATGTTTATATCAACCGGTGATATGCTTTTAGTAACTGAGGAAATGTTTTAACACCTAGTGAAATGTTTATAGCAACCGGCTTAATGTTTATAGCAACCAGGGAATGTTTATAGCAACAAGAGTGTGTTTATAGCAACCAGATATATGTTTATACCAACCAGAGACATGATAATAACAATAGGAGATATGTTTATATCAACCGGTGATATGCATTTAGTAACTGAAGAAATGTTTCAACACCTAGTGAAATGTTTATAGCAACCGGCGTAATGTTTATAGCAACCAGACGTATGTTTATAGCAACAGGGGTGTGTTTATAGCAACAGGAGTATGTTTATAGTTACCAGATATATATTTATAGCAACCAGAGACATGATAATTGCAATTGGAGATATGTTTATAACAACCGGTGATATGCATTTAGTAACTGAAAAAATATTAATAACAACCAGGGAAATGTTTATTGCAACCGGCTTAATGTTTATAGCAACCAGGGAATGTTTATAGCAACAGGAGTGTGTTTATAGCAACCAGATATATGTTTATACCAACCAAAGACATGATAATAACAATAGGAGATATGTTTATATCAACCGGTGATATGCATTTAGTAACTGAAGAAATGTTTCAACACCTAGTGAAATGTTTATAGCAACCGGCGTAATGTTTATAGCAACCAGACGTATGTTTATAGCAACAGGGGTGTGTTTATAGCAACAGGAGTATGTTTATAGTTACCAGATATATGTTTATAGCAACCAGAGACATGATAATTGCAATTGGAGATATGTTTATAACAACCGGTGATATGCATTTAGTAACTGAAAAAATATTAATAACAACCAGGGAAATGTTTATTGCAACCGGCTTAATGTTTATAGCAACCAGGGAATGTTTATAGCAACAGGAGTGTGTTTATAGCAACCAGATATATGTTTATACCAACCAGAGACATGATAATAACAATAGGAGATATGTTTATATCAACCAGTGATATGCATTTAGTAACTAAAAAAATATTTATAACAACCAGTGAAATGTTTATTGCAACCGGCTTAATGTTTATAGCAACCAGATGTATGTTTATAGCAACAGGAGTGTGTTTATAGCAACCAGATATATGTTTATAGCAACAATTGACATGATAGTAGCAATAGGAGATATGTTTATATCAACCGGTGATATGCTTTTAGTAACTGCAGAAATGTGTATAATACCCATTGGAAGGTTTACAGCAACGGGCTTTATGTTTATAGCAACCAGAGGTAAGTTTATAGCAACAGGAGTGTGTTTATAGCAACAGGAGTATGTTTATAGCAACCAGAGACATGATAATAGCAATAGGATATATGTTTATATCAACCGGTGATATGCATTTAGTAACTGAAAAAATATTTATAACAAACAGTGAAATGTTTATTGCAACGGGCTTTATGTTTATAGCAACCAGAGGTATGATTATAGCAACAGGAGTGTGTTTATAGCAACAGGAGTATGTTTATAGCAACCAGATATATGTTTATAGCAACCAGAGACAGGATAATGGCAATAGGAGATATGTTTATATCAACAGGTGATATGCATTTAGTAACTGAAGAAATGTGTATAATACCCAGTGAAATGTTTATAGCAACCAGAGGTATGTTTATAGCAACAGGAGTGTGTTTATAGTTACCAGATATATGTTTATAGCAACCAGAGACATGATAATTGCAATAGGAGATATGTTTATATCAACCGGTGATATGCATTTAGTAACTTAAAAAATATATATAACAACCAGTGAAATGTTTATTGCAACCGGCTTGATGTTTATAGCAACCCGAGGTATGTTTATAGCAACAGGAGTGTGTTTATAGCAACCAGATATATGTTTATAGCAACCATTGACGTGATAATAGCAATAGGTGATATGTTTATATATAAACCGGTGATATGCCTTTAGTAACTGCAGAAATGAGTATTATACCCATTGGAATGTTTATAGCAACGGGCTTAATGTTTATAGCAACCAGAGATATGTTTATAGCAACAGGAGTGTGCTTATAGCAACCAGATATATGTGTATAGCAACAATTGACATGATAGTAGCAATATGAGATATGTTTATATCAACCGGTGATATGCTTTTAGTAACTGCAGAAATGTGTAAAATACCTATTGGAACGTTTATAGCAACAGGCTTTATGTTTATTGCAACCAGAGGTATGTTTATAGCAACAGGAGTGTGTTTATAGTAACCAGATATATGTGTATAGCAAACAGAGGTATAGGAGATATGTTTATATCAACCGGTGATATGCATTTAGTAACTGCAGAAATGTGTATAATACCCATTGGAATGTTTATAGCAACTGGCTTAATGTTTATAGCAACCAGAGGTATGTTTATAGCAACAGGAGTGTGTTTATAGCAACCAGATATATGTTTATAGCAACCAGAAGCATGATAATAACAATAGGAGATATATTTACATCAACCGGTGATATGCATTTAGTAACTGCAGAAATGTGTATAATACCCACTGGAGTATTTATAGCAACCAGAGGTATGTTTATAGCAACGGAAGTGTGTTTGTAGCAACCAGATATATGTTTATAGCAACCATTGGCATGATAATAGCAATAGGAGATATGTTTATATCAACCGGTGATATAATTATTGAAACAAGAGGTATGTTTATAGCAACAGGAGTGTGTTTATAGCAACCATATATATGTTTATAGCAACCAGAGGTATAGGAGATATGTTTATATCAACCGGTGATATGCATTTAGTAACTGCATAAATGTGTATAATACCCATTAGAATGTTTATAGCAACTGGCTTAATGTTTCTAGCAACCAGAGGTATGTTTATAGCAACAGGAGTGTGTTTATAGCAACCAGATATATGTTTATAGCAACCAGAAGCATGATAATAACAATAGGAGATATGTTTACATCAACCGGTGATATGCATTTAGTAACTGCATAAATGTGTATAATACCCATTGGAGTATTTATAGCAACCAGAGGTATGTTTATAGCAACATGAGTGTGTTTGTAGCAACCAGATATATGTTTATAGCAACCATTGACATGATAATAGCAATAGGAGATATGTTTATATCAACCGGTAATATGCTTTTTGTAACTGAAGAAATGTGTATAATACCCATTGGAAGGTTTATTGCAACAGGCTTTATGTTTATTGTAACCAGAGGTATGTTTATAGCAACAGGAGTGTGTTTATAGCAACCAGATATATGTTTATAGCAACCATTGACATGATAATAGCAATAGGAGATATGTTTATATCAACCGGTGATATGCTTTTAGTAACTGCAGAAATTTGTATAATACCAATTGGAAGGTTTATAGCAACGGGCTTTATGTTTATAGCAACCAGAGGTAAGTTTATAGCAACAGGAGTGTGTTTATAGCAACAGGAGTATGTTTATAGCAACCAGAGACATGATAATAGCAATAGGATATATGTTTATATCAACCGGTGATATGCATTTAGTAACTGAAAAAATATTTATAACAAACAGTGAAATGTTTATTGCAACGGGCTTTATGTTTATAGCAACCAGAGGTATGATTATAGCAACAGGAGTGTGTTTATAGCAACAGGAGTATGTTTATAGCAACCAGATATATGTTGATAGCAACCAGAGACAGGATAATGGCAATAGGAGATATGTTTATATCAACCGGTGATATGCATTTAGTAACTGAAGAAATGTGTATAATACCCAGTGAAATGTTTATAGCAACCAGAGGTATGTTTATAGCAACAGGAGTGTGTTTATAGTTACCAGATATATGTTTATAGCAACCAGAGACATGATAATTGCAATAGGAGATATGTTTATATCAACCGGTGATATGCATTTAGTAACTTAAAAAATATATATAACAACCAGTGAAATGTTTATTGCAACCGGCTTGATGTTTATTGCAACCCGAGGTATGTTTATAGCAACAGGAGTGTGTTTATAGCAACCAGATATATGTTTATAGCAACCATTGACGTGATAATAGCAATAGGAGATATGCTTATATCAACCGGTGATATGCTTTTAG
Organism: Pelobates fuscus; assembly: GCF_036172605.1. Lineage (NCBI taxonomy): Eukaryota > Metazoa > Chordata > Amphibia > Anura > Pelobatidae > Pelobates > Pelobates fuscus. The sequence goes on from NC_086318.1 coordinate 253,861,994, forward strand.
AAACTGCAGAAATGAGTATAATACCCATTGGAATGTTTATAGCAACGGGCTTAATGTTTATAGCAACCAGAGATATGTTTATAGCAACAGGAGTGTGCTTATAGCAACCAGATATATGTGTATAGCAACAATTGACATGATAGTAGCAATATGAGATATTTTTATATCAACCGGTGATATGCTTTTAGTAACTGCAGAAATGTGTAAAATACCTATTGGAACGTTTATAGCAACAGGCTTTATGTTTATTGCAACCAGAGGTATGTTTATAGCAACAGGAGTGTGTTTATAGTAACCAGATATATGTTTATAGCAAACAGAGGTATAGGAGATATGTTTATATCAACCGGTGATATGCATTTAGTAACTGCAGAAATGTGTATAATACCCATTGGAATGTTTATAGCAACTGGCTTAATGTTTATAGCAACCAGAGGTATGTTTATAGCAACAGGAGTGTGTTTATAGCAACCAGATATATGTTTATAGCAACCAGAAGCATGATAATAACAATAGGAGATATATTTACATCAACCGGTGATATGCATTTAGTAACTGCAGAAATGTGTTTAATACCCATTGGAGTATTTATAGCAACCAGATGTATGTTTATAGCAACAGGAGTGTGTTTATAGCAACCAGATATATGTTTATAGCAACCATTGACATGGTAATAGCAATAGGAGATATGTTTATATCAACCGGTGATATGCTTTTAGTAATTGCAGAAATGAGCATAATACCTATTGGAATGTTTATAGCAACTGGCTTAATGTTTATAGCAACCAGAGGTATGTTTATAGCAACAGGAGTGTGTTTATAGCAACCAGATATATGTTTATAGCAACCATAGACATGATAATAGCAATAGGAGATATGTTTATATCAACCGGTAATATGCTTTTTGTAACTGAAGAAATGTGTATAATACCCATTGGAAGGTTTATAGCAACAGGCTTTATGTTTATTGCAACCAGAGGAATGTTTATAGCAACAGGAGTATGTTTATAGCAACAGGAGTGTGTTAATAGCAACCAGATATATGTTTATTGCAATCAGAGACATGATAATAATAATAGGAGATATGTTTATATCAAACGGTGATATGCATTTAGTAACTGAGGAAATGTTTTAACACCTAGTGAAATGTTTATAGCAACCAGGGAATGTTTATAGCAACAGGAGTGTGTTTATAGCAACCAGATATATGTTTTTTGCCAACCAGAGACATGATAATAACAATAGGAGATATGTTTATATCAACCGGTGATATGCATTTAGTAACTGAAGAAATGTTTTAACACCTAGTGAAATGTTTATAGCAACCGGCTTTATGTTTATAGCAACAGGAGTGTGTTTATAGCAACAGGAGTATGTTTATAGTTACCAGATATATGTTTATAGCAACCAGAGACATGATAATTGCAATTGGAGATATGTTTATATCAACCGGTGATATGCATTTAGTAACTGAAGAAATGTTTTAACACCTAGTGAAATTTTATAGCAACCGGCTTAATGTTTATAGCAACCAGAGGTATGTTTATAGCAACAGGAGTGTGTTTATAGCAACAGGAGTATGTTTATAGTTACCGGTGATATGCATTTAGTAACTGAAAAAATATTTATAACAACCAGTGAAATGTTTATTGCAACCGGCTTAATGTTTAAAGCAACCAGAGGTATGTTTATAGCAACAGGAGTGTGTTTATAGCAACCAGATATATGTTTATAACAACAATTGAACTGATAGTAGCAATAGGAGATATGTTTATATCAACCGGTGATATGCTTTTAGTAACTGCAGAAATGTGTATAATACCCATTGAAATGTTTATAGCAACGGGCTTGATGTTTATAGCAACCAGAGGTATGTTTATAGCAACAGGAGTGTTTTATAGCAACCAGATATACGTTTATAGCAATCAGAGACATGATAATAACAATAGGAGATATGTTTATATCAAACGGTGATATGCATTTAGTAACTGAGGAAATGTTTTAACACCTAGTGAAATGTTTATAGCAACCGGCTTAATGTTTATAGCAACCAGGGAATGTTTATAGCAACAGGAGTGTGTTTATAGCAACCAGATATATGTTTATACCAACCAGAGACATGATAATAACAATAGGAGATATGTTTATATCAACCGGTGATATGCATTTAGTAACTGAAGAAATGTTTTAACACCTAGTGAAATGTTTATAGCAACCTGCTTAATGTTTATAGCAACCAGAGGTATGTTTATAGCAACAGGAGTGTGTTTATAGCAACAGGAGTATGTTTATAGTTACCAGATATATGTTTATAGCAACCAGAGACATGATAATTGCAATAGGAGATATGTTTATATCAACCGGTGATATGCATTTAGTAACTGAAAAAATATTTATAACAACCAGTGAAATGTTTATTGTAACCGGCTTAATGTTTATAGCAACCAGAGGTATGTTTATAGCAACAGGAGTGTGTTTATAGCAACCAGATATATGTTTATAGTAACAATTGACATGATAGTAGCAATAGGAGAAATGTTTATATCAACCGGTGATATGCTTTTAGTAACTGCAGAAATGTGAATAATACCCATTGGAATGTCTATAGCAAGGGGCTTAATGTTTATAGCAATCAGAGGTATGTTTATGGCAACATGAGTATGTTTATAGCAACAGGAGTGTGTTTTTAGCAACCAGATATATGTTTATAGCAATCAGAGACATGATAATAACAATAGGAGATATGTTTATATCAAACGGTGATATGCATTTAGTAACTGAGGAAATGTTTTAACACCTAGTGAAATGTTTATAGCAACCGGCTTAATGTTTATTGCAACCAAGGAATGTTTATAGCAACAGGAGTGTGTTTATAGCAACCAGATATATGTTTATACCAACCAGAGACATGATAATAACAATAGGAGATATGTTTATATCAACCGGTGATATGCATTTAGTAACTGAAGAAATGTTTTATCACCTAGTGAAATGTTTATAGCAACCTGCTTAATGTTTATAGCAACCAGAGGTATGTTTATAGCAACAGGAGTGTGTTTATAGCAACAGGAGTATGTTTATAGTTACCAGATATATGTTTATAGCAACCAGAGACATGATAATTGCAATAGGAGATATGTTTATATCAACCGGTGATATGCATTTAGTAACTGAAAAAATATTTATAACAACCAGTGAAATGTTTATTGTAACCGGCTTAATGTTTATAGCAACCAGAGGTATGTTTATAGCAACAGGAGTGTGTTTATAGCAACCAGATATATGTTTATAGCAACCATTGACATGATAATAGCAATAGGAGATATGTTTATAACAACCGGTGATATGCTTTTAGTAACTGCTGAAATGTGTATAATACCCATTGGAAGGTATATAGCAACGGGCTTTTATGTTTATAGCAACCAGAGGTATGTTTATAGCAACAGGAGTGTGTTTATAGCAACAGGAGTATGATTATAGCAGCCAGATATATGTTTATAGCAACCATAGACATGATAATAGCAATAGGAGATATGTTTAAATCAACCAGTGATATGCATTTAGTAACTTCAGAAATGTGTAAAATACCCATTGGAGTATTTATAGCAACCAGAGGTATGTTTATAGCAACAGGAGTGTTTTTATAGCAACCAGATATATGTTTATAGCAACCATTGACATGATAATAGCAATAGGAGATATGTTTCTATCAACCGGTGATATGCTTTTAGTAACTGCAGAAATTAGTATAATACCCATTGGAATGTTTATAGCAACGGGCTTAATGTTTATAGCAACCAGAGGTATGTTTATAGCAAGAGGAGTGTGTTTATAGCAACCAGATATATGTTTATAGCAACTAGAGACAGGATAATAGCAATAGGAGATATGTTTATATCAACCGGTGATATGCATTTAGTAACTGAAGAAATGTGTATAATACCCAGTGAAATGTTTATAGCAACCAGAGGTATGTTTATAGCAAGAGGAGTGTGTTTATAGCAACCAGATATATGTTTATAGCAACCATAGACATGATAATAGCAATAGGAGATATGTTTATATCAACCGGTGATATGCTTTTAGTAACTGCAGAAATTAGTATAATACCCATTGGAATGTTTATAGCAACAGGCTTAATGTTTATAGCAACCAGAGGTATGTTTATAGCAACAGGAGTGTGTTTATAGCAACCAGATATATGTTTATAGCAACCAGAGACAGGATAATAGCAATAGGAGATATGTTTATATCAACCGGTGATATTAATTTAGTAACTGAAGAAATGTGTATAATACCCAGTGAAATGTTTATAGCAACCAGAGGTATGTTTATAGCAACAGGAGTGGGTTTATAGTTACCAGATATATGTTTATAGCAACCAGAGACATGATAATTGCAATAGGAGATATGTTTATATCAACCGGTGATATTCATTTAGTAACTTAAAAAATATTTATAACAACCAGTGAAATGTTTATTGCAACCGGCTTGATGTTTATAGCAACCAGAGATATGTTTATAGCAACAGGAGTGTGTTTATAGCAACCAGATATATGTTTATAGCTATCAGAGACATGATAATAACAATAGGAGATATGTTTATATCAAACGGTGACATGTATTTAGTAACTGAGGAAATGTTTTAACACCTAGTGAAATGTTTATAGCAACCTGCTTAATGTTTATAGCAACCAGAGGTATGTTTATAGCAACAGGAGTGTGTTTATAGCAACAGGAGTATGTTTATAGTTACCAGATATATATTTATAGCAACCAGAGACATGATAATTGCAATAGGAGATATGTTTATATCAACCGGTGATATGCATTTAGTAACTGAAAAAATATTTATAACAACCAGTGAAATGTTTATTGCAACCGGCTTAATGTTTATAGCAACCAGAGTTATGTTTATAGCAACATTAGTGTGTTTATAGCAACCAGATATATGTTTATAGCAACAAGTGACATGATAGTAGCAATAGGAGATATGTTTATATCAACCGGTGATATGCTTTTAGTAACTGCAGAAATTTGTATAATACCCATTGGAATGTTTATAGCAATGGGCTTAATGTTTATAGCAACCAGAGGTATGTTTATAGCAACAGGAGTGTGTTTATAGCAACCAGATATATGTTTATAGCAACCAGAGACAGGATAATAGCAATAGGAGATATGTTTATATCAACCGGTGATATGCATTTTGTAACTGAAAAAATATTTATAACAACCAGTGAAATGTTTATTGCAACCGGATTAATGTTTATAGCAACCAGAGTTATGTTTATAGCAACAGGAGTGTGTTTATAGCAACCAGATATATGTTTATAGCAACAATTGACATGATATTAGCAATAGGAGATATGTTCATATCAACCGGTGATATGCTTTTAGTAACTGCAGAAATGTGTATAATACCCATTGAAATGTTTATAGCAACGGGCTTAATGTTTATAGCAACCAGAGGTATGTTTAAAGCAACAGGAGTGTGTTTATAGCAACCAGATATATGTTTATAGTAACAATTGACATGATAGTAGCAATAGGAGAAATGTTTATATCAACCGGTGATATGCTTTTAGTAACTGCAGAAATGTGAATAATACCCATTGGAATGTCTATAGCAAGGGGCTTAATGTTTATAGCAATCAGAGGTATGTTTATGGCAACATGAGTATGTTTATAGCAACAGGAGTGTGTTTTTAGCAACCAGATATATGTTTATAGCAATCAGAGACATGATAATAACAATAGGAGATATGTTTATATCAAACGGTGATATGCATTTAGTAACTGAGGAAATGTTTTAACACCTAGTGAAATGTTTATAGCAACCGGCTTAATGTTTATTGCAACCAAGGAATGTTTATAGCAACAGGAGTGTGTTTATAGCAACCAGATATATGTTTATACCAACCAGAGACATGATAATAACAATAGGAGATATGTTTATATCAACCGGTGATATGCATTTAGTAACTGAAGAAATGTTTTATCACCTAGTGAAATGTTTATAGCAACCTGCTTAATGTTTATAGCAACCAGAGGTATGTTTATAGCAACAGGAGTGTGTTTATAGCAACATGAGTATGTTTATAGTTACCAGATATATGTTTATAGCAACCAGAGACATGATAATTGCAATAGGAGATATGTTTATATCAACCGGTGATATGCATTTAGTAACTGAAAAAATATTTATAACAACCAGTGAAATGTTTATTGTAACCGGCTTAATGTTTATAGCAACCAGAGGTATGTTTATAGCAACAGGAGTGTGTTTATAGCAACCAGATATATGTTTATAGCAACCATTGACATGATAATAGCAATAGGAGATATGTTTATAACAACCGGTGATATGCTTTTAGTAACTGCTGAAATGTGTATAATACCCATTGGAAGGTATATAGCAACGGGCTTTTATGTTTATAGCAACCAGAGGTATGTTTATAGCAACAGGAGTGTGTTTATAGCAACAGGAGTATGATTATAGCAGCCAGATATATGTTTATAGCAACCATAGACATGATAATAGCAATAGGAGATATGTTTAAATCAACCAGTGATATGCATTTAGTAACTTCAGAAATGTGTAAAATACCCATTGGAGTATTTATAGCAACCAGAGGTATGTTTATAGCAACAGGAGTGTTTTTATAGCAACCAGATATATGTTTATAGCAACCATTGACATGATAATAGCAATAGGAGATATGTTTCTATCAACCGGTGATATGCTTTTAGTAACTGCAGAAATTAGTATAATACCCATTGGAATGTTTATAGCAACGGGCTTAATGTTTATAGCAACCAGAGGTATGTTTATAGCAAGAGGAGTGTGTTTATAGCAACCAGATATATGTTTATAGCAACTAGAGACAGGATAATAGCAATAGGAGATATGTTTATATCAACCGGTGATATGCATTTAGTAACTGAAGAAATGTGTATAATACCCAGTGAAATGTTTATAGCAACCAGAGGTATGTTTATAGCAAGAGGAGTGTGTTTATAGCAACCAGATATATGTTTATAGCAACCATAGACATGATAATAGCAATAGGAGATATGTTTATATCAACCGGTGATATGCTTTTAGTAACTGCAGAAATTAGTATAATACCCATTGGAATGTTTATAGCAACAGGCTTAATGTTTATAGCAACCAGAGGTATGTTTATAGCAACAGGAGTGTGTTTATAGCAACCAGATATATGTTTATAGCAACCAGAGACAGGATAATAGCAATAGGAGATATGTTTATATCAACCGGTGATATTAATTTAGTAACTGAAGAAATGTGTATAATACCCAGTGAAATGTTTATAGCAACCAGAGGTATGTTTATAGCAACAGGAGTGGGTTTATAGTTACCAGATATATGTTTATAGCAACCAGAGACATGATAATTGCAATAGGAGATATGTTTATATCAACCGGTGATATTCATTTAGTAACTTAAAAAATATTTATAACAACCAGTGAAATGTTTATTGCAACCGGCTTGATGTTTATAGCAACCAGAGATATGTTTATAGCAACAGGAGTGTGTTTATAGCAACCAGATATATGTTTATAGCTATCAGAGACATGATAATAACAATAGGAGATATGTTTATATCAAACGGTGACATGTATTTAGTAACTGAGGAAATGTTTTAACACCTAGTGAAATGTTTATAGCAACCTGCTTAATGTTTATAGCAACCAGAGGTATGTTTATAGCAACAGGAGTGTGTTTATAGCAACAGGAGTATGTTTATAGTTACCAGATATATATTTATAGCAACCAGAGACATGATAATTGCAATAGGAGATATGTTTATATCAACCGGTGATATGCATTTAGTAACTGAAAAAATATTTATAACAACCAGTGAAATGTTTATTGCAACCGGCTTAATGTTTATAGCAACCAGAGTTATGTTTATAGCAACATTAGTGTGTTTATAGCAACCAGATATATGTTTATAGCAACAAGTGACATGATAGTAGCAATAGGAGATATGTTTATATCAACCGGTGATATGCTTTTAGTAACTGCAGAAATTTGTATAATACCCATTGGAATGTTTATAGCAATGGGCTTAATGTTTATAGCAACCAGAGGTATGTTTATAGCAACAGGAGTGTGTTTATAGCAACCAGATATATGTTTATAGCAACCAGAGACAGGATAATAGCAATAGGAGATATGTTTATATCAACCGGTGATATGCATTTTGTAACTGAAAAAATATTTATAACAACCAGTGAAATGTTTATTGCAACCGGATTAATGTTTATAGCAACCAGAGTTATGTTTATAGCAACAGGAGTGTGTTTATAGCAACCAGATATATGTTTATAGCAACAATTGACATGATATTAGCAATAGGAGATATGTTCATATCAACCGGTGATATGCTTTTAGTAACTGCAGAAATGTGTATAATACCCATTGAAATGTTTATAGCAACGGGCTTAATGTTTATAGCAACCAGAGGTATGTTTAAAGCAACAGGAGTGTGTTTATAGCAACCAGATATATGTTTATAGCAACAATTGACATGATAGTAGCAATAGGAGATATGTTTATATCAACCGGTGATATGCTTTTAGTAACTGCAGAAATGTGTATAATACCCATTGGAATGTTTATAGCAACGGGCTTAATGTTTATAGCAACCAGAGGTATGTTTATAGCAACAGGAGTGTGTTTATAGCAACCAGATATATGTTTATAGCAACAATTGACATGATAGTAGCAATAGGAGATATTTTTATATCAACCGGTAATATGCTTTTTGTAACTGAAGAAATGTGTATAATACCCATTGGAAGGTTTATAGCAACGGGCTTAATGTTTATAGCAACCAGATGTATGTTTATAGCAACAGGAGTGTGTTTATAGCAACCAGATATATGTTTATTGCAACCATAGACATGATAATAGCAGTAGGAGATATGTTTATATCAACCGGTAAAATGCTTTTTGTAACTGAAGAAATGTGTATAATACCCATTGGAAGGTTTATAGCAACGGGCTTTATGTTTATAGCAACCAGAGGTATGTTTATAGCAACAGGAGTGTATTGATAGCAACAGGAGTATGTTTATAGCAACCAGATATATCCAGAGACAGGATAATAGCAATAGGAGATATGTTTATATCAACCGGTGATATGCATTTAGTAACTGAAGAAATGTGTATACTACCCAGTGAAATGTTTATAGCAACCAGAGGTATGTTTATAGCAACAGGAGTGTGTGTATAGTTACCAGATATATGTTTATAGCAACCAGAGACATGATAATTGCAATAGGAGATATGTTTATATCAACCGGTGATATGCATTTAGTAATTGAAAAAATATATATAACAACCAGTGAAATGTTTATTGAAACCGGCTTAATGTTTATAGCAACCAGAGGTATGTTTATAGCAACAGGAGTGTGTTTATTGCAACCAGATATATGTTTATAGCAACAATTGACATGATAGTAGCAATAGGAGATATGTTTATATCAACCGGTGATATGCTTTTAGTAACTGAAGAAATGTGTATAATACCCAGTGAAATGTTTATAGCAACCAGAGGTATGTTTATAGCAACAGGAGTGTGTTTATAGTTACCAGATATATGTTTATAGCAACCAGAGACATGATAATAACAATAGGAGATATGTTTATATCAAACGGTGATATGCATTTAGTAACTGAAAAAATATTTAAAACAACCAGTGAAATGTTTATTGCAACCGGCTTAATGTTTATAGCAACCAGAGGTATGTTTATAGCAACAGGAGTGTGTTTATAGCAACCAGAAATATGTTTATAGCAACCAGAGACATGATAATAACAATAGGAGATATGTTTATATCAACCGGTGATATGCATTTAGTAACAACAGAAATGTGTATATTACCCATTGGAATGTTTATAGCAACTGGCTTAATGTTTATAGCAACCAGAGGTATGTTTATAGCAACAGAAGTGTGTTTATAGCAACCAGATATATGTTTATAGCAACCAGAAGCATAATCATAACAATAGGAGATATGTTTATATCAACCGGTGATATGCTTTTAGTAACTGCAGAAATGTGTATAATACCCATTGGAGTATTTATAGCAACCAGAGGTATGTTTATAGCAACAGGAGTGTGTTTATAGCAACCAGATATATGTTTATAGCAACCATTGACATGATAATAGCAATAGGAGATATGTTTATATCAACCGGTAATATGCTTTTTGTAACTGAATAAATGTGTATAATACCCATTGGTAGGTTTATAGCAACGGGCTTTATGTTTATAGCAACCAGAGGTAAGTTCATAGCAACAGGAGTGTGTTTATAGCAACAGGAGTATGTTTATATCAACCGGTGATATGTTTTTAGTAACTGCAGAAATGTGTATAATACCCATTGGAATGTTTATAGCAACAGGCTTAATGTTTATAGCAACCAGAGGTATGTTTATAGCAACATGAGTGTGTTTTTAGCAACCAGAAATATGTTTATAGCAACCAGAGACATGATAATAACAATAGGAGATATGTTTATATCAAACGGGGATATGCATTTAGTAACTGAAGAAATGTGTATAATACCCAGTGAAATGTTTATAGCAACCAGAGGTATGTTTATAGCAATAGGAGTGTGTTTATAGCAACCAGATATATGTTTATAGCAATCAGAGACATGATAATAACAATAGGAGATATGTTTATATCAAACGGTGATATACATTTAGTAACTGAGGAAATGTTTTAACACCTAGTGAAATGTTTATAGCAACCGGCTTAATGTTTATAGCAACCAGGGAATGTTTATAGCAACAGGAGTGTGTTTATAGCAACCAGATATATGTTTATAGCAACCAGAGACAGGATAATAGCAATAGGAGATATGTTTATATCAACCGGTGATATGCATTTATTAACTGCAGAAATGTGTATAATACCCATTGGAATGTTTGTAGCAACCGGCTTAATGTTTATAGCAACCAGAGGTATGTTTATAGCAACAGGAGTGTGTTTATAGCAACCAGATATATGTTTATAGCAACCATAGACATGATAATAGCAATAGGAGATATGTTTATTTCAACCGGTAATATGCTTTTTGTAACTGAAGAAATGTGTATAATACCCATTGGAAAGTTTATTGCAACAGGCTTTATGTTTATAGAAACCAGAGGTATGTTTATAGCAACAGGAGTGTGTTTATAGCAACAGGAGTATGTTTATAGCAACCAGATATATGTTTATCGCAACCAGAGACATGATAATAGCAATAGGAGATATGTTTATATCAACCAGTAATATGCATTTAGTAACTGAATAAATGTGTATAATACCCAGTGAAATGTTTATAGCAACCAGAGGTATGTTTATAGCAACAGGAGTGTGTTTATAGCAACCAGATATATGTTTATAGCAACCATAGACATGATAATAGCAATAGGAGATATGTTTATTTCAACCGGTAACATGCTTTTTGTAACTGAAGAAATGTGTATAATACCCATTGGAATGTTTATAGCAACTGGCTTAATGTTTATAGCAACCAGAGGTATGTTTATAGCAACAGGAGTGTGTTTATAGCAACCAGATATATGTTTATAGCAACCATTGACATGATAATAGCAATAGGAGATATGTTTATATCAACCGGTGATATGCATTTAGTAACTGAAGAAATGTGCATAATACCCAGTGAAATGTTTATAGCAACCAGAGGTATATTTATAGCAACAGGAGTGTGTTTATAGCAACCAGAGATATGTTTATAGCAACCAGAGACATGATAATTGCAATAGGAGATATGTTTATATCAACCGGTGATATGCATTTAGTAACTGAAGAAATGTGCATAATACCCAGTGAAATGTTTATAGCAACCAGAGGTATGTTTATAGCAACAGGAGTGTGTTTATAGCAACCAGATATATGTTTATAGCAATCAGAGACATGATAATAACAATAGGAGATATGTTTATATCAAACGGTGATATGCAATTAGTAATTGAGGAAATGTTTTAACACCTAGTGAAATGTTTATAGCAACGGGCTTACTGTTTATAGCAACCAGAGGTATGTTTATAGCAACAGGAGTGTGTTTATAGCAACCAGATATATGTTTATAGCAACCATAGACATGATAATAGCAATAGGAGATATGTTTATTTCAACCGGTAATATGCTTTTTGTAAATGAAGAAATGTGTATAATACCCATTGGAAGGTTTATAGCAACGGGCTTTATGTTTATAGCAACCAGAGGTATGTTTATAGCAACAGGAGTGTGTTTATAGCAACAGGAGTATGTTTACAGTTACCAGATATATGTTTATAGCAACCAGAGACATGATAATAACAATAGGAGATATGTTTATATCAACCGGTGATATGCATTTAGTAACTGAAAAAATATTTATAACAACCAGTGAAATATTTATTGCAACCGGCTTAATGTTTATAGCAACCAGAGGTATGTTTATAGCAACAGGAGTGTGATGTAGATTAATTTAGAAATAAACAAATATGTTTAGAAATCTATCTGTTCCTGTCCAAATCTGATATGATAAAATTGCGTATACGCAGAAGTAAATTCTCACTGACACACGGAGTTCAGATTAAAATAACTTCGAGAAAATTTAATGGCATCTGAGGAAAAGCAGGCTCGCAGACCCTTATAAGGGCAAAATTACATCATCATTGATTATTGAGATATCAGTGAATAAACATCATTAATTGGATTAAATGTTAAGTGGCTATGTCAGTGTCCACCCATCAATATTATTAATTGGATCAAGAACTAAGTGGTTAGCTAGGTGTCCTCCCACCGGGAGGTGGTATTGTTCTGGACACGGGTGTGGACAGATGGCTCAAGCGCCACCTCTCCCAGCATGAGGCTTACTCGGTGGGAAGGGGGGCTTGAGCGTCATTTTAAGTAGTTAGTGATGTCAGACTCGTGGTCAGGTGCAGGGTTCTTTTATGAATAGAACATTTCATTAGGCCTGCTTCTCATGGCCTTTGCCTTGGCCTTGGTTATACTTTGTTGCATGTTACAGGAGATTCAATAATTCCGGAGTCAGCTATGTCTTTATAGAAAATACAGTCTCTATTCATTACACTAAATGTTGCTGGGAAATGTAATGTAGTTTAAAATGGAGCATCTGTCAGGTAATGTGGGTTAAAATGGAGTTAGTGCAAAAATTCAACACAGGTTCAATACAGGTTTTTAATAATTCTACATCAGTCCCCCCTATGAAATGTTAGATTCTAAAAGATAAACTTTGTTTGTTAATACCAGAAGACGTGTTAGCCCAAAGGCATAGAAACCCCTTGGCCGCTAGCTAGGTGTTAGTGCAAAGTGCAATTCTGTCCCTTAATCTGACCCTAGTAGGCTAACTCATCCGTCAGCATGGCTCTCGAACGCTTCACTCCCATGGGTGGCCCATGGTGGCTTGTCCACCACTTCTCCGCACGGAGGCTTTACCCATCACAGACGGATGCTGTCCCTAAACTGGTCCCTTCCTAGAACTCTTGCACTTTATCAACAAAAGGGATAGTTTGCAGCGGTATACAGGGTGAGTTGAGATCTTGAAAATCTTGGTCATCAACTGCCAGATGTGTAAAAGTTGGTGTTGCTTGGTCTACAGTCTTCTGTAGGAATTTTCTCAGACAAGGGAGGACACAACAAACGAGAAGAGCAAAGATAAAAAGAGAAATTAGTATTGCTATACCAATATGCATTAAAGCTTTTTGCCATCCTGTCATCCAACCAAACCATCTTTCCCAGGGATCTTTTATCCCAGAATTTCTTTTTAACTCTTCAGAGAGCTCATTTAATTTTTCTATGGCTAAGGTGACTTTACCATTAGGGCCTGTGTTTTCTGGGATGTAAGTACAACATGTCATGGTGTCGGGCACAATTTTACATACACCCCTTTTTTCGGCTAGAATCATATCTAAGGCCATTCTATTCTGGAAGGACATTTGGGATGTAGCCTGCAGATGTTCTGTTAATCCCTGGAGGGCATCCCTGGTGTAATTAACAAAGCGCTGTTGGTTGTAATAAATGTAATTCATCCAATTCAAATTCTTGTTTGCAGTAACTATGGTAAAAAGTGATTCAAATCCTGCAGCAACTTCATCTCTTGCTTTAAATTCATTGGGCACCCCCCTAGGCACCCCAATGGCATCAATATAAATGTGAGGGTCAAAACTGCCTTTTACTGTGGCTTCACGCTTAACCTTGGCTGGTGTGTGTTTGGACTCATGTGTGTCAGGGTGTGTGTCAGAGATAATATGTATAGGCATAATGGCTTTAGCCAGAGTACACTCCCCCCACCATTCCTTGTCCATCCTGGATCTTAGCTGTAAATCCCCACACAACCAGTAAATATCCCCCAATGACCTAGTATGGAATTGCAACAAGTTCATGGAGACATTTCTGTAGGTGGCACAATACCCTTTAGAGAAGTTACCCAAGAATTTACCAATTCCATCATAATTAGCATAACAAGTGTAGTTACCTTTATATACTGTAACACCATCTGGGGGTTTGACATCCTTGGTTAAAAGAGGATATTCCACTGTTACGGTTACCCTTAGTCTCGCTGAGAGTTGGACCGCTTAGTAGTCTGGATTCCTATTGTTGAAGCGGGAGAGGGACTGGTTCCATAGCATTCCATACGAGTCCTGTAAATATAGAACAATCCCACTAGCTATAGCACAGCTAGGATACCCTTTTACCCACAAAACGAGTCGAGGCTGCGATTTGAGGGTCAAAACCAGAACTGAGGACTGGAATACCCAGCCTGCTTTTTATTAGAATTTAGGGCAGAAAGAACACACCCAGGGGGAGGCATAAAATCACCAATCCAGTACAAGGTACAACCCACACATCTCCTCCCCTCAGATAACACATTATCACGATTAAATGTACATTATTTTACCCCGGTTCTGGATGTACCCCAAAACCAGGGGGTACAGTGGTAAATCTGATACCCCTGGAGAGTCCTTGTTCCGGGGACCAACATACTTAAAAATCAGGCAATTCGGATGAAGGGTTCAGGAGGTACAAGGTTCCAAAGTTTTAACCGACCGCACAGACCAACTAGCCGAAAATAGTTCCATGAGTTTTGGCCTTGCGGTCGGTCTTCGTTCACACGATGAAAATACCCGAAAACCTTGTCATCTATTCGAATCCTTATGGTCGCCGGACTCCCCATGGTCCATTAAACCTTTCTACCGAACGGTGGGAGGTTCGGTAGTTGCTGTCCGAATTCCTGGGAGTCTGGAGGACTCAGCGGTGTTCGCCTGTTCGCGTATCCGTTTCTAGTTCCATGTGGTTACAGGCAAACACCGCTGGTCATGTGCAAGATGGCCGCGAACACGTGCAAAGTCCCGAAATGGCGGCCACCTATTCCGAGCACAAAGGATTCGTAGGAAATCATCCAAATGACTGCATAGCCAAAACTGGTACTTGAAAATGCACAATAAACTGAAGGCTTCTGTAACATCCACTGTCCATGCTTTGCAGAGGGACCTATTGAAATTGTAGTGGTAGGCAAAAAGACTCAAAACACATTCTTCTAAATCTACTGGCAAGGTTAAAGGTACGGTGCCGAGGTGAGGCCGGGCACCACCACACACATAGCATGCGGTTCTGTTATGTTTGTTGGCATTATATTTCATCCATTCCAACCATAGATTAACATCATTAAAACCTGTTTCAGCGGCCATGGTCTCTTCAAAGGTGGGGTTTGCAATGGCCATCATGTCTTTAAAGGACTGGATGTGTGGCTTTAATGGATTTGAGACCATATGAGTGGCCCCTTGCCACTCTGGAGAGTGGCACATATCTTTAAGGTAGAAGTGCCCTAACTTGTTATAGGAACCTTTCTTCCAATACATTCCCATTACATACTGATCTGCATCTGTTGGACTGGGATGCTCAATATTTAGGATTAATTTCATGGGTGTGCCTCCTCCAGGCTTCCTTAGGGTCATTCTTTGGAGGAGGGATCTGCCATGGTCATCTACTTTAGATAAGGCACTTTTTGGTTTGTAACCCCAGGCAGGCCCGGCATTCCATCCCGCCGCCCCCCAATGGTTACAATTGTGCCCCCATTGTTTGTCAACTACACAAACATAGGGGTCCTTTGAATGAGGAATATCTCTATAGATATTTTGAATCTGTGATGTAGGGAATGGGCATTCTACAATGTCACAGTAATCAAAAGTATAAGTAGCCACACGGGTACATGAAGAATTGTACCAGAAGGTATACCCACTGGCATCTTTGGTGATGGCTACTTGCTGGGCCTTAATTAAGCTAATTAAGGAGAGGATGTACCAGAAGTACATGGTTGTGCGGTATCTGCTTCCTCTGGGGCAGGAGCCTTTTTGCAATGGGAAGCGTGGATCCAATGTGGCCTGCCGGCCAATTTGACGGAGGTTGCGGTGATCAGGAGAACTTGGAATGGACCGTCAAATCTTGGTTCCAGGGTATTTTTCCGCACAAATTTCTTAACCAGAACCCAATCTCCGGGAAGCAGGTTGTGGTATCCAAATCGGGATCTGGAATTGAAGAGAAAACTTGGGCATGTATTTTGTTTAAGGCACTTGCAAGTTCAGTTACATAGTCTCCTAAAACATCTGATTGAAGCTGTAACTGTTGCGGATAATAACAACCTAGTCTGGGTGCTGTCCCAAATAGAATCTCATATGGGGATAATGAGTGCTTCCCTCTAGGTGTGTGCCTAACGCTGAATAAAGCTATTGACAGGCTTTCTGGCCAGGGCATCTTTGTTTCTTGTGACATTTTTAACATTCTGGCTTTTAAAGTGCCGTTCATGCGCTCTACTTTACCACTACTTTGTGGGTGGTAAGGGGTGTGAAAGGCTAGGGTCACCCCCATAGCAGTCCAAATGTCTTTAGTCACTGTTGCTGTAAAAGCTGGGCCCTGATCACTTTCAATGACTTCTGGAAGTCCGAATCTACATACAATAGGAGATATGTTTATATCAACCGGTGATATGCATTTAGTAACTGAAGAAATGTGTATAATACCCAGTGAAATGTTTATAGCAACCAGCAGTATGTTTATAGCAACAGGAGTGTGTTTATAGTTACCAGATATATGTTTATAGCAACCAGAGACATGATAATTGCAATAGTAGATATGTTTATATCAACCGGTGATATGCATTTAGTAACTGAAAAAATATTTATAACAACAAGTGAAATGTTTATTGCAACCGGATTAATGTTTATAGCAACCAGAGGTATGTTTATAGCAACAGGAGTGCAACCGGCTTAATGTTTATAGCAACCAGATATATGTTTATAGCAACAATTGACATGATAGTAGCAATAGAAGATATGTTTATATCAACCGGTGATATGCTTTTAGTAACTGCAGAAATGTGTATAATACCCATTGGAATGTTTATAGCAACGGGCTTAATGTTTATAGCAACCAGAGGTATGTTTATAGCAACAGGAGTGTGTTTATAGCAACCAGATATATGTTTATAGCAACCATAGACATGATAATAGCAATAGGAGATATGTTTATATCAACCGGTGATATGCTTTTAATAACTGCAGAAATGTTTATAATACCCATTGGAATGTTTATAGCAACGAGCTTAATGTTTATAGCAACCAGAGGTATGTTTATAGCAACAGGAGTGTGTTTATAGCAACCAGATATATGTTTATAGCAACCAGAGACAGGATAATAGCAATAGGAGATATGTTTATATCAACCGGTGATATGCATTTAGTAACTGAATAAATGTGTATAATACCCAGTGAAATGTTTATAGCAACCAGAGGTATGTTTATAGCAACAGGAGTGTGTTTATAGCAACCAGATAAATGTTTATAGCAACCATAGACATGATAATAGCAATAGGAGATATGTTTATTTCAACCGGTAACATGCTTTTTGTAACTGAAGAAATTTGTATAATACCCATTGGAATGTTTATAGCAACTGGCTTAATGTTTATAGCAACCAGAGGTAT
Organism: Pelobates fuscus; assembly: GCF_036172605.1. NCBI lineage: Eukaryota > Metazoa > Chordata > Amphibia > Anura > Pelobatidae > Pelobates > Pelobates fuscus. Next base: position 253,880,034 of record NC_086318.1, read on the forward strand.
GTTTATAGCAACAGGAGTGTGTTTATAGCAACCAGATATATGTTTATAGCAACCATTGACATGATAATAGCAATAGGAGATATGTTTATATCAACCGGTGATATGCATTTAGTAACTGAAGAAATGTGTATAATACCCATTGGAATGTTTATAGCAACGGGCTTAATGTTTATAGCAATCAGAGGTATGTTTATAGCAACAGGAATGTATTGATAGCAACAGGAGTATGTTTATAGCAACCAGATATATGTTTATAGCAACCAGAGACAGGATAATAGCAATAGGAGATATGTTTATATCAACCGGTGATATGCATTTAGTAACTGAAGAAATATGTATAATACCCAGTGAAATGTTTATAGCAACCAGAGGTATGTTTATAGCAACAGGAGTGTGTTTATAGTTACCAGATATATGTTTATAGCAACCAGAGACATGATAATTGCAATAGGAGATATGTTTATATCAACCGGTGATATGCATTTAGTAACTGAAAAAATATTTATAACAACCAGTGAAATGTTTATTGCAACCTGTTTAATGTTTATAGCAACCAGAGGTATGTTTATAGCAACAGGAGTGCAACCGGCTTAATGTTTATAGCAACCAGATATATGTTTATAGCAACATGATAGTAGCAATAGGAGATATGTTTATATCAACCGGTGATATGCTTTTAGTAACTGCAGAAATGTGTATAATACCCATTGGAATGTTTATAGCAACGGGCTTAATGTTTATAGCAACCAGAGGTATGTTTATAGCAACAGGAGTGTGTTTATAGCAACCAGATATATGTTTATAGCAACCAGAGACAGGATAATAGCAATAGGAGATATGTTTATATCAACCGGTGATATGCATTTAGTAACTGAAGAAATGTGTATAATACCCAGTGAAATGTTTATAGCAACCAGAGGTATGTTTATAGCAACAGGGGTGTGTTTATAGCAACCAGATATATGTTTATAGCAACCATAGACATGATAATAGCAATAGGAGATATGTTTATATCAACCGGTGATATGCTTTTAGTAACTGCAGAAATTAGTATAATACCCATTGGAATGTTTATAGCAACAGGCTTAATGTTTATAGCAACCAGAGGTATGTTTATAGCAACAGGAGTGTGTTTATAGCAACCAGATATATGTTTATAGCAACCAGAGACAGGATAATAGCAATAGGAGATATGTTTATATCAACCGGTGATATGCATTTAGTAACTGAAGAAATGTGTATAATACCCAGTGAAATGTTTATAGCAACCAGAGGTATGTTTATAGCAACAGGAGTGGGTTTATAGTTACCAGATATATGTTTATAGCAACCAGAGACATGATAATTGCAATAGGAGATATGTTTATATCAACCGGTGATATTCATTTAGTAACTTAAAAAATATTTATAACAACCAGTGAAATGTTTATTGCAACCGGCTTGATGTTTATAGCAACCAGAGGTATGTTTATAGCAACAGGAGTGTGTTTATAGCAACCAGATATATGTTTATAGCTATCAGAGACATGATAATAACAATAGGAGATATGTTTATATCAAACGGTGACATGTATTTAGTAACTGAGGAAATTTTTTAACACCTAGTGAAATGTTTATAGCAACCGGCTTAATGTTTATAGCAACAGGAGTGTGTTTATAGCAACCAGATATATGTTTATAGCAACCAGAGACATGATAATTGCAATAGGAGATATGTTTATATCAACCGGTGATATGCATTTAGTAACTGAAGAAATGTTTTAACACCTAGTGAAATGTTTATAGCAACCTGCTTAATGTTTATAGCAACCAGAGGTATGTTTATAGCAACAGGAGTGTGTTTATAGCAACAGGAGTATGTTTATAGTTACCAGATATATATTTATAGCAACCAGAGACATGATAATTGCAATAGGAGATATGTTTATATCAACCGGTGATATGCATTTAGTAACTGAAAAAATATTTATAACAACCAGTGAAATGTTTATTGCAACCGGCTTAATGTTTATAGCAACCAGAGTTATGTTTATAGCAACAGTAGTGTGTTTATAGCAACCAGATATATGTTTATAGCAACAATTGACATGATAGTAGCAATAGGAGATATGTTTATATCAACCGGTGATATGCTTTTAGTAACTGCAGAAATTAGTATAATACCCATTGGAATGTTTATAGCAACGGGCTTAATGTTTATAGCAACCAGAGGTATGTTTATAGCAACAGGAGTGTGTTTATAGCAACCAGATATATGTTTATAGCAACCAGAGACATGATAATAACAATAGGAGATATGTTTATATCAACCGGTGATATGCATTTAGTAACTGAAAAAATATTTATAACAACCAGTGAAATATTTATTGCAACCGGCTTAATGTTTATAGCAACCAGAGGTATGTTTATAGCAACAGGAGTGTGATGTAGATTAATTTAGAAATAAACAAATATGTTTAGAAATCTATCTGTTCCTGTCCAAATCTGATATGATAAAATTGCGTATACGCAGAAGTAAATTCTCACTGACACACGGAGTTCAGATTAAAATAACTTCGAGAAAATTTAATGGCATCTGAGGAAAAGCAGGCTCGCAGACCCTTATAAGGGCAAAATTACATCATCATTGATTATTGAGATATCAGTGAATAAACATCATTAATTGGATTAAATGTTAAGTGGCTATGTCAGTGTCCACCCATCAATATTATTAATTGGATCAAGAACTAAGTGGTTAGCTAGGTGTCCTCCCACCGGGAGGTGGTATTGTTCTGGACACGGGTGTGGACAGATGGCTCAAGCGCCACCTCTCCCAGCATGAGGCTTACTCGGTGGGAAGGGGGGCTTGAGCGTCATTTTAAGTAGTTAGTGATGTCAGACTCGTGGTCAGGTGCAGGGTTCTTTTATGAATAGAACATTTCATTAGGCCTGCTTCTCATGGCCTTTGCCTTGGCCTTGGTTATACTTTGTTGCATGTTACAGGAGATTCAATAATTCCGGAGTCAGCTATGTCTTTATAGAAAATACAGTCTCTATTCATTACACTAAATGTTGCTGGGAAATGTAATGTAGTTTAAAATGGAGCATCTGTCAGGTAATGTGGGTTAAAATGGAGTTAGTGCAAAAATTCAACACAGGTTCAATACAGGTTTTTAATAATTCTACATCAGTCCCCCCTATGAAATGTTAGATTCTAAAAGATAAACTTTGTTTGTTAATACCAGAAGACGTGTTAGCCCAAAGGCATAGAAACCCCTTGGCCGCTAGCTAGGTGTTAATGCAAAGTGCAATTCTGTCCCTTAATCTGACCCTAGTAGGCTAACTCATCCGTCAGCATGGCTCTCGAACGCTTCACTCCCATGGGTGGCCCATGGTGGCTTGTCCACCACTTCTCCGCACGGAGGCTTTACCCATCACAGACGGATGCTGTCCCTAAACTGGTCCCTTCCTAGAACTCTTGCACTTTATCAACAAAAGGGATAGTTTGCAGCGGTATACAGGGTGAGTTGAGATCTTGAAAATCTTGGTCATCAACTGCCAGATGTGTAAAAGTTGGTGTTGCTTGGTCTACAGTCTTCTGTAGGAATTTTCTCAGACAAGGGAGGACACAACAAACGAGAAGAGCAAAGATAAAAAGAGAAATTAGTATTGCTATACCAATATGCATTAAAGCTTTTTGCCATCCTGTCATCCAACCAAACCATCTTTCCCAGGGATCTTTTATCCCAGAATTTCTTTTTAACTCTTCAGAGAGCTCATTTAATTTTTCTATGGCTAAGGTGACTTTACCATTAGGGCCTGTGTTTTCTGGGATGTAAGTACAACATGTCATGGTGTCGGGCACAATTTTACATACACCCCCTTTTTCGGCTAGAATCATATCTAAGGCCATTCTATTCTGGAAGGACATTTGGGATGTAGCCTGCAGATGTTCTGTTAATCCCTGGAGGGCATCCCTGGTGTAATTAACAAAGCGCTGTTGGTTGTAATAAATGTAATTCATCCAATTCAAATTCTTGTTTGCAGTAACTATGGTAAAAAGTGATTCAAATCCTGCAGCAACTTCATCTCTTGCTTTAAATTCATTGGGCACCCCCCTAGGCACCCCAATGGCATCAATATAAATGTGAGGGTCAAAACTGCCTTTTACTGTGGCTTCACGCTTAACCTTGGCTGGTGTGTGTTTGGACTCATGTGTGTCAGGGTGTGTGTCAGAGATAATATGTATAGGCATAATGGCTTTAGCCAGAGTACACTCCCCCCACCATTCCTTGTCCATCCTGGATCTTAGCTGTAAATCCCCACACAACCAGTAAATATCCCCCAATGACCTAGTATGGAATTGCAACAAGTTCATGGAGACATTTCTGTAGGTGGCACAATACCCTTTAGAGAAGTTACCCAAGAATTTACCAATTCCATCATAATTAGCATAACAAGTGTAGTTACCTTTATATACTGTAACACCATCTGGGGGTTTGACATCCTTGGTTAAAAGAGGATATTCCACTGTTACGGTTACCCTTAGTCTCGCTGAGAGTTGGACCGCTTAGTAGTCTGGATTCCTATTGTTGAAGCGGGAGAGGGACTGGTTCCATAGCATTCCATACGAGTCCTGTAAATATAGAACAATCCCACTAGCTATAGCACAGATAGGATACCCTTTTACCCACAAAACGAGTCGAGGCTGCGATTTGAGGGTCAAAACCAGAACTGAGGACTGGAATACCCAGCCTGCTTTTTATTAGAATTTAGGGCAGAAAGAACACACCCAGGGGGAGGCATAAAATCACCAATCCAGTACAAGGTACAACCCACACATCTCCTCCCCTCAGATAACACATTATCACGATTAAATGTACATTATTTTACCCCGGTTCTGGATGTACCCCAAAACCAGGGGGTACAGTGGTAAATCTGATACCCCTGGAGAGTCCTTGTTCCGGGGACCAACATACTTAAAAATCAGGCAATTCGGATGAAGGGTTCAGGAGGTACAAGGTTCCAAAGTTTTAACCGACCGCACAGACCAACTAGCCGAAAATAGTTCCATGAGTTTTGGCCTTGCGGTCGGTCTTCGTTCACACGATGAAAATACCCGAAAACCTTGTCATCTATTCGAATCCTTATGGTCGCCGGACTCCCCATGGTCCATTAAACCTTTCTACCGAACGGTGGGAGGTTCGGTAGTTGCTATCCGAATTCCTGGGAGTCTGGAGGACTCAGCGGTGTTCGCCTGTTCGCGTATCCGTTTCTAGTTCCATGTGGTTACAGGCAAACACCGCTGGTCATGTGCAAGATGGCCGCGAACACGTGCAAAGTCCCGAAATGGCGGCCACCTATTCCGAGCACAAAGGATTCGTAGGAAATCATCCAAATGACTGCATAGCCAAAACTGGTACTTGAAAATGCACAATAAACTGAAGGCTTCTGTAACATCCACTGTCCATGCTTTGCAGAGGGACCTATTGAAATTGTAGTGGTAGGCAAAAAGACTCAAAACACATTCTTCTAAATCTACTGGCAAGGTTAAAGGTACGGTGCCGAGGTGAGGCCGGGCACCACCACACACATAGCATGCGGTTCTGTTATGTTTGTTGGCATTATATTTCATCCATTCCAACCATAGATTAACATCATTAAAACCTGTTTCAGCGGCCATGGTCTCTTCAAAGGTGGGGTTTGCAATGGCCATCATGTCTTTAAAGGACTGGATGTGTGGCTTTAATGGATTTGAGACCATATGAGTGGCCCCTTGCCACTCTGGAGAGTGGCACATATCTTTAAGGTAGAAGTGCCCTAACTTGTTATAGGAACCTTTCTTCCAATACATTCCCATTACATACTGATCTGCATCTGTTGGACTGGGATGCTCAATATTTAGGATTAATTTCATGGGTGTGCCTCCTCCAGGCTTCCTTAGGGTCATTCTTTGGAGGAGGGATCTGCCATGGTCATCTACTTTAGATAAGGCACTTTTTGGTTTGTAACCCCAGGCAGGCCCGGCATTCCATCCCGCCGCCCCCCAATGGTTACAATTGTGCCCCCATTGTTTGTCAACTACACAAACATAGGGGTCCTTTGAATGAGGAATATCTCTATAGATATTTTGAATCTGTGATGTAGGGAATGGGCATTCTACAATGTCACAGTAATCAAAAGTATAAGTAGCCACACGGGCACATGAAGAATTGTACCATGAGGTATACCCACTGGCATCTTTGGTGATGGCTACTTGCTGGGCCTTAATTAAGCTAATTAAGGAGAGGATGTACCAGAAGTACATGGTTGTGCGGTATCTGCTTCCTCTGGGGCAGGAGCCTTTTTGCAATGGGAAGCGTGGATCCAATGTGGCCTGCCGGCCAATTTGACGGAGGTTGCGGTGATCAGGAGAACTTGGAATGGACCGTCAAATCTTGGTTCCAGGGTATTTTTCCGCACAAATTTCTTAACCAGAACCCAATCTCCGGGAAGCAGGTTGTGGTATCCAAATCGGGATCTGGAATTGAAGAGAAAACTTGGGCATGTATTTTGTTTAAGGCACTTGCAAGTTCAGTTACATAGTCTACTAAAACATCTGATTGAAGCTGTAACTGTTGCGGATAATAACAACCTAGTCTGGGTGCTGTCCCAAATAGAATCTCATATGGGGATAATGAGTGCTTCCCTCTAGGTGTGTGCCTAACGCTGAATAAAGCTATTGACAGGCTTTCTGGCCAGGGCATCTTTGTTTCTTGTGACATTTTTAACATTCTGGCTTTTAAAGTGCCGTTCATGCGCTCTACTTTACCACTACTTTGTGGGTGGTAAGGGGTGTGAAAGGCTAGGGTCACCCCCATAGCAGTCCAAATGTCTTTAGTCACTGTTGCTGTAAAAGCTGGGCCCTGATCACTTTCAATGACTTCTGGAAGTCCGAATCTACATACAATAGGAGATATGTTTATATCAACCGGTGATATGCATTTAGTAACTGAAGAAATGTGTATAATACCCAGTGAAATGTTTATAGCAACCAGCAGTATGTTTATAGCAACAGGAGTGTGTTTATAGTTACCAGATATATGTTTATAGCAACCAGAGACATGATAATTGCAATAGTAGATATGTTTATATCAACCGGTGATATGCATTTAGTAACTGAAAAAATATTTATAACAACAAGTGAAATGTTTATTGCAACCGGATTAATGTTTATAGCAACCAGAGGTATGTTTATAGCAACAGGAGTGCAACCGGCTTAATGTTTATAGCAACCAGATATATGTTTATAGCAACAATTGACATGATAGTAGCAATAGAAGATATGTTTATATCAACCGGTGATATGCTTTTAGTAACTGCAGAAATGTGTATAATACCCATTGGAATGTTTATAGCAACGGGCTTAATGTTTATAGCAACCAGAGGTATGTTTATAGCAACAGGAGTGTGTTTATAGCAACCAGATATATGTTTATAGCAACCATAGACATGATAATAGCAATAGGAGATATGTTTATATCAACCGGTGATATGCTTTTAATAACTGCAGAAATGTTTATAATACCCATTGGAATGTTTATAGCAACGAGCTTAATGTTTATAGCAACCAGAGGTATGTTTATAGCAACAGGAGTGTGTTTATAGCAACCAGATATATGTTTATAGCAACCAGAGACAGGATAATAGCAATAGGAGATATGTTTATATCAACCGGTGATATGCATTTAGTAACTGAATAAATGTGTATAATACCCAGTGAAATGTTTATAGCAACCAGAGGTATGTTTATAGCAACAGGAGTGTGTTTATAGCAACCAGATAAATGTTTATAGCAACCATAGACATGATAATAGCAATAGGAGATATGTTTATTTCAACCGGTAACATGCTTTTTGTAACTGAAGAAATTTGTATAATACCCATTGGAATGTTTATAGCAACTGGCTTAATGTTTATAGCAACCAGAGGTATGTTTATAGCAACAGGAGTGTGTTTATAGCAACCAGATATATGTTTATAGCAACCATTGACATGATAATAGCAATAGGAGATATGTTTATATCAACCGGTGATATGCATTTAGTAACTGAAGAAATGTGTATAATACCCATTGGAATGTTTATAGCAACGGGCTTAATGTTTATAGCAATCAGAGGTATGTTTATAGCAACAGGAGTGTATTGATAGCAACAGGAGTATGTTTATAGCAACCAGATATATGTTTATAGCAACCAGAGACAGGATAATAGCAATAGGAGATATGTTTATATCAACCGGTGATATGCATTTAGTAACTGAAGAAATATGTATAATACCCAGTGAAATGTTTATAGCAACCAGAGGTATGTTTATAGCAACAGGAGTGTGTTTATAGTTACCAGATATATGTTTATAGCAACCAGAGACATGATAATTGCAATAGGAGATATGTTTATATCAACCGGTGATATGCATTTAGTAACTGAAAAAATATTTATAACAACCAGTGAAATGTTTATTGCAACCTGTTTAATGTTTATAGCAACCAGAGGTATGTTTATAGCAACAGGAGTGCAACCGGCTTAATGTTTATAGCAACCAGATATATGTTTATAGCAACATGATAGTAGCAATAGGAGATATGTTTATATCAACCGGTGATATGCTTTTAGTAACTGCAGAAATGTGTATAATACCCATTGGAATGTTTATAGCAACGGGCTTAATGTTTATAGCAACCAGAGGTATGTTTATAGCAACAGGAGTGTGTTTATAGCAACCAGATATATGTTTATAGCAACCAGAGACAGGATAATAGCAATAGGAGATATGTTTATATCAACCGGTGATATGCATTTAGTAACTGAAGAAATGTGTATAATACCCAGTGAAATGTTTATAGCAACCAGAGGTATGTTTATAGCAACAGGAGTGTGTTTATAGCAACCAGATATATGTTTATAGCAACCAGAGACAGGATAATAGCAATAGGAGATATGTTTATATCAACCGGTGATATGCATTTAGTAACTGAAGAAATGTGTATAATACCCAGTGAAATGTTTATAGCAACCAGAGGTATGTTTATAGCAACAGGAGTGTGTTTATAGTAACCAGATATATGTGTATAGCAAACAGAGGTATAGGAGATATGTTTATATCAACCGGTGATATGCATTTAGTAACTGCAGAAATGTGTATAATACCCATTGGAATGTTTATAGCAACTGGCTTAATGTTTATAGCAACCAGGGAATGTTTATAGCAACAGGAGTGTGTTTATAGCAACCAGATATATGTTTATAGCAACCAGAGACATGATAATTGCAATTGGAGATATGTTTATAACAACCGGTGATATGCATTTAGTAACTGAAAATATATTTATAACAACCAGTGAAATGTTTATTGCAACCGGCTTAATGTTTATAGCAACCAGATGTATGTTTATAGCAACAGGAGTGTTTTATAGCAACCATATATATGTTTATAGCAACCATTGACATGATAATAGCAATAGGAGATATGTTTATATCAACCGGTGATATGCTTTTAGTAACTGCAGAAATTAGTATAATACCCATTGGAATGTTTATAGCAACAGGCTTAATGTTTATAGCAACCAGAGGTATGTTTATAGCAACAGGAGTGTGTTTATAGCAACCAGATATATGTTTATAGCAACCAGAGACAGGATAATAGCAATAGGAGATATGTTTATATCAACCGGTGATATGCATTTAGTAACTGAAGAAATGTGTATAATACCCAGTGAAATGTTTATAGCAACCAGAGGTATGTTTATAGCAACAGGAGTGGGTTTATAGTTACCAGATATATGTTTATAGCAACCAGAGACATGATAATTGCAATAGGAGATATGTTTATATCAACCGGTGATATTCATTTAGTAACTTAAAAAATATTTATAACAACCAGTGAAATGTTTATTGCAACCGGCTTGATGTTTATAGCAACCAGAGGTATGTTTATAGCAACAGGAGTGTGTTTATAGCAACCAGATATATGTTTATAGCTATCAGAGACATGATAATAACAATAGGAGATATGTTTATATCAAACGGTGACATGTATTTAGTAACTGAGGAAATTTTTTAACACCTAGTGAAATGTTTATAGCAACCGGCTTAATGTTTATAGCAACAGGAGTGTGTTTATAGCAACCAGATATATGTTTATAGCAACCAGAGACATGATAATTGCAATAGGAGATATGTTTATATCAACCGGTGATATGCATTTAGTAACTGAAGAAATGTTTTAACACCTAGTGAAATGTTTATAGCAACCTGCTTAATGTTTATAGCAACCAGAGGTATGTTTATAGCAACAGGAGTGTGTTTATAGCAACAGGAGTATGTTTATAGTTACCAGATATATATTTATAGCAACCAGAGACATGATAATTGCAATAGGAGATATGTTTATATCAACCGGTGATATGCATTTAGTAACTGAAAAAATATTTATAACAACCAGTGAAATGTTTATTGCAACCGGCTTAATGTTTATAGCAACCAGAGTTATGTTTATAGCAACAGTAGTGTGTTTATAGCAACCAGATATATGTTTATAGCAACAATTGACATGATAGTAGCAATAGGAGATATGTTTATATCAACCGGTGATATGCTTTTAGTAACTGCAGAAATTAGTATAATACCCATTGGAATGTTTATAGCAACGGGCTTAATGTTTATAGCAACCAGAGGTATGTTTATAGCAACAGGAGTGTGTTTATAGCAACCAGATATATGTTTATAGCAACCAGAGACATGATAATAACAATAGGAGATATGTTTATATCAACCGGTGATATGCATTTAGTAACTGAAAAAATATTTATAACAACCAGTGACATATTTATTGCAACCGGCTTAATGTTTATAGCAACCAGAGGTATGTTTATAGCAACAGGAGTGTGATGTAGATTAATTTAGAAATAAACAAATATGTTTAGAAATCTATCTGTTCCTGTCCAAATCTGATATGATAAAATTGCGTATACGCAGAAGTAAATTCTCACTGACACACGGAGTTCAGATTAAAATAACTTCGAGAAAATTTAATGGCATCTGAGGAAAAGCAGGCTCGCAGACCCTTATAAGGGCAAAATTACATCATCATTGATTATTGAGATATCAGTGAATAAACATCATTAATTGGATTAAATGTTAAGTGGCTATGTCAGTGTCCACCCATCAATATTATTAATTGGATCAAGAACTAAGTGGTTAGCTAGGTGTCCTCCCACCGGGAGGTGGTATTGTTCTGGACACGGGTGTGGACAGATGGCTCAAGCGCCACCTCTCCCAGCATGAGGCTTACTCGGTGGGAAGGGGGGCTTGAGCGTCATTTTAAGTAGTTAGTGATGTCAGACTCGTGGTCAGGTGCAGGGTTCTTTTATGAATAGAACATTTCATTAGGCCTGCTTCTCATGGCCTTTGCCTTGGCCTTGGTTATACTTTGTTGCATGTTACAGGAGATTCAATAATTCCGGAGTCAGCTATGTCTTTATAGAAAATACAGTCTCTATTCATTACACTAAATGTTGCTGGGAAATGTAATGTAGTTTAAAATGGAGCATCTGTCAGGTAATGTGGGTTAAAATGGAGTTAGTGCAAAAATTCAACACAGGTTCAATACAGGTTTTTAATAATTCTACATCAGTCCCCCCTATGAAATGTTAGATTCTAAAAGATAAACTTTGTTTGTTAATACCAGAAGACGTGTTAGCCCAAAGGCATAGAAACCCCTTGGCCGCTAGCTAGGTGTTAATGCAAAGTGCAATTCTGTCCCTTAATCTGACCCTAGTAGGCTAACTCATCCGTCAGCATGGCTCTCGAACGCTTCACTCCCATGGGTGGCCCATGGTGGCTTGTCCACCACTTCTCCGCACGGAGGCTTTACCCATCACAGACGGATGCTGTCCCTAAACTGGTCCCTTCCTAGAACTCTTGCACTTTATCAACAAAAGGGATAGTTTGCAGCGGTATACAGGGTGAGTTGAGATCTTGAAAATCTTGGTCATCAACTGCCAGATGTGTAAAAGTTGGTGTTGCTTGGTCTACAGTCTTCTGTAGGAATTTTCTCAGACAAGGGAGGACACAACAAACGAGAAGAGCAAAGATAAAAAGAGAAATTAGTATTGCTATACCAATATGCATTAAAGCTTTTTGCCATCCTGTCATCCAACCAAACCATCTTTCCCAGGGATCTTTTATCCCAGAATTTCTTTTTAACTCTTCAGAGAGCTCATTTAATTTTTCTATGGCTAAGGTGACTTTACCATTAGGGCCTGTGTTTTCTGGGATGTAAGTACAACATGTCATGGTGTCGGGCACAATTTTACATACACCCCCTTTTTCGGCTAGAATCATATCTAAGGCCATTCTATTCTGGAAGGACATTTGGGATGTAGCCTGCAGATGTTCTGTTAATCCCTGGAGGGCATCCCTGGTGTAATTAACAAAGCGCTGTTGGTTGTAATAAATGTAATTCATCCAATTCAAATTCTTGTTTGCAGTAACTATGGTAAAAAGTGATTCAAATCCTGCAGCAACTTCATCTCTTGCTTTAAATTCATTGGGCACCCCCCTAGGCACCCCAATGGCATCAATATAAATGTGAGGGTCAAAACTGCCTTTTACTGTGGCTTCACGCTTAACCTTGGCTGGTGTGTGTTTGGACTCATGTGTGTCAGGGTGTGTGTCAGAGATAATATGTATAGGCATAATGGCTTTAGCCAGAGTACACTCCCCCCACCATTCCTTGTCCATCCTGGATCTTAGCTGTAAATCCCCACACAACCAGTAAATATCCCCCAATGACCTAGTATGGAATTGCAACAAGTTCATGGAGACATTTCTGTAGGTGGCACAATACCCTTTAGAGAAGTTACCCAAGAATTTACCAATTCCATCATAATTAGCATAACAAGTGTAGTTACCTTTATATACTGTAACACCATCTGGGGGTTTGACATCCTTGGTTAAAAGAGGATATTCCACTGTTACGGTTACCCTTAGTCTCGCTGAGAGTTGGACCGCTTAGTAGTCTGGATTCCTATTGTTGAAGCGGGAGAGGGACTGGTTCCATAGCATTCCATACGAGTCCTGTAAATATAGAACAATCCCACTAGCTATAGCACAGATAGGATACCCTTTTACCCACAAAACGAGTCGAGGCTGCGATTTGAGGGTCAAAACCAGAACTGAGGACTGGAATACCCAGCCTGCTTTTTATTAGAATTTAGGGCAGAAAGAACACACCCAGGGGGAGGCATAAAATCACCAATCCAGTACAAGGTACAACCCACACATCTCCTCCCCTCAGATAACACATTATCACGATTAAATGTACATTATTTTACCCCGGTTCTGGATGTACCCCAAAACCAGGGGGTACAGTGGTAAATCTGATACCCCTGGAGAGTCCTTGTTCCGGGGACCAACATACTTAAAAATCAGGCAATTCGGATGAAGGGTTCAGGAGGTACAAGGTTCCAAAGTTTTAACCGACCGCACAGACCAACTAGCCGAAAATAGTTCCATGAGTTTTGGCCTTGCGGTCGGTCTTCGTTCACACGATGAAAATACCCGAAAACCTTGTCATCTATTCGAATCCTTATGGTCGCCGGACTCCCCATGGTCCATTAAACCTTTCTACCGAACGGTGGGAGGTTCGGTAGTTGCTATCCGAATTCCTGGGAGTCTGGAGGACTCAGCGGTGTTCGCCTGTTCGCGTATCCGTTTCTAGTTCCATGTGGTTACAGGCAAACACCGCTGGTCATGTGCAAGATGGCCGCGAACACGTGCAAAGTCCCGAAATGGCGGCCACCTATTCCGAGCACAAAGGATTCGTAGGAAATCATCCAAATGACTGCATAGCCAAAACTGGTACTTGAAAATGCACAATAAACTGAAGGCTTCTGTAACATCCACTGTCCATGCTTTGCAGAGGGACCTATTGAAATTGTAGTGGTAGGCAAAAAGACTCAAAACACATTCTTCTAAATCTACTGGCAAGGTTAAAGGTACGGTGCCGAGGTGAGGCCGGGCACCACCACACACATAGCATGCGGTTCTGTTATGTTTGTTGGCATTATATTTCATCCATTCCAACCATAGATTAACATCATTAAAACCTGTTTCAGCGGCCATGGTCTCTTCAAAGGTGGGGTTTGCAATGGCCATCATGTCTTTAAAGGACTGGATGTGTGGCTTTAATGGATTTGAGACCATATGAGTGGCCCCTTGCCACTCTGGAGAGTGACACATATCTTTAAGGTAGAAGTGCCCTAACTTGTTATAGGAACCTTTCTTCCAATACATTCCCATTACATACTGATCTGCATCTGTTGGACTGGGATGCTCAATATTTAGGATTAATTTCATGGGTGTGCCTCCTCCAGGCTTCCTTAGGGTCATTCTTTGGAGGAGGGATCTGCCATGGTCATCTACTTTAGATAAGGCACTTTTTGGTTTGTAACCCCAGGCAGGCCCGGCATTCCATCCCGCCGCCCCCCAATGGTTACAATTGTGCCCCCATTGTTTGTCAACTACACAAACATAGGGGTCCTTTGAATGAGGAATATCTCTATAGATATTTTGAATCTGTGATGTAGGGAATGGGCATTCTACAATGTCACAGTAATCAAAAGTATAAGTAGCCACACGGGTACATGAAGAATTGTACCAGAAGGTATACCCACTGGCATCTTTGGTGATGGCTACTTGCTGGGCCTTAATTAAGCTAATTAAGGAGAGGATGTACCAGAAGTACATGGTTGTGCGGTATCTGCTTCCTCTGGGGCAGGAGCCTTTTTGCAATGGGAAGCGTGGATCCAATGTGGCCTGCCGGCCAATTTGACGGAGGTTGCGGTGATCAGGAGAACTTGGAATGGACCGTCAAATCTTGGTTCCAGGGTATTTTTCCGCACAAATTTCTTAACCAGAACCCAATCTCCGGGAAGCAGGTTGTGGTATCCAAATCGGGATCTGGAATTGAAGAGAAAACTTGGGCATGTATTTTGTTTAAGGCACTTGCAAGTTCAGTTACATAGTCTACTAAAACATCTGATTGAAGCTGTAACTGTTGCGGATAATAACAACCTAGTCTGGGTGCTGTCCCAAATAGAATCTCATATGGGGATAATGAGTGCTTCCCTCTAGGTGTGTGCCTAACGCTGAATAAAGCTATTGACAGGCTTTCTGGCCAGGGCATCTTTGTTTCTTGTGACATTTTTAACATTCTGGCTTTTAAAGTGCCGTTCATGCGCTCTACTTTACCACTACTTTGTGGGTGGTAAGGGGTGTGAAAGGCTAGGGTCACCCCCATAGCAGTCCAAATGTCTTTAGTCACTGTTGCTGTAAAAGCTGGGCCCTGATCACTTTCAATGACTTCTGGAAGTCCGAATCTACATACAATAGGAGATATGTTTATATCAACCGGTGATATGCATTTAGTAACTGAAGAAATGTGTATAATACCCAGTGAAATGTTTATAGCAACCAGCAGTATGTTTATAGCAACAGGAGTGTGTTTATAGTTACCAGATATATGTTTATAGCAACCAGAGACATGATAATTGCAATAGTAGATATGTTTATATCAACCGGTGATATGCATTTAGTAACTGAAAAAATATTTATAACAACAAGTGAAATGTTTATTGCAACCGGATTAATGTTTATAGCAACCAGAGGTATGTTTATAGCAACAGGAGTGCAACCGGCTTAATGTTTATAGCAACCAGATATATGTTTATAGCAACAATTGACATGATAGTAGCAATAGAAGATATGTTTATATCAACCGGTGATATGCTTTTAGTAACTGCAGAAATGTGTATAATACCCATTGGAATGTTTATAGCAACGGGCTTAATGTTTATAGCAACCAGAGGTATGTTTATAGCAACAGGAGTGTGTTTATAGCAACCAGATATATGTTTATAGCAACCATAGACATGATAATAGCAATAGGAGATATGTTTATATCAACCGGTGATATGCTTTTAATAACTGCAGAAATGTTTATAATACCCATTGGAATGTTTATAGCAACGAGCTTAATGTTTATAGCAACCAGAGGTATGTTTATAGCAACAGGAGTGTGTTTATAGCAACCAGATATATGTTTATAGCAACCAGAGACAGGATAATAGCAATAGGAGATATGTTTATATCAACCGGTGATATGCATTTAGTAACTGAATAAATGTGTATAATACCCAGTGAAATGTTTATAGCAACCAGAGGTATGTTTATAGCAACAGGAGTGTGTTTATAGCAACCAGATAAATGTTTATAGCAACCATAGACATGATAATAGCAATAGGAGATATGTTTATTTCAACCGGTAACATGCTTTTTGTAACTGAAGAAATTTGTATAATACCCATTGGAATGTTTATAGCAACTGGCTTAATGTTTATAGCAACCAGAGGTATGTTTATAGCAACAGGAGTGTGTTTATAGCAACCAGATATATGTTTATAGCAACCATTGACATGATAATAGCAATAGGAGATATGTTTATATCAACCGGTGATATGCATTTAGTAACTGAAGAAATGTGTATAATACCCATTGGAATGTTTATAGCAACGGGCTTAATGTTTATAGCAATCAGAGGTATGTTTATAGCAACAGGAGTGTATTGATAGCAACAGGAGTATGTTTATAGCAACCAGATATATGTTTATAGCAACCAGAGACAGGATAATAGCAATAGGAGATATGTTTATATCAACCGGTGATATGCATTTAGTAACTGAAGAAATATGTATAATACCCAGTGAAATGTTTATAGCAACCAGAGGTATGTTTATAGCAACAGGAGTGTGTTTATAGTTACCAGATATATGTTTATAGCAACCAGAGACATGATAATTGCAATAGGAGATATGTTTATATCAACCGGTGATATGCATTTAGTAACTGAAAAAATATTTATAACAACCAGTGAAATGTTTATTGCAACCTGTTTAATGTTTATAGCAACCAGAGGTATGTTTATAGCAACAGGAGTGCAACCGGCTTAATGTTTATAGCAACCAGATATATGTTTATAGCAACATGATAGTAGCAATAGGAGATATGTTTATATCAACCGGTGATATGCTTTTAGTAACTGCAGAAATGTGTATAATACCCATTGGAATGTTTATAGCAACGGGCTTAATGTTTATAGCAACCAGAGGTATGTTTATAGCAACAGGAGTGTGTTTATAGCAACCAGATATATGTTTATAGCAACCAGAGACAGGATAATAGCAATAGGAGATATGTTTATATCAACCGGTGATATGCATTTAGTAACTGAAGAAATGTGTATAATACCCAGTGAAATGTTTATAGCAACCAGAGGTATGTTTATAGCAACAGGGGTGTGTTTATAGCAACCAGATATATGTTTATAGCAACCATAGACATGATAATAGCAATAGGAGATATGTTTATATCAACCGGTGATATGCTTTTAGTAACTGCAGAAATTAGTATAATACCCATTGGAATGTTTATAGCAACAGGCTTAATGTTTATAGCAACCAGAGGTATGTTTATAGCAACAGGAGTGTGTTTATAGCAACCAGATATATGTTTATAGCAACCAGAGACAGGATAATAGCAATAGGAGATATGTTTATATCAACCGGTGATATGCATTTAGTAACTGAAGAAATGTGTATAATACCCAGTGAAATGTTTATAGCAACCAGAGGTATGTTTATAGCAACAGGAGTGGGTTTATAGTTACCAGATATATGTTTATAGCAACCAGAGACATGATAATTGCAATAGGAGATATGTTTATATCAACCGGTGATATTCATTTAGTAACTTAAAAAATATTTATAACAACCAGTGAAATGTTTATTGCAACCGGCTTGATGTTTATAGCAAGCAGAGGTATGTTTATAGCAACAGGAGTGTGTTTATAGCAACCAGATATATGTTTATAGCTATCAGAGACATGATAATAACAATAGGAGATATGTTTATATCAAACGGTGACATGTATTTAGTAACTGAGGAAATTTTTTAACACCTAGTGAAATGTTTATAGCAACCGGCTTAATGTTTATAGCAACAGGAGTGTGTTTATAGCAACCAGATATATGTTTATAGCAACCAGAGACATGATAATTGCAATAGGAGATATGTTTATATCAACCGGTGATATGCATTTAGTAACTGAAGAAATGTTTTAACACCTAGTGAAATGTTTATAGCAACCTGCTTAATGTTTATAGCAACCAGAGGTATGTTTATAGCAACAGGAGTGTGTTTATAGCAACAGGAGTATGTTTATAGTTACCAGATATATATTTATAGCAACCAGAGACATGATAATTGCAATAGGAGATATGTTTATATCAACCGGTGATATGCATTTAGTAACTGAAAAAATATTTATAACAACCAGTGAAATGTTTATTGCAACCGGCTTAATGTTTATAGCAACCAGAGTTATGTTTATAGCAACAGTAGTGTGTTTATAGCAACCAGATATATGTTTATAGCAACAATTGACATGATAGTAGCAATAGGAGATATGTTTATATCAACCGGTGATATGCTTTTAGTAACTGCAGAAATTAGTATAATACCCATTGGAATGTTTATAGCAACGGGCTTAATGTTTATAGCAACCAGAGGTATGTTTATAGCAACAGGAGTGTGTTTATAGCAACCAGATATATGTTTATAGCAACCAGAGACATGATAATAACAATAGGAGATATGTTTATATCAACCGGTGATATGCATTTAGTAACTGAAAAAATATTTATAACAACCAGTGAAATATTTATTGCAACCGGCTTAATGTTTATAGCAACCAGAGGTATGTTTATAGCAACAGGAGTGTGATGTAGATTAATTTAGAAATAAACAAATATGTTTAGAAATCTATCTGTTCCTGTCCAAATCTGATATGATAAAATTGCGTATACGCAGAAGTAAATTCTCACTGACACACGGAGTTCAGATTAAAATAACTTCGAGAAAATTTAATGGCATCTGAGGAAAAGCAGGCTCGCAGACCCTTATAAGGGCAAAATTACATCATCATTGATTATTGAGATATCAGTTAATAAACATCATTAATTGGATTAAATGTTAAGTGGCTATGTCAGTGTCCACCCATCAATATTATTAATTGGATCAAGAACTAAGTGGTTAGCTAGGTGTCCTCCCACCGGGAGGTGGTATTGTTCTGGACACGGGTGTGGACAGATGGCTCAAGCGCCACCTCTCCCAGCATGAGGCTTACTCGGTGGGAAGGGGGGCTTGAGCGTCATTTTAAGTAGTTAGTGATGTCAGACTCGTGGTCAGGTGCAGGGTTCTTTTATGAATAGAACATTTCATTAGGCCTGCTTCTCATGGCCTTTGCCTTGGCCTTGGTTATACTTTGTTGCATGTTACAGGAGATTCAATAATTCCGGAGTCAGCTATGTCTTTATAGAAAATACAGTCTCTATTCATTACACTAAATGTTGCTGGGAAATGTAATGTAGTTTAAAATGGAGCATCTGTCAGGTAATGTGGGTTAAAATGGAGTTAGTGCAAAAATTCAACACAGGTTCAATACAGGTTTTTAATAATTCTACATCAGTCCCCCCTATGAAATGTTAGATTCTAAAAGATAAACTTTGTTTGTTAATACCAGAAGACGTGTTAGCCCAAAGGCATAGAAACCCCTTGGCCGCTAGCTAGGTGTTAATGCAAAGTGCAATTCTGTCCCTTAATCTGACCCTAGTAGGCTAACTCATCCGTCAGCATGGCTCTCGAACGCTTCACTCCCATGGGTGGCCCATGGTGGCTTGTCCACCACTTCTCCGCACGGAGGCTTTACCCATCACAGACGGATGCTGTCCCTAAACTGGTCCCTTCCTAGAACTCTTGCACTTTATCAACAAAAGGGATAGTTTGCAGCGGTATACAGGGTGAGTTGAGATCTTGAAAATCTTGGTCATCAACTGCCAGATGTGTAAAAGTTGGTGTTGCTTGGTCTACAGTCTTCTGTAGGAATTTTCTCAGACAAGGGAGGACACAACAAACGAGAAGAGCAAAGATAAAAAGAGAAATTAGTATTGCTATACCAATATGCATTAAAGCTTTTTGCCATCCTGTCATCCAACCAAACCATCTTTCCCAGGGATCTTTTATCCCAGAATTTCTTTTTAACTCTTCAGAGAGCTCATTTAATTTTTCTATGGCTAAGGTGACTTTACCATTAGGGCCTGTGTTTTCTGGGATGTAAGTACAACATGTCATGGTGTCGGGCACAATTTTACATACACCCCCTTTTTCGGCTAGAATCATATCTAAGGCCATTCTATTCTGGAAGGACATTTGGGATGTAGCCTGCAGATGTTCTGTTAATCCCTGGAGGGCATCCCTGGTGTAATTAACAAAGCGCTGTTGGTTGTAATAAATGTAATTCATCCAATTCAAATTCTTGTTTGCAGTAACTATGGTAAAAAGTGATTCAAATCCTGCAGCAACTTCATCTCTTGCTTTAAATTCATTGGGCACCCCCCTAGGCACCCCAATGGCATCAATATAAATGTGAGGGTCAAAACTGCCTTTTACTGTGGCTTCACGCTTAACCTTGGCTGGTGTGTGTTTGGACTCATGTGTGTCAGGGTGTGTGTCAGAGATAATATGTATAGGCATAATGGCTTTAGCCAGAGTACACTCCCCCCACCATTCCTTGTCCATCCTGGATCTTAGCTGTAAATCCCCACACAACCAGTAAATATCCCCCAATGACCTAGTATGGAATTGCAACAAGTTCATGGAGACATTTCTGTAGGTGGCACAATACCCTTTAGAGAAGTTACCCAAGAATTTACCAATTCCATCATAATTAGCATAACAAGTGTAGTTACCTTTATATACTGTAACACCATCTGGGGGTTTGACATCCTTGGTTAAAAGAGGATATTCCACTGTTACGGTTACCCTTAGTCTCGCTGAGAGTTGGACCGCTTAGTAGTCTGGATTCCTATTGTTGAAGCGGGAGAGGGACTGGTTCCATAGCATTCCATACGAGTCCTGTAAATATAGAACAATCCCACTAGCTATAGCACAGATAGGATACCCTTTTACCCACAAAACGAGTCGAGGCTGCGATTTGAGGGTCAAAACCAGAACTGAGGACTGGAATACCCAGCCTGCTTTTTATTAGAATTTAGGGCAGAAAGAACACACCCAGGGGGAGGCATAAAATCACCAATCCAGTACAAGGTACAACCCACACATCTCCTCCCCTCAGATAACACATTATCACGATTAAATGTACATTATTTTACCCCGGTTCTGGATGTACCCCAAAACCAGGGGGTACAGTGGTAAATCTGATACCCCTGGAGAGTCCTTGTTCCGGGGACCAACATACTTAAAAATCAGGCAATTCGGATGAAGGGTTCAGGAGGTACAAGGTTCCAAAGTTTTAACCGACCGCACAGACCAACTAGCCGAAAATAGTTCCATGAGTTTTGGCCTTGCGGTCGGTCTTCGTTCACACGATGAAAATACCCGAAAACCTTGTCATCTATTCGAATCCTTATGGTCGCCGGACTCCCCATGGTCCATTAAACCTTTCTACCGAACGGTGGGAGGTTCGGTAGTTGCTATCCGAATTCCTGGGAGTCTGGAGGACTCAGCGGTGTTCGCCTGTTCGCGTATCCGTTTCTAGTTCCATGTGGTTACAGGCAAACACCGCTGGTCATGTGCAAGATGGCCGCGAACACGTGCAAAGTCCCGAAATGGCGGCCACCTATTCCGAGCACAAAGGATTCGTAGGAAATCATCCAAATGACTGCATAGCCAAAACTGGTACTTGAAAATGCACAATAAACTGAAGGCTTCTGTAACATCCACTGTCCATGCTTTGCAGAGGGACCTATTGAAATTGTAGTGGTAGGCAAAAAGACTCAAAACACATTCTTCTAAATCTACTGGCAAGGTTAAAGGTACGGTGCCGAGGTGAGGCCGGGCACCACCACACACATAGCATGCGGTTCTGTTATGTTTGTTGGCATTATATTTCATCCATTCCAACCATAGATTAACATCATTAAAACCTGTTTCAGCGGCCATGGTCTCTTCAAAGGTGGGGTTTGCAATGGCCATCATGTCTTTAAAGGACTGGATGTGTGGCTTTAATGGATTTGAGACCATATGAGTGGCCCCTTGCCACTCTGGAGAGTGACACATATCTTTAAGGTAGAAGTGCCCTAACTTGTTATAGGAACCTTTCTTCCAATACATTCCCATTACATACTGATCTGCATCTGTTGGACTGGGATGCTCAATATTTAGGATTAATTTCATGGGTGTGCCTCCTCCAGGCTTCCTTAGGGTCATTCTTTGGAGGAGGGATCTGCCATGGTCATCTACTTTAGATAAGGCACTTTTTGGTTTGTAACCCCAGGCAGGCCCGGCATTCCATCCCGCCGCCCCCCAATGGTTACAATTGTGCCCCCATTGTTTGTCAACTACACAAACATAGGGGTCCTTTGAATGAGGAATATCTCTATAGATATTTTGAATCTGTGATGTAGGGAATGGGCATTCTACAATGTCACAGTAATCAAAAGTATAAGTAGCCACACGGGTACATGAAGAATTGTACCAGAAGGTATACCCACTGGCATCTTTGGTGATGGCTACTTGCTGGGCCTTAATTAAGCTAATTAAGGAGAGGATGTACCAGAAGTACATGGTTGTGCGGTATCTGCTTCCTCTGGGGCAGGAGCCTTTTTGCAATGGGAAGCGTGGATCCAATGTGGCCTGCCGGCCAATTTGACGGAGGTTGCGGTGATCAGGAGAACTTGGAATGGACCGTCAAATCTTGGTTCCAGGGTATTTTTCCGCACAAATTTCTTAACCAGAACCCAATCTCCGGGAAGCAGGTTGTGGTATCCAAATCGGGATCTGGAATTGAAGAGAAAACTTGGGCATGTATTTTGTTTAAGGCACTTGCAAGTTCAGTTACATAGTCTACTAAAACATCTGATTGAAGCTGTAACTGTTGCGGATAATAACAACCTAGTCTGGGTGCTGTCCCAAATAGAATCTCATATGGGGATAATGAGTGCTTCCCTCTAGGTGTGTGCCTAACGCTGAATAAAGCTATTGACAGGCTTTCTGGCCAGGGCATCTTTGTTTCTTGTGACATTTTTAACATTCTGGCTTTTAAAGTGCCGTTCATGCGCTCTACTTTACCACTACTTTGTGGGTGGTAAGGGGTGTGAAAGGCTAGGGTCACCCCCATAGCAGTCCAAATGTCTTTAGTCACTGTTGCTGTAAAAGCTGGGCCCTGATCACTTTCAATGACTTCTGGAAGTCCGAATCTACATACAATAGGAGATATGTTTATATCAACCGGTGATATGCATTTAGTAACTGAAGAAATGTGTATAATACCCAGTGAAATGTTTATAGCAACCAGCAGTATGTTTATAGCAACAGGAGTGTGTTTATAGTTACCAGATATATGTTTATAGCAACCAGAGACATGATAATTGCAATAGTAGATATGTTTATATCAACCGGTGATATGCATTTAGTAACTGAAAAAATATTTATAACAACAAGTGAAATGTTTATTGCAACCGGATTAATGTTTATAGCAACCAGAGGTATGTTTATAGCAACAGGAGTGCAACCGGCTTAATGTTTATAGCAACCAGATATATGTTTATAGCAACAATTGACATGATAGTAGCAATAGAAGATATGTTTAAATCAACCGGTGATATGCTTTTAGTAACTGCAGAAATGTGTATAATACCCATTGGAATGTTTATAGCAACGGGCTTAATGTTTATAGCAACCAGAGGTATGTTTATAGCAACAGGAGTGTGTTTATAGCAACCAGATATATGTTTATAGCAACCATAGACATGATAATAGCAATAGGAGATATGTTTATATCAACCGGTGATATGCTTTTAATAACTGCAGAAATGTTTATAATACCCATTGGAATGTTTATAGCAACGAGCTTAATGTTTATAGCAACCAGAGGTATGTTTATAGCAACAGGAGTGTGTTTATAGCAACCAGATATATGTTTATAGCAACCAGAGACAGGATAATAGCAATAGGAGATATGTTTATATCAACCGGTGATATGCATTTAGTAACTGAATAAATGTGTATAATACCCAGTGAAATGTTTATAGCAACCAGAGGTATGTTTATAGCAACAGGAGTGTGTTTATAGCAACCAGATAAATGTTTATAGCAACCATAGACATGATAATAGCAATAGGAGATATGTTTATTTCAACCGGTAACATGCTTTTTGTAACTGAAGAAATTTGTATAATACCCATTGGAATGTTTATAGCAACTGGCTTAATGTTTATAGCAACCAGAGGTATGTTTATAGCAACAGGAGTGTGTTTATAGCAACCAGATATATGTTTATAGCAACCATTGACATGATAATAGCAATAGGAGATATGTTTATATCAACCGGTGATATGCATTTAGTAACTGAAGAAATGTGTATAATACCCATTGGAATGTTTATAGCAACGGGCTTAATGTTTATAGCAATCAGAGGTATGTTTATAGCAACAGGAGTGTATTGATAGCAACAGGAGTATGTTTATAGCAACCAGATATATGTTTATAGCAACCAGAGACAGGATAATAGCAATAGGAGATATGTTTATATCAACCGGTGATATGCATTTAGTAACTGAAGAAATATGTATAATACCCAGTGAAATGTTTATAGCAACCAGAGGTATGTTTATAGCAACAGGAGTGTGTTTATAGTTACCAGATATATGTTTATAGCAACCAGAGACATGATAATTGCAATAGGAGATATGTTTATATCAACCGGTGATATGCATTTAGTAACTGAAAAAATATTTATAACAACCAGTGAAATGTTTATTGCAACCTGTTTAATGTTTATAGCAACCAGAGGTATGTTTATAGCAACAGGAGTGCAACCGGCTTAATGTTTATAGCAACCAGATATATGTTTATAGCAACATGATAGTAGCAATAGGAGATATGTTTATATCAACCGGTGATATGCTTTTAGTAACTGCAGAAATGTGTATAATACCCATTGGAATGTTTATAGCAACGGGCTTAATGTTTATAGCAACCAGAGGTATGTTTATAGCAACAGGAGTGTGTTTATAGCAACCAGATATATGTTTATAGCAACCAGAGACAGGATAATAGCAATAGGAGATATGTTTATATCAACCGGTGATATGCATTTAGTAACTGAAGAAATGTGTATAATACCCAGTGAAATGTTTATAGCAACCAGAGGTATGTTTATAGCAACAGGGGTGTGTTTATAGCAACCAGATATATGTTTATAGCAACCATAGACATGATAATAGCAATAGGAGATATGTTTATATCAACCGGTGATATGCTTTTAGTAACTGCAGAAATTAGTATAATACCCATTGGAATGTTTATAGCAACAGGCTTAATGTTTATAGCAACCAGAGGTATGTTTATAGCAACAGGAGTGTGTTTATAGCAACCAGATATATGTTTATAGCAACCAGAGACAGGATAATAGCAATAGGAGATATGTTTATATCAACCGGTGATATGCATTTAGTAACTGAAGAAATGTGTATAATACCCAGTGAAATGTTTATAGCAACCAGAGGTATGTTTATAGCAACAGGAGTGGGTTTATAGTTACCAGATATATGTTTATAGCAACCAGAGACATGATAATTGCAATAGGAGATATGTTTATATCAACCGGTGATATTCATTTAGTAACTTAAAAAATATTTATAACAACCAGTGAAATGTTTATTGCAACCGGCTTGATGTTTATAGCAACCAGAGGTATGTTTATAGCAACAGGAGTGTGTTTATAGCAACCAGATATATGTTTATAGCTATCAGAGACATGATAATAACAATAGGAGATATGTTTATATCAAACGGTGACATGTATTTAGTAACTGAGGAAATTTTTTAACACCTAGTGAAATGTTTATAGCAACCGGCTTAATGTTTATAGCAACAGGAGTGTGTTTATAGCAACCAGATATATGTTTATAGCAACCAGAGACATGATAATTGCAATAGGAGATATGTTTATATCAACCGGTGATATGCATTTAGTAACTGAAGAAATGTTTTAACACCTAGTGAAATGTTTATAGCAACCTGCTTAATGTTTATAGCAACCAGAGGTATGTTTATAGCAACAGGAGTGTGTTTATAGCAACAGGAGTATGTTTATAGTTACCAGATATATATTTATAGCAACCAGAGACATGATAATTGCAATAGGAGATATGTTTATATCAACCGGTGATATGCATTTAGTAACTGAAAAAATATTTATAACAACCAGTGAAATGTTTATTGCAACCGGCTTAATGTTTATAGCAACCAGAGTTATGTTTATAGCAACAGTAGTGTGTTTATAGCAACCAGATATATGTTTATAGCAACAATTGACATGATAGTAGCAATAGGAGATATGTTTATATCAACCGGTGATATGCTTTTAGTAACTGCAGAAATTAGTATAATACCCATTGGAATGTTTATAGCAACGGGCTTAATGTTTATAGCAACCAGAGGTATGTTTATAGCAACAGGAGTGTGTTTATAGCAACCAGATATATGTTTATAGCAACCAGAGACATGATAATAACAATAGGAGATATGTTTATATCAACCGGTGATATGCATTTAGTAACTGAAAAAATATTTATAACAACCAGTGAAATATTTATTGCAACCGGCTTAATGTTTATAGCAACCAGAGGTATGTTTATAGCAACAGGAGTGTGATGTAGATTAATTTAGAAATAAACAAATATGTTTAGAAATCTATCTGTTCCTGTCCAAATCTGATATGATAAAATTGCGTATACGCAGAAGTAAATTCTCACTGACACACGGAGTTCAGATTAAAATAACTTCGAGAAAATTTAATGGCATCTGAGGAAAAGCAGGCTCGCAGACCCTTATAAGGGCAAAATTACATCATCATTGATTATTGAGATATCAGTTAATAAACATCATTAATTGGATTAAATGTTAAGTGGCTATGTCAGTGTCCACCCATCAATATTATTAATTGGATCAAGAACTAAGTGGTTAGCTAGGTGTCCTCCCACCGGGAGGTGGTATTGTTCTGGACACGGGTGTGGACAGATGGCTCAAGCGCCACCTCTCCCAGCATGAGGCTTACTCGGTGGGAAGGGGGGCTTGAGCGTCATTTTAAGTAGTTAGTGATGTCAGACTCGTGGTCAGGTGCAGGGTTCTTTTATGAATAGAACATTTCATTAGGCCTGCTTCTCATGGCCTTTGCCTTGGCCTTGGTTATACTTTGTTGCATGTTACAGGAGATTCAATAATTCCGGAGTCAGCTATGTCTTTATAGAAAATACAGTCTCTATTCATTACACTAAATGTTGCTGGGAAATGTAATGTAGTTTAAAATGGAGCATCTGTCAGGTAATGTGGGTTAAAATGGAGTTAGTGCAAAAATTCAACACAGGTTCAATACAGGTTTTTAATAATTCTACATCAGTCCCCCCTATGAAATGTTAGATTCTAAAAGATAAACTTTGTTTGTTAATACCAGAAGACGTGTTAGCCCAAAGGCATAGAAACCCCTTGGCCGCTAGCTAGGTGTTAATGCAAAGTGCAATTCTGTCCCTTAATCTGACCCTAGTAGGCTAACTCATCCGTCAGCATGGCTCTCGAACGCTTCACTCCCATGGGTGGCCCATGGTGGCTTGTCCACCACTTCTCCGCACGGAGGCTTTACCCATCACAGACGGATGCTGTCCCTAAACTGGTCCCTTCCTAGAACTCTTGCACTTTATCAACAAAAGGGATAGTTTGCAGCGGTATACAGGGTGAGTTGAGATCTTGAAAATCTTGGTCATCAACTGCCAGATGTGTAAAAGTTGGTGTTGCTTGGTCTACAGTCTTCTGTAGGAATTTTCTCAGACAAGGGAGGACACAACAAACGAGAAGAGCAAAGATAAAAAGAGAAATTAGTATTGCTATACCAATATGCATTAAAGCTTTTTGCCATCCTGTCATCCAACCAAACCATCTTTCCCAGGGATCTTTTATCCCAGAATTTCTTTTTAACTCTTCAGAGAGCTCATTTAATTTTTCTATGGCTAAGGTGACTTTACCATTAGGGCCTGTGTTTTCTGGGATGTAAGTACAACATGTCATGGTGTCGGGCACAATTTTACATACACCCCCTTTTTCGGCTAGAATCATATCTAAGGCCATTCTATTCTGGAAGGACATTTGGGATGTAGCCTGCAGATGTTCTGTTAATCCCTGGAGGGCATCCCTGGTGTAATTAACAAAGCGCTGTTGGTTGTAATAAATGTAATTCATCCAATTCAAATTCTTGTTTGCAGTAACTATGGTAAAAAGTGATTCAAATCCTGCAGCAACTTCATCTCTTGCTTTAAATTCATTGGGCACCCCCCTAGGCACCCCAATGGCATCAATATAAATGTGAGGGTCAAAACTGCCTTTTACTGTGGCTTCACGCTTAACCTTGGCTGGTGTGTGTTTGGACTCATGTGTGTCAGGGTGTGTGTCAGAGATAATATGTATAGGCATAATGGCTTTAGCCAGAGTACACTCCCCCCACCATTCCTTGTCCATCCTGGATCTTAGCTGTAAATCCCCACACAACCAGTAAATATCCCCCAATGACCTAGTATGGAATTGCAACAAGTTCATGGAGACATTTCTGTAGGTGGCACAATACCCTTTAGAGAAGTTACCCAAGAATTTACCAATTCCATCATAATTAGCATAACAAGTGTAGTTACCTTTATATACTGTAACACCATCTGGGGGTTTGACATCCTTGGTTAAAAGAGGATATTCCACTGTTACGGTTACCCTTAGTCTCGCTGAGAGTTGGACCGCTTAGTAGTCTGGATTCCTATTGTTGAAGCGGGAGAGGGACTGGTTCCATAGCATTCCATACGAGTCCTGTAAATATAGAACAATCCCACTAGCTATAGCACAGCTAGGATACCCTTTTACCCACAAAACGAGTCGAGGCTGCGATTTGAGGGTCAAAACCAGAACTGAGGACTGGAATACCCAGCCTGCTTTTTATTAGAATTTAGGGCAGAAAGAACACACCCAGGGGGAGGCATAAAATCACCAATCCAGTACAAGGTACAACCCACACATCTCCTCCCCTCAGATAACACATTATCACGATTAAATGTACATTATTTTACCCCGGTTCTGGATGTACCCCAAAACCAGGGGGTACAGTGGTAAATCTGATACCCCTGGAGAGTCCTTGTTCCGGGGACCAACATACTTAAAAATCAGGCAATTCGGATGAAGGGTTCAGGAGGTACAAGGTTCCAAAGTTTTAACCGACCGCACAGACCAACTAGCCGAAAATAGTTCCATGAGTTTTGGCCTTGCGGTCGGTCTTCGTTCACACGATGAAAATACCCGAAAAACTTGTCATCTATTCGAATCCTTATGGTCGCCGGACTCCCCATGGTCCATTAAACCTTTCTACCGAACGGTGGGAGGTTCGGTAGTTGCTGTCCGAATTCCTGGGAGTCTGGAGGACTCAGCGGTGTTCGCCTGTTCGCGTATCCGTTTCTAGTTCCATGTGGTTACAGGCAAACACCGCTGGTCATGTGCAAGATGGCCGCGAACACGTGCAAAGTCCCGAAATGGCGGCCACCTATTCCGAGCACAAAGGATTCGTAGGAAATCATCCAAATGACTGCATAGCCAAAACTGGTACTTGAAAATGCACAATAAACTGAAGGCTTCTGTAACATCCACTGTCCATGCTTTGCAGAGGGACCTATTGAAATTGTAGTGGTAGGCAAAAAGACTCAAAACACATTCTTCTAAATCTACTGGCAAGGTTAAAGGTACGGTGCCGAGGTGAGGCCGGGCACCACCACACACATAGCATGCGGTTCTGTTATGTTTGTTGGCATTATATTTCATCCATTCCAACCATAGATTAACATCATTAAAACCTGTTTCAGCGGCCATGGTCTCTTCAAAGGTGGGGTTTGCAATGGCCATCATGTCTTTAAAGGACTGGATGTGTGGCTTTAATGGATTTGAGACCATATGAGTGGCCCCTTGCCACTCTGGAGAGTGTCACATATCTTTAAGGTAGAAGTGCCCTAACTTGTTATAGGAACCTTTCTTCCAATACATTCCCATTACATACTGATCTGCATCTGTTGGACTGGGATGCTCAATATTTAGGATTAATTTCATGGGTGTGCCTCCTCCAGGCTTCCTTAGGGTCATTCTTTGGAGGAGGGATCTGCCATGGTCATCTACTTTAGATAAGGCACTTTTTGGTTTGTAACCCCAGGCAGGCCCGGCATTCCATCCCGCCGCCCCCCAATGGTTACAATTGTGCCCCCATTGTTTGTCAACTACACAAACATAGGGGTCCTTTGAATGAGGAATATCTCTATAGATATTTTGAATCTGTGATGTAGGGAATGGGCATTCTACAATGTCACAGTAATCAAAAGTATAAGTAGCCACACGGGTACATGAAGAATTGTACCAGAAGGTATACCCACTGGCATCTTTGGTGATGGCTACTTGCTGGGCCTTAATTAAGCTAATTAAGGAGAGGATGTACCAGAAGTACATGGTTGTGCGGTATCTGCTTCTTCTGGGGCAGGAGCCTTTTTTTTTTTTTTAAATTCTTTATTTTTGTGTGCAAAGGTTAACATACAGGCTTGTTATGCCACAACAACATTGACATGCGTATACATCGTTGGTACAGTGATATGGCATATAAAGGAATTGCACTTTTTTTTTAAACTTATTTTGAAACAGGTTGAACGTACGCTAGACAAGTTAATAATGGTGGGAGACCCTTAGTATAGATTAGATAGACCTATTCGCTGGTGAGTAGAGGGTTCATGTTAACATCATCAAGAATGTGGTGCTGGTTATGTTCAAAAATCTGCTGGGAGCATGAACCCTAGCTGGTGTGAGTGACTAGCTAGAGGGATGAGAGACATGGAGGGTCGGTCTCTGTGATACTGTCAGCGGGGAGAGCAATGACTAGGGTGAGATAAAGATGAGAGAAAACTAGACAAGCAAGGCAATTTTGTGTGCGTATGGGGGGTATCAGCTTGTAATGAGCTCAGTCTCAGTAATAGCCGGGGGGTTCAGGATCCGTCCTCATGACCCATAGGATCCTGGGTTCAGCCGATCCCTGATCTGCCAATGCTCTGGGGTTGGGTACCCCCGATCGTCAATGCTGGGGTGTCGTGTAGGCGTGTACTTTTCGCAGAGACATACGGCTGTACTGTGCTTGGGTGCCTCGTGGTGCTCCTGCCCTCCGGTCCGCCGTTTTGCGGTGCTGTGTATGTCAGAGTCCCTGTAGCTTGTCTTCTGTCTTTGCTACCCATCCTCACGCACTTTCCCTTGGGATATGCAAGCCCCCGCGGGGTGATCGGCATGTGTGTTCTCCGCGTTCGCGGCTTCTTCTTGCTGGGGCGCCGCAGGTTCGTCTGCGTGCCTGCTGGCTTTGGGTGTTTGGCGGGACTGTGCAAGTGGGACTGTGATTTCGCAGGTTCTGATGTGTGTCGGTTGGGGATTGGTGTGCCCTCCAGCCGTGCCTCCAATCGTGCCCAAAACCTTTCAAAGATAAGATTCAGCCGTGTTTGGGAGGCTGCTAGGTAGGCCTCAGTAGTGGGGTTGGTTGCGCGATCTGCCATCTTGGGTGCTACTCGAGAAGCAGTTAGTGTAGTCGTGGAGGGCCTCCCGGGACCGGGATTACCCCCCCGGTCCCAATGGGGGGGGGGGGGGGGAGGATGCAGGTGTCCGCTCTAATTATCCGAGGTCGGCGCCGGAGAGCGGCCGTCTCTCCTGCGCCTGATAGGCTTGTAGGCCGCAGTAGGGTAAAGGCTGGCGGTCCAAACCCGGACGGCTCCAAGTTTGGTGTCTTTCGGATCAGCACGGTCCCCCCTGTTCAGCCCGTGGGTTGTGCGGTGAACACCTGCTGCTTTGCTGCGGTCAGTAGCGTTTTTCATCGGTTTAACTCAGGAGCTCATAACATGTGCGTCCGCTCGGTTAGCCAGTCAGGCCCCGCCCCCCGGGCAGGAGCCTTTTTGCAATGGGAAGCGTGGATCCAATGTGGCCTGCCGGCCAATTTGACGGAGGTTGCGGTGATCAGGAGAACTTGGAATGGACCGTCAAATCTTGGTTCCAGGGTATTTTTCCGCACAAATTTCTTAACCAGAACCCAATCTCCGGGAAGCAGGTTGTGGTATCCAAATCGGGATCTGGAATTGAAGAGAAAACTTGGGCATGTATTTTGTTTAAGGCACTTGCAAGTTCAGTTACATAGTCTACTAAAACATCTGATTGAAGCTGTAACTGTTGCGGATAATAACAACCTAGTCTGGGTGCTGTCCCAAATAGAATCTCATATGGGGATAATGAGTGCTTCCTTCTAGGTGTGTGCCTAACGCTGAATAAAGCTATTGACAGGCTTTCTGGCCAGGGCATCTTTGTTTCTTGTGACATTTTTAACATTCTGGCTTTTAAAGTGCCGTTCATGCGCTCTACTTTACCACTACTTTGTGGGTGGTAAGGGGTGTGAAAGGCTAGGGTCACCCCCATAGCAGTCCAAATGTCTTTAGTCACTGTTGCTGTAAAAGCTGGGCCCTGATCACTTTCAATGACTTCTGGAAGTCCGAATCTACATACAATAGGAGATATGTTTATATCAACCGGTGATATGCATTTAGTAACTGAAGAAATGTGTATAATACCCAGTGAAATGTTTATAGCAACCAGCAGTATGTTTATAGCAACAGGAGTGTGTTTATAGTTACCAGATATATGTTTATAGCAACCAGAGACATGATAATTGCAATAGTAGATATGTTTATATCAACCGGTGATATGCATTTAGTAACTGAAAAAATATTTATAACAACAAGTGAAATGTTTATTGCAACCGGATTAATGTTTATAGCAACCAGAGGTATGTTTATAGCAACAGGAGTGCAACCGGCTTAATGTTTATAGCAACCAGATATATGTTTATAGCAACAATTGACATGATAGTAGCAATAGGAGATATGTTTATATCAACCGGTGATATGCTTTTAGTAACTGCAGAAATGTGTATAATACCCATTGGAATGTTTATAGCAACGGGCTTAATGTTTATAGCAACCAGAGGTATGTTTATAGCAACAGGAGTGTGTTTATAGCAACCAGATATATGTTTATAGCAACCATAGACATGATAATAGCAATAGGAGATATGTTTATATCAACCGGTGATATGCTTTTAATAACTGCAGAAATGTTTATAATACCCATTGGAATGTTTATAGCAACGAGCTTAATGTTTATAGCAACCAGAGGTATGTTTATAGCAACAGGAGTGTGTTTATAGCAACCAGATATATGTTTATAGCAACCAGAGACAGGATAATAGCAATAGGAGATATGTTTATATCAACCGGTGATATGCATTTAGTAACTGAATAAATGTGTATAATACCCAGTGAAATGTTTATAGCAACCAGAGGTATGTTTATAGCAACAGGAGTGTGTTTATAGCAACCAGATAAATGTTTATAGCAACCATAGACATGATAATAGCAATAGGAGATATGTTTATTTCAACCGGTAACATGCTTTTTGTAACTGAAGAAATGTGTATAATACCCATTGGAATGTTTATAGCAACTGGCTTAATGTTTATAGCAACCAGAGGTATGTTTATAGCAACAGGAGTGTGTTTATAGCAACCAGATATATGTTTATAGCAACCATTGACATGATAATAGCAATAGGAGATATGTTTATATCAACCGGTGATATGCATTTAGTAACTGAAGAAATGTGTATAATACCCATTGGAATGTTTATAGCAACGGGCTTAATGTTTATAGCAATCAGAGGTATGTTTATAGCAACAGGAGTGTATTGATAGCAACAGGAGTATGTTTATAGCAACCAGATATATGTTTATAGCAACCAGAGACAGGATAATAGCAATAGGAGATATGTTTATATCAACCGGTGATATGCATTTAGTAACTGAAGAAATATGTATAATACCCAGTGAAATGTTTATAGCAACCAGAGGTATGTTTATAGCAACAGGAGTGTGTTTATAGTTACCAGATATATGTTTATAGCAACCAGAGACATGATAATTGCAATAGGAGATATGTTTATATCAACCGGTGATATGCATTTAGTAACTGAAAAAATATTTATAACAACCAGTGAAATGTTTATTGCAACCTGTTTAATGTTTATAGCAACCAGAGGTATGTTTATAGCAACAGGAGTGCAACCGGCTTAATGTTTATAGCAACCAGATATATGTTTATAGCAACAATTGACATGATAGTAGCAATAGGAGATATGTTTATATCAACCGGTGATATGCTTTTAGTAACTGCAGAAATGTGTATAATACCCATTGGAATGTTTATAGCAACGGGCTTAATGTTTATAGCAACCAGAGGTATGTTTATAGCAACAGGAGTGTGTTTATAGCAACCAGATATATGTTTATAGCAACCAGAGACAGGATAATAGCAATAGGAGATATGTTTATATCAACCGGTGATATGCATTTAGTAACTGAAGAAATGTGTATAATACCCAGTGAAATGTTTATAGCAACCAGAGGTATGTTTATAGCAACAGGGGTGTGTTTATAGCAACCAGATATATGTTTATAGCAACCATAGACATGATAATAGCAATAGGAGATATGTTTATATCAACCGGTGATATGCTTTTAGTAACTGCAGAAATTAGTATAATACCCATTGGAATGTTTATAGCAACAGGCTTAATGTTTATAGCAACCAGAGGTATGTTTATAGCAACAGGAGTGTGTTTATAGCAACCAGATATATGTTTATAGCAACCAGAGACAGGATAATAGCAATAGGAGATATGTTTATATCAACCGGTGATATGCATTTAGTAACTGAAGAAATGTGTATAATACCCAGTGAAATGTTTATAGCAACCAGAGGTATGTTTATAGCAACAGGAGTGTGTTTATAGTTACCAGATATATGTTTATAGCAACCAGAGACATGATAATTGCAATAGGAGATATGTTTATATCAACCGGTGATATGCATTTAGTAACTGAAAAAATATTTATAACAACCAGTGAAATGTTTATTGCAACCTGTTTAATGTTTATAGCAACCAGAGGTATGTTTATAGCAACAGGAGTGCAACCGGCTTAATGTTTATAGCAACCAGATATATGTTTATAGCAACAATTGACATGATAGTAGCAATAGGAGATATGTTTATATCAACCGGTGATATGCTTTTAGTAACTGCAGAAATGTGTATAATACCCATTGGAATGTTTATAGCAACGGGCTTAATGTTTATAGCAACCAGAGGTATGTTTATAGCAACAGGAGTGTGTTTATAGCAACCAGATATATGTTTATAGCAACCAGAGACAGGATAATAGCAATAGGAGATATGTTTATATCAACCGGTGATATGCATTTAGTAACTGAAGAAATGTGTATAATACCCAGTGAAATGTTTATAGCAACCAGAGGTATGTTTATAGCAACAGGAGTGGGTTTATAGTTACCAGATATATATTTATAGCAACCAGAGACATGATAATTGCAATAGGAGATATGTTTATATCAACCGGTGATATTCATTTAGTAACTTAAAAAATATTTATAACAACCAGTGAAATGTTTATTGCAACCGGCTTGATGTTTATAGCAACCAGAGGTATGTTTATAGCAACAGGAGTGTGTTTATAGCAACCAGATATATGTTTATAGCTATCAGAGACATGATAATAACAATAGGAGATATGTTTATATCAAACGGTGACATGTATTTAGTAACTGAGGAAATGTTTTAACACCTAGTGAAATGTTTATAGCAACCGGCTTAATGTTTATAGCAACAGGAGTGTGTTTATAGCAACCAGATATATGTTTATAGCAACCAGAGACATGATAATTGCAATAG
The DNA here is from genome assembly GCF_036172605.1 of Pelobates fuscus. Taxonomy (NCBI): domain Eukaryota; kingdom Metazoa; phylum Chordata; class Amphibia; order Anura; family Pelobatidae; genus Pelobates; species Pelobates fuscus. The sequence continues at coordinate 253,916,078 of NC_086318.1, forward strand.
GAGATATGTTTATATCAACCGGTGATATGCATTTAGTAACTGAAGAAATGTTTTAACACCTAGTGAAATGTTTATAGCAACCTGCTTAATGTTTATAGCAACCAGAGGTATGTTTATAGCAACAGGAGTGTGTTTATAGCAACAGGAGTATGTTTATAGTTACCAGATATATATTTATAGCAACCAGAGACATGATAATTGCAATAGGAGATATGTTTATATCAACCGGTGATATGCATTTAGTAACTGAAAAAATATTTATAACAACCAGTGAAATGTTTATTGCAACCGGCTTAATGTTTATAGCAACCAGAGTTATGTTTATAGCAACAGTAGTGTGTTTATAGCAACCAGATATATGTTTATAGCAACAATTGACATGATAGTAGCAATAGGAGATATGTTTATATCAACCGGTGATATGCTTTTAGTAACTGCAGAAATTAGTATAATACCCATTGGAATGTTTATAGCAACGGGCTTAATGTTTATAGCAACCAGAGGTATGTTTATAGCAACAGGAGTGTGTTTATAGCAACCAGATATATGTTTATAGCAACCAGAGACAGGATAATAGCAATAGGAGATATGTTTATATCAACCGGTGATATGCATTTAGTAACTGAAAAAATATTTATAACAACCAGTGAAATGTTTATAGCAACCAGAGGTATGTTTATAGCAACAGGGGTGTGTTTATAGCAACCAGATATATGTTTATAGCAACCAGAGACATGATAATAGCAATAGGAGATATGTTTATATCAACCGGTGATATGCTTTTAGTAACTGCAGAAATTAGTATAATACCCATTGGAATGTTTATAGCAACAGGCTTAATGTTTATAGCAACCAGAGGTATGTTTATAGCAACAGGAGTGTGTTTATAGCAACCAGATATATGTTTATAGCAACCAGAGACAGGATAATAGCAATAGGAGATATGTTTATATCAACCGGTGATATGCATTTAGTAACTGAAGAAATGTGTATAATACCCAGTGAAATGTTTATAGCAACCAGAGGTATGTTTATAGCAACAGGAGTGGGTTTATAGTTACCAGATATATATTTATAGCAACCAGAGACATGATAATTGCAATAGGAGATATGTTTATATCAACCGGTGATATTCATTTAGTAACTTAAAAAATATTTATAACAACCAGTGAAATGTTTATTGCAACCGGCTTGATGTTTATAGCAACCAGAGGTATGTTTATAGCAACAGGAGTGTGTTTATAGCAACCAGATATATGTTTATAGCTATCAGAGACATTATAATAACAATAGTAGATATGTTTATATCAAACGGTGACATGTATTTAGTAACTGAGGAAATGTTTTAACACCTAGTGAAATGTTTATAGCAACCGGCTTAATGTTTATAGCAACAGGAGTGTGTTTATAGCAACCAGATATATGTTTATAGCAACCAGAGACATGATAATTGCAATAGGAGATATGTTTATATCAACCGGTGATATGCATTTAGTAACTGAAGAAATGTTTTAACACCTAGTGAAATGTTTATAGCAACCTGCTTAATGTTTATAGCAACCAGAGGTATGTTTATAGCAACAGGAGTGTGTTTATAGCAACAGGAGTATGTTTATAGTTACCAGATATATATTTATAGCAACCAGAGACATGATAATTGCAATAGGAGATATATTTATATCAACCGGTGATATGCATTTAGTAACTGAAAAAATATTTATAACAACCAGTGAAATGTTTATTGCAACCGGCTTAATGTTTATAGCAACCAGAGTTATGTTTATAGCAACAGTAGTGTGTTTATAGCAACCAGATATATGTTTATAGCAACAATTGACATGATAGTAGCAATAGGAGATATGTTTATATCAACCGGTGATATGCTTTTAGTAACTGCAGAAATTAGTATAATACCCATTGGAATGTTTATAGCAACGGGCTTAATGTTTATAGCAACCAGAGGTATGTTTATAGCAACATGAGTGTGTTTATAGCAACCAGATATATGTTTATAGCAACCAGAGACAGGATAATAGCAATAGGAGATATGTTTATATCAACCGGTGATATGCATTTAGTAACTGAAAAAATATGTATAACAACCAGTGAAATGTTTATTGCAACCGGCTTAATGTTTATAGCAACCAGAGTTATGTTTATAGCAACAGGAGTGTGTTTATAGCAACCAGATATATGTTTATAGCAACAATTGACATGATAGTAGCAATAGGAGATATGTTTATATCAACCGGTGATATGCTTTTAGTAACTGCAGAAATGTGTATAATACCCATTGGAATGTTTATAGAAACTGGCTTAATGTTTATAGCTACCAGAGGTATGTTTATAGCAACAGGAGTGTGTTTATAGTTACCAGATATATGTTTATAGCAACCAGAGACACGATAATTGCAATAGGAGATATGATTATATCAACCGGTGATATGCATTTAGTAACTTAAAAAATATTTATAACAACCAGTGAAATGTTTATTGCAACCGGCTTAATGTTTATAGCAACCAGAGGTATGTTTATAGCAACAGGAGTGTGTTTATAGCAACCAGATATATGTTTATAGCAATCAGAGACATGATAATAACAATAGGAGATATTTTTATATCAAACGGTGATATGCATTTAGTAACTGAGGAAATGTTTTAACACCTAGTGAAATGTTTATAGCAACCGGCTTAATGTTTATAGCAAGCAGGGAATGTTTATAGCAACAGTAGTGTGTTTATAGCAACCAGATATATGTTTATACCAACCAGAGACATGATAATAAAAATAGGAGATATGTTTATATCAACCGGTGATATGCATTTAGTAACTGAAGAAATGTTTTAACACCTAGTGAAATGTTTATAGCAACCAGAGGTATGTTTATAGCAACAGGAGTGTGTTTATAGCAACCAGATATATGTTTATAGCAACCAGAAGCATGATAATAACAATAGGAGATATGTTTACATCAACAGGTGATATGCATTTAGTAACTTCAGAAATGTGTAAAATACCCATTGGAGTATTTATAGCAACCAGAGGTATGTTTATAGCAACAGGAGTGTTTTTATAGCAACCAGATATATGTTTATAGCAACCATTGACATGATAATAGCAATAGGATATATGTTTATATCAACCGGTGATATGCTTTTAGTAACTGCAGAAATTAGTATAATACCCATTGGAATGTTTATAGCAACGGGCTTAATGTTTATAGCAACCAGAGGTATGTTTATAGCAAGAGGAGTGTGTTTATAGCAACCAGATATATGTTTATAGCAACCATAGACATGATAATAGCAATAGGAGATATGTTTATATCAACCGGTGATATGCTTTTAGTAACTGCAGAAATTAGTATAATACCCATTGGAATGTTTATAGCAACAGGCTTAATGTTTATAGCAACTAGAGGTATGTTTATAGCAACAGGAGTGTGTTTATAGCAACCAGATATATGTTTATAGCAACCAGAGACAGGATAATAGCAATAGGAGATATGTTTATATCAACCGGTGATATGCATTTAGTAACTGAAGAAATGTGTATAATACCCAGTGAAATGTTTATAGCAACCAGAGGTATGTTTATAGCAACAGGAGTGGGTTTATAGTTACCAGATATATGTTTATAGCAACCAGAGACATGATAATTGCAATAGGAGATATGTTTATATCAACCGGTGATATTAATTTAGTAACTTAAAAAATATTTATAACAACCAGTGAAATGTTTATTGCAACCGGCTTGATGTTTATAGCAACCAGAGGTATGTTTATAGCAACAGGAGTGTGTTTATAGCAACCAGATATATGTTTATAGCTATCAGAGACATGATAATAACAATAGGAGATATGTTTATATCAAACGGTGACATGTATTTAGTAACTGAGGAAATGTTTTAACACCTAGTGAAATGTTTATAGCAACCGGCTTAATGTTTATAGCAACAGGAGTGTGTTTATAGCAACCAGATATATGTTTATAGCAACCAGAGATATGATAATTGCAATAGGAGATATGTTTATATCAACCAGTGATATGCATTTAGTAACTGAAGAAATGTTTTAACACCTAGTGAAATGTTTATAGCAACCTGCTTAATGTTTATAGCAACCAGAGGTATGTTTATAGCAACAGGAGTGTGTTTATAGCAACAGGAGTATGTTTATAGTTACCAGATATATATTTATAGCAACCAGAGACATGATAATTGCAATAGGAGATATGTTTATATCAACCGGTGATATGCATTTAGTAACTGAAAAAATATTTATAACAACCAGTGAAATGTTTATTGCAACCGGCTTAATATTTATAGCAACCAGAGTTATGTTTATAGCAACAGTAGTGTGTTTATAGCAACCAGATATATGTTTATAGCAACAATTGACATGATAGTAGCAATAGGAGATAAGTTTATATCAACCGGTGATATGCTTTTAGTAACTGCAGAAATTAGTATAATACCCATTGGAATGTTTATAGCAATGGGCTTAATGTTTATAGCAACCAGAGGTATGTTTATAGCAACAGGAGTGTGTTTATAGCAACCAGATATATGTTTATAGCAACCAGAGACAGGATAATAGCAATAGGTGATATGTTTATATCAACCGGTGATATGCATTTAGTAACTGAAAAAATATTTATAACAACCAGTGAAATGTTTATTGCAACCGGCTTAATGTTTATAGCAACCAGAGTTATGTTTATTGCAACAGGAGTGTGTTTATAGCAACCAGATATATGTTTATAGCAACAATTGACATGATATTAGCAATAGGAGATATGTTTATATCAACCGGTGATATGCTTTTAGTAACTGCAGAAATGTGTATAATACCCATTGAAATGTTTATAGCAACGGGCTTAATGTTTATAGCAACCAGAGGTATGTTTAAAGCAACAGGAGTGTGTTTATAGCAACCAGATATATGTTTATAGCAACAATTGACATGATAGTAGCAATAGGAGATATGTTTATATCAACCGGTGATATGCTTTTAGTAACTGCAGAAATGTGTATAATACCCATTGGAATGTTTATAGCAACGGGCTTAATGTTTATAGCAACCAGAGGTATGTTTATAGCAACAGGAGTGTGTTTATAGCAACCAGATATATGTTTATAGCAACAATTGACATGATAGTAGCAATAGGAGATATGTTTATATCAACCGGTAATATGCTTTTTGTAACTGAAGAAATGTGTATAATACCCATTGGAAGGTTTATAGCAACGGGCTTAATGTTTATAGCAACCAGATGTATGTTTATAGCAACAGGAGTGTGTTTATAGCAACCAGATATATGTTTATAGCAACCATAGACATGATAATAGCAGTAGGAGATATGTTTATATCAACCGGTAAAATGCTTTTTGTAACTGAAGAAATGTGTATAATACCCAGTGAAATGTTTATAGCAACCAGAGGTATGTTTATAGCAACAGGAGTGTGTTTATAGTTACCAGATATATGTTTATAGCAACAATTGACATGATAATAGCAGTAGGAGATATGTTTATATCAACCGGTAAAATGCTTTTTGTAACTGCAGAAATGTGTATAATACCCAGTGAAATGTTTATAACAACCAGAGGTATGCTTATAGCAACAGGAGTGTGTTTATAGTTACCAGATATATGTTTATAGCAACCAGAGACATGATAATTGCAATAGGAGATATGTTTATATCAACCGGTGATATGCATTTAGTAACAACAGAAATGTTTATATTACCCATTGGAATGTTTATAGCAACTGGCTTAATGTGTATAGCAACCAGAGGTATGTTTATAGCAACAGAAGTGTGTTTATAGCAACCAGATATATGTTTATAGCAACCAGAAGCATAATCATAACAATAGGAGATATGTTTATATCAACCGGTGATATGCTTTTAGTAACTGCAGAAATGTGTATAATACCCATTGGAGTATTTATAGCAACCAGAGGTATGTTTATAGCAACAGGAGTGTGTTTATAGCAACCAGATATATGTTTATAGCAACCATTGACATGATAATAGCAAAAGGAGATATGTTTATATCAACCGGTAATATGCTTTTTGTAACTGAAGAAATGTGTATAATACCCAGTGAAATGTTTATAGCAACCAGAGGTATGTTTATAGCAACAGGAGTGTGTTTATAGCAACATGAGTATGTTTATATCAACCGGTGATATGTTTTTAGTAACTGCAGAAATGTGTATAATACCCATTGGAATGTTTATAGCAACAGGCTTAATGTTTATAGCAACCAGAGGTATGTTTATAGCAACATGAGTGTGTTTATAGCAACCAGAAATATGTTTATAGCAACCAGAGACATGATAATAACAATAGGAGATATGTTTATATCAAACGGTGATATGCATTTAGTAACTGAAGAAATGTGTATAATACCCAGTGAAATGTTTATAGCAACCAGAGGTATGTTTATAGCAACAGGAGTGTGTTTATAGCAACCAGAGATATGTTTATAGCAATCAGAGACATGATAATAACAATAGGAGATATGTTTATATGAAACGGTGATATGCATTTAGTAACTGAGGAAATGTTTTAACACCTAGTGAAATGTTTATAGCAACCGGCTTAATTTTTATAGCAACCAGAGGTATGTTTATAGCAACAGGAGTGTGTTAATAGCAACCAGATATATGTTTATAGCAACCATAGACATGATAATAGCAATAGGAGATATGTTTATTTCAACCGGTAATATGCTTTTTGTAACTGAAGAAATGTTTTTAATACCCATTGGAAGGTTTATTGCAACAGGCTTTATGTTTATAGAAACCAGAGGTATGTTTATAGCAACAGGAGTGTGTTTATAGCAACAGGAGTATGTTTATAGCAACCAGATATATGTTTATAGCAACCAGAGACAGGATAATAGCAATAGGAGATATGTTTATATCAACCGGTGATATGCATTTAGTAACTGAATAAATGTGTATAATACCCAGTGAAATGTTTATAGCAACCAGAGGTATGTTTATAGCAACAGGAGTGTGTTTATAGCAACCAGATATATGTTTATAGCAACCATAGACATGATAATAGCAATAGGAGATATGTTTATTTCAACCGGTAACATGCTTTTTGTAACTGAAGAAATGTGTATAATACCCATTGGAATGTTTATAGCAACTGGCTTAATGTTTATAGCAACCAGAGGTATGCTTATAGCAACAGGAGTGTGTTTATAGCAACCAGATATATGTTTATAGCAACCATTGACATGATAATAGCAATAGGAGATATGTTTATATCAACCGGTGATATGCATTTAGTAACTTAAGAAATGTGCATAATACCCAGTGAAATGTTTATAGCAACCAGAGGTATGTTTATAGCAACAGGAGTGTGTTTATAGCAACCAGAGATATGTTTATAGCAACCAGAGACATGATAATTGCAATAAGAGATATGTTTATATCAACCGGTGATATGCATTTAGTAACTGAAGAAATGTGCATAATACCCAGTGAAATGTTTATAGCAACCAGAGGTATGTTTATAGCAACAGGAGTGTGTTTATAGCAACCAGATATATGTTTATAGCAATCAGAGACATGATAATAACAAACGGATATATGTTTATATCAAACTGTGATATGCATTTAGTAATTGAGGAAATGTTTTAACACCTAGTGAAATGTTTATAGCAACGGGCTTAATGTTTATAGAAACCAGAGGTATGTTTATAGCAACAGGAGTGTGTTTATAGCAACCAGATATATGTTTATAGCAACCATAGACATGATAATAGCAATAGGAGATATGTTTATTTCAACCGGTAATATGCTTTTTGTAACTGAATAAATGTGTATAATACCCAGTGAAATGTTTATAGCAACCAGAGGTATGTTTATAGCAACAGGAGTGTGTTTATAGCAACAGGAGTATGTTTATATCAACCGGTGATATGTTTTTAGTAACTGCAGAAATGTGTATAATACCCATTGGAATGTTTATAGCAACAGGCTTAATGTTTATAGCAACCAGAGGTATGTTTATAGCAACATGAGTGTGTTTATAGCAACCAGAAATATGTTTATAGCAACCAGAGACATGATAATAACAATAGGAGATATGTTTATATCAAACGGTGATATGCATTTAGTAACTGAAGAAATGTGTATAATACCCAGTGAAATGTTTATAGCAACCAGAGGTATGTTTATAGCAACAGGAGTGTGTTTATAGCAACCAGATATATGTTTATAGCATTCAGAGACATGATAATAACAATAGGAGATATGTTTATATCAAACGGTGATATGCATTTAGTAACTGAGGAAATGTTTTAACACCTAGTGAAATGTTTATAGCAACCGGCTTAATGTTTATAGCAACCAGAGGTATGTTTATAGCAACAGGAGTGTGTTTATAGCAACCAGATATATGTTTATAGCAACCATAGACATGATAATAGCAATAGGAGATATGTTTATTTCAACCGGTAATATGCTTTTTGTAACTAAAGAAATTGTTTTAATACCCATTGGAAGGTTTATTGCAACAGGCTTTATGTTTATAGAAACCAGAGGTATGTTTATAGCAACAGGAGTGTGTTTATAGCAACAGGAGTATGTTTATAGCAACCAGATATATGTTTATAGCAACCAGAGACATGATAATAGCAATAGGAGATATGTTTACATCAACCGGTGATATGCATTTAGTAACTGAATAAATGTGTATAATACCCAGTGAAATGTTTATAGCAACCAGAGGTATGTTTATAGCAACAGGAGTGTGTTTATAGCAACCAGATATATGTTTATAGCAACCATAGACATGATAATAGCAATAGGAGATATGTTTATTTCAACCGGTAACATGCTTTTTGTAACTGAAGAAATGTGTATAATACCCATTGGAATGTTTATAGCAACTGGCTTAATGTTTATAGCAAGCAGAGGTATGCTTATAGCAACAGGGGTGTGTTTATAGCAACCAGATATATGTTTATAGCAACCATTGACATGATAATAGCAATAGGAGATATGTTTATATCAACCGGTGATATGCATTTAGTAACTGAAGAAATGTGCATAATACCCAGTGAAATGTTTATAGCAACCAGAGGTATGTTTATAGCAACATGAGTGTGTTTATAGCAACCAGAGTTATGTTTATAGCAACCAGAGACATGATAATTGCAATAGGAGATATGTTTATATCAACCGGTGATATGCATTTAGTAACTGAAGAAATGTGCATAATACCCAGTGAAATGTTTATAGCAACCAGAGGTATGTTTATAGCAACAGGAGTGTGTTTATAGCAACCAGATATATGTTTATAGCAATCAGAGACATGATAATAACAATAGGAGATATGTTTATATCAAACTGTGATATGCATTTAGTAATTGAGGAAATGTTTTAACACCTAGTGAAATGTTTATAGCAACGGGCTTAATGTTTATAGCAACCAGAGGTATGTTTATAGCAACAGGAGTGTGTTTATAGCAACCAGATATATGTTTATAGCAACCATAGACATGATAATAGCAATAGGAGATATGTTTATTTCAACCGGTAATATGCTTTTTGTAAATGAAGAAATGTGTATAATACCCATTGGAAGGTTTATAGCAACGGGCTTTATGTTTATAGCAACCAGAGGTATGTTTATAGCAACAGGAGTGTGTTTATAGCAACAGGAGTATGTTTACAGTTACCAGATATATGTTTATAGCAACCAGAGACATGATAATAACAATAGGAGATATGTTTATATCAACCGGTGATATGCATTTAGTAACTGAAAAAATATTTATAACAACCAGTGAAATGTTTATTGCAACCGGCTTAATGTTTATAGCAACCAGAGGTATGTTTATAGCAACAGGAGTGTGTTTATAGCAACCAGATATATGTTTATGGCAATCAGAGACATGATAATAACAATAGGAGATACGTTTATATCAACCGGTGATATGCATTTAGTAACTGAAGAAATGTTTTAACGCCTAGTGAAATGTTTATAGCAACCGGCTTAATGTTTATAGCAACCAGAGGTATGTTTATAGCAACATGAGTGTGTTTATAGCAACCAGAATATGTTTATAGCAACCAGAGACATGATAATGATGTAGAATTATTAAAAAAAACTTATTGTACTTATATTGAATTGCTGCTCTAACTCTGTATTAACCTGATACTGTGACAAATCCTCCATTTTGTCCTCATAACCTGACTTCTCCCTATGAAAACTACATTACATGACAGTATTTCTCAGCACATCTAATACAATAGACAAAGACTGTATTCTCCATAAGGATATGACTAACCCAGGAACTGTTGAGTTTCCCCTAACTCGCAACATAGTATAATTTAAAGGCCATGAGAACACAGTAGTAATGAAATGTTCTATTCATAAGAGACCTTGCACCTAACCACGAGATCTGACATCACCGACCGAGTAAAATGACGCTCAAGACCCCCTTGTCCCCACCCGTGTCTAGAATAATACCACCTCCTGGTTCGTGGACACGGAACTAACCACTTAGTTTTTGATCCAATTAATTATATTGATAGGTGGACACTAATCCAGACACTTAACAATTAATCCAATTAATGATGTTTATTCACTGATATCTTGATAATCAATGATGACGAAAATGTCTCTTAAAAGGGCCTGCGCGCCCTCTGATTCTTCACTTGCCAATAAATTTCCTCGAAGTTATTTTAACCTGAACTCCGTGTGTCAGACTGAATTACTTCAGCGTACGCAATTCAATTCATACGCAATTCAATTCTCTTTAATTTGGACAGGAACAGATAGACACTTAAACATTTTGGTTTACTGAAAAAGTACCATAACAACTTTGGCGCCCGAACAGGGACTCCGGGCTATGTCTGGCCGGTGAGCCGTCCTAAGGAAGACAAGGGTGGACGGAGGAATCCAGGGGGAAGGAAAGGAGATTGATCACCTCCAGGTACACGGTAGAGACTTCTGCAGAGCCACCGGTATGTTCCGGCCCCTTTGATTGACCCGTCCACGTGTCTGTGACTGCTTCCCGGGAGGACATCAAAGACAGGTAATATCTTGCCCGGAGTCTTATTACCCATTTGTTACCTGCATTTAGTCTATCTGTTGCCTGGGGTTCTCTGTTTTGACTGTTTGTCTGTTTCCCCTTTTGAGATAAAGGGGGGTGGACCCGGGGGATTTGCCTGGAGTCCTGTTGCCTGTTTTACTCCTTTTAGGAGCCACGTGTTTGTGGCTGTAAGGAAAAAGGGGGGTTGACCTGTGGAAGTTTCCTGGGGGTCTTCTTTGCCTGTTTACTTCTTTTAGGAGCCTCGTGGCTGTGGCTGTATGGAAAAAGAAGTTTGTGGAACTGTGGGATCTGTGTAGAATCATAGTTTCCTGTGATCCAATTTTGTGTCACTCTGATAGCCTAGCTAGCTTCACTGTGCGCTTTCGGACCCTCCAGCTCTAGTTGAGTTGGGGACGTCCTGACCCGGACCCTTCGGCTCTAGTTGAGTTGAAGGTCCACTGATTATTTAATTGTGGTAGGAGACTTAGCCTTGTGGCAGGGGACTCAGTTTCCTGGGGGGATTCAGGCAGGCATTGCTTGTTTTCCGCATCACGTGGTAGTGAGACTTATAAAGTGGGTTTTATAGGGGCACTACGAGGGTGAGGGTAGCGCGGCCACTTTTATGTGGACTGCTGTAACGAGGGAGGCCAGACAGGATTCAGGTATGGTTGCTGTTTCCTGTGGCCGCTGGTAGTGAGACTTGAGGAAGTCATTCTCCGAGCGGGGACACTACGAGGTTGAGAAAGGTGACTTTAGAGTAAGCACATGTAGAAGGAAAGGGATTACTGTTGACTTCATTTGAACTGTGATGCATGCACTGTATTTCATTTGTATTGTTGTCTTGTTTGCTTAATTAGGAGTCTTCCAAACTCCTGTGTCTGTCTCTAAGGATTTTCCCTTACCTTTTACCTTTTCTACACTTCCTGTACTATTATACTATCCACTCCCATTCCTCTTATAAGAGAAGTGATTGGTCACACACTTCTCACCTCGCTCCAATCCGTGTCTACCACCCCGGGTAGGCGGATTCAGTGACTAGTCTACGTTTTGGGAAGACGCACCTGAGAAGGGCCCACGATTCTCGGGTGGCAGTCGAGCATTGTAGACGTTCCTGTTCAATTTTCCTTGTCTTTCCCTATATCTGGGACGCTGGTGTAGGGGAAAAGGGATTATGGGGCAGGATTTAAGTAAGCCCAGTAAGGGCTGGTTAGCATGTGATTTAGTTGATGACAGAGAGGGTGAGGAGATGGTTAAAGGTGTTGAAAAGATTGCAAAAGTTTGTAAAATTGCTGTGCCGACATGTGGTAGATTACAACCAGAAAGTTGGCGTAGATTGTTGATGGAGAAGAAAGGCAAGCTTGCAAATTATGATTTATTAAAAACAGCTGAAGCATGGTACAGAGTAGCGAAGGCTATTCAGCAAGAAGGTTGGGTTGAGGAAGAAATAATTCACAAGGGTGTGAAAATGTTTGTGTACCATAATAATTATGTTACTGGGGCTCTTCCTCAGCCAGCGCCCCAAAATGGCGCCCGGGGGATGTCTATCCCAAAGATCCAGTCAGTTATGGTAGATTGCCAGCTGACTATGTATCCCACTCCCAATCCTCCCAATCCCCATCCCGTCACCTCTCCCGTTTGCCCGGTCCTAAATTCTGATGGATCCTACTTTTCCCCTTCTCCCTCCCTAACATTCCCATCGTCCTCATCCATCCCCAAGCCACCTTCTGAGTCTAATGCTAACATCTCATCTGCCATTCCTTCCTCACACTTTGTCTCCGTAGATAATCCTACCCTCCCATCTGCATCTGCCCAGTTCACTAACCCCTCCTCTCCTGCCACTGTCAATCTTGCTGATCCAACTCCGACTCCTCCTTCTTCACCCGCCTCTACTGACTCTTCTCCACCCTCTCCCTCGCCCGCCCCGACCACAGCCCAGGTTCCCACCCCCTCTGCTAATCCCTACCCAACCTTCCTGCCCACTCCAGGTTCCGCCCCAACCCCCACCCAAATGGCCTGGCCATACCCCTTCCCATACCCCTATCCTCACTGGCCATACCCCTTTCCCCAAGTCACTCCCCAGGTTCCGGTCATGCCCAGTCCGGTTCAGTCTGCCCCGGATGCGCCCACATCCAACATGGCCGCCACATCTTCCCTTAACCCCAATGCAACTTCCTTCCCCGCCTCCAATATGGCGGCCCCCAGCCATTCAGCACCCCTGATGCCGGTGCTTCCCGGTGATTACCGGCCCCAAGGTTATGACCCAATGGCAACTCCCGCCTCCGGAGCTCCCTCCTATCCCCCGGCCCTGTCTCCTCAGGTTTTCCCCTCACGCAGAAGGTCCCAGATAATAGAGCTAGATGAGGAAGAGGATGACAGGCTGTCCCAGGGTTCAATGGAGGCTGCGAGAGCCCACCGTTCTATTGAAGATCCCTTCGGCCATCAGGGTCGGGGAGAACAGGCCCCTCCTAAATATGTCGCTTTTAACCCCACACAAGCTAGTGCTTTAATGAAATCTCTCCCTGACCCAGAGAAGCAGCCTATGCCTTTTTACCGAGGGATAGTTCAGATACAAAAGACTTATTCCGCCGCCTGGCGTGACCTACTGAGCATTTGTGCTATTAAAGCAGGGGATGCATATTGGCCCAGCATGGCCCGCCACCTCAGTACAGATCTGCTTACAAGTGATGTTGATTACCCCTCCGGAGTAACCTTTTGCAATCAATTAAGAGATTGGGCTAAGGATAAACTTGCAGATCAAGCTGCTGGCCTTACTGATGTTGTGCAAGACAAAGGAGAATCAGTGGAAAGGTTTCATGCAAGGCTATATCAAATGTTTACAGATTTGGGATTTGATCTCACTGACAAAATTCATTCACAAATGCTATCAGGTGCGTTTGTCCAAGGTGTTAAAGATTCCATACGCAAGGGAATCATTGCTGCACGCCCTGAATACAAGGTTGTTCCCCTAGATACGTTACTCCTAGTTGCTAGAGGTTTGGAATCTGCCCAAACCCCCAGAAGACCCAATCCAGCTCCTCTCATGGTGGCCCGTGCCACCCCCATCACCCCTGGCACCAAGGGTGTCAAGTTAGAGGACGTAACATGTTTTAATTGTGGGGCTAAGGGACACTACAGAAGTGACTGTCCAGAACCCAAAAGGGAACCGGGGGAGCCCAAAAAGTTTCCCACAGGGGAGCCCAAAAAGTTTCCCAAGCCTGCCCCGGCCCCTAAGGCCGAGAAAACGGTTCCAATTGTTGAGGAACCAGATGATTAGGAAATTGGCAAACCTGTGTCATTAACCCCTGTCATGGCAGTGTCTACAGGGGATAAAGGGGGGGGGGGCACTTGCCACAGTGACTTTACCCATTGAAGGCCAACCTACCACATTTCTTATTGACACAGGCGCAGCCCGAAGTGTTCTCAGAGAACAAGACCTGCCAGACCCATCTTTCTTGTCAAGTATTGATGTCTCCTGTGTTGGAGTGGATGGCCAACCGAGACACAGTCCTCTAACAACCCCTCTGCGGGTTGGCACAAGCTTACTTGCTCGTTTTGTAGTTTCCTCCACATGCCCAATTAACCTGTTAGGCGCTGATGTCCTCTCACGCCTGCAGGCATCTATAACCTTCACTCCAGATGGACAGGTAGAAATGTTTACACCTCTATCTGTTTCTGACACTTCAGCCCTGTGCTCCTTACCTTTGATGCTGCAATTAGAAAAACCCAATGAGGAAGCAGCAGAACCTAGGTCCAATTTCCCAGATGAGTTAAAAACTCAGGTGCCTGCTAAGTTATGGTCCTCAGGCCCAGAGGATATAGGTCATCTAAATGTCCCACCTGTGGTGGTTAAGCTTATTCCAGGAGCTAAGTTACCAAGGAAACCACAATATCCTCTAAAACCAGCACAGGCTGCAGCCATTTCTATTCACATCAAAGCGCTCCTGGAAAAGGGTGCTTTAGTGGAGTGTAAATCAGAATGTAATACTCCATTATTTCCTGTGAAGAAGAAGACTCTAAAAGGTGAGCCAGTAAAGTACAGGATGGTTCAGGATCTCTGTGCGGTCAATGAAGCCACTGTCCTGGATACCCCTCTTGTACCAAACCCCCATACCCTGCTCTCTGGCGTCCCACCTTCTGCAAAGTATTTCACAGTCATTGACCTAGCTAATGCTTTTTTCAGTGTTCCACTAGATCCATCCTGTCAATACCTGTTCGCTTTCACCCATGAAATGCAACAATATACATGGACTGTCATGCCCCAAGGGGCACAAAATTCTCCAAGTCAATTTGCCAAAGCCATGTGTACTATTCTTGACCCATGGCAAGCTGAACACCCAGAAGTTGTTTTACTCCAGTATGTGGATGATTTGCTGCTCTGTGGAGATGATATACCCACTACTGAAAAGTGTTCAATTAGTCTGCTTTGCTATTTGGCAGAACAAGGATGTAAAGCTTCACTTCTCAAGCTGCAGTTCTGTCAACCTTCTGTGATTTTCCTTGGACATTGCCTATCTCAAGGTACCAGACATCTCACTCGGGACCGAGTCAGAGCAATTCTGGACATTCAACCCCCAAGGACTTCAAAATCTCTTCATGCCTTCTTAGGCCTCATTTCCTACTGCAGAGCATGGATCCCAGAGGCCTCTCTGCTTATGCAACCTCTCTACGATGCACTCAAGTCAGATCCATTCGGCCTGACCAACGAAGCTCTGGACAATTTCAAATCTCTTAAACGTGCCATTGTCTCTGCTCCTGCCTTGGGCCTACCAGACTATACCAAGCCTTTCAAATTATTTGTCTCTGAAAGACTAGGCCATGCTACAGGAGTTCTTACCCAAACTAATGACTTAAAAGGCCGCCAGAGGCCTATTGGATACTTTTCATGCCAACTGGACATTGTGGCTAGAGGGACCCCTTCCTGCCTTAGGGCTGTTTTTGCTGCAAGAGAACTCATTGAAAGAACTTCAGACCTGGTCCTTGGCCACCCGTTGGTTGTTTTGGCCCCTCATGACATCTCTGCCATTATCAACCAAGTCCAGCTCCCGCTAGACACCTACGTCTGCAATGTCATCTTCTTCTGCCTGACAACATTTCTATACAAAGGTGTCACGTTCTTAACCCATCCACTCTTCTTCCACTCCCTGAGGGGGGTATCTACTATGGGTTTGTCACAGATGAAACCTACATCTACCTTCTCTGTGGATGTATCAAGAAAATGCATCCACATTTAACTTTTCACGAGGACAAGACACCTCTCTGTGAAGGTCCAGATTACGCCTTCTGTACCATGTGGTACAAGCCAGACATTACTCCTGAACCTTGCTATGAAGATGAGCTCTACCACTGGTTTGAAGTAAAGCTCACTGCCCAAGATTTCTATTGTGACTCGGAAGGCAACAGCATGGTCCTGATCCAACTGCCCCCAGAACTCAATTACCTATACCGTCATTGGGATACTGCTATTCCACATATTCCTGTTACCAAGTTGAAGACAAGATCATGGAATGACCTTGGGCCCATGGCAAAATTATGGGCCACCATGGATGAATCACAACTACAGGAAAATGGCATTGCCAAATACCCAGCAACTGACCTTCTTGAAGCATGGCCACGCCATTTCCTGGAAAAAGAATTTAAAGACCTAGTTATAACAAATGACTATGACCCAGAAACTCCTCATGACTGTTTCGAACAGATGAAAATGGAAACAGTACACTTACCAACTGTGCATGAGAATCCATTACCGGATCCGGATTTTACTCTGTTTGTGGATGGTTCAAGGTATGCTGATGAAGAAGGAAAATACCACACAGGATATGCCGTAACCACAACAGAGGAAGTTCTCAAGTCATCACCTCTACCGCCAGCAATGTCTGCGCAAGAAGCTGAATTGCAAGCCCTGACTTCAGCATGCAAGATTTCCAAGGGAAAGCGTGCCAACATCTATACAGATTCAAGATATGCTCTGGGTGTGGCACATGACTTCGGCCTCATTTGGAAGACAAGAGGATTTCTTACCACTGCCGGTACACCAGTCAAACACAGCTCTGCAATCAAGGAACTAATGGATGCCCTCCTACTCCCTGAAGAAGTGGCCGTTTTGAAAGTAAAGGCACATGGGAAATTGGATTCAGATGAAGCAAAGGGCAACCATTTAGCTGATCAGGCTGCTAAGCAAGCGGCCAGAGATTTGCAGGAAGTGGATGAAGAAGTGTCCGGTCAAGAAGAAGAAGTTCCTATCTTTACCTTACAAACTCTTCCTACTGACCTAAGAATTCTACGAGAACAACAAGCTATAATTACCCCTGAAGAAATCCAGAAATGGAAGAAGAAAGGAGCTGTCCTAAAGGACGGAATTTACTACAACAATTCTAAATTTTGCCTTCCAAGAAACTTATACCCAGCAGTTGTCCAATGGGCCCATGGGCCTGCACATCTGTCAAAAGACCTAATGGCCGCCCTCATTCAAAAATATTATGAAGCACCTGGAATCACAAACCTGATCAACAGCTTCTGCAAGGCCTGTGTCATTTGTGCAAAATGTAATCCAGGAAGACCAATCAAGGTGCCTGCAAAGCACCTAGCAAAACCCATGTACCCATTCCAGAGAATTCAAATTGATCACATCCAAATGCCCAAGAGTGGGTCTCATGAATATGCACTAGTAATGGTGGATATGTTCTCAGGCTGGCCAGAAGCCTACCCTGTGGCCAATATCACTGCAAAAACAACCGCAAGACGCCTACTTACAGACATTGTATGTAGATTTGGACTTCCAGAAGTCATTGAAAGTGATCAAGGCCCAGCCTTTACAGCAACAGTGACTAAAGAAATTTGGACTGCTCTGGGAGTGACCCTAGCCTTCCACACCCCTTACCACCCACAAAGTAGTGGTAAAGTAGAGCGCATGAATGGCACTCTAAAAGCCAGAATGTTAAAAATGTCACAAGAAACAAAAATGCCCTGGCCAGAAAGCCTGTCAATAGCTTTGTTCAGCGTTAGGCACACACCTAGAGGGAAACACTCGTTATCCCCATATGAAATTCTATTTGGGACAGCACCCAGACTAGGTTGTTATTATCCACAGCAGTTACAGCTTCAATCAGATGTTTTAGTAGACTATGTAACTGAACTTGCAAGTGCCTTGAACAAAATACATGCCCAAGTTTTCTCTTCAATTCCAGATCCTGATTTGAACACAGGTACCCATAACCTGCTTCCCGGAGATTGGGTTCTGGTTAAGAAGTTCGTGCGGAAAAGCACCCTGGAACCAAGATTTGACGGGCCATTCCAAGTTCTCCTGATCACCGCAACTTCCGTCAAATTGGCCGGCAGGCCACATTGGATCCACGCTTCCCACTGCAAGAAGTCTCCTGCCCCAGAGGAAGCAGATACCGCACAACCATGTACCTCTGGTACATTGTCTCCTTAATTAGTTTAATTAAGGCCCAGCAAGTAGCCATCACTAAAGATGCTAGTGGGTACACCTTCTGGTATAATTCATCATGTACCCGTGTGGCTACCTATACCTTTGATTATTGTGACATCGTAGAATGCCCATTCTCTACAACACAAATCCAGAATATCTATAGAGATATCCCTCATGTAAAAGATCCATATGTTTGTGTAGTTGACAAACAATGGGGGCACAATTGTGGCCATTGGGGGGCGGCGGGATGGAATGCCGGGCCTTCCTGGGGCTACAAGCCAAAAAGTGCCTTATCTAAAGTAGATGATCATGGTAGGTCCCTCCTTCAAAGAATGACTCTGAGAAAGCCTGGAGGAGGCACACCAATGAAATTAATTCTTAATGTTGAGCATCCAAGCCCAACAGATGCAGACCAGTATGTATTAGGAATGTACTGGAAAAAGGGTTCCTATACTAAATTAGGGCATTTCTACCTTAAAGATATGTGTAATTCCCCTGAGTGGCAAGGAGCTACTCACATGGTCACAAACCCATTAAAACCACACATCCAGTCCTTTAAGGACATGATGGCCAGGGCCGTCTATAATATGAATAGGACCCTGGGCAAAGAATTTTGTTGGGCCCCCTCGGCCCTGCGACCCTCTCAATCCACCAACCCCCCAATTACGCCCAACCCCCAATCACTGACATATTGACACATACACACACAGACAGACATATTAAAACATTCACAGATACATACTGACACACACATACACTGACACACAAATATATACTGGCCGACATATTGACACACATTCAGACATACTGACACACACACAGACGCACATACATACACACACAGACACATACACTGACAGATATACTGCAACACATACAGACACATACACTGACAGACGTATTGACACACACACACACAGACATGCTGACACACACAGGCATACTGACATACACACAGACACACTGACATACACACAGACATACTGACACACAGACACATACACTGACAGATGTACTGACACACACACAGACACATACACTGACAGAAATACTGACACACATACACTGACAGAAGTATTGACACACACACAGACATGCTGACACACACAGGCATACTGATATACACACAGACACACTGAAACACAGACAGACGTACTGACACACACACACACACACACACAGACATGCTGACACACACAGGCATACTGACATACACACAGACACACTGACATACACACAGACATACTGACACACAGACACATACACTGACAGATGTACTGACACACACACAGACACATACACTGACAGAAATACTGACACACATACACTGACAGAAGTATTGACACACACACAGACATGCTGACACACACAGGCATACTGATATACACACAGACACACTGAAACACAGACAGACATACTGACACACACATACTGACACACACAGACAGAAATACTGACACACACAGACAGAAATACTGACATACACACACACAGACAGAAATACTGACACAGACATACACACACAAACATACTAACATACATTTAGCCACCCTCCAACCACCCTTACCTTTTCTGGAGGGTGGTTTCCCTGGAGTCCAGTGGCAGGCTGAGGTAGTTGGGAGTTCCACTCTGAAACTCCCCTCCTCCCTGCCTTTCTCCTCCTGTGCGGCTCTAATCTCCGGTGGGAGGAAGTGACGCGCGGCACTCACTTCCTCCCATCCGGCTGCCGAACAGGAAGGGGCCCGGTCGCGCTGTTTAAGCGTAACAGCGCCCGACTGGGCCCCTGCTGGCACATGCCCCCCGGGTGGCCCTTTGTGCATGGGCCACCCGGGGGCCCTCTTTAGCATGCGGGATGGTGCGGCTCTGTGCAGCCGCACTGCCGGGTCCAAGGGTGGCTGCGCAAATCGCGGGGCCCACGGAGCAGCTGCTCTGGGGCCCCCCAGGAGCAACTGGGCCCGGGGCAGCTGCCCCGTTTGCCCCGCGCTAAAGACGGCCCTGATGATGGCCATTGCTAACCCCACCTTTGAAGATACCATGGCCGCTGAAACAGGTTTTAATGATGTTAACCTATGGTTAGAATGGATGAAATATAATGCCAACAAACATAACCGAACCGCATGCTATGTGTGTGGTGGTGCCCGGCCTCATCTGGGCACTGTACCTTTAACCCTGCCAGTAGATGAAGAAAATTGTATTTTAAGTCTTTTTGCCTACCAATATAATTTCAACAGGTCTCTATGTCAAGCATGGACAGCGGAGTATCCTCTTATAGCCAAAAATGTAAGACCTCCTCATGGTGTTACCGTATATAAAGGTAATTACACTTGCTATGTCAAACATGATGGGATTGGTAAATTTGTGGGTAACTTTCCCGCAGGTTATTGTACTACATATAGAACTGTTCCTGTACGTTTGCTGCAGCAGCACATTAGGTCACTGGGAGATATTTACTGGTTGTGTGGGGATTTACAGCTAAGATCCAGAATGGACACAGAGTGGTGGGGGGAGTGTACATTGGCCAAGGCCATTATGCCTATACACATTATTTCTGACACACACACCAACACCCATGAGTCCAGCCACACTAAGGCTAAGCGTGAAGCCCCAGTAAAAGGAAGTTTTGACCCTCACATTTACATTGATGCCATTGGGGTGCCTAGGGGGGTACCCAATGAATTTAAAGCGAGAGATGAAGTTGCTGCAGGATTTGAATAAATTTTTACCATAGTTACCGCAAACAAGAACTTAAACTGGATAAACTACATTTATTACAATCAACAGCGTTTCGTTAATTACACCAGAGATGCCCTCCAGGGATTAGCCGAACAGTTGCAGGCAACATCCCAAATGGCCTTCCAAAATAGAATAGCCCTGGATATGATCCTAGCCGAAAAAGGAGGGGTATGTAAAATTTTGCCCGACACCATGACATGTTGTACCTACATCCCAGAAAACACAGGTCCTAATGGTAAAGTTACATTAGCCATAGCAAAATTAAATGACCTCTCAGAGGAATTAAAAAGGAATTCTGGGATAAAAGATCCCTGGGACAGATGGTTTGGTTGGATGACGGGTTGGAAAAAGGCTTTAATGCATATTGGTATGGCAATACTAATTTCTCTTTTTCTCTTTGCTCTTCTCTTTTGTTGTGTCTTCCCCTGTCTGAGGAAAGCTCTCACGAAGACTGTTGACCAAGCGGCACCCACTTTCACACTTCTTGATGTTGATGACCAAGATTTCCAGGA
Source organism: Pelobates fuscus (assembly GCF_036172605.1). Classification (NCBI taxonomy): domain Eukaryota; kingdom Metazoa; phylum Chordata; class Amphibia; order Anura; family Pelobatidae; genus Pelobates; species Pelobates fuscus. The sequence goes on from NC_086318.1 coordinate 253,937,821, forward strand.
TCTCAACTCACCCTGTTTGCCACTGCAATCTATCCCTTTTGATGATAAAGTGCGAGAGTTCTAGGAAGGGACCACCTTAGGGACAGCATCTGTCAGTGAATGGTAAAGGCCCCGTGTGGAGAAGCGGTGGGTTAGCTGCCGTGGGACACCCATGGGTGTGAAGAGAGCCATACTGACAGATGAGTTAGCCTAGTAGGGTCAGAAAATAGGGACAGACTTGCACTTTGCATTAACACCTAGCTAGCGGCCACGGGGTTTCTGTGCCTTTGGGCTAACACGTCTTCTGGTATTAACAAATAAAGTTTTTATCTCTTAGAATTTAACATTTCATAGGGGGGACTGATGTAGAATTATTAAAAAAACTTATTGTACTTATATTGAATTGCTGCTCTAACTCTGTATTAACCTGATACTGTGACAAATCCTCCATTTTGTCCTCATAACCTGACTTCTCCATATGAAAACTACATTACATGACAGTATTTCTCAGCACATCTAATACAATAGACAAAGACTGTATTCTCCATAAGGATATGACTAACCCAGGAACTGTTGAGTTTCCCCTAACTCGCAACATAGTATAATTTAAAGGCCATGAGAACACAGTAGTAATGAAATGTTCTATTCATAAGAGACCTTGCACCTAACCACGAGATCTGACATCACCGACCGAGTAAAATGACGCTCAAGACCCCCTTATCCCCACCCGTGTCTAGAATAATACCACCTCCTGGTGGGTGGACACGGAACTAACCACTTAGTTTTTGATCCAATTAATTATATTGATAGGTGGACACTAATCCAGACACTTAACAATTAATCCAATTAATGATGTTTATTCACTGATATCTTGATAATCAATGATGACGAAAATGTCTCTTAAAAGGGCCTGCGCGCCCTCTGATTCTTCACTTGCCAATAAATTTCCTCGAAGTTATTTTAACCTGAACTCCGTGTGTCAGACTGAATTACTTCAGCGTATATACGCAATTCAATTCTCTTTAATTTGGACAGGAACAGATAGACACTTAAACATTTTGGTTTACTGAAAAAGTACCATAACAATAATAACAATAGGAGTTATGTTTATATCAACCGGTGATATGCATTTAGTAACTGCAGAAATGTGTATATTACCCATTGAAATGTTTATAGCAACTGGCTTAATGTTTATAGCAACCAGAGGTATGTTTATAGCAACAGGAGTGTGTTTATAGCAACCAGATATATGTTTATAGCAACCAGAAGCATGATCATATCAATAGGAGATATGTTTATATCAACCGGTGATATGCTTTTAGTAACTGCAGAAATGTGTATAATACCCATTGGAGTATTTATAGCAACCAGAGGTATGTTTATAGCAACAGGAGTGTGTTTATAGCAACCAGATATATGTTTATAGCAACCATTGACATGATAATAGCAATAGGAGATATGTTTATATCAACCGGTAATATGCTTTTTGTAACTGAAGTAATGTGTATAATACCCATTGGTAGGTTTATGGCAACGGGTTTTATGTTTATAGCAACCAGAGGTAAGTTTATAGCAACAGGAGTGTGTTTATAGCAACTGGAGTATGTTTATATCAACCGGTGATATGTTTTTAGTAACTGCAGAAATGTGTATAATACCCATTGGAATGTTTATAGCAACAGGCTTAATGTTTATAGCAACCAGAGGTATGTTTATAGCAACAGGAGTGTGTTTATAGCAACAGGAGTATGTTTATAGAAGCCAGATATATGTTTATAGCAACCACAGACATGATAATAACAATAGGAGATATGTTTGTATCAACCGGTGATATGCATTTAGTAACTGAAGAAATGTGTATAATACCCATTGGAATGTTTATAGCAACTGGCTTAATGTTTATAGCAACCAGAGGTATGTTTATAGCAACAGGAGTGTGTTTATAGCAACCAGATATATGTTTATAGCAACCAGAAGCATGATAATAGCAATAGGAGATATGTTTATATCAACCGGTGATATGCATTTAGTAACTGAAGAAATGTATATAATACCCAGTGAAATGTTTATAGCAACCAGAGGTATTTTTATAGCAACAGGAGTGTGTTTATAGCAACCAGAGGTATGTTTATAGCAACAGGAGTGTGTTTAAAGCATCCAGATATATGTTTATAGCAACCATAGACATGATAATAGCAATAGGAGATATGTTTATTTCAACCGGTAACATGCTTTTTGTAACTGAAGAAATGTGTATAATACCCATTGGAATGTTTATAGCAACTGGCTTAATGTTTATAGCAACCAGAGGTATGTATATAGCAACAGGAGTGTGTTTATAGCAACCAGATATATGTTTATAGCAACCATTGACATGATAATTGCAATAGGAGATATGTTTATATCAACCGGTGATATGCATTTAGTAACTGAGGAAATGTGCATAATACCCAGTGAAATGTTTATAGCAACCAGAGGTATGTTTATAGCAACAGGAGTGTGTTTATAGCAACCAGATATATGTTTATAGCAATCAGAGACATGATAATAACAATAGGAGATATGTTTATATCAAACGGTGATATGCATTTAGTAACTGAGGAAATGTTTTAACACCTAGTGAAATGTTTATAGCAACGGGCTTAATGTTTATAGCAACCAGAGGTATGTTTATAGCAACAGGAGTGTGTTTATAGCAACCAGATATATGTTTATAGCAACAATAGACATGATAATAGCAATAGGAGATATGTTTATTTCAACCGGTAATATGCTTTTTGTAAATGAAGAAATGTGTATAATACCCATTGGAAGGTTTATAGCAACGGGCTTTATGTTTATAGCAACCAGAGGTATGTTTATAGCAACAGGAGTGTGTTTATAGCAACAGGAGTATGTTTACAGTTACCAGATATATGTTTATAGCAACCAGAGACATGATAATAACAATAGGAGATATGTTTATATCAACCGGTGATATGCATTTAGTGACTGAAAAAATATTTATAACAACCAGTGAAATGTTTATTGCAACCGGCTTAATGTTTATAGCAACCAGAGGTATGTTTATAGCAACAGGAGTGTGTTTATAGCAACCAGATATATGTTTATGGCAATCAGAGACATGATAATAACAATAGGAGATAAGTTTATATCAACCGGTGATATGCATTTAGCAACTGAAGAAATGGTTTAACGCCTAGTGAAATGTTTATAGCAACTGGCTTAATGTTTATAGCATCCAGAGGTATGTTTATAGCAACAGGAGTGTGTTTATAGCAACCAGATATATTTTTATAGCAACCAGAAGCATGATCATATCAATAGGAGATATTTTTATATCAACCGGTGATATGCTTTTAGTAACTGCAGAAATGTGTATAATACCCATTGGAGTATTTATAGCAACCAGAGGTATGTTTATAGCAACAGGAGTGTGTTTATAGCAACCATATATATGTTTATAGCAACCATTGACATGATAATAGCAATAGGAGATATGTTTATATCAACCGGTAATATGCTTTTTGTAACTGAAGAAATGTGTATAATACCCATTGGTAGGTTTATAGCAACGGGCTTTATGTTTATAGCAACCAGAGGTAAGTTTATAGCAACAGGAGTGTGTTTATAGCAACAGGAGTATGTCTATATCAACCGGTGATATGTTTTTAGTAACTGCAGAAATGTGTATAATACCCATTGGAATGTTTATAGCAACAGGCTTAATGTTTATAGCAACCAGAGGTATGTTTATAGCAACAGGAGTGTGTTTATAGCAACAGGAGTATGTGTATAGCAGCCAGATATATGTTTATAGCAACCACAGACATGATAATAACAATATGAGATATGTTTATATCAACCGGTGATATGCATTTAGTAACTGAAGAAATGTGTATAATACCCATTGGAATGTTTATAGCAACTGGCTTAATGTTTATAGCAACCAGAGGTGTGTTTATAGCAACAGGAGTGTGTTTATAGCAACCAGATATATGTTTATAGCAACCAGAAGCATGATAATAGCAATAGGAGATATGTTTATATCAACCGGTGATATGCATTTAGTAACTGAAGAAATGTATATAATAACCAGTGAAATGTTTATAGCAACCAGAGGTATGTTTATAGCAACAGGAGTGTGTTTATAGTTACCAGATATATGTTTATAGCAACCAGAGACATGATAATTGCAATAGGAGATATGTTTATATCAACCGGTGATATGCATTTAGTTACTGAAGAAATGTGTATAATACCCAGTGAAATGTTTATAGCAACCAGAGGTATGTTTATAGCAACAGGAGTGTGTTTATAGCAACCAGATATATGTTTATAGCAATCAGAGACATGATAATAACAATAGGAGATATGTTTATATCAAACGGTGATATGCATTTAGTAACTGAGGAAATGTTTTAACACCTAGTGAAATGTTTATAGCAACCGGCTTAACGTTTATAGCAACCAGGGAATGTTTATAGCAACAGGATTGTGTTTATAGCAACCAGATATATGTTTATAGCAACCATTGACATGATAATAGCAATAGGAGATATGTTTATATCAACCGGTGATATGCTTTTAGTAACTGCAGAAATGTGTATAATACCCATTGGAATGTTTATAGCAACGGGCTTAATGTTTATAGCAATCAGATGTATGTTTATAGCAACAGGAGTGTATTGATAGCAACAGGAGTATGTTTATAGCAACCAGATATATGTTTATAGCAACCAGAGACAGGATAATAGCAATAGGAGATATGTTTATATCAACCGGTGATATGCATTTAGTAACTGAAGAAATGTGTATAATACCCAGTGAAATGTTTATAGCAACCAGCAGTATGTTTATAGCAACAGGAGTGTGTTTATAGTTACCAGATATATGTTTATAGCAACCAGAGACATGATAATTGCAATAGTAGATATGTTTATATCAACCGGTGATATGCATTTAGTAACTGAAAAAATATTTATAACAACCAGTGAAATGTTTATTGCAACCGGATTAATGTTTATAGCAACCAGAGGTATGTTTATAGCAACAGGAGTGCAACCGGCTTAATGTTTATAGCAACCAGATATATGTTTATAGCAACAATTGACATGATAGTAGCAATAGGAGATATGTTTATATCAACCGGTGATATGCTTTTAGTAACTGCAGAAATGTGTATAATACCCATTGGAATGTTTATAGCAACCAGAGGTATGTTTATAGCAACAGGAGTGTGTTTATAGAAACCAGATATATGTTTATAGCAACCATAGACATGATAATAGCAATAGGAGATATGTTTATATCAACCGGTGACATGCTTTTAATAACTGCAGAAATGTGTATAATACCCATTGGAATGTTTATAGCAACGGGCTTAATGTTTATAGCAACCAGAGGTATGTTTATAGCAACAGGAGTGTGTTTATAGCAACCAGATATATGTTTATAGCAACCAGAGACTGGATAATAGCAATAGGAGATATGTTAATATCAACCGGTGATATGCATTTAGTAACTGAAGAAATGTGTATAATACCCATTGGAATGTTTATAGCAACGGGCTTAATGTTTATAGCAATCAGAGGTATGTTTATAGCAACAGGAGTGTATTGATAGCAACAGGAGTATGTTTATAGCAACCAGATATATGTTTATAGCAACCAGAGACAGGATAATAGCAATAGGAGATATGTTTATATCAACCGGTGATATGCATTTAGTAACTGAAGAAATGTGTATAATACCCAGTGAAATGTTTATAGCAACCAGAGGTATGTTTATAGCAACAGGAGTTTGTTTATAGTTACCAGATATATGTTTATAGCAACCAGAGACATGATAATTGCAATAGGAGATATGTTTATATCAACCGGTGATATGCATTTAGTAACTGAAAAAATATTTATAACAACCAGTGAAATGTATATTGCAACCTGTTTAATTTTTATAGCAACCAGAGGTATGTTTATAGCAACAGGAGTGCAACCGGCTTAATGTTTATAGCAACCAGATATATGTTTATAGCAACAATTGACATGATAGTAGCAATAGGAGATATGTTTATATCAACCGGTGATATGCATTTAGTAACTGAAGAAATGTGTATAATACCCAGTGAAATGTTTATAGCAACCAGAGGTATGTTTATAGCAAGAGGAGTGTGTTTATAGCAACCAGATATATGTTTATAGCAACCATAGACATGATAATAGCAATAGGAGATATGTTTATATCAACCGGTGATATGCTTTTAGTAACTGCAGAAATTAGTATAATACCCATTGGAATGTTTATAGCAACAGGCTTAATGTTTATAGCAACCAGAGGTATGTTTATAGCAACAGGAGTGTGTTTATAGCAACCAGATATATGTTTATAGCAACCAGAGACAGGATAATAGCAATAGGAGATATGTTTATATCAACCGGTGATATGCATTTAGTAACTGTAGAAATGTGTATAATACCCAGTGAAATGTTTATAGCAACCAGAGGTATGTTTATAGCAACAGGAGTGGGTTTATAGTTACCAGATTTATTTTTATAGCAACCAGAGACATGACAACTGCAATAGGAGATATGTTTATATCAACCGGTGATATGCATTTAGTAACTTAAAAAATATTTATAACAACCAGTGAAATGTTTATTGCAACCGGCTTGATGTTTATAGCAACCAGAGGTATGTTTATAGCAACAGGAGTGTGTTTATAGCAACCAGATATATGTTTATAGCTATCAGAGACATGATAATTACAATAGGAGATATGTTTATATCAAACGGTGACATGTATTTAGTAACTGAGGAAATGTTTTAACACCTAGTGAAATGATTATAGCAACCGGCTTAATGTTTATAGCAACAGGAGTGTGTTTATAGCAACCAGATATATATTTATAGCAACCAGAGACATGATAATTGCAATAGGAGATATGTTTATATCAACCGGTGATATGCATTTAGTAACTGAAGAAATGTTTTAACACCTAGTGAAATGTTTATAGCAACCTGCTTAATGTTTATAGCAACCAGAGGTATGTTTATAGCAACAGGAGTGTGTTTATAGCAACAGGAGTATGTTTATAGTTACCAGATATATGTTTATAGCAACCAGAGACATGATAATTGCAATAGGAGATATGTTTATATAAACCGGTGATATGCATTTAGTAACTGAAAAAATATTTATAACAACCAGTGAAATGTTTATTGCAACCGGCTTAATGTTTATAGCAACCAGAGGTATGTTTATAGCAACAGGGGTGTGTTTATAGCAACCAGATATATGTTTATAGCAACAATTGACATGATAGTAGCAATAGGAGATATGTTTATATCAACCGGTGATATGCTTTTAGTAACTGCAGAAATTAGTATAATACCCATTGGAATGTTTATAGCAATGGGCTTAATGTTTATAGCAACCAGAGGTATGTTTATAGCAACAGGAGTGTGTTTATAGCAACCAGATATATGTTTATAGCAACCAGAGACAGGATAATAGCAATAGGAGATATGTTTATATCAACCGGTGAAATGCATTTAGTAACTGAAGAAATGTGTATAATACCCAGTGAAATGTTTATAGCAACCAGAGGTATGTTTATAGCAACAAGAGTGGGTTTATAGTTACCAGATATATGTTTATTGCAACCAGAGACATGATAATTGCAATAGGAGATATGTTTATATCAACCGGTGATATTCATTTAGTAACTTAAAAAATATTTATAACAACCAGTGAAATGTTTATTGCAACCGGCTTGATGTTTATAGCAACCAGAGGTATGTTTTTAGCAACAGGAGTGTGATTATAGCAACCAGATATATGTTTATAGCTATCAGAGACATGATAATTACAATAGGAGATATGTTTATATCAAACGGTGACATGTATTTAGTAACTGAGGAAATGTTTTAACACCTAGTGAAATGTTTATAGCAACCGGCTTAATGTTTATAGCAACAGGAGTGTGTTTATAGCAACCAGATATATGTTTATAGCAACCAGAGACATGATAATTGCAATAGGAGATATGTTTATATCAACCGGTGATATGCATTTAGTAACTGAAGAAATGTTTTAACTCCTAGTGAAATGTTTATAGCAACCTGCTTAATGTTTATAGCAACCAGAGGTAAGTTTATAGCAACAGGAGTGTGTTTATAGCAACAGGAGTATGTTTATAGTTACCAGATATATATTTATAGCAACCAGAGACATGATAATTGCAATAGGAGATATGTTTATATCAACCGGTCATATGCATTTAGTAACTGAAAAAATATTTATAACAACCAGTGAAATGTTTATTGCAACCGGCTTAGTGTTTATAGCATCCAGAGGTATGTTTATAGCAACAGGAGTGTGTTTATAGCAACCAGATATATGTTTAGAGCAACAATTGACATGATAGTAGTGATGTAGATTAATTTAGAAATAAACAAATATGTTTAAATGTCTATCTGTTCCTCTCCAAATCTGAGATGATTAAATTGCGTATACGCAGAAGTAAGCTCACACTGACACATGGAGTTCAGGTTAAAAGCACTTCAGAAATTTTAATGCCATCTGGTTGGAAAACAGTTATGCAGGCCTTTTTAAATGCAAAATGACATCATCATTGAATATCAGATAATAACAAATAAACATCATTAATTGGATTAAATGTTATGTGACTATATCAGTGTCCACCCATCAATATTATTAATTGGCTCAGGGGTTTGAGTGACTAGCTGGGTGTCCTCCCACCGGGAGGTGGTATTGTTCTGGACAAGGGTGTGGACAGAAGGCTCAGGCGCCATTTTTCCCAGCATGAGTTTTACTCGGTGGAAAGGGGGGCTTGAGCGTCATTTTACACAGTCAGTGATGTCAATCTTGTGGTCAGGTGCAAAGTTCTTTTATGAATAGAACATTTCATTAGTACAGTGTTCTCATGGCCTTGGCTCTGGCCTTGGTTATACTTTGTTGCATGTTACAGGAGATTCAATAATTCCGGAGTCAGCTATGTCTTTATAGAAAATACAGTCTCTGTTCATTGTATTGAATGTTGCTGGGAAATTCTGTCATGTAATGTAGTTTAAGATGGAGAATCTGTCCGGTAATGAGGACAAAATGGAGGGTTTGTTACAGTGTGAGGTTAAAATGGAGTTAGTACAATAATTCAGTACAAGTTCAATAAAGATTTTTAATAATTCTACATCAGTCCCCCCTATGAAATGTTAATATTCTAAAAGATAATCTTTATTGGTTAGTTCCAGAAGACAGGTTAGCCCAAAGGCACAAAACCCTATGAAGTAACGATTCTTAAAGTCTTCTTAGTTCTTCAGAGGGACATCATGAATAGACAAGCTTACATTACCATATGGACCTGTGTTATCTGGAGTATAGGCACAACAAGTCATGGTGACAGGTAAACGTTGTTGGTTGCAATAGATATAATAAATGCAAATCAAAATATTATTATTATTATTATTATTATTATTAGGTACCCCCCTTGGCACACCTATGGCATCAATATATATATATATATATATATATATATATATATATATATATCAAACTTTCCCTTTAGAGGGGTGCTTCTCTTTATGTTCTGAAGCATGAATGTGGTGTGTCAAGAGTACCTTGTCATGTATTATGTGTATGGACATAATAACCTTGGCTAGGGCGCATTTGCTTATGCATTGTAGTATTAAACCTGTCCCACGCTACATCAGCGTAGGTGGACTCGGATCATTTAGTCAATATTAATATCACCACAAACTCAGGATGGGCAAATAATCCTGAGGGAGCTTGGCGTTTGGATCTCTTTAGCTTCACGAGGTCTCCTTTTGGGGTCCTCGGCTTTCCATCGATGGCAGGTGGTCAGGCATTATTATGGCCATCAAACACCTACTTGCTGGTATCTTTTTATTTAACAAGTCATTTTTTCTTTAGAGTCAAAAGTGTGTCAAAATCAACAAATGTTACTTCTCATGTTGCAGAGAGAGAGAGAGAGAGTCTTGAATCTGGAACAATGAATCAACTGAGTGATCTCTGCAACTTTCACAATGCACTACTGGGTATATGGTCTTGGTTGTCACATTGATGACCGGCTAGGCTTCTGGCCATCCTGACAAAATGTCTATGATAACTAGTGCATATTTGACCCAGTAGCTCTTTGTCACCTGGATTCTTGAAAGGGATATTGAGAGTTAGCTAGGTGCTTAGGGGTATTTTAGAGATCAAAGAGTTCATGAGGGTCTTGGATAGGTATAAAGTTCCATGGGCTCACTGCCCAGTACATGTTTTTGGGTAAACAGAGCTTGAGAGTGTTGGAGTACAGCCCGTCTTCAAGGGTTGCCCCTTTCTGTTTTTCCAGCTTTGTATTTCTTCAGGGTCAGCAGCTGCTTGTCATTCTTTCAGAAGCTTGAGATCTGTAGGTAGGATCTACATGGTGAGTATAGAAGTTTCTTTAGCGGACACCCTTCTGTCCACTTCCCTTGGTGCACTTGTGGCTTGGTTGGCAGCTTTTGGGCAGCTGAGTGGTGCTTCTTATCTTCCAGATTGATCCAAAATAATGTGCTGCACCCAGGGCATATCTTGAGTCAGTGTAGATATTGGCATGTCTTCCTTCAGGCATTTTGTATGCCACTGAGAAGGCTGTCAATTCAGCGTCTTGAGCAGATGTGAGTGAGGAAAGTGAAGATGCTTGACGTACCTGATCTTCTGTAGCAACAGCAAATCCAGTATGGTACCTTTCCTCTTTATCCGCAAACAGAGTGGAGTCAGGATCTGGTAAAGCTACTGCATGCTCTGTTGAAAGGTGTCTTGTTTCTTCTTTCATCTGTTCAAAGCAACCATGAGGAGCAGTAGAAGAGGTTTCCTCACCTATTTCTGTGTGAGATTGGGGGGTATTTGTCTTTCTATTTACAGTTCTCTTGCTGACCCCCCTCTGTAGAGAGTTGTGAATTGATTGTTCATGTTTTGTTCTAATGAGTCAGGTTCCTTTCATGAGATTTCTGGGGACTTAGTGTAGAAAAAACATGAGGGACAGCCACCTCCCTTACAGGTGTCTTACTTCCATGGGAATCTGGGTCAGGACCGCACTATTTCCTTGAGAGTGTCCAAAACAGTTCTTTCATGTCTGAATAATTTTTCGTTAGTGTGGTATTCCCCCCTGGGAAGTGGCGGAAGAGTGGCCAGAGCAACTTTTCTTCAAAAAAATAATGTTGTCAGGTAGAGGCAGAGTTGTCTATGAGCGGAGGAAATTGGTGAGGAATAAGAAGGGAGGAAGCATATAAAGGATATAGATATGGTGGTGGGGAGATGGAAGAATGAGTAGTGGATAGAGTGAGAGGGAAGAAGGTGGAGTAGGAGGAGGAGAAGGTGGAGTAGAGGGAGGAGTAGGAGGAGGAGAAGGAGGAATAGAGGAGAAGTAGGAGGAGAGAGGAGAAGGTGGAGTAGAAGGAGAAAGTGGAGTAGAGGGAGGAGTAAGAGGAGGAGAAGGAGAAATAGAGGGAGGAGTAGGAAGAGGAGGAAGGAGTAGGAGGAGTAGAGGAGAAGTAGGAGGAAAGAGGAGAAGGTGGAGTAGAGGGAGGAGTAGGCGGAGGAGTAGAGGAGAAGTAGGAGGAAAGAGGAGAAGGTGGAGTAGAGGGAGGAGTAGGAGGAGGAGTAGAGGAGAAGTAGGAGGAGAGAGGAGAAGGTGGAGTAGAGGGAGGAGTAGGAAGAGGAGGGAGGAGTAAGAGCAGGAAGAAGGAGTAGGAGGAGGAAAAGGTGGAGTAGAGGGAGGAGTAGGAGGAGAAATTGGGGGACAGTAGATGAAGGGGAGGGATCAGTGGGAGGAGTAAGCAGGGGTGGGCAGGTAAGGGAGCAGACAGGTGATGTAGCAATGGAGGATACATCAGAAATCAAGACTAGGTAGAAATGCAATGGAGGCTGCAAATAGCCCATGTACAACAACTATTAACTGGCCCTATGCTTTCCCTAGAGAAAAATAATAAAAGGCTAACATGCTCATCTTGTCTCCACAAGCCTCGAAGTTTCACTCCGTGGGTGTCCCGCAGCGGCTAGCCCGCCACATCTCCCACACCAGACTTGTGCCCGTGGAGACAGACGCTATCCCTGACACTCGTTCTTTATTTTATTAATTTATATCTAACATCTCAAAATGTAATTCCTACTTATATCACAAATATACATTATCACAATTTTTATGTCTCGCAAATGGGATAAAATTTATTCTATTCTTCACTGATAATGTATTTTTAAAACATACAAAATAGACAAATAACATTGCCTTCTGCAAAATAAATGGAAAAGATAATGGAGATTTTGTTAAGCTTATAAATGGCTATACATTAATTCACATTTCTTGTTCTCCAGTTCCTGGCTGTTAATGGCAATGTACAATGTAATAGAGCAGCAGGGAATGCTAGCAGAATGCTTGGTTGCATGGGGAGAAGCGTTCCATATAGGGGGAGGTATTAGCAGTAGGAAGAGGGAAATGCTCATGCCATTGTACAGAACACTGGTGGGACCTCACTTAGAGTACTGGATACAGTACTGGAGACCATATCTTCAGAAGGATATGGATACCTTAGAGAGAGTTCAAAGAAGGGCTACTAAACTGGTTCATGGATTGCAGGATAAAATTCACCAGGAAAGGTTAAAGGATCTTAACAGGTATAGCTAGGTGAAAAGACGAGACAGGGGAAATATGATAAAAGCATTTTAAATACATAAAGGGGAAACAACACAGTAAAAGTGGAGACTATATTTAAAAGAAGGAAAACTACCATAACAAGAGGACATAGTCTCAAAAATAGAGGGACCAAGGTTTAAAAATAATATCAGGAAGTATTACATTACTGAGAGGGTAGTGGATGCATGGAATAGCCTTCCAACTGAAGTGGTAGAGGTTAACTCAGTAGAAGTGTTTTAAGCATGCGTGGGATAGGCACTTGCTGCTAGTAACAGATCTAGAATTAATATACTATAATGCCCAAAGTCTCAATTCCTATGCATATGCAATAATAAAATATCTGGGCTTACAACAAAAATTATGTTAGTCAGTCTTTAAACTTGGCTTATTCATTTGTTCAAGAAATCTTGGTTTATTAGAACTTTCTTTTAGTAAATGTTCTTTAAGATAACCCTTCTTTCAGCATGTTATCAATCTTTGTACACAAAGCTAAAACACACTTGTTACTTATACGTGAAACGATAGACATATATATTCTATCTACATATTAACCATTACTTGTCACAGACACTTTCCTGATATAGGGAAACTAATAGTAGGATAATTTTAGTAATTGTAACTTTTTTGTTCATAATATATGGGAATTAAGGAAGACAGCATGTCTTTAAGATAGGATGAACATGACACAATACACGGGCGGATATGACCTCACTGATATGGTAAGGGCAGAGTGAGGGCAGGAGGAGGCGTGGGTACTAAGGACAACCTTCTTTTGTTCTAGGGGCCATTTTCTTTTAGGGCATTTCAGCTGACAAATGAAAGCATTATACATTTAACAGCCCGTGAAGCTTTGAAATAACATGGTGCAAAAAAAAATAAACTCACGGGATGCAACCAACCTCCCCCATCATTCACCAGCTATTAATCACTCAACACGTCCAAATACATATACAACGCCACGGAACCTGCTGGCGTCGCACAAATGGCAGCAGCAACAACACACAAACCCTAGAAACCTCCCATACGACACATCACTCCAAAATACACAATTAGACAATTCCATTGCTAAGTCTTATCAGTAATAACTCTACGAAACACAAATCTGAATCGCACTGAGTGGCAACCATGCCCCCCCCCCCCTCCTCCCTCCCTTGTCTCACAGAAGGCAAAAAGGGAGGGGTAGGAGGAGAGAGGGAGATAAACAAGAGGTAGGGGGGGCTGCAAGCATGACATTTTAACCATGTCAGTGCTGGAAAGACAGTTACGTTACAATTATTGTAAAAGCAAAGAGACACAAAAACACAACATTTAATAATACTCTTCAGTGAAACTCAATACAAAACCCCCACCCTCTACCAGGGTAATGGCTAATACAGAATACAAAAACAATTATTATGATATACATACATTCTTAACCCTTTGTGATCTAGTTCTTCCTCAACCCAACCTTCCTGCTGAATAGCATTGCTACTCTGTACCAGTAAGCTTGCTTTCTTCTCTGTCAGTAATCTACCACATGAAGGCACAGCAATTTTACATACTTTTGCAATCTTTGCAACACCTTTAACCATCTCCTCACCCTCTCTGTCTTCAACTAAATCACATGCTAGCCAGCCCTTACTGGGCTTACTTAAATCCTGCCCCATAATCCCTTTTCCCCTACACCAGCGTCCTAGATATAGGGAAAGACAAGGAAAATTGAACAGGAACATCTACAATGCTCTACCGCCACCTGAGAATTGTGGGCCCTTCTCAAGTGCGTCTCCCCAAAACGTAGACTAGTCACTGAATCCGCCTACCCGGGGTGGTAGACACGGATCGGAGCGAGGTGAGAAGTGTGTGACCAATCACTTCTCTATTAAGAGGAATGGGAGTGGATAGTATAATAGTACAGGAAGTGTAGAAAAGGTAAAGAGTAAGGAAAAAAAAAATCCTTAGGGACAGACACAGGAGTTTAAATGACTCCACATTAAACAAACAAGACAACAGTACAGTTGAAATACAGTGCATGCATCACAGTTCGAATGAAATCAACAGTAATCCCTTTCCTTTAATCATGTGCTTACTCCAAAGTCACCTCCCTCAATCTCGTAGTGTCCCCGCTCGGAAGAACGACTTTCGTAAGTCTCACTACCAGCGGCCAAGGATAACAGCTAACACCGGTCCGAAATCCTTTCTAGCCTCCCTCGTTACAGCAGTCCACTTAAAGTGGCCGCGCCACCCTCACTCCCGTATTGCCCCTATAAAACCCACTTTATAAGTCTCACTACCACGTGATGCGGAAAACAAGCAATGCCTGCCTGAATCCCCCCAGGAAACTGAGTCCCCTGCCACAAGGCTAAGTCTCCTACCACAATTAAATAATCAGTGGACCTTCAACTCAACTAGAGCCGAAGGGTCCAGGTCAGGACGTCCCCAACTCAACTAGAGCTGGAGGGTCCGGGTCAGGATGCCCCCAACTCAACTAGAGCTGGAGGGTCCGGGTCAGGATGCCCCCAACTCAACTAGAGCTGGAGGGTCCGAAAGCGCACAGTGAAGCTAGCTAGGCTATCAAAGTGACACAAAATTGGATCACAGGAAACTATGATTCTACACAGATCCCACAGTTCCACAAACTTCTTTTTCCATACAGCCACAGCCACGAGGCTCCTAAAAGAAGTAAACAGGCAAAGAAGACCCCCAGGAAACTTCCACAGGTCAACCCCCCTTTTTCCCTACAACCACAGCACCGTGGTTCCTAAAAGGAGTAAAACAGGCAACAGAAGACCCAGGCAAATCCCCTCAGGTCCACCCCCCTTTATCCCAAAAGGGGTAAAATACAAACAGATAGACAGACAAACTGAAGACCCAGGCAAATCCCCTCAGGTCCACCCCCCTTTATCCCAAAAAGGGGAAAACAAGCAAAACAGAGAACCCCAGGCAAATCCCCTGCAGGTCCACCCCCCCTTTATCTCAAAATGGGGAAACAGGCAAACAATTCAAACATACCCAGGCAACAGATAGACTAAAATGCAGGTAAACAAGTGAGTAACGAGACACCGGGCAAGATATTACCTGTCTTTGATGTCTTCCCGGGAAGCAGTCACAGACACGTGGACGGGTCAATCAAAGGGGCCGGAACATACCGGTGGCTCTGCAGAAGTCTCTACCGTGTACCTGGAGGTGATCAGTCTCCTTTCCTACCCCCAGGATTCCCCCGTCCAACAGCATCTTCCTTAGGACGGCTCACCGGCCAGACATAACCCGATGCCCCACGTTGGAAAGCGCCAAATTGATGTAGATTAATTTAGAAATAAACAAATATGTTTAAATGTCTATCTGTTCCTGTCCAAATCTGAGATGATTAAATTGCGTATACGCAGAAGTAAGCTCACACTGACACATGGAGTTCAGGTTAAAAGCACTTCAGAAATTTTAATGCCATCTGGTTGGAAAACAGTTATGCAGGCCTTTTTAAATGCAAAATGACATCATCATTGAATATCAGATAATAACAAATAAACATCATTAATTGGATTAAATGTTATGTGACTATATCAGTGTCCACCCATCAATATTATTAATTGGCTCAGGGGTTTGAGTGACTAGCTGGGTGTCCTCCCACCGGGAGGTGGTATTGTTCTGGACAAGGGTGTGGACAGAAGGCTCAGGCGCCATTTTTCCCAGCATGAGTTTTACTCGGTGGAAAGGGGGGCTTGAGCGTCATTTTACACAGTCAGTGATGTCAATCTTGTGGTCAGGTGCAAAGTTATTTTATGAATAGAACATTTCATTAGTACAGTGTTCTCATGGCCTTGGCTCTGGCCTTGGTTATACTTTGTTGCATGTTACAGGAGATTCAATAATTCCGGAGTCAGCTATGTCTTTATAGAAAATACAGTCTCTGTTCATTGTATTGAATGTTGCTGGGAAATTCTGTCATGTAATGTAGTTTAAGATGGAGAATCTGTCCGGTAATGAGGACAAAATGGAGGGTTTGTTACAGTGTGAGGTTAAAATGGAGTTAGTACAATAATTCAGTACAAGTTCAATAAAGATTTTTAATAATTCTACATCAGTAGCAATAGGAGATATGTTTATATCAACCGGTGATATGCTTTTAGTAACTGCAGAAATTAGTATAATACCCATTGGAATGTTTATAGCAACGGGCTTAATGTTTATAGCAACCAGAGGTATGTTTATAGCAAGAGGAGTGTGTTTATAGCAGCCAGATATATGTTTATAGCAACCATAGACATGATAATAGCAATAGGAGATATGTTTATATCAACCGGTGATATGCTTTTAGTAACTGCAGAAATTAGTATAATACCCATTGGAATGTTTATAGCAACAGGCTTAATGTTTAAAGCAACCAGAGGTATGTTTATAGCAACAGGAGTGTGTTTATAGCAACCAGATATATGTTTATAGCAACCAGAGACATGATAATAACAATAGGAGATATGTTTATATCAACCGGTGATATGCATTTAGTAACTGAAGAAATGTTTTAACACCTAGTGAAATGTTTATAGCAACCTGCTTAATGTTTATAGCAACCAGAGGTATGTTTATTGCAACAGGAGTGTGTTTATAGCAACAGGAGTATGTTTATAGTTACCAGATATATATTTATAGCAACCAGAGACATGATAATTGCAATAGGATATATGTTTATATCAACCGGTGATATGCATTTAGTAACTGAAAAAATATTTATAACAACCAGTGAAATGTTTATTGCAACCGGCTTAATGTTTATAGCAACCAGAGTTATGTTGATAGCAACAATTGACATGATAGTAGCAATAGGAGATATGTTTATATGTTTTAGTAACTGCAGAAATGTGTATAATACCCATTGGAATGTTTATAGCAACGGGCTTAATGTTTATAGCAACCAGAGGTATGTTTATAGCAACAGGAGTGTGTTTATAGCAACCAGATATATGTTTATAGCAACCAGAGACATGATAATTGCAATAGGAGATATGTTTATATCAACCGGTGATATGCATTTAGTAACTGAAGAAATGTTTTAACACCTAGTGAAATGTTTATAGCAACCTGCTTAATGTTTATAGCAACCAGAGGTATGTTTATAGCAACATGAGTGTGTTTATAGCAACAGGAGTATGTTTATAGTTACCAGATATATATTTATAGCAACCAGAGACATGATAATTGCAATAGGAGATATGTTTATATCAACCGGTGATATGCATTTAGTAACTGAAAAAATATTTATAACAACCAGTGAAATGTTTATTGCAACCGGCTTAATGTTTATAGCAATCAGAGTTATGTTTATAGCAACAGTAGTGTGTTTATAGCAACCAGATATATGTTTATAGCAACAATTGACATGATAGTAGCAATAGGAGATATGTTTATATCAACCGGTGATATGCTTTTAGTAACTGCAGAAATTAGTATAATACCCATTGGAATGTCTATAGCAACGGGCTTAATGTTTATAGCAACCAGAGGTATGTTTATAGCAACAGGAGTGTGTTTATAGCAACCAGATATATGTTTATAGCAACCAGAGACAGGATAATAGCAATAGGAGATATGTTTATATCAACCGGTGATATGCATTTAGTAACTGAAAAAATATTTATAACAACCAGTGAAATGTTTATTGCAACCGGCTTAATGTTTATAGCAACCAGAGTTATGTTTATAGCAACAGGAGTGTGTTTATAGCAACCAGATATATGTTTATAGCAACAATTGACATGATAGTAGCAATAGGAGATATGTTTATATCAACCGGTGATATGCTTTTAGTAACTGCAGAAATGTGTATAATACCCATTGGAATGTTTATAGCAACGGGCTTTATGTTTATAGCAACCAGAGGTATGTTTATAGCAACAGGAGTGTGTTTATAGTTACCAGATATATGTTTATAGCAACCAGAGACACAATAATTGCAATAGGAGATATGATTATATCAACCGGTGATATGCATTTAGTAACTTAAAAAATATTTATAACAACCAGTGAAATGTTTATTGCAACCGGCTTGATGTTTATAGCAACCAGAGGTATGTTTATAGCAACAGGAGTGTGTTTATAGCAACCAGATATATGTTTACAGCAATCAGAGACATGATAATAACAATGAGATATTTTTATATCAAACGGTGATATGCATTTAGTAACTGAGGAAATGTTTTAACACCTAGTGAAATGTTTATAGCAACCGGCTTAATGTTTATAGCAAGCAGGGAATGTTTATAGCAACAGTAGTGTGTTTATAGCAACCAGATATATGTTTATACCAACCAGAGACATGATAATAACAATAGGAGATATGTTTATATCAACCGGTGATATGCATTTAGTAACTGAAGAAATGTTTTAACACCTAGTGAAATGTTTATAGCAACCAGAGGTATGTTTATAGGAACAGGAGTGTGTTTATAGCAACCAGATATATGTTTATAGCAACCAGAAGCATGATAATAACAATAGGAGATATTTTTATATCAAACGGTGATATGCATTTAGTAACTGAGGAAATGTTTTAACACCTAGTGAAATGTTTATAGCAACCGGCTTAATGTTTATAGCAAGCAGGGAATGTTTATAGCAACAGTAGTGTGTTTATAGCAACCAGATATATGTTTATACCAACCAGAGACATGATAATAACAATAGGAGATATGTTTATATCAACCGGTGATATGCATTTAGTAACTGAAGAAATGTTTTAACACCTAGTGAAATGTTTATAGCAACCAGAGGTATGTTTATAGGAACAGGAGTGTGTTTATAGCAACCAGATATATGTTTATAGCAACCAGAAGCATGATAATAACAATAGGAGATATTTTTATATCAAACGGTGATATGCATTTAGTAACTGAGGAAATGTTTTAACACCTAGTGAAATGTTTATAGCAACCGGCTTAATGTTTATAGCAAGCAGGGAATGTTTATAGCAACAGTAGTGTGTTTATAGCAACCAGATATATGTTTATACCAACCAGAGACATGATAATAACAATAGGAGATATGCATTTAGTAACTGAAGAAATGTTTTAACACCTAGTGAAATGTTTATAGCAACCAGAGGTATGTTTATAGCAACAGTAGTGTGTTTATAGCAACCAGATATATGTTTATAGCAACAATTGACATGATAGTAGCAATAGGAGATATGTTTATATCAACCGGTGATATGCTTTTAGTAACTGCAGAAATTAGTATAATACCCATTGGAATGTTTATAGCAATGGGCTTAATTTTTATAGCAACCAGAGGTATGTTTATAGCAACAGGAGTGTGTTTATAGCAACCAGATATATGTTTATAGCAACCAGAGACAGGATAATAGCAATAGGAGATATGTTTATATCAACCGGTGATATGCATTTAGTAACTGAAAAAATATTTATAACAACCAGTGAAATGTTTATTGCAACCGGCTTAATGTTTATAGCAACCAGATTTATGTTTATAGCAACAGGAGTGTGTTTATAGCAACCAGATATATGTTTATAGCAACAATTGACATGATAGTAGCAATAGGAGATATGTTTATATCAACCGGTGATATGCTTTTAGTAACTGCAGAAATGTGTTTAATACCCATTGGAATGTTTATAGCAACGGGCTTTATGTTTATAGCAACCAGAGGTATGTTTATAGCAACAGGAGTGTGTTTATAGTTACCAGATATATGTTTATAGCAACCAGAGACACGATAATTGCAATAGGAGATATGATTATATCAACCGGTGATATGCATTTAGTAACTTAAAAAATATTTATAACAACCAGTGAAATGTTTATTGCAACCGGCTTGATGTTTATAGCAACCAGAGGTATGTTTATAGCAACAGGAGTGTGTTTATAGCAACCAGATATATGTTTATAGCAATCAGAGACATGATAATAACAATAGGAGATATTTTTATATCAAACGGTGATATGCATTTAGTAACTGAGGAAATGTTTTAACACCTAGTGAAATGTTTATAGCAACCGGCTTAATGTTTATAGCAAGCAGGGAATGTTTATAGCAACAGTAGTGTGTTTATAGCAACCAGATATATGTTTATACCAACCAGAGACATGATAATAGCAATAGGAGATATGTTTATATCAACCGGTGATATGCATTTAGTAACTGAAGAAATGTCTTAACACCTAGTGAAATGTTTATAGCAACCAGAGGTATGTTTATAGCAACAGGAGTGTGTTTATAGCAACCAGATATATGTTTATAGCAACCAGAAGCATGATAATAACAATAGGAGATATGTTTACATCAACCGGTGATATGCATTTAGTAACTTCAGAAATGTGTATAATACCCTTTGGAGTATTTATAGCAACCAGAGGTATGTTTATAGCAACAGGAGTGTTTTTATAGCAACCATATATATGTTTATAGCAACCATTGACATGATAATAGCAATAGGAGATATGTTTATATCAACCGGTGATATGCTTTTAGTAACTGCAAAAATTAGTATAATACCCATTGGAATGTTTATAGCAACGGGCTTAATGTTTATAGCAACCAGAGGTATGTTTATAGCAAGAGGAGTGTGTTTATAGCAACCAGATATATGTTTATAGCAACCATAGACATGATAATAGCAATAGGAGATATGTTTATATCAACCGGTGATATGCTTTTAGTAACTGCAGAAATTAGTATAATACCCATTGGAATGTTTATAGCAACAGGCTTAATGTTTATAGCAACCAGAGGTATGTTTATAGCAACAGGAGTGTGTTTATAGCAACCAGATATATGTTTATAGCAACCAGAGACAGGATAATAGCAATAGGAGATATGTTTATATCAACCGGTTATATGCATTTTGTAACTGAAGAAATGTGTATAATACCCAGTGAAATGTTTACAGCAACCAGAGGTATGTTTATAGCAACAGGAGTGGGTTTATAGTTACCAGATATATGTTTATAGCAACCAGAGACATGATAATTGCAATAGGAGATATGTTTATGTCAACCGGTGATATTCATTTAGTAAATTAAAAAATATTTATAACAACCAGTGAAATGTTTATTGCAACCGGCTTGATGCTTATAGCAACCAGAGGTATGTTTATAGCAACAGGAGTGTGTTTATAGCAACCAGATATATGTTTATAGCTATCAGAGACATGATAATAACAATAGTAGATATGTTTATATCAAACGGTGACATGTATTTAGTAACTGAGGAAATGTTTTAACACCTAGTGAAATGTTTATTCCAACCAGCTTAATGTTTATAGCAACAGGAGTGTGTTTATAGCAACCGGATATATGTTTATATCAACCAGAGACATGATAATTGCAATAGGAGATATGTTTATATCAACCGGTGATATGCATTTAGTAACTGAGGAAATGTTTTAACACCTAGTGAAATGTTTATAGCAACCTGCTTAATGTTTATAGCAACCAGAGGTATGTTTATAGCAACAGGAGTGTGTTTATAGCAACAAGAGTATGTTTATAGTTACCAGATATATATTTATAGCAACCAGAGACATGATAATTGCAATAGGAGATATATTTATATCAACCGGTGATATGCATTTAGTAACTGAAAAAATATTTATAACAACCAGTGAAATGTTTATTGCAACCGGCTTAATGTTTATAGCAACCAGAGGTATGTTTATAGCAACAGGAGTGCAACCGGCTTAATGTTTATAGCAACCAGAGAAGACAGAATGTGACAAAACATAAACAATTTCGTGACCAATATACACCAAATAAAAGACCCTACCAAGACAAGAATAGATCATACCAAAGGAGACAGGGTTCCCAATATGGGACAGATTACAATTACACGAAGTTTACACACCAAAACAGATTCAGAGTATTATCTGAAAATTCCCCAGGAGAGACAAGAAACCCTACATCATCACCATTTTTAGGGCAGGGCCCATTGAGGAGGGAGATGATGGGTTTTCCCCAAAAAAGGAGAAAACAGGAAATCGGAGAGGGAATAGAGCAGGAAGAATCCTGGAGAGAAAGGAAAAGGGGGAGGATACTAAATCAATAGGTATTTTTAACCTAACGGATATGATTCTTAGAAAACCACAAATTGAAGTTTTAAGAAAGGGATTTAAATTTGTTCCATCAGAATTTAATAAACCATTTGACACATTTATTGATATAAATAAATTTACTCGGAAAATGTGTATCAAATTATTTTTTGACAAAATATCCCCTCCAGAGCCCGTAGAAGGCCTCCAAGAGTTCCATCATACCCAGCTCAAGAAGACATCCACATTTTTTCCCAGGCATCTGATAAATGGGGGGATGAAGGTATTTGAGCGTCTAGTGATGGACGATGTGAGGAATCTAAATAATAATAGTAAGAGGAATTATAAAAGGGATAATTTGGATTTTTTTCAAAGGAAAGCATTAAAGGAACTCCAGACAAACAAAGAAATAATCATAAAACCCGCTGATAAAGGGGGTGGGTTGGTTATACAAAGGAGAGACCAATATGTGAAGGAAATCTACAGACAATTGGATGATCTAAGCACATATAAAGAACTAAAAGGTGACCCCATAGGACAGATAAAAAAGGAGTACGCATCTCTCTTGGGCAGTGGTAAGGTACTGGGAATCCTAAATAGGGATGAGTTCCAATATTTGGACTCTACCATAGGTAGGACCCCGGTATTTTACACCCTGCCAAAGATACATAAAAGTGAGGACAATCCGCCTGGCAGGCCCATAGTGTCAGGGGTGGGGTCACTTCTGAGCAACTTGTCCGAATATATAGACAAGCAATTACAACCCTTGGTGGTTGTACAACCATCCTATTTACGTGACTCTATGTCACTGTTGGACCCCCTGAAAAAGATCAAATGGGATAGTAATATGCTATTGGTGACTTGTGACGTTTCAAGTCTGTACACGAGTATACCACACTTGTCTGGCTGCGAAGCAGTCCAATATTTCCTTAAAAATCATAGTGAATTGAAAGAATTGCAGGTGAACTTTATACTAGATGGAATTAGACTTATCCTCTGCAACAATTATTTTTGGTTTGATCACAAGTTTTTTTTGCAACTTAAGGGGACGGCGATGGGGACCAGGTTCGCGCCCAGCTACGCCAATCTATTTATGGCGCATTGGGAGAACCCGTTCTTAACGGAGGAAGGTAGCTGGGCGCGTAACCTGGTCCTTTATCGTCGTTTTATAGACGACATCTTTTTTATTTGGCGCGGTGATGCAGAATCACTGCGGCCATTCTTAGAATTCTTGAACCTTCAACATCCAGACATTAAATTGACAAGCGAGTACAGTACATCTAATATCAACTTCCTAGACTTAAATATCTATGTAGACAATGAAGCCATTAAGACCAAGACTTTCTTTAAGAAGGTCGACGTAAATGGCTACATAGAAATGTCTAGTTGCCACTATGAATCCTGGCTACGAAGTATCCCTAAGGGCCAGTTCCTTAGGCTGTTCAGGAATTGTAGTGATGCTGAAGTGTTTGAGGAACAGGCAGTTTGCCTGAGAGACAGGTTTGTAGAGAAGAAATATGACGCCAAGGAATTGGACAGTTGTATTAATTCTATTAAAAAGATGGACCGAAATAAGACTCTGAAGAAAAAGATGTCTAGTGAGGGGAGGAAGGGTGCAGACCAAGTACCAATTATTTTAAATTATAGTGAAGATGCCAAGCAAATTAAGCATATTATCAACAGACATTGGCGGATCCTAAAATCAGATCCGAATCTGAAGGAAATTATCGGTGACAAGCCACGTATTATCTATAGAGGGGCAAAAAACTTAAAGCAACATCTAACTACAAGCTTCATTAGGGACAAAGGGGAAGGAAAAAACCTCTTTGGACTGGAAAAGGGTTTTTATCCATGCAAGTCCTGCTCAGCTTGTAAGAAAACAATATTTAGCAAACAAAAACAGACAGAATTCACTTCCCACTCCACTAATCGAATATTTAAAATCCATCAGGTTTTAACATGTAACTCCACTAATGTCATATACCTCCTCTGGTGCCCATGTGGTCTGCAATACATTGGGATGACTACCAGAGCATTTAAAACCAGGGTTGCGGAACATGTGGGCAATATCCAGAGGGGGTATATGAAACATAGTGTATCAGCACACTTCACTGAGAAACATGGCGGTGATCCTTCATTACTGTCATACACTGTCATCTTTAAGAAATTTAAGAATTGGAGGGGTGATAATAATGTCAAAGAGCTAGCGAAGATAGAGGGCAAGTGGATTTTTGATGTTAATACCCTATCCCCGAAGGGGTTGAATTTAGATTTTGAGTTTATAAATTTTTTATAGAATTCATACATATTTTTTAGAATTTATTTTATTTGAATTACCAGGTTTAGAAGGCTATACTGGCTTTCTGTTTAATCGCTATCTAAATGTGAAGTCTCTGAGGTTACACATAGCATTGTTTAACCCCTTAAGGACCAAACTTCTGGAATAAAATGGAATCATGACGTGTCACACACGTCATGTGTCCTTAAGGGGTTAATGTATGTAATTAAATAGTTCTTCTAAGAATACATTGCTCTATTTTTAAACACAAAGAGATTGATGTTAGCTAATGTAATACCTGCAATGTGTAAGCCATTTATAGATTATATTTTTAATCTTTATTTTTCTTATTTTGTTATGATATCCTGCAAATATGGAGGTTAAGGTTGCTATGGGGACTCAATTATAACAATTAAGAGCAACCAACATCCTGAACGCCGTGTTTCAGCGTGCGTTCCAGCCGGCCGAAAAACCGGAAGTGACGTCACCCGCGAAACCGGAAGTGACGCGACGCCGGTACGAAATTGAATCCAGGTGAACGGGACAGATAGGACTTATAAAAGAAGACCTAACAGAACATGAAGACAAGCACTGGAGGAAGGCTGTGAGCCGAAACGCGTCTGCTTCAATCTTCTGCATATTTATATTTGTTATTTTATGTGTATTTTTGACACTCTGGGCTGCTAAAAAGATAGGGGTAAGTGGAACTCCAATTTTGCTATATACACTATTGTTTGCTTTGGGTTCCACCCCCATAGTGCCCATTAGTGCCTATACCTTTTTAAAATAATTTTATACAATAAATATATTTTGCATCCAAATTCTGGAGTCGCATCTATCTGGATCACCTGGATCGTTAGCCAGTATTGGCACCCCTGAGCCTGTTTTACAGAGCCTGGCACGGCTCTGGAGAATTTTATACCCAAGTCCAGTTCCACGCTGTTTGTATTACAGTCCAGTCCCATATTGGTCCTATATTGGTAATATTACAATTTTTGCTGTGATCACATTGGGGAGGTGTATATACTGGTATATATGTTTCTTTTTGTATTATGTCAATTTGGAGCATTGGGGAAGCACTAGGGTACCGGTTACACCATTCATTGTATATTTTCACTATATACAGAACTGACAAAATTTTAGTGAAGCGCCTACGCACTATCTTCTGTTTGTTATATGTTTATAGCAACAATTGACATGATAGTAGCAATAGGAGATATGTTTATATCAACCGGTGATATGCTTTTAGTAACTGCAGAAATTAGTATAATACCCATTGGAATGTTTATAGCAACGGGCTTAATGTTTATAGCAACCAGAGGTATGTTTATAGCAACAGGAGTGTGTTTATAGCAACCAGATATATGTTTATAGCAACCAGAGACAGGATAATAGCAATAGGAGATATGTTTATATCAACCGGTGATATGCATTTAGTAACTGAAAAAATATTTATAACAACCAGTGAAATGTTTATTGCAACCGGATTAATGTTTATAGCAACCAGAGGTATGTTTATAGCAACAGGAGTGCAACCGGCTTAATGTTTATAGCAACCAGATATATGTTTATAGCAACAATTGACATGATAGTAGCAATAGGAGATATGTTTATATCAACCGGTGATATGCTTTTAGTAACTGCAGAAATGTGTATAATACCCATTGGAATGTTTATAGCAACGGGCTTAATGTTTATAGCAACCAGAGGTATGTTTAAAGCAACAGGAGTGTGTTTATAGCAACCAGATATATGTTTATAGCAACAATTGACATGATAGTAGCAATAGGAGATATGTTTATATCAACCGGTGATATGCTTTTAGTAACTGCAGAAATTAGTATAATACCCATTGGAATGTTTATAGCAACAGGCTTAATGTTTATAGCAACAGGAGTGTGTTTATAGCAACCAGATATATGTTTATAGCAACCAGAGACAGGATAATAGCAATAGGAGATATGTTTATATCAACCGGTGATATGCATTTAGTAACTGAAAAAATATTTATAACAACCAGTGAAATGTTTATTGCAACCGGATTAATGTTTATAGCAACCAGAGGTATGTTTATAGCAACAGGAGTGCAACCGGCTTAATGTTTATAGCAACCAGAGGTATGTTTAAAGCAACAGGAGTGTGTTTATAGCAACCAGATATATGTTTATAGCAACAATTGACATGATAGTAGCAATAGGAGATATGTTTATATCAACCGGTGATATGCATTTAGTAACTGTAGAAATGTGTATAATACCCAGTGAAATGTTTATAGCAACCAGAGGTATGTTTATAGCAACAAGAGTGGGTTTATAGTTACCAGATATATGTTTATAGCAACCAGAGACATGATAATTGCAATAGGAGATATGTTTATATCAACCGGTGATATTCATTTAGTAACTTAAAAAATATTTATCACAACCAGTGAAATGTTTATTGCAACCGGCTAGATGTTTATAGCAACCACAGGTATGTTTATAGCAACAGGAGTGTGTTTATAGCAACCAGATATATGTTTATAGCTATCAGAGACATGATAATAACAATAGGGGATATGTTTATATCAAACGGTGACATGTATTTAGTAACTGAGGAAATGTTTTAACACCTAGTGAAATGTTTATAGCAACCGGCTTAATGTTTATAGCAACAGGAGTGTGTTTATAGCAACCAGATATATGTTTATAGCAACCAGAGACATGATAATTGCAATAGGAGATATATTTAAATCAACCGGTGATATGCATTTAGTAACTGAAGAAATGTTTTAACACCTAGTGAAATGTTTATAGCAACCTGCTTAATGTTTATAGCAACCAGAGGTATGTTTATAGCAACAGGAGTGTGTTTATAGCAACAGGAGTATGTTTATTGTTACCAGATATATATTTATAGCAACCAGAGACATGATAATTGCAATAGGAGATATGTTGATATCAACCGGTCATATGCATTTAGTAACTGAAAAAATATTTATAACAACCAGTGAAATGTTTATTGCAACCGGCTTAATGTTTATAGCAACCAGAGGTATGTTTATTGCAACAGGAGTGTGTTTATAGCAACCAGATATATGTTTAGAGCAACAATTGACATGATAGTAGCAATAGGAGATATGTTTATATCAACCGGTGATATATTTTTAGTAACTGCAGAAATTAGTATAATACCCATTGGAATGTTTATAGCAACAGGCTTAATGTTTATAGCAACCAGAGGTATGTTTATAGCAAGAGGAGTGTGTTTATAGCAACCAGATATATGTTTATAGCAACCATAGACATGATAATAGCAATAGGAGATATGTTTATATCAACCGGTGATATGCTTTTAGTAACTGCAGAAATTAGTATAATACCCATTGGAATGTTTATAGCAACAGGCTTAATGTTTATAGCAACCAGAGGTATGTTTATAGCAACATGAGTGTGTTTATAGCAACCAGATATATGTTTATAGCAACCAGAGACAGGATAATAGCAATAGGAGATATGTTTATATCAACCGGTGATATGCATTTAGTAACTGAAGAAATGTGTATAATACCCAGTGAAATGTTTATAGCAACCAGAGGTATGTTTATAGCAACAGGAGTGGGTTTATAGTTACCAGATATATGTTTATAGCAACCAGAGACATGATAATTGCAATAGGAGATATGTTTATATCAACCGGTGATATTCATTTAGTAACTTAAAAAATATTTATAACAACCAGTGAAATGTTTATTGCAACCGGCTTGATGTTTATAGCAACCAGAGGTATGTTTATAGCAACAGGAGTGTGTTTATAGCAACCAGATATATGTTTATAGCTATCAGAGACATGATATAACAATAGGAGATATGTTTATATCAAACGGTGACATGTATTTAGTAACTGAGGAAATGTTTTAACACCTAGTGAAATGTTTATAGCAACCGGCTTAATGTTTATAGCAACAGGAGTGTGTTTATAGCAACCAGATATATGTTTATAGCAACCAGAGACATGATAATTGCAATAGGAGATATGTTTATATCAACCGGTGATATGCATTTAGTAACTGAAGAAATGTTTTAACACCTAGTGAAATGTTTATAGCAACCTGCTTAATGTTTATAGCAACCAGAGGTATGTTTATAGCAACAGGAGTGTGTTTATAGCAACAGGAGTATGTTTATAGTTACCAGATATATATTTATAGCAACCAGAGACATGATAATTGCAATAGGAGATATGTTTATATCAACCGGTGATATGCATTTAGTAACTGAAAAAATATTTATAACAACCAGTGAAATGTTTATTGCAACCGGCTTAATGTTTATAGCAACCAGAGTTATGTTTATAGCAACAGTAGTGTTTTTTATAGCAACCAGATATATGTTTATAGCAACAATTGACATGATAGTAGCAATAGGAGATATGTTTATATCAACCGGTGATATGCTTTTAGTAACTGCAGAAATTAGTATAATACCCATTGGAATGTTTATAGCAACGGGCTTAATGTTTATAGCAACCAGAGGTATGTTTATAGCAACAGGAGTGTGTTTATAGCAAACAGATATATGTTTATAGCAACCAGAGACAGGATAATAGCAATAGGAGATATGTTTATATCAACCGGTGATATGCTTTTAGTAACTGCAGAAATGTGTATAATACCCATTGGAATGTTTATAGCAACGGGCTTTATGTTTATAGCAACCAGAGGTATGTTTATAGCAACAGGAGTGTGTTTATAGTTACCAGATATATGTTTATTGCAACCAGAGACACGATAATTGCAATAGGAGATATGATTATATCAACCGGTGATATGCATTTAGTAACTTAAAAAATATTTATAACAACCAGTGAAATGTTTATTGCAACCGGCTTGATGTTTATAGCAACCAGAGGTATGTTTATAGCAACAGGAGTGTGTTTATAGCAGCCAGATATATGTTTATAGCAATCAGAGACATGATAATAACAATAGGAGATATTTTTATATCAAACAGTGATATGCATTTAGTAACTGAGGAAATGTTTTAACACCTAGTGAAATGTTTATAGCAACCGGCTTAATGTTTATAGCAAGCAGGGAATGTTTATAGAAACAGTAGTGTGTTTATAGCAACCAGATATATGTTTATACCAACCAGAGACATGATAATAACAATAGGAGATATGTTTATATCAACCGGTGATATGCATTTAGTAACTGAAGAAATGTTTTAACACCTAGTGAAATGTTTATAGCAACCAGAGGTATGTTTATAGCAACAGGAGTGTGTTTATAGCAACAGGAGTGTGTTTATAGCAACCAGATATATGTTTATAGCAACCAGAAGCATGATAATAACAATAGGAGATATGTTTACATCAACCGGTGATATGCATTTAGTAACTTCAGAAATGTGTATAATACCCATTGGAGTATTTATAGCAACCAGAGGTATGTTTATAGCAACAGGAGTGTTTTTATAGCAACCAGATATATGTTTATAGCAACCATTGACATGATAATAGCTATAGGAGATATGTTTATATCAACTGGTGATATGCTTTTAGTAACTGCAGAAATTAGTATAATACCCATTGGAATGTTTATAGCAACGGGCTTAATGTTTATAGCAACCAGAGGTATGTTTATAGCAAGAGGAGTGTGTTTATAGCAACCAGATATATGTTTATATCAACCATAGACATGATAATAGCAATAGGAGATATGTTTATATCAACCGGTGATATGCTTTTAGTAACTGCAGAAATTAGTATAATACCCATTGGAATGTTTATAGCAACGGGCTTAATGTTTATAGCAACCAGAGGTATGTTTATAGCAACAGGAGTGTGTTTATAGCAACCAGATATATGTTTATAGCAACCAGAGACAGGATAATAGCAATAAGAGATATGTTTATATCAACCGGTGATATGCATTTAGTAACTGAAGAAATGTGTATAATACCCAGTGAAATGTTTATAGCAACCAGAGGTATGTTTATAGCAACAGGAGTGGGTTTATAGTTACCAGATATATGTTTGTAGCAACCAGAGACATGATAATTGCAATAGGAGATATGTTCATATCAACCGATGATATTCATTTAGTAACTTAAAAAATATTTATAACAACCAGTGAAATGTTTATTGCAACCGGCTTGATGTTTATAGCAACCAGAGGTATGTTTATAGCAACAGGAGTGTGTTTATAGCAACCAGATATGTGTTTATAGCTATCAGAGACATGATAATAACAATAGGAGATATTTTTCTATCAAACAGTAATATGCATTTAGTAACTGAGGAAATGTTTTAACACCTAGTGAAATGTTTATAGCAACCGGCTTAATGTTTATAGCAAGCAGGGAATGTTTATAGCAACAGTAGTGTGTTTATAGCAACCAGATATATGTTTATACCAACCAGAGACATGATAATAACAATAGGAGATATGTTTATATCAACCGGTGATATGCATTTAGTAACTGAAGAAATGTTTTAACACCTAGTGAAATGTTTATAGCAACCAGAGGTATGTTTATAGCAACAGGAGTGTGTTTATAGCAACAGGAGTGTGTTTATAGCAACCAGATATATGTTTATAGCAACCAGAAGCATGATAATAACAATAGGAGATATGTTTACATCAACCGGTGATATGCATTTAGTAACTTCAGAAATGTGTATAATACCCATTGGAGTATTTATAGCAACCAGAGGTATGTTTATAGCAACAGGAGTGTTTTTATAGCAACCAGATATATGTTTATAGCAACCATTGACATGATAATAGCTATAGGAGATATGTTTATATCAACTGGTGATATGCTTTTAGTAACTGCAGAAATTAGTATAATACCCATTGGAATGTTTATAGCAACGGGCTTAATGTTTATAGCAACCAGAGGTATGTTTATAGCAACCAGAGGTATGTTTATAGCAACCAGATATGTGTTTATAGCAACCAGATATATGTTTATATCAACCATAGACATGATAATAGCAATAGGAGATATGTTTATATCAACCGGTGATATGCTTTTAGTAACTGCAGAAATTAGTATAATACCCATTGGAATGTTTATAGCAACGGGCTTAATGTTTATAGCAACCAGAGGTATGTTTATAGCAACAGGAGTGTGTTTATAGCAACCAGATATATGTTTATAGCAACCAGAGACAGGATAATAGCAATAAGAGATATGTTTATATCAACCGGTGATATGCATTTAGTAACTGAAGAAATGTGTATAATACCCAGTGAAATGTTTATAGCAACCAGAGGTATGTTTATAGCAACAGGAGTGGGTTTATAGTTACCAGATATATGTTTATAGCAACCAGAGACATGATAATTGCAATAGGAGATATGTTCATATCAACCGATGATATTCATTTAGTAACTTAAAAAATATTTATAACAACCAGTGAAATGTTTATTGCAACCGGCTTGATGTTTATAGCAACCAGAGGTAAGTTTATAGCAACAGGATTGTGTTTATAGCAACCAGATATGTGTTTATAGCTATCAGAGACATGATAATAACAATAGGAGATATGTTTATATCAAACGGTGACATGTATTTAGTAACTGAGGAAATGTTTTAACACCTAGTGAAATGTTTATGGCAACCAGCTTAATGTTTATAGCAACAGGAGTGTGTTTATAGCAACCATATATATGTTTATAGCAACCAGAGACATGATAATTGCAATAGGAGATATGTTTATATCAACTGGTGATATGCATTTAGTAACTGAGGAAATGTTTTAACACCTAGTGAAATGTTTATAGCAACCTGCTTAATGTTTATAGCAACCAGAGGTATGTTTATAGCAACAGGAGTGTGTTTATAGCAACAGGAGTATGTTTATAGTTACCAGATATATATTTATAGCAACCAGAGACATGATAATTGCAATAGGAGATATGTTTATATCAACCGGTGATATGCATTTAGTAACTGAAAAAATATTTATAACAACCAGTGAAATGTTTATTGCAACCGGCTTAATGTTTATAGCAACCAGAGTTATGTTTATAGCAACAGTAGTGTGTTTATAGCAACCAGATATATGTTTATAGCAACAATTGACATGATAGTAGCAATAGGAGATATGTTTATATCAACCGGTGATATGCTTTTAGTAACTGCAGAAATTAGTATAATACCCATTGGAATGTTTATAGCAACGGGCTTAATGTTTATAGCAACCAGAGGTATGTTTATAGCAACAGGAGTGTGTTTATAGCAACCAGATATATGTTTATAGCAACCAGAGACAGGATAATAGCAATAGGAGATATGTTTATATCAACCGGTGATATGCATTTAGTAACTGAAAAAATATTTATAACAACCAGTGAAATGTTTATTGCAACCGGCTTAATGTTTATAGCAACCAGAGTTATGTTTATAGCAACAGGAGTGTGTTTATAGCAACCAGATATATGTTTATAGCAACAATTGACATGATAGTAGCAATAGGAGATATGTTTATATCAACCGGTGATATGCTTTTAGTAACTGCAGAAATGTGTATAATACCCATTGGAATGTTTATAGCAACGGGCTTAATGTTTATAGCAACCAGAGGTATGTTTAAAGCAACAGGAGTGTGTTTATAGCAACCAGATATATGTTTATAGCAACAATTGACATGATAGTAGCAATAGGAGATATGTTTATATCAACCGGTGATATGCTTTTAGTAACTGCAGAAATGTGTATAATACCCATTGGAATGTTTTCAGCAACGGGCTTAATGTTTATAGCAACCAGAGGTATGTTTATAGCAACAGGAGTGTGTTTATAGCAACCAGATATATGTTTATAGCAACAATTGACATGATAGTAGCAATAGGAGATATGTTTATATCAACCGGTAATATGCTTTTTGTAACTGAAGAAATGTGTATAATACCCATTGGAAGGTTTATAGCAACGGGCTTAATGTTTATAGCAACCAGAGGTATGTTTATAGCAACAGGAGTTAGTTTATAGCAACCAGATATATGTTTATAGCAACCATAGACATGATAATAGCAGTAGGAGATATGTTTATTTCAACCGGTAATATGCTTTTTGTAAATGAAGAAATGTGAATAATACCCATTGGAAGGTTTATAGCAACGGGCTTTATGTTTATAGCAACCAGAGGTATGTTTATAGCAACAGGAGTGTATTGATAGCAACAGGAGTATGTTTATAGCAACCAGATATATCCAGAGACAGGATAATAGCAATAGGAGATATGTTTATATCAAACGGTGATATGCATTTAGTAACTGAAGAAATGTGTATAATACCCAGTGAAATGTTTATAGCAACCAGAGGTATGTTTATAGCAACAGGAGTGTGTTTATAGTTACCAGATATATGTTTATAGCAACAATTGACATGATAGTAGCAATAGGAGATATGTTTATATAAACCGGTGATATGCTTTTAGTAACTGCAGAAATTAGTATAATACCCATTGGAATGTTTATAGCAACAGGCTTAATGTTTATAGCAACCAGAGGTATGTTTATAGCAACAGGAGTGTGTTTATAGTTACCAGATATATGTTAATAGCAACCAGAGACATGATAATTGCAATAGGAGATATGTTTATATCAACCGGTGATATGCATTTAGTAACTGAAAAAATATTTATAACAACCAGTGAAATGTTTATTGCAACCGGCTTGATGTTTATAGCAACCAGAGGTATGTTTATAGCAACAGGAGTGTGTTTATAGCAACCAGATATATGTTTATAGCTATCAGAGACATGATAATAACAATAGGAGATATGTTTATATCAAACGGTGACATGTATTTAGTAACTGAGGAAATGTTTTAACACCTAGTGAAATGTTTATAGCAACCGGCGTAATGTTTATAGCAACATGAGTGTGTTTATAGCAACCAGATATATGTTTATAGCAACCAGAGACATGATAATTGCAATAGGAGATATGTTTATATCAACCGGTGATATGCATTTAGTAACTGAAGAAATGTTTTAACACCTAGTGAAATGTTTATAGCAACCTGCTTAATGTTTATAGCAACCAGAGGTATGTTTATAGCAACAGGAGTGTGTTTATAGCAACAGGAGTATGTTTATAGTTACCAGATATATATTTATAGCAACCAGAGACATGATAATTGCAATAGGAGATATGTTTATATCAACCGGTGATATGCATTTAGTAACTGAAAAAATATTTATAACAACCAGTGAAATGTTTATTGCAACCGGCTTAATGTTTATAGCAACCAGAGTTATGTTTATAGCAACAGTAGTGTTTTTATAGCAACCAGATATATGTTTATAGCAACAATTGACATGATAGTAGCAATAGGAGATATGTTTATATCAACCGGTGATATGCTTTTAGTAACTGCAGAAATTAGTATAATACCCATTGGAATGTTTATAGCAACGGGCTTAATGTTTATAGCAACCAGAGGTATGTTTATAGCAACAGGAGTGTGTTTATAGCAACCAGATATATGTTTATAGCAACCAGAGACAGGATAAAAGCAATAGGAGATATGTTTATATCAACCGGTGATATGCTTTTAGTAACTGCAGAAATTAGTATAATACCCATTGGAATGTTTATAGCAACAGGCTTAATGTTTATAGCAACCAGAGGTATGTTTATAGCAACAGGAGTGTGTTTATAGCAACCAGATATATGTTTATTGCAACCAGAGACACGATAATTGCAATAGGAGATATGATTATATCAACCGGTGATATGCATTTAGTAACTTAAAAAATATTTATAACAACCAGTGAAATGTTTATTGCAACCGGCTTGATGTTTATAGCAACCAGAGGTATGTTTATAGCAACAGGAGTGTGTTTATAGCAGCCAGATATATGTTTATAGCAATCAGAGACATGATAATAACAATAGGAGATATTTTTATATCAAACAGTGATATGCATTTAGTAACTGAGGAAATGTTTTAACACCTAGTGAAATGTTTATAGCAACCGGCTTAATGTTTATAGCAAGCAGGGAATGTTTATAGCAACAGTAGTGTGTTTATAGCAACCAGATATATGTTTATACCAACCAGAGACATGATAATAACAATAGGAGATATGTTTATATCAACCGGTGATATGCATTTAGTAACTGAAGAAATGTTTTAACACCTAGTGAAATGTTTATAGCAACCAGAGGTATGTTTATAGCAACAGGAGTGTGTTTATAGCAACAGGAGTGTGTTTATAGTAACCAGATATATGTTTATAGCAACCAGAAGCATGATAATAACAATAGGAGATATGTTTACATCAACCGGTGATATGCATTTAGTAACTTCAGAAATGTGTATAATACCCATTGGAGTATTTATAGCAACCAGAGGTATGTTTATAGCAACAGGAGTGTTTTTATAGCAACCAGATATATGTTTATAGCAACCATTGACATGATAATAGCTATAGGAGATATGTTTATATCAACTGGTGATATGCTTTTAGTAACTGCAGAAATTAGTATAATACCCATTGGAATGTTTATAGCAACGGGCTTAATGTTTATAGCAACCAGAGGTATGTTTATAGCAAGAGGAGTGTGTTTATAGCAACCAGATATATGTTTATATCAACCATAGACATGATAATAGCAATAGGAGATATGTTTATATCAACCGGTGATATGCTTTTAGTAACTGCAGAAATTAGTATAATACCCATTGGAATGTTTATAGCAACGGGCTTAATGTTTATAGCAACCAGAGGTATGTTTATAGCAACAGGAGTGTGTTTATAGCAACCAGATATATGTTTATAGCAACCAGAGACAGGATAATAGCAATAAGAGATATGTTTATATCAACCGGTGATATGCATTTAGTAACTGAAGAAATGTGTATAATACCCAGTGAAATGTTTATAGCAACCAGAGGTATGTTTATAGCAACAGGAGTGGGTTTATAGTTACCAGATATATGTTTATAGCAACCAGAGACATGATAATTGCAATAGGAGATATGTTCATATCAACCGATGATATTCATTTAGTAACTTAAAAAATATTTATAACAACCAGTGAAATGTTTATTGCAACCGGCTTGATGTTTATAGCAACCAGAGGTATGTTTATAGCAACAGGAGTGTGTTTATAGCAACCAGATATGTGTTTATAGCTATCAGAGACATGATAATAACAATAGGAGATATGTTTATATCAAACGGTGACATGTATTTAGTAACTGAGGAAATGTTTTAACACCTAGTGAAATGTTTATGGCAACCAGCTTAATGTTTATAGCAACAGGAGTGTGTTTATAGCAACCAGATATATGTTTATAGCAACCAGAGACATGATAATTGCAATAGGAGATATGTTTATATCAACCGGTGATATGCATTTAGTAACTGAGGAAATGTTTTAACACCTAGTGAAATGTTTATAGCAACCTGCTTAATGTTTATAGCAACCAGAGGTATGTTTATAGCAACAGGAGTGTGTTTATAGCAACAGGAGTATGTTTATAGTTACCAGATATATATTTATAGCAACCAGAGACATGATAATTGCAATAGGAGATATGTTTATATCAACCGGTGATATGCATTTAGTAACTGAAAAAATATTTATAACAACCAGTGAAATGTTTATTGCAACCGGCTTAATGTTTATAGCAACCAGAGTTATGTTTATAGCAACAGTAGTGTGTTTATAGCAACCAGATATATGTTTATAGCAACAATTGACATGATAGTAGCAATAGGAGATATGTTTATATCAACCGGTGATATGCTTTTAGTAACTGCAGAAATTAGTATAATACCCATTGGAATGTTTATAGCAACGGGCTTAATGTTTATAGCAACCAGAGGTATGTTTATAGCAACAGGAGTGTGTTTATAGCAACCAGATATATGTTTATAGCAACCAGAGACAGGATAATAGCAATAGGAGATATGTTTATATCAACCGGTGATATGCATTTAGTAACTGAAAAAATATTTATAACAACCAGTGAAATGTTTATTGCAACCGGCTTAATGTTTATAGCAACCAGAGTTATGTTTATAGCAACAGGAGTGTGTTTATAGCAACCAGATATATGTTTATAGCAACAATTGACATGATAGTAGCAATAGGAGATATGTTTATATCAACCGGTGATATGCTTTTAGTAACTGCAGAAATGTGTATAATACCCATTGGAATGTTTATAGCAACGGGCTTAATGTTTATAGCAACCAGAGGTATGTTTAAAGCAACAGGAGTGTGTTTATAGCAACCAGATATATGTTTATAGCAACAATTGATATGATAGTAGCAATAGGAGATATGTTTATATCAACCGGTGATATGCTTTTAGTAACTGCAGAAATGTGTATAATACCCATTGGAATGTTTATAGCAACGGGCTTAATGTTTATAGCAACCAGAGGTATGTTTATAGCAACAGGAGTGTGTTTATAGCAACCAGATATATGTTTATAGCAACAATTGACATGATAGGAGCAAAAGGAGATATGTTTATATCAACCGGTAATATGCTTTTTGTAACTGAAGAAATGTGTATAATACCCATTGGAAGGTTTATAGCAACGGGCTTAATGTTTATAGCAACCAGAGGTATGTTTATAGCAACAGGAGTTAGTTTATAGCAACCAGATATATGTTTATAGCAACCATAGACATGATAATAGCAGTAGGAGATATGTTTATTTCAACCGGTAATATGCTTTTTGTAAATGAAGAAATGTGTATAATACCCATTGGAAGGTTTATAGCAACGGGCTTTATGTTTATAGCAACCAGAGGTATGTTTATAGCAAGAGGAGTGTGTTTATAGCAACCAGATATATGTTTATATCAACCATAGACATGATAATAGCAATAGGAGATATGTTTATATCAACCGGTGATATGCTTTTAGTAACTGCAGAAATTAGTATAATACCCATTGGAATGTTTATAGCAACGGGCTTAATGTTTATAGCAACCAGAGGTATGTTTATAGCAACAGGAGTGTGTTTATAGCAACCAGATATATGTTTATAGCAACCAGAGACAGGATAATAGCAATAAGAGATATGTTTATATCAACCGGTGATATGCATTTAGTAACTGAAGAAATGTGTATAATACCCAGTGAAATGTTTATAGCAACCAGAGGTATGTTTATAGCAACAGGAGTGGGTTTATAGTTACCAGATATATGTTTATAGCAACCAGAGACATGATAATTGCAATAGGAGATATGTTCATATCAACCGATGATATTCATTTAGTAACTTAAAAAATATTTATAACAACCAGTGAAATGTTTATTGCAACCGGCTTGATGTTTATAGCAACCAGAGGTATGTTTATAGCAACCAGATATGTGTTTATAGCTATCAGAGACTTGATAATAACAATAGGAGATATGTTTATATCAAACGGTGACATGTATTTAGTAACTGAGGAAATGTTTTAACACCTAGTGAAATGTTTATGGCAACCAGCTTAATGTTTATAGCAACAGGATTGTGTTTATAGCAACCAGATATATGTTTATAGCAACCAGAGACATGATAATTGCAATAGGAGATATGTTTATATCAACCGGTGATATGCATTTAGTAACTGAGGAAATGTTTTAACACCTAGTGAAATGTTTATAGCAACCTGCTTAATGTTTATAGCAACCAGAGGTATGTTTATAGCAACAGGAGTGTGTTTATAGCAACAGGAGTATGTTTATAGTTACCAGATATATATTTATAGCAACCAGAGACATGATAATTGCAATAGGAGATATGTTTATATCAACCGGTGATATGCATTTAGTAACTGAAAAAATATTTATAACAACCAGTGAAATGTTTATTGCAACCGGCTTAATGTTTATAGCAACCAGAGTTATGTTTATAGCAACAGTAGTGTGTTTATAGCAACCAGATATATGTTTATAGCAACAATTGACATGATAGTAGCAATAGGAGATATGTTTATATCAACCGGTGATATGCTTTTAGTAACTGCAGAAATTAGTATAATACCCATTGGAATGTTTATAGCAACGGGCTTAATGTTTATAGCAACCAGAGGTATGTTTATAGCAACATGAGTGTGTTTATAGCAACCAGATATATGTTTATAGCAACCAGAGACAGGATAATAGCAATAGGAGATATGTTTATATCAACCGGTGATATGCATTTAGTAACTGAAAAAATATTTATAACAACCAGTGAAATGTTTATTGCAACCGGCTTAATGTTTATAGCAACCAGAGTTATGTTTATAGCAACAGGAGTGTGTTTATAGCAACCAGATATATGTTTATAGCAACAATTGACATGATAGTAGCAATAGGAGATATGTTTATATCAACCGGTGATATGCTTTTAGTAACTGCAGAAATGTGTATAATACCCATTGGAATGTTTATAGCAACGGGCTTAATGTTTATAGCAACCAGAGGTATGTTTAAAGCAACAGGAGTGTGTTTATAGCAACCAGATATATGTTTATAGCAACAATTGATATGATAGTAGCAATAGGAGATATGTTTATATCAACCGGTGATGTGCTTTTAGTAACTGCAGAAATGCGTATAATACCCATTGGAATGTTTATAGCAACGGGCTTAATGTTTATAGCAACCAGAGGTATGTTTATAGCAACAGGAGTGTGTTTATAGCAACCAGATATATGTTTATAGCAACAATTGACATGATAGTAGCAATAGGAGATATGTTTATATCAACCGGTAATATGCTTTTTGTAACTGAAGAAATGTGTATAATACCCATTGGAAGGTTTATAGCAACGGGCTTAATGTTTATAGCAACCAGAGGTATGTTTATAGCAACAGGAGTTAGTTTATAGCAACCAGATATATGTTTATAGCAACCATAGACATGATAATAGCAGTAGGAGATATGTTTATTTCAACCGGTAATATGCTTTTTGTAA
Source organism: Pelobates fuscus (assembly GCF_036172605.1). NCBI lineage: Eukaryota > Metazoa > Chordata > Amphibia > Anura > Pelobatidae > Pelobates > Pelobates fuscus. The sequence continues at coordinate 253,978,705 of NC_086318.1, forward strand.
ATGAAGAAATGTGTATAATACCCATTGGAAGGTTTATAGCAACGGGCTTGATGTTTATAGCAACAGGAGTGTATTGATAGCAACAGGAGTATGTTTATAGCAACCAGATATATCCAGAGACAGGATAATAGCAATAGGAGATATGTTTATATCAACCGGTGATATGCATTTAGTAACTGAAGAAATGTGTATAATACCCAGTGAAATGTTTATAGCAACCAGAGGTATGTTTATAGCAACAGGAGTGTGTTTATAGTTACCAGATATATGTTTATAGCAACAATTGACATGATAGTAGCAATAGGAGATATGTTTATATAAACCGGTGATATGCTTTTAGTAACTGCAGAAATGTGTATAATACCCAGTGAAATGTTTATAGCAACCAGAGGTATGTTTATAGCAACAGGAGTGTGTTTATAGTTACCAGATATATGTTAATAGCAACCAGAGACATGATAATTGCAATAGGAGATATGTTTATATCAACCGGTGATATGCATTTAGTAACTGAGGAAATGTTTTAACACCTAGTGAAATGTTTATAGCAACCAGCTTAATGTTTATAGCAACAGGAGTGTGTTTATAGCAACCAGATATATGTTTATAGCAACCAGAGACATGATAATTGCAATAGGAGATATGTTTATATCAACCGGTGATATGCATTTAGTAACTGAAAAAATATTTATAACAACCAGTGAAATGTTTATTGCAACCGGCTTAATGTTTATAGCAACCAGAGTTATGTTTATAGCAACAGTAGTGTTTTTATAGCAACCAGATATATGTTTATAGCAACAATTGACATGATAGTAGCAATAGGAGATATGTTTATATCAACCGGTGATATGCTTTTAGTAACTGCAGAAATTAGTATAATACGCATTGGAATGTTTATAGCAACGGGCTTAATGTTTATAGCAACCAGAGGTATGTTTATAGCAACAGGAGTGTGTTTATAGCAACCAGATATATGTTTATAGCAACCAGAGACAGGATAATAGCAATAGGAGATATGTTTATATCAACCGGTGATATGCTTTTAGTAACTGCAGAAATTAGAATAATACCCATAGGAATGTTTATAGCAACGGGCTTAATGTTTATAGCAACCAGAGGTATGTTTATAGCAACAGGAGTGTGTTTATAGCAACCAGATATATGTTTATTGCAACCAGAGACACGATAATTGCAATAGGAGATATGATTATATCAACCGGTGATATGCATTTAGTAACTTAAAAAATATTTATAACAACCAGTGAAATGTTTATTGCAACCGGCTTGATGTTTATAGCAACCAGAGGTATGTTTATAGCAACAGGAGTGTGTTTATAGCAGCCAGATATATGTTTATAGCAATCAGAGACATGATAATAACAATAGGAGATATTTTTATATCAAACAGTGATATGCATTTAGTAACTGAGGAAATGTTTTAACACCTAGTGAAATGTTTATAGCAACCGGCTTAATGTTTATAGCAAGCAGGGAATGTTTATAGCAACAGTAGTGTGTTTATAGCAACCAGATATATGTTTATACCAACCAGAGACATGATAATAACAATAGGAGATATGTTTATATCAACCGGTGATATGCATTTAGTAACTGAAGAAATGTTTTAACACCTAGTGAAAAGTTTATAGCAACCAGAGGTATGTTTATAGCAAGCAGGGAATGTTTATAGCAACAGGAGTGTGTTTATAGCAACCAGATATATGTTTATAGCAACCAGAAGCATGATAATAACAATAGGAGATATGTTTACATCAACCGGTGATATGCATTTAGTAACTTCAGAAATGTGTATAATACCCATTGGAGTATTTATAGCAACCAGAGGTATGTTTATAGCAACAGGAGTGTTTTTATAGCAACCAGATATATGTTTATAGCAACCATTGACATGATAATAGCTATAGGAGATATGTTTATATCAACTGGTGATATGCTTTTAGTAACTGCAGAAATTAGTATAATACCCATTGGAATGTTTATAGCAACGGGCTTAATGTTTATAGCAACCAGAGGTATGTTTATAGCAAGAGGAGTGTGTTTATAGCAACCAGATATATGTTTATAGCAACCATAGACATGATAATAGCAATAGGAGATATGTTTATATCAACCGGTGATATGCTTTTAGTAACTGCAGAAATTAGTATAATACCCATTGGAATGTTTATAGCAACGGGCTTAATGTTTATAGCAACCAGAGGTATGTTTATAGCAACAGGAGTGTGTTTATAGCAACCATATATATTTTTATAGCAACCAGAGACAGGATAATAGCAATAAGAGATATGTTTATATCAACCGGTGATATGCATTTAGTAACTGAAGAAATGTGTATAATACCCAGTGAAATGTTTATAGCAACCAGAGGTATGTTTATAGCAACAGGAGTGGGTTTATAGTTACCAGATATATGTTTATAGCAACCAGAGACATGATAATTGCAATAGGAGATATGTTCATATCAACCGATGATATTCATTTAGTAACTTAAAAAATATTTATAACAACCAGTGAAATGTTTATTGCAACCGGCTTGATGTTTATAGCAACCAGAGGTATGTTTATAGCAACAGGAGTGTGTTTATAGCAACCAGATATGTGTTTATAGCTATCAGAGACATGATAATAACAATAGGAGATATGTTTATATCAAACGGTGACATGTATTTAGTAACTGAGGAAATGTTTTAACAACTAGTGAAATGTTTATGGCAACCAGCTTAATGTTTATAGCAACAGGAGTGTGTTTATAGCAACCAGATATATGTTTATAGCAACCAGAGACATGATAATTGCAATAGGAGATATGTTTATATCAACCGGTGATATGCATTTAGTAACTGAAAAAATATTTATAACAACCAGTGAAATGTTTATTGCAACCGGCTTAATGTTTATAGCAACCAGAGTTATGTTTATAGCAACAGGAGTGTGTTTATAGCAACCAGATATATGTTTATAGCAACAATTGACATGATAGTAGCAATAGGAGATATGTTTATATCAACCGGTGATATGCTTTTAGTAACTGCAGAAATGTGTATAATACCCATTGGAATGCTTATAGCAACGGGCTTAATGTTTATAGCAACCAGAGGTATGTTTAAAGCAACAGGAGTGTGTTTATAGCAACCAGATATATGTTTATAGCAACAATTGACATGATAGTAGCAATAGGAGATATGTTTATATTAACCGGTGATATGCTTTTAGTAACTGCAGAAATGTGTATAATACCCATTGGAATGTTTATAGCAACGGGCTTAATGTTTATAGCAACCAGAGGTATGTTTATAGCAACAGGAGTGTGTTTATAGCAACCAGATATATGTTTATTGCAACCAGAGACACGATAATTGCAATAGGAGATATGATTATATCAACCGGTGATATGCATTTAGTAACTTAAAAAATATTTATAACAACCAGTGAAATGTTTATTGCAACCGGCTTGATGTTTATAGCAACCAGAGGTATGTTTATAGCAACAGGAGTGTGTTTATAGCAGCCAGATATATGTTTATAGCAATCAGAGACATGATAATAACAATAGGAGATATTTTTATATCAAACAGTGATATGCATTTAGTAACTGAGGAAATGTTTTAACACCTAGTGAAATGTTTATAGCAACCGGCTTAATGTTTATAGCAAGCAGGGAATGTTTATAGCAACAGTAGTGTGTTTATAGCAACCAGATATATGTTTATACCAACCAGAGACATGATAATAACAATAGGAGATATGTTTATATCAACCGGTGATATGCATTTAGTAACTGAAGAAATGTTTTAACACCTAGTGAAAAGTTTATAGCAACCAGAGGTATGTTTATAGCAAGCAGGGAATGTTTATAGCAACAGGAGTGTGTTTATAGCAACCAGATATATGTTTATAGCAACCAGAAGCATGATAATAACAATAGGAGATATGTTTACATCAACCGGTGATATGCATTTAGTAACTTCAGAAATGTGTATAATACCCATTGGAGTATTTATAGCAACCAGAGGTATGTTTATAGCAACAGGAGTGTTTTTATAGCAACCAGATATATGTTTATAGCAACCATTGACATGATAATAGCTATAGGAGATATGTTTATATCAACTGGTGATATGCTTTTAGTAACTGCAGAAATTAGTATAATACCCATTGGAATGTTTATAGCAACGGGCTTAATGTTTATAGCAACCAGAGGTATGTTTATAGCAAGAGGAGTGTGTTTATAGCAACCAGATATATGTTTATAGCAACCATAGACATGATAATAGCAATAGGAGATATGTTTATATCAACCGGTGATATGCTTTTAGTAACTGCAGAAATTAGTATAATACCCATTGGAATGTTTATAGCAACGGGCTTAATGTTTATAGCAACCAGAGGTATGTTTATAGCAACAGGAGTGTGTTTATAGCAACCATATATATTTTTATAGCAACCAGAGACAGGATAATAGCAATAAGAGATATGTTTATATCAACCGGTGATATGCATTTAGTAACTGAAGAAATGTGTATAATACCCAGTGAAATGTTTATAGCAACCAGAGGTATGTTTATAGCAACAGGAGTGGGTTTATAGTTACCAGATATATGTTTATAGCAACCAGAGACATGATAATTGCAATAGGAGATATGTTCATATCAACCGATGATATTCATTTAGTAACTTAAAAAATATTTATAACAACCAGTGAAATGTTTATTGCAACCGGCTTGATGTTTATAGCAACCAGAGGTATGTTTATAGCAACAGGAGTGTGTTTATAGCAACCAGATATGTGTTTATAGCTATCAGAGACATGATAATAACAATAGGAGATATGTTTATATCAAACGGTGACATGTATTTAGTAACTGAGGAAATGTTTTAACACCTAGTGAAATGTTTATGGCAACCAGCTTAATGTTTATAGCAACAGGAGTGTGTTTATAGCAACCAGATATATGTTTATAGCAACCAGAGACATGATAATTGCAATAGGAGATATGTTTATATCAACCGGTGATATGCATTTAGTAACTGAAAAAATATTTATAACAACCAGTGAAATGTTTATTGCAACCGGCTTAATGTTTATAGCAACCAGAGTTATGTTTATAGCAACAGGAGTGTGTTTATAGCAACCAGATATATGTTTATAGCAACAATTGACATGATAGTAGCAATAGGAGATATGTTTATATCAACCGGTGATATGCTTTTAGTAACTGCAGAAATGTGTATAATACCCATTGGAATGCTTATAGCAACGGGCTTAATGTTTATAGCAACCAGAGGTATGTTTAAAGCAACAGGAGTGTGTTTATAGCAACCAGATATATGTTTATAGCAACAATTGACATGATAGTAGCAATAGGAGATATGTTTATATTAACCGGTGATATGCTTTTAGTAACTGCAGAAATGTGTATAATACCCATTGGAATGTTTATAGCAACGGGCTTAATGTTTATAGCAACCAGAGGTATGTTTATAGCAACAGGAGTGTGTTTATAGCAACCAGATATATGTTTATAGCAACAATTGACATGATAGTAGCAATAGGAGATATGTTTATATCAACCGGTAATATGCTTTTTGTAACTGAAGAAATGTGTATAATACCCATTGGAAGGTTTATAGCAACGGGCTTAATGTTTATAGCAACCAGAGGTATGTTTATAGCAACAGGAGTTAGTTTATAGCAACCAGATATATGTTTATAGCAACCATAGACATGATAATAGCAGTAGGAGATATGTTTATTTCAACCGGAAATATGCTTTTTGTAAATGAAGAAATGTGTATAATACCCATTGGAAGTTTTATAGCAATGGGCTTTATGTTTATAGCAACCAGAGGTATGTTTATAGCAACAGGAGTGTATTGATAGCAACAGGAGTATGTTTATAGCAACCAGATATATCCAGAGACAGGATAATAGCAATAGGAGCTATGTTTATATCAACCGGTGATATGCATTTAGTAACTGAAGAAATGTGTATAATACCCAGTGAAATGTTTATAGCAACCAGAGGTATGTTTATAGCAACAGGAGTGTGTTTATAGTTACCAGATATATGTTTATAGCAACAATTGACATGATAGTAGCAATAGGAGATATGTTTATATCAACCGGTGATATGCATTTAGTAACTGCAGATATGTGTATATTACCCATTGAAATGTTTATAGCAACTGGATTAATGTTTATAGCAACCAGAGGTATGTTTATAGCAACAGGAGTGTGTTTATAGCAACCAGATATATGTTTATGGCAATCAGAGACATGATAATAACAATAGGAGATATGTTTATATCAACCGGTGATATGCATTTAGTAACTGAAGAAATGTTTTAACGCCTAGTGAAATGTTTATAGCAACCGGCTTAATGTTTATAGCAACCAGAGGTATGTTTATAGCAACAGGAGTGTGTTTATTGCAACCAGATATATGTTTATAGCAACCATTGACATGATAATAGCAATAGGAGATATGTTTATATCAACCGGTAATATGCTTTTTGTAACTGAAGAAATGTGTATAATACCCATTGGTAGGTTTATAGCAACGGGCTTTATGTTTATAGCAACCAGAGGTAAGTTTATAGCAACAGGAGTGTGTTTTTATAGCAACAGGAGTATGTTTATATCAACCGGTGATATGTTTTTTGTAACTGCAGAAATGTGTATAATACCCATTGGAATGTTTATAGCAACAGGCTTAATGTTTATAGCAACCAGAGGTATGTTTATAGCAACATGAGTGTGTTTATAGCAACCAGAAATATGTTTATAGCAACCAGAGACATGATAATAACAATAGGAGATATGTTTATATCAACCGGTGATATGCATTTAGTAACTGAAGAAATGTTTTAACGCCTAGTGAAATGTTTATAGCAACCGGCTTAATGTTTATAGCAACCAGAGGTATGTTTATAGCAACAGGAGTGTGTTTATTGCAACCAGATATATGTTTATAGCAACCATTGACATGATAATAGCAATAGGAGATATGTTTATATCAACCGGTAATATGCTTTTTGTAACTGAAGAAATGTGTATAATACCCATTGGTAGGTTTATAGCAACGGGCTTTATGTTTATAGCAACCAGAGGTAAGTTTATAGCAACAGGAGTGTGTTTTTATAGCAACAGGAGTATGTTTATATCAACCGGTGATATGTTTTTAGTAACTGCAGAAATGTGTATAATACCCATTGGAATGTTTATAGCAACAGGCTTAATGTTTATAGCAACCAGAGGTATGTTTATAGCAACATGAGTGTGTTTATAGCAACCAGAAATATGTTTATAGCAACCAGAGACATGATAATAACAATAGGAGATATGTTTATATCAAACGGTGATATGCATTTAGTAACTGAAGAAATGTGTATAATACCCAGTGAAATGTTTATAGCAACCAGAGGTATGTTTATAGCAACAGGAGTGTGTTTATAGCAACCAGATATATGTTTATAGCAATCAGAGACATGATAATAACAATAGGAGATATGTTTATATCAAACGGTGATATGCATTTAGTAACTGAGGAAATGTTTTAACACCTAGTGAAATGTTTATAGCAACCGGCTTAATGTTTATAGCAACCAGGGAATGTTTATAGCAACAGGAGTGTGTTTATAGCAACCAGATATATGTTTATAGCAACCAGAGACAGGATAATAGAAATAGGAGATATGTTTATATCAACCGGTGATATGCATTTATTAACTGCAGAAATGTGTATAATACCCATTGTAATGTTTATAGCAATGGGCTTAATGTTTATAGCAACCAGAGTGTGTTTATAGCAACCAGATATATGTTTATAGCAACCATAGACATGATAATAGCAATAGGAGATATGTTTATTTCAACCAGTAATATGCTTTTTGTAACTGAAGAAATGTGTATAATACCCATTGGAAGGTTTATTGCAGCAGGCTTTATGTTTATAGAAACCAGAGGTATGTTTATAGCAACAGGAGTGTGTTTATAGCAACAGGAGTATGTTTATAGCAACCAGATATATGTTTATAGCAACCAGAGACATGATAATAGCAATAGGAGATATGTTTATATCAACCGGTGATATGCATTTAGTAACTGAATAAATGTGTATAATACCCAGTGAAATGTTTATAGCAACCAGAGGTATGTTTATAGCAAAGGGAGTGTGTTTATAGCAACCAGATATATGTTTATAGCAACCATAGACATGATAATAGCAATAGGAGATATGTGTATTTCAACCGGTAACATGCTTTTTGTAACTGAAGAAATGTGTATAATACCCATTGGAATGTTTATAGCAACCAGAGGTATGTTTATAGCAACAGGAGTGTGTTTATAGTTACCAGATATATGTTTATAGCAACCAGAGACATGTTAATTGCAATAGGAGATATGTTTATATCAACTGGTGATATGCATTTAGTAACTCTAGAAATGTGCATAATACCCAGTGAAATGTTTATAGCAACCAGAGGTATGTTTATAGCAACAGGAGTGTGTTTATAGTTACCAGATATATGTTTATAGCAATCAGAGACATGATAATAACAATAGGAGATATGTTTATATCAAACGGTGATATGCATTTAGTAACTGAGGAAATGTTTTAACACCTAGTGAAATGTTTATAGCAACGGGCTTAATGTTTATAGCAACCAGAGGTATGTTTATAGCAACAGGAGTGTGTTTATAGCAACCAGATATATGTTTATAGCAACCATAGACATGCTAATAGCAATAGGAGATATGTTTATTTCAACCGGTAATATGCTTTTTGTAAATGAAGAAATGTGTATATTACCCATTGAAATGTTTATAGCAACTGGCTTAATGTTTATAGCATCCAGAGGTATGTTTATAGCAACAGGAGTGTGTTTATGGCAACCAGATATATTTTTATAGCAACCAGAAGCATGATCATATCAATAGGAGATATGTTTATATCAACCGGTGATATGCTTTTAGTAACTGCAGAAATGTGTATAATACCCATTGGAGTATTTATAGCAACCAGAGGTATGTTTATAGCAACAGGAGTGTGTTTATAGCAACCATATATATGTTTATAGCAACCATTGACATGATAATAGCAATAGGAGATATGTTTATATCAACCGGTAATATGCTTTTTGTAACTGAAGAAATGTGTATAATACCCATTGGTAGGTTTATAGCAACGGGCTTTATGTTTATAGCAACCAGAGGTAAGTTTATAGCAACAGGAGTGTGTTTATAGCAACAGGAGTATGTTTATATCAACCGGTGATATGTTTTTAGTAACTGCAGAAATGTGTATAATACCCATTGGAATGTTTATAGCAACAGGCTTAATTTTTATAGCAACCAGAGGTATGTTTATAGCAACAGGAGTGTGTTTATAGCAACAGGAGCATGTTTATAGCAGCCAGATATATGTTTATAGCAACCACAGACATGATAATAACAATAGAAGATATGTTTATATCAACCGGTGATATGCATTTAGTAACTGAAGAAATGTGTATAATACCCATTGGAATGTTTATAGCAACTGGCTTAATGTTTATAGCAACCAGAGGTATGTTTATAGCAACAGGAGTGTGTTTATAGCTACCAGATATATGTTTATAGCAACCAGAAGCATGGTAATAGCAATAGGAGATATGTTTATATCAACCGGTGATATGCATTTAGTAACTGAAGAAATGTATATAATACCCAGTGAAATGTTTATAGCAACCAGAGGTATGTTTATAGCAACAGGAGTGTGTTTATAGTTACCAGATATATGTGTATAGCAATCAGAGACATGATAATAACAATAGGAGATATGTTTATATCAAACAGTGATATGCATTTAGTAACTGAGGAAATGTTTTAACACCTAGTGAAATGTATATAGCAACCGGCAAAATGTTTATAGCAACCAGGGAATGTTTATAGCAACAGGAGTGTGTTTATAGCAACCATATATATGTTTATAGCAACCAGAGACAGGATAATAGCAATAGGAGATATGTTTATATCAACCAGTGATATGCATTTATTAACTGCAGAAATGTGTATAATACCCATTGGAATGTTTATAGCAACCAGAGGTATGTTTATAGCAACAGGAGTGTGTTTATAGCAACAGGAGTATGTTTATAGCAACCAGATATATGTTTATAGCAACCAGAGACAGGATAATAGCAATAGGAGATATGTTTATATCAACCGGTGATATGCATTTAGTAACTGAATAAATGTGTATAATACCCAGTGAAATGTTTATAGCAACCAGAGGTATGTTTATAGCAACAGGAGTGTGTTTATAGCAACCAGATATATGTTTATAGCAACCAGAAGCATGATAATAACAATAGGAGATATGTTTACATCAACGGGTGATATGCATTTAGTAACTTCAGAAATGTGTATAATACCCATTGGAGTATTTATAGCAACCAGAGGTATGTTTATAGCAACAGGAGTGTTTTTATAGCAACCAGATATATGTTTATAGCAACCATTGACATGATAATAGCAATAGGAGATATGTTTATATCAACCGGTGATATGCTTTTAGTAACTGCAGAAATTAGTATAATACCCATTGGAATGTTTATAGCAACGGGCTTAATGTTTATAGCAACCAGAGGTATGTTTATAGCAACAGGAGTGTGTTTATAGCAACCAGATATATGTTTATAGCAACCATAGACATGATAATAGCAATAGGAGATATGTTTATATCAACCGGTAATATGCTTTTTGTAACTGAAGAAATGTGTATAATACCCATTGGAAGGTTTATAGCAACAGGCTTTATGTTTATTGCAACCAGAGGTATGTTTATAGCAACAGGAGTGTGTTTATAGCAACAGGAGTATGTTTATAGCAACCAGATATATGTTAATAGCAATCAGAGACATGATAATAACAATAGGAGATATGTTTATATCAAACGGTGATATGCATTTAGTAACTGAGGAGATGTTTTAACACTTAGTGAAATGTTTATAGCAACTGGCTTAATGTTTATAGCAACCAGGGAATGTTTATAGCAACAGGAGTGTATTTATAGCAACCAGATATATGTTTATACCAACCAGAGACATGATAATAACAATAGGAGATATGTTTATATCAACCGGTGATATGCATTTAGTAACTGAAGAAATGTTTTAACACCTAGTGAAATGTTTATAGCAACCGGCTTAATGTTTATAGCAACCAGAGGTATGTTTATAGCAACAGGAGTGTGTTTATTGCAACCAGATATATGTTTATAGCAACCAGAGGTATAGGAGATATGTTTACATCAACCGGTGATATGCATTTAGTAACTGAAAAAATATTTATAACAACCAGTGAAATGTTTATTGCAACCGGCTTAATGTTTATAGCAACCAGAGGTATGCTTATAGCAACAGGAGTGTGTTTATAGCAACCAGATATATGTTTATGGCAATCAGAGACATGATAATAACAATAGGAGATATGTTTATATCAACCGGTGATATGCATTTAGTAACTGAAGAAATGTTTTAACACCTAGTGAAATGTTTATAGCAACCGGTTTAATGTTTATAGCAACCAGAGGTATGTTTATAGCAACATGAGTATGTTTATAGATAGCAGATATATGTGTATAGCAACCAGAGACATGATAATTGCAATAGGAGATATGTTTATATCAACCGGTGATATGCATTTAGTAACTGAAAAAATATTTATAACAACCAGTGAAATGTTTATTGCAACCGGCTTAATGTTTATAGCAACCAGAGGTATGCTTATAGCAACAGGAGTGTGTTTATAGCAACCAGATATATGTTTATGGCAATCAGAGACATGATAATAACAATAGGAGATATGTTTATATCAAACGGTGATATGCATTTAGTAACTGAGGAAATGTTTTAACACCTAGTGAAATGTTTATAGCAACCGGCTTAATGTTTATAGCAACCAGGGAATGTTTATAGCAACAGGAGTGTGTTTATAGCAACCAGATATATGTTTATAGCAACCAGAGACAGGATAATAGAAATAGGAGATATGTTTATATCAACTGGTGATATGCATTTATTAACTGCAGAAATGTGTATAATACCCATTGTAATGTTTATAGCAATGGGCTTAATGTTTATAGCAACCAGAGTGTGTTTATAGCAACCAGATATATGTTTATAGCAACCATAGACATGATAATAGCAATAGGAGATATGTTTATTTCAACCAGTAATATGCTTTTTGTAACTGAAGAAATGTGTATAATACCCATTGGAAGGTTTATTGCAGCAGGCTTTATGCATAATACCCAGTGAAATGTTTATAGCAACCAGAGGTATGTTTATAGCAACAGGAGTGTGTTTATAGCAACCAGATATATGTTTATAGCAATCAGAGACATGTGTATAATACCCATTGGAAGGTTTATAGCAACGGGCTTTATGTTTATAGCAACCAGAGGTATGTTTATAGCAACAGGAGTGTGTTTATAGCAACAGGAGTATGTTTACAGTTACCAGATATATGTTTATAGCAACCAGAGACATGATAATAACAATAGGAGATATGTTTATATCAACCGGTGATATGCATTTAGTAACTGACAAAATATTTATAACAACCAGTGAAATGTTTATTGCAACCGGCTTAATGTTTATAGCAACCATAGGTATGTTTATAGCAACAGGAGTGTGTTTATAGCAACCAGAAATATGTTTATAGCAACCAGAGACATGATAATAACAATAGGAGATATGTTTATATCAACCGGTGATATGCATTTAGTAACTGCAGAAATGTGTATATTACCCATTGAAATGTTTATAGCAACTGGCTTAATGTTTATAGCAACCAGAGGTATGTTTGTAGCAACAGGAGTGTGTTTATAGCAACCAGATATATGTTTATAGCAACCAGAAGCATGATCATATCAATAGGCGATATGTTTATATCAACCGGTGATATGCTTTTAGTAACTGCAGAAATGTGTATAATACCCATTGGAGTATTTATAGCAACCAGAGGTATGTTTATAGCAACAGGAGTGTGTTTATAGCAACCATATATATGTTTATAGCAACCATTGACATGATAATAGCAATAGGAGATATGTTTATATCTACCGGTAATATGCTTTTTGTAACTGAAGAAATGTGTATAATACCCATTGGTAGGTTTATAGCAACGGGCTTTATGTTTATAGCAACCAGAGGTAAGTTTATAGCAACAGGAGTGTGTTTATAGCAACAGGAGTATGTTTATATCAACCGGTGATATGTTTTTAGTTACTGCAGAAATGTGTATAATACCCATTGGAATGTTTATAGCAACAGGCTTAATGTTTATAGCAACCAGAGGTATGTTTATAGCAACAGGAGTGTGTTTATAGCAACCAGATATATGTTTATAGCAACCACAGACATGATAATAACAATAGGAGATATGTTTATATCAACCGGTGATATGCATTTAGTAACTGAAGAAATGTGTATAATACTCATTGGAATGTTTATAGCAACTGGCTTAATGTTTATAGCAACCAGAGGTATGTTTATAGCAACAGGAGTGTGTTTATAGCAACCAGATATATGTTTATAGCAACCAGAAGCATGATAATAGCAATAGGAGATATGTTTATATCAACCGGTGATATGCATTTAGTAACTGAAGAAATGTATATAATACCCAGTGAAATGTTTATAGCAACCAGAGGTATGTTTATAGCAACAGGAGTGTGTTTATAGCAACCAGAGGTATGTTTATAGCAACAGGAGTGTATTTAAAGCATCCAGATATATGTTTATAGCAACCATAGACATGATAATAGCAATAGGAGATATGTTTATTTCAACCGGTAACATGCTTTTTGTAACTAAAGAAATGTGTATAATACCCATTGGAATGTTTATAGCAACTGGCTTAATGTTTATAGCAACCAGAGGTATGTTTATAGCAACAGGAGTGTGTTTATAGCAACCAGAAATATGTTTATAGCAACCAGAGACATAATAATTGCAATAGGAGATATGTTTATATCAACCGGTGATATGCATTTAGTAACTGAAGAAATGTGCATAATACTCAGTGAAATGTTTATAGCAACCAGAGGTATGTTTATAGCAACAGGAGTGTGTTTATAGCAACCAGATATATGTTTATAGCAATCAGAGACATGATAATAACAATAGGAGATATGTTTATATCATATATCACCAGATATATGTTTATAGCAATCAGAGACATGATAATATCAATAGGAGATATGTTTATAACACCTAGTGAAATGTGTATAGCAACGGGCTTAATGTTTATAGCAACCAGAGGTATGTTTATAGCAACAGGAGTGTGTTTATAGCAACCAGATATATGTTTATAGCAACCATAGACATGATAATAGCAATAGGAGATACGTTTATATCAACCGGTGATATGCATTTAGTAACTGCAGAAATGTGTATAATACCCATTGGAATGTTTATAGCAACAGGCTTAATGTTTATAGCAACCAGAGGTATGTTTATAGCAACAGGAGTGTGTTTATAGCAACAGGAGTATGTTTATAGCAGCCAGATATGTTTATAGCAACCACAGACATGATAATAACAATAGGAGATATGTTTATATCAACCGGTGATATGCATTTAGTAACTGAAGAAATGTTTTAACGCCTAGTGAAATGTTTATAGCAACCGGCTTAATGTTTATAGCAACCAGAGGTATGTTTATAGCAACAGGAGTGTGTTTATAGCAACCAGAAATATGTTTAAAGAAACCAGAGACATGATAATAACAATAGGAGATATGTTTATTTCAACCGGTGATATGCATTTAGTAACTGCAGAAATGTGTATATTACCCATTGGAATGTTTATAGCAACTGGCGTAATGTTTATAGCAACCAGAGGTATGTTTATAGCAACAAAAGTGTGTTTATAGCAACCAGATATATGTTTATAGCAACAAGAAGCATAATCATAACAATAGGAGACATGTTTATATCAACCGGTGATATGCTTTTAGTAACTGCAGAAATGTGTATAATACCCATTGGAGTATTTATAACAACCAGAGGTATGTTTATAGCAACAGGAGTGTGTTTATAGCAACCAGATATATGTTTATAGCAACCATTGACATGATAATAGCAATAGGAGATATGTTTATATCAACCGGTAATATGCTTTTTGTAACTGAAGAAATGTGTATAATACCCATTGGTAGGTTTATAGCAACGGGCTTTATGTTTATAACAACCAGAGGTAAGTTTATAGCAACAGGAGTATGTTTATATCAACCGGTGATATGTTTTTAGTAAATGCAGAAATGTGTATAATACCCATTGGAATGTTTATAGCAACAGGCTTAATGTTTATAGCAACCAGAGGTATGTTTATAGCAACAGGAGTGTGTTTATAGCAACCAGAAATATGTTTATAGCAACCAGAGACATGATAATAACAAAAGGAGATATGTTTATATCAAACGGTGATATGCATTTAATAACTGAATAAATGTGTATAATACCCAGTGAAATGTTTATAGCAACGGGCTTTATGTTTATAGCAACCAGAGGTATGTTTATAGCAACAGGAGTGTGTTTATAGCAACAGGAGTATGTTTATAGCAACCAGAGACATGATAATAGCAATAGGAGATATGTTTATATCAACCGGTGATATGCATTTAGTAACTGAATAAATGTGTATAATACCCAGTGAAATGTTTATAGCAACCAGAGGTATGTTTATAGCAACAGGAGTGTGTTTATAGCAACCAGATATATGTTTATAGCAACCATAGACATGATAATAGCAATAGGAGATATGTTTATTTCAACCGGTAACATGCTTTTTGTAACTGAAGAAATGTGTATAATACCCATTGGAATGTTTATAGCAACTGGCTTAATGTTTATAGCAACCAGAGGTATGTTTATAGCAACATGAGTGTGTTTATAGCAACCAGATATATGTTTATAGCAACCATTGACATGATAATAGCAATAGGAGATATGTTTATATCAACCGGTGATATGCATTTAGTAACTGAAGAAATGTGTATAATACCCAGTGAAATGTTTATAGCAACCAGAGGTATGTTTATAGCAACATGAGTGTGTTTATAGCAACCAGATATATGTTTATAGCAATCAGAGACATGATAATAACAATAGGAGATATGTTTATATCAAACGGTGATATGCATTTAGTAACTGAGGAAATATTTTAACACCTAGTGAAATGTTTATAGCAACCGGCTTAATGTTTATAGCAACCAGGGAATGTTTATAGCAACAGGAGTGTGTTTATAGCAACAGGAGTATGTTTATTGCAACCAGATATATGTTTATAGCAACCATTGACATGATAATAGCAATAGGAGATATGTTTATATCAACCGGTGATATGCATTTAGTAACTGAAGAAATGTGTATAATACCCAGTGAAATGTTTATAGCAACCAGAGGTATGTTTATAGCAACAGGAGTGTGTTTATAGTTACCAGAGATATGTTTATAGCAACCAGAGACATGATAATTGCAATAGGAGATATGTTTATATCAACCGGTGATATGCATTTAGTAACTGCAGAAATGTGTATAATACCCATTGGAATGTTTATAGCAACGGGCTTAATGTTTATAGCAACCAGAGGTATGTTTATAGCAACAGGAGTGTGTTTATAGCAACCAGATATATGTTTATAGCAATCAGAGACATGATAATAAAAATAGGAGATATGTTTATATCAAACGGTGATATGCATTTAGTAACTGAGGAAATGTTTTAACACCTAGTGAAATGTATATAGCAACCGGCTTAATGTTTATAGCAACCAGGGAATGTTTATAGCAACAGGAGTGTGTTTATAGCAACCAGATATATGTTTATAGCAACCAGAGACAGGATAATAGCAATAGGAGATATGTTTATATCAACCAGTGATATGCATTTATTAACTGCAGAAATGTGTATAATACCCATTGGAATGTTTATAGCAACCAGAGGTATGTTTATAGCAACAGGAGTGTGTTTATAGCAACAGGAGTATGTTTATAGCAACAGGAGTGTGTTTATAGCATCCAGATATATGTTTATAGCAACCAGAGACAGGATAATAGCAATAGGAGATATGTTTATATCAACCGGTGATATGCATTTAGTAACTGAATAAATGTGTATAATACCCAGTGAAATGTTTATAGCAACCAGAGGTATGTTTATAGCAACAGGAGTGTGTTTATAGCAACCAGATATATGTTTATAGCAACCAGAAGCAAGATAATAACAATAGGAGATATGTTTACATCAACGGGTGATATGCATTTAGTAACTTCAGAAATGTGTATAATACCCATTGGAGTATTTATAGCAACCAGAGGTATGTTTATAGCAACAGGGGTGTTTTTATAGCAACCAGATATATGTTTATAGCAACCATTGACATGATAATAGCAATAGGAGATATGTTTATATCAACCGGTGATATGCTTTTAGTAACTGCAGAAATTAGTATAATACCCATTGGAATGTTTATAGCAACGGGCTTAATGTTTATAGCAACCAGATGTATGTTTATAGCAACAGGAGTGTGTTTATAGCAACCACATATATGTTCATAGCAACCATAGACATGACAATAGCAATAGGAAATATGTTTATATCAACCGGTAATATGCTTTTTGTAACTGAAGAAATGTGTATAATACCCATTGGAAGGTTTATAGCAACAGGCTTTATGTTTATTGCAACCAGAGGTATGTTTATAGCAACAGGAGTGTGTTTATAGCAACAGGAGTATGTTTATAGCAACCAGATATATGTTAATAGCAATCAGAGACATGATAATAACAATAGGAGATATGTTTATATCAAACGGTGATATGCATTTAGTAACTGAGGAAATGTTTTAACACCTAGTGGAATGTTTATAGCAACGGGCTTTATGTTTATAGCAATCCGAGGTATGTTTATAGCAACAGGAGTATGTTTATAGCAACAGGAGTGTGTTTATAGCATCCAGATATATGTTTATAGCAATCAGAGACATGATAATAACAATAGGAGATATGTTTATATCAAACGGTGATATGCATTTAGTAACTGAGGAGATGTTTTAACACTTAGTGAAATGTTTATAGCAACTGGCTTAATGTTTATAGCAACCAGGGAATGTTTATAGCAACAGGAGTGTATTTATAGCAACCAGATATATGTTTATAGCAACCAGAGGTATAGGAGATATGTTTACATCAACCGGTGATATGCATTTAGTAACTGAAAAAATATTTATAACAACCAGTGAAATGTTTATTGCAACCGGCTTAATGTTTATAGCAACCAGAGGAATGCTTATAGCAACAGGAGTGTGTTTATAGCAACCAGATATATGTTTATGGCAATCAGAGACATGATAATAACAATAGGAGATATGTTTATATCAACCGGTGATATGCATTTAGTAACTGAAGAAATGTTTTAACACCTAGTGAAATGTTTATAGCAACCGGCTTAATGTTTATAGCAACCAGAGGTATGTTTATAGCAACATGAGTATGTTTATAGATAGCAGATATATGTGTATAGCAACCAGAGACATGATAATTGCAATAGGAGATATGTTTATATCAACCGGTGATATGCATTTAGTAACTGAAAAAATATTTATAACAACCAGTGAAATGTTTATTGCAACCGGCTTAATGTTTATAGCAACCAGAGGTATGCTTATAGCAACAGGAGTGTGTTTATAGCAACCAGATATATGTTTATGGCAATCAGAGACATGATAATAACAATAGGAGATATGTTTATATCAAACGGTGATATGCATTTAGTAACTGAGGAAATGTTTTAACACCTAGTGAAATGTTTATAGCAACCGGCTTAATGTTTATAGCAACCAGGGAATGTTTATAGCAACAGGAGTGTGTTTATAGCAACCAGATATATGTTTATAGCAACCAGAGACAGGATAATAGAAATAGGAGATATGTTTATATCAACCGGTGATATGCATTTATTAACTGCAGAAATGTATATAATACCCATTGTAATGTTTATAGCAATGGGCTTAATGTTTATAGCAACCAGAGTGTGTTTATAGCAACCAGATATATGTTTATAGCAACCATAGACATGATAATAGCAATAGGAGATATGTTTATTTCAACCAGTAATATGCTTTTTGTAACTGAAGAAATGTGTATAATACCCATTGGAAGGTTTATTGCAGCAGGCTTTATGTTTATAGAAACCAGAGGTATGTTTATAGCAACAGGAGTGTGTTTATAGCAACAGGAGTATGTTTATTGCAACCAGATATATGTTTATAGCAACCATAGACATGATAATAGCAATAGGAGATATGTTTATTTCAACCGGTAACATGCTTTTTGTAACTGAAGAAATGTGTATAATACCCATTGGAATGTTTATAGCAACTGGCTTTATGTTTATAGCAACCAGAGGTATGTTTATAGCAACAGGAGTGTGTTTATAGCAACCAGATATATGTTTATAGCAACCATTGACATGATAATAGCAATAGGAGATATGTTTATATCAACCGGTGATATGCATTTAGTAACTGAAGAAATGTGTATAATACCCAGTGAAATTTATATAGCAACCAGAGGTATGTTTATAGCAACAGGAGTGTGTTTATAGCAACCAGATATATGTTTATAGCAATCAGAGACATGATAATAACAAAAGGAGATATGTTTATATCAAACGGTGATATGCATTTAGTAACTGAGGAAATATTTTAACACCTAGTGAAATGTTTATAGCAACCGGCTTAATGTTTATAGCAACCAGGGAATGTTTATAGCAACAGGAGTGTGTTTATAGCAACCAGATATATGTTTATAGCAACCATTGACATGATAATAGCAATAGGAGATATGTTTATATCAACCGGTGATATGCATTTAGTAACTGAAGAAATGTGTATAATACCCAGTGAAATGTTTATAGCAACCAGAGGTATGTTTATAGCAACAGGAGTGTGTTTATAGTTACCAGATATATGTTTATAGCAACCAGAGACATGTTAATTGCAATAGGAGATATGTTTCTATCAACCGGTGATATGCATTTAGTAACTCTAGAAATGTGCATAATACCCAGTGAAATGTTTATAGCAACCAGAGGTATGTTTATAGCAACAGGAGTGTGTTTATAGCAACCAGATATATGTTTATAGCAATCAGAGACATGATAATAACAATAGGAGATATGTTTATATCAAACGGTGATATGCATTTAGTAACTGAGGAAATGTTTTAACACCTAGTGAAATGTTTATAGCAACGGGCTTAATGTTTATAGCAACCAGAGGTATGTTTATAGCAACAGGAGTGTGTTTATAGCAACCAGATATATGTTTATAGCAACCATAGACATGCTAATAGCAATAGGAGATATGTTTATTTCAACCGGTAATATGCTTTTTGTAAATGATGAAATGTGTATAATACCCATTGGAAGGTTTATAGCAACGGGCTTTATGTTTATAGCAACCAGAGGTATGTTTATAGCAACAGGAGTGTGTTTATAGCAACAGGAGTATGTTTACAGTTACCACATATATGTTTATAGCAACCAGAGACATGATAATAACAATAGGAGATATGTTTATATCAACCGGTGATATGCATTTAGTAACTGACAAAATATTTATAACAACCAGTGAAATGTTTATTGAAACCGGCTTAATGTTTATAGCAACCAGAGGTATGTTTATTGCAACAGGAGTGTGTTTATAGCAACCAGAAATATGTTTATAGCAACCAGAAGCATGATCATATCAATAGGCGATATGTTTATATCAACCGGTGATATGCTTTTAGTAACTGAATAAATGTGTATAATACCCATTGGTAGGTTTATAGCAACGGGCTTTATGTTTATAGCAACCAGAGGTAAGTTTATAGCAACAGGAGTGTGTTTATAGCAACAGGAGTATGTTTATATCAACCGGTGATATGTTTTTAGTTACTGCAGAAATGTGTATAATACCCATTGGAATGTTTATAGCAACAGGCTTAATGTTTATAGCAACCAGAGGTATGTTTATAGCAACAGGAGTGTGTTTATAGCAACAGGAGTATGTTTATAGAAGCCAGATATATGTTTATAGCAACCACAGACATGATAATAACAATAGGAGATATGTTTATATCAACCGGTGAAATGCATTTAGTAACTGAAGAAATGTGTATAATACTCATTGGAATGTTTATAGCAACTGGCTTAATGTTTATAGCAACCAGAGGTATGTTTATAGCAACAGGAGTGTGTTTATAGCAACCAGATATATGTTTATAGCAACCAGAAGCATGATAATAGCAATAGGAGATATGTTTATATCAACCGGTGATATGCATTTAGTAACTGAAGAAATGTATATAATACCCAGTGAAATGTTTATAGCAACCTGAGGTATGTTTATAGCACCAGGAGTGTGTTTATAGCAACCAGAGGTATGTTTATAGCAACAGGAGTGTGTATAAAGCATCCAGATATATGTTTATAGCAACCATAGACATGATAATAGCAATAGGAGATATGTTTATTTCAACCGGTAACATGCTTTTTGTAACTGAAGAAATGTGTATAATACCCATTGGAATGTTTATAGCAACTGGCTTAATGTTTATAGCAACCAGAGGTATGTTTATAGCAACAGGAGTGTGTTTATAGCAACCAGATATATGTTTATAGCAACCATTGACATGATAATTGCAATAGGAGATATGTTTATATCAACCGGTGATATGCATTTAGTAACTGAAGAAATGTTTTAACACCCAGTGAAATGTTTATAGCAACCGGCTTAATGTTTATAGCAACCAGAGGTATGTTTATAGCAACATGAGTATGTTTATAGATAGCAGATATATGTGTATAGCAACCAGAGACATGATAATTGCAATAGGAGATATGTTTATATCAACCGGTGATATGCATTTAGTAACTGAAAAAATATTTATAACAACCAGTGAAATGTTTATTGCAACCGGCTTAATGTTTATAGCAACCAGAGTTATGTTTATAGCAACAGTAGTGTTTTTATAGCAACCAGATATATGTTTATAGCAACAATTGACATGATAGTAGCAATAGGAGATATGTTTATATCAACCGGTGATATGCTTTTAGTAACTGCAGAAATTAGTATAATACCCATTGGAATGTTTATAGCAACGGGCTTAATGTTTATAGCAACCAGAGGTATGTTTATAGCAACAGGAGTGTGTTTATAGCAACCAGATATATGTTTATAGCAACCAGAGACAGGATAAAAGCAATAGGAGATATGTTTATATCAACCGGTGATATGCTTTTAGTAACTGCAGAAATTAGTATAATACCCATTGGAATGTTTATAGCAACAGGCTTAATGTTTATAGCAACCAGAGGTATGTTTATAGCAACAGGAGTGTGTTTATAGCAACCAGATATATGTTTATTGCAACCAGAGACACGATAATTGCAATAGGAGATATGATTATATCAACCGGTGATATGCATTTAGTAACTTAAAAAATATTTATAACAACCAGTGAAATGTTTATTGCAACCGGCTTGATGTTTATAGCA
Source organism: Pelobates fuscus (assembly GCF_036172605.1). Taxonomy (NCBI): domain Eukaryota; kingdom Metazoa; phylum Chordata; class Amphibia; order Anura; family Pelobatidae; genus Pelobates; species Pelobates fuscus. Next base: position 254,001,325 of record NC_086318.1, read on the forward strand.
ACCAGAGGTATGTTTATAGCAACAGGAGTGTGTTTATAGCAGCCAGATATATGTTTATAGCAATCAGAGACATGATAATAACAATAGGAGATATGTTTATATCAACTGGTGATATGCTTTTAGTAACTGCAGAAATTAGTATAATACCCATTGGAATGTTTATAGCAACGGGCTTAATGTTTATAGCAACCAGAGGTATGTTTATAGCAAGAGGAGTGTGTTTATAGCAACCAGATATATGTTTATATCAACCATAGACATGATAATAGCAATAGGAGATATGTTTATATCAACCGGTGATATGCTTTTAGTAACTGCAGAAATTAGTATAATACCCATTGGAATGTTTATAGCAACGGGCTTAATGTTTATAGCAACCAGAGGTATGTTTATAGCAACAGGAGTGTGTTTATAGCAACCAGATATATGTTTATATCAACCATAGACATGATAATAGCAATAGGAGATATGTTTATATCAACCGGTGATATGCTTTTAGTAACTGCAGAAATTAGTATAATACCCATTGGAATGTTTATAGCAACGGGCTTAATGTTTATAGCAACCAGAGGTATGTTTATAGCAACAGGAGTGTGTTTATAGCAACCAGATATATGTTTATAGCAACCAGAGACAGGATAATAGCAATAAGAGATATGTTTATATCAACCGGTGATATGCATTTAGTAACTGAAGAAATGTGTATAATACCCAGTGAAATGTTTATAGCAACCAGAGGTATGTTTATAGCAACAGGAGTGGGTTTATAGTTACCAGATATATGTTTATAGCAACCATTGACATGATAATAGCTATAGGAGATATGTTTATATCAACTGGTGATATGCTTTTAGTAACTGCAGAAATTAGTATAATACCCATTGGAATGTTTATAGCAACGGGCTTAATGTTTATAGCAACCAGAGGTATGTTTATAGCAAGAGGAGTGTGTTTATAGCAACCAGATATATGTTTATATCAACCATAGACATGATAATAGCAATAGGAGATATGTTTATATCAACCGGTGATATGCTTTTAGTAACTGCAGAAATTAGTATAATACCCATTGGAATGTTTATAGCAACGGGCTTAATGTTTATAGCAACCAGAGGTATGTTTATAGCAACAGGAGTGTGTTTATAGCAACCAGATATATGTTTATAGCAACCAGAGACAGGATAATAGCAATAAGAGATATGTTTATATCAACCGGTGATATGCATTTAGTAACTGAAGAAATGTGTATAATACCCAGTGAAATGTTTATAGCAACCAGAGGTATGTTTATAGCAACAGGAGTGGGTTTATAGTTACCAGATATATGTTTATAGCAACCAGAGACATGATAATTGCAATAGGAGATATGTTCATATCAACCGATGATATTCATTTAGTAACTTAAAAAATATTTATAACAACCAGTGAAATGTTTATTGCAACCGGCTTGATGTTTATAGCAACCAGAGGTATGTTTATAGCAACAGGAGTGTGTTTATAGCAACCAGATATGTGTTTATAGCTATCAGAGACATGATAATAACAATAGGAGATATGTTTATATCAAACGGTGACATGTATTTAGTAACTGAGGAAATGTTTTAACACCTAGTGAAATGTTTATGGCAACCAGCTTAATGTTTATAGCAACAGGAGTGTGTTTATAGCAACCAGATATATGTTTATAGCAACCAGAGACATGATAATTGCAATAGGAGATATGTTTATATCAACCGGTGATATGCATTTAGTAACTGAGGAAATGTTTTAACACCTAGTGAAATGTTTATAGCAACCTGCTTAATGTTTATAGCAACCAGAGGTATGTTTATAGCAACAGGAGTGTGTTTATAGCAACAGGAGTATGTTTATAGTTACCAGATATATATTTATAGCAACCAGAGACATGATAATTGCAATAGGAGATATGTTTATATCAACCGGTGATATGCATTTAGTAACTGAAAAAATATTTATAACAACCAGTGAAATGTTTATTGCAACCGGCTTAATGTTTATAGCAACCAGAGTTATGTTTATAGCAACAGTAGTGTGTTTATAGCAACCAGATATATGTTTATAGCAACAATTGACATGATAGTAGCAATAGGAGATATGTTTATATCAACCGGTGATATGCTTTTAGTAACTGCAGAAATTAGTATAATACCCATTGGAATGTTTATAGCAACGGGCTTAATGTTTATAGCAACCAGAGGTATGTTTATAGCAACAGGAGTGTGTTTATAGCAACCAGATATATGTTTATAGCAACCAGAGACAGGATAATAGCAATAGGAGATATGTTTATATCAACCGGTGATATGCATTTAGTAACTGAAAAAATATTTATAACAACCAGTGAAATGTTTATTGCAACCGGCTTAATGTTTATAGCAACCAGAGTTATGTTTATAGCAACAGGAGTGTGTTTATAGCAACCAGATATATGTTTATAGCAACAATTGACATGATAGTAGCAATAGGAGATATGTTTATATCAACCGGTGATATGCTTTTAGTAACTGCAGAAATGTGTATAATACCCATTGGAATGTTTATAGCAACGGGCTTAATGTTTATAGCAACCAGAGGTATGTTTAAAGCAACAGGAGTGTGTTTATAGCAACCAGATATATGTTTATAGCAACAATTGATATGATAGTAGCAATAGGAGATATGTTTATATCAACCGGTGATATGCTTTTAGTAACTGCAGAAATGTGTATAATACCCATTGGAATGTTTATAGCAACGGGCTTAATGTTTATAGCAACCAGAGGTATGTTTATAGCAACAGGAGTGTGTTTATAGCAACCAGATATATGTTTATAGCAACAATTGACATGATAGGAGCAAAAGGAGATATGTTTATATCAACCGGTAATATGCTTTTTGTAACTGAAGAAATGTGTATAATACCCATTGGAAGGTTTATAGCAACGGGCTTAATGTTTATAGCAACCAGAGGTATGTTTATAGCAACAGGAGTTAGTTTATAGCAACCAGATATATGTTTATAGCAACCATAGACATGATAATAGCAGTAGGAGATATGTTTATTTCAACCGGTAATATGCTTTTTGTAAATGAAGAAATGTGTATAATACCCATTGGAAGGTTTATAGCAACGGGCTTTATGTTTATAGCAACCAGAGGTATGTTTATAGCAAGAGGAGTGTGTTTATAGCAACCAGATATATGTTTATATCAACCATAGACATGATAATAGCAATAGGAGATATGTTTATATCAACCGGTGATATGCTTTTAGTAACTGCAGAAATTAGTATAATACCCATTGGAATGTTTATAGCAACGGGCTTAATGTTTATAGCAACCAGAGGTATGTTTATAGCAACAGGAGTGTGTTTATAGCAACCAGATATATGTTTATAGCAACCAGAGACAGGATAATAGCAATAAGAGATATGTTTATATCAACCGGTGATATGCATTTAGTAACTGAAGAAATGTGTATAATACCCAGTGAAATGTTTATAGCAACCAGAGGTATGTTTATAGCAACAGGAGTGGGTTTATAGTTACCAGATATATGTTTATAGCAACCAGAGACATGATAATTGCAATAGGAGATATGTTCATATCAACCGATGATATTCATTTAGTAACTTAAAAAATATTTATAACAACCAGTGAAATGTTTATTGCAACCGGCTTGATGTTTATAGCAACCAGAGGTATGTTTATAGCAACCAGATATGTGTTTATAGCTATCAGAGACTTGATAATAACAATAGGAGATATGTTTATATCAAACGGTGACATGTATTTAGTAACTGAGGAAATGTTTTAACACCTAGTGAAATGTTTATGGCAACCAGCTTAATGTTTATAGCAACAGGATTGTGTTTATAGCAACCAGATATATGTTTATAGCAACCAGAGACATGATAATTGCAATAGGAGATATGTTTATATCAACCGGTGATATGCATTTAGTAACTGAGGAAATGTTTTAACACCTAGTGAAATGTTTATAGCAACCTGCTTAATGTTTATAGCAACCAGAGGTATGTTTATAGCAACAGGAGTGTGTTTATAGCAACAGGAGTATGTTTATAGTTACCAGATATATATTTATAGCAACCAGAGACATGATAATTGCAATAGGAGATATGTTTATATCAACCGGTGATATGCATTTAGTAACTGAAAAAATATTTATAACAACCAGTGAAATGTTTATTGCAACCGGCTTAATGTTTATAGCAACCAGAGTTATGTTTATAGCAACAGTAGTGTGTTTATAGCAACCAGATATATGTTTATAGCAACAATTGACATGATAGTAGCAATAGGAGATATGTTTATATCAACCGGTGATATGCTTTTAGTAACTGCAGAAATTAGTATAATACCCATTGGAATGTTTATAGCAACGGGCTTAATGTTTATAGCAACCAGAGGTATGTTTATAGCAACATGAGTGTGTTTATAGCAACCAGATATATGTTTATAGCAACCAGAGACAGGATAATAGCAATAGGAGATATGTTTATATCAACCGGTGATATGCATTTAGTAACTGAAAAAATATTTATAACAACCAGTGAAATGTTTATTGCAACCGGCTTAATGTTTATAGCAACCAGAGTTATGTTTATAGCAACAGGAGTGTGTTTATAGCAACCAGATATATGTTTATAGCAACAATTGACATGATAGTAGCAATAGGAGATATGTTTATATCAACCGGTGATATGCTTTTAGTAACTGCAGAAATGTGTATAATACCCATTGGAATGTTTATAGCAACGGGCTTAATGTTTATAGCAACCAGAGGTATGTTTAAAGCAACAGGAGTGTGTTTATAGCAACCAGATATATGTTTATAGCAACAATTGATATGATAGTAGCAATAGGAGATATGTTTATATCAACCGGTGATGTGCTTTTAGTAACTGCAGAAATGCGTATAATACCCATTGGAATGTTTATAGCAACGGGCTTAATGTTTATAGCAACCAGAGGTATGTTTATAGCAACAGGAGTGTGTTTATAGCAACCAGATATATGTTTATAGCAACAATTGACATGATAGTAGCAATAGGAGATATGTTTATATCAACCGGTAATATGCTTTTTGTAACTGAAGAAATGTGTATAATACCCATTGGAAGGTTTATAGCAACGGGCTTAATGTTTATAGCAACCAGAGGTATGTTTATAGCAACAGGAGTTAGTTTATAGCAACCAGATATATGTTTATAGCAACCATAGACATGATAATAGCAGTAGGAGATATGTTTATTTCAACCGGTAATATGCTTTTTGTAAATGAAGAAATGTGTATAATACCCATTGGAAGGTTTATAGCAACGGGCTTGATGTTTATAGCAACAGGAGTGTATTGATAGCAACAGGAGTATGTTTATAGCAACCAGATATATCCAGAGACAGGATAATAGCAATAGGAGATATGTTTATATCAACCGGTGATATGCATTTAGTAACTGAAGAAATGTGTATAATACCCAGTGAAATGTTTATAGCAACCAGAGGTATGTTTATAGCAACAGGAGTGTGTTTATAGTTACCAGATATATGTTTATAGCAACAATTGACATGATAGTAGCAATAGGAGATATGTTTATATAAACCGGTGATATGCTTTTAGTAACTGCAGAAATGTGTATAATACCCAGTGAAATGTTTATAGCAACCAGAGGTATGTTTATAGCAACAGGAGTGTGTTTATAGTTACCAGATATATGTTAATAGCAACCAGAGACATGATAATTGCAATAGGAGATATGTTTATATCAACCGGTGATATGCATTTAGTAACTGAGGAAATGTTTTAACACCTAGTGAAATGTTTATAGCAACCAGCTTAATGTTTATAGCAACAGGAGTGTGTTTATAGCAACCAGATATATGTTTATAGCAACCAGAGACATGATAATTGCAATAGGAGATATGTTTATATCAACCGGTGATATGCATTTAGTAACTGAAAAAATATTTATAACAACCAGTGAAATGTTTATTGCAACCGGCTTAATGTTTATAGCAACCAGAGTTATGTTTATAGCAACAGTAGTGTTTTTATAGCAACCAGATATATGTTTATAGCAACAATTGACATGATAGTAGCAATAGGAGATATGTTTATATCAACCGGTGATATGCTTTTAGTAACTGCAGAAATTAGTATAATACGCATTGGAATGTTTATAGCAACGGGCTTAATGTTTATAGCAACCAGAGGTATGTTTATAGCAACAGGAGTGTGTTTATAGCAACCAGATATATGTTTATAGCAACCAGAGACAGGATAATAGCAATAGGAGATATGTTTATATCAACCGGTGATATGCTTTTAGTAACTGCAGAAATTAGAATAATACCCATAGGAATGTTTATAGCAACGGGCTTAATGTTTATAGCAACCAGAGGTATGTTTATAGCAACAGGAGTGTGTTTATAGCAACCAGATATATGTTTATTGCAACCAGAGACACGATAATTGCAATAGGAGATATGATTATATCAACCGGTGATATGCATTTAGTAACTTAAAAAATATTTATAACAACCAGTGAAATGTTTATTGCAACCGGCTTGATGTTTATAGCAACCAGAGGTATGTTTATAGCAACAGGAGTGTGTTTATAGCAGCCAGATATATGTTTATAACAACCAGAGACATGATAATAACAGTAGGAGATATGCTTATATCAACCGGTGATATGCATTTAGTAACTGCAGAAATGTTTATAATACCCATTGGAATGTTTATAGCAACTGGCTTAATGTTTATAGCAACCAGAGGTATGTTTATAGCAACAGGAGTGTGTTTATAGCAGCCAGATATATGTTTATAGCAGCCAGACACATGATAATAGCAATAGGAGATATGTTTCTATCAACCGGTGATATGCCTTTAGTAACTGCAGAAATGTGTATATTACCCATTTGAATATTTATAGCAACTAGCTTAATGTTTATAGCAACCAGAGGTATGTTTATAGCAACAGGAGTGTGTTCATAGCAACCAGATATATGTTTATTGGAACCAGAGACATGATAATAGCAATAGGTGATATGTTTATATTAACCGGTGATATGCATTTAGTAACTGAGGAAATGTTTTTAACACCTAGTGAAATGTTTATAGCAAATGGCTTAATGTTTATAGCAACCAGAGTTATATTTATAGCAACAGGAGTGTGTTTATAGCAACCAGATATATGTTTATAACAACCAGAGACATGATAATAACAGTAGGAGATATGCTTATATCAACCGGTGATATGAATGTAGTAACTGCAGAAATGTGTATAATACGCATTGGAATGTTTATAGCAACTGGCTTAATGTTTATAGCAACCAGAGGTATGTTTATAGCAAAGGGAGTGTGATTATAGCAAGCAGATATATGTTTATAGCAACCAGACACATGATAATAGCAATAGGAAATATGTTTATATCAACCGGTGATATGCTTTTAGTAACTGAAGAAATGTGTATAATACCCAGTGAAATGTTCATAGCAACTGGCTTAATGTTTTTAGCAACATGAGTGTGTTTATAGCAACCAGATATATGTTTATAACAACCAGAGACATGATAATAACAGTAGGAGATATGCTTATATCAACCGGTGATATGCATTTAGTAACTGGAGAAATGTGTATAATACGCATTGGAATGTTTATAGCAACTGGCTTAATGGTTATAGCAACCAGAGGTATGTTTATAGCAACAGGAGTGTGTTTATAGCAACCAAATATATGTTTATAGGAACCAGAGACATGATAATAACAATAGGAGATATGTTTATATCAACCGGTGATATGCATTTAGTAACTGCAGAAATGTTTATAATACCCATTGGAATGTTTATAGCAACTGGCTTAATGGTTATAGCAACCAGAGGTATGTTTATAGCAACAGGAGTGTGTTTATAGCAACCAGATATATGTTTATAGCAACCAGAGACCTGATAATAACAGTAGGAGATATGCTTATATCAACCGGTGATATGCATTTAGTAACTGCAGAAATGTGTATAATACCCATTGGAATGTTTATAGCAATTGGCTTAATGTTTATAGCAACCAGAGGTGTGTTTATAGCAACAGGAGTGTGTTTATAGCAGCCAGACACATGATAATAGCAATAGGAGATATGTTTCTATCAACCGGTGATATGCTTTTAGTAACTGCAGAAATGTGTATATTACCCATTTGAATATTTATAGCAACTAGCTTAATGTTTATAGCAACCAGAGGTATGTTTATAGCAACAGGAGTGTGTTCATAGCAACCAGATATATGTTTATTGGAACCAGAGACATGATAATAGCAATAGGTGATATGTTTATATTAACCGGTGATATGCATTTAGTAACTGAGGAAATGTTTTTAACACCTAGTGAAATGTTTATAGCAACTGGCTTAATGTTTTTAGCAACATGAGTGTGTTTATAGCAACCAGATATATGTTTATAACAACCAGAGACATGATAATAACAGTAGGAGATATGCTTATATCAACCGGTGATATGCATTTAGTAACTGCAGAAATGTGTATAATACCCATTGGAATGTTTATAGCAACTGGCTTAATGTTTATAGCAACCAGAGGTGTGTTTATAGCAACAGGAGTGTGTTTATAGCAGCCAGATATATGTTTATAGCAGCCAGACACATGATAATAGCAATAGGAGATATGTTTCTATCAACCGGTGATATGCTTTTAGTAACTGCAGAAATGTGTATATTACCCATTTGAATATTTATAGCAACTAGCTTAATGTTTATAGCAACCAGAGGTATGTTTATAGCAACAGGAGTGTGTTCATAGCAACCAGATATATGTTTATTGGAACCAGAGACATGATAATAGCAATAGGTGATATGATTATATTAACCGGTGATATGCATTTAGTAACTGAGGAAATGTTTTTAACACCTAGTGAAATGTTTATAGCAAATGGCTTAATGTTTATAGCAACCAGAGTTATGTTTATAGCAACAGGAGTGTGTTTATAGCAACCAGATATATGTTTATAGCAGCCAGACACATGATAATAGCAATAGGAGATATGTTTATATCAACCGGTGATATGCTTTTATTAACTGAAGAAATGTGTATAATACCCAGTGAAATGTTCATAGCAACTGGCTTAATGTTTTTAGCAACATGAGTGTGTTTATAGCAACCAGATATATGTTTATAGCAACCAGAGACCTGATAATAACAGTAGGAGATATGCTTATATCAACCGGTGATATGCATTTAGTAACTGCAGAAATGTGTATAATACCCATTGGAATGTTTATAGCAACTGGCTTAATGTTTATAGCAACCAGAGGTAGGTGTATAGCAACAGGAGTGTGTTTATAGCAGCCAGATATATGTTTATAGCAGCCAGACACATGATAATAGCAATAGGAGATATGTTTCTATCAACCGGTGATATGCTTTTAGTAACCGAAGAAATGTGTATAATACCCAGTGAAATGTTCATAGCAACTGGCTTAATGTTTATAGCAACCAGAGGTATATTTATAGCAACAGGAGTGTGTTTATAGCAACCAGATATATGTTTATAGCAACCAGAGACATGATAATAACAATAGGAGATATGTTTATATCAACCGGTGATATGCATTTAGTAACTGCAGAAATGTGTATAATACGCATTGGAATGTTTATAGCAACTGGCTTAATGTTTATAGCAACCAGAGGTATGTTTATAGCAAATGGAGTGTGTTTATAGCAAGCAGATATATGTTTATAGCAACCAGACACATGATAATAGCAATAGGAAATATGTTTATATCAACCGTTGATATGCTTTTAGTAACTGAAGAAATGTGTATAATACCCAGTGAAATGTTCATAGCAACTGGCTTAATGTTTATAGCAACCAGAGGTATGTTTATAGCAACAGGAGTGTGTTTATAGAAACCAGATATATGTTTATAGCAACCAGAGACATGATAATAACAATAGGAGATATGTTTATATCAACCGGTGATATGCATTTAGTAACTGCAGAAATGTTTATAATACCCATTGGAATGTTTATAGCAACTGGCTTAATGTTTATAGCAACCAGAGGTATGTTTATAGCAACAGGAGTGTGTTTATAGCAGCCAGATATATGTTTATAGCAGCCAGACACATGATAATAGCAATAGGAGATATGTTTCTATCAACCGGTGATATGCTTTTAGTAACTGCAGAAATGTGTATATTACCCATTTGAATATTTATAGCAACTAGCTTAATGTTTATAGCAACCAGAGGTATGTTTATAGCAACAGGAGTGTGTTCATAGCAACCAGATATATGTTTATTGGAACCAGAGACATGATAATAGCAATAGGTGATATGTTTATATTAACCGGTGATATGCATTTAGTAACTGAGGAAATGTTTTTAACACCTAGTGAAATGTTTATAGCAAATGGCTTAATGTTTATAGCAACCAGAGTTATATTTATAGCAACAGGAGTGTGTTTATAGCAACCAGATATATGTTTATAACAACCAGAGACATGATAATAACAGTAGGAGATATGCTTATATCAACCGGTGATATGAATGTAGTAACTGCAGAAATGTGTATAATACGCATTGGAATGTTTATAGCAACTGGCTTAATGTTTATAGCAACCAGAGGTATGTTTATAGCAAAGGGAGTGTGATTATAGCAAGCAGATATATGTTTATAGCAACCAGACACATGATAATAGCAATAGGAAATATGTTTATATCAACCGGTGATATGCTTTTAGTAACTGAAGAAATGTGTATAATACCCAGTGAAATGTTCATAGCAACTGGTTTAATGGTTATAGCAACCAGAGGTATGTTTATAGCAACAGGAGTGTGTTTATAGCAACCAAATATATGTTTATAGGAACCAGAGACATGATAATAACAATAGGAGATATGTTTATATCAACCGGTGATATGCATTTAGTAACTGCAGAAATGTTTATAATACCCATTGGAATGTTTATAGCAACTGGCTTAATGTTTATAGCAACCAGAGGTATGTTTATAGCAACAGGAGTGTGTTTATAGCAACCAGATATATGTTTATAGCAGCCAGACACATGATAATAGCAATAGGTGATATGTTTATATTAACCGGTGATATGCATTTAGTAACTGAGGAAATGTTTTTAACACCTAGTAAAATGTTTATAGCAAATGGCTTAATGTTTGTAGCAACCAGAGTTATATTTATAGCAACAGGAGTGTGTTTATAGCAACCAGATATATGTTTATAGCAACCAGAGACATGATAATAACAATAGGAGAAATGCTTATATCAACCGGTGATATGCATTTAGTAACTGAAAAAATATTTATAACAACCAGTGAAATGTTTATAGCAACCGGCTTAATGTTTAAAGCAACCAGAGGTATGTTTATAGCAAAGGGAGTGTGTGTATAGCAAGCAGATATATGTTTATAGCAACCAGACACATGATAATAGCAATAGGAAATATGTTTATATCAACCGGTGATATGCTTTTAGTAACTGAAGAAATGTGGATAATACCCAGTGAAATGTTCATAGCAACTGGCTTAATGTTTATAGCAACCAGAGGTATGTTTATAGCAACAGGAGTGTGTTTATAGCAACCAGATATATGTTTATAGCAACCAGAGACATGATAATAACAATAGGAGATATGTTTATATCAACCGGTGATATGCATTTAGTAACTGCAGAAATGTTTATAATATCCATTGGAATGTTTATAGCAACTGGCTTAATGTTTATAGCAACCAGAGGTATGTGTATAGCAACATGAGTGTGTTTATAGCAGCCAGATATATGTTTATAGCAGCCAGACACATGATAATAGCAATAGGAGATATGTTTATATCAACCGGTGATATGCATTTAGTAACTGCAGAAATGTGTATAATACCCATTGGAATGTTTATAGCAACTGGCTTAATGTTTATAGCAACCAGAGGTGTGTTTATAGCAACAGGAGTGTGTTTATAGCAGCCAGATATATGTTTATAGCAGCCAGACACATGATAATAGCAATAGGAGATATGTGTCTATCAACCGGTGATATGCTTTTAGTAACTGCAGAAATGTGTATATTACCCATTTGAATATTTATAGCAAATGGCTTAATGTTTATAGCAACCAGAGTTATATTTATAGCAACAGGAGTGTGTTTATAGCAACCAGATATATGTTTATAACAACCAGAGACATGATAATAACAGTAGGAGATATGCTTATATCAACCGGTGATATGCATTTAGTAACTGCAGAAATGTGTATAATACGCATTGGAATGTTTATAGCAACTGGCTTAATGTTTATAGCAACCAGAGGTATGTTTATAGCAACAGGAGTGTGTTTATAGCAACCAGATATATGTTTATAGCAACCAGACACATGATAATAGCAATAGGAGATATGTTTATATCAACCGGTGATATGCTTTTATTAACTGAAGAAATGTGTATAATACCCAGTGAAATGTTCATAGCAACTGGCTTAATGTTTTTAGCAACATGAGTGTGTTTATAGCAACCAAATATATGTTTATAACAACCAGAGACATGATAATAACAGTAGGAGATATGCTTATATCAACCGGTGATATGCATTTAGTAACTGGAGAAATGTGTATAATACGCATTGGAATGTTTATAGCAACTGGCATAATGTTTATAGCAACCAGAGGTATGTTTATAGCAAAGGGAGTGTGATTATAGCAAGCAGATATATGTTTATAGCAACCAGACACATGATAATAGCAATAGGAAATATGTTTATATCAACCGGTGATATGCTTTTAGTAACTGAAGAAATGTGTATAATACCCAGTGAAATGTTCATAGCAACTGGCTTAATGGTTATAGCAACCAGAGGTATGTTTATAGCAACAGGAGTGTGTTTATAGCAACCAGATATATGTTTATAGCAACCAGAGACCTGATAATAACAGTAGGAGATATGCTTATATCAACCGGTGATATGCATTTAGTAACTGCAGAAATGTGTATAATACCCATTGGAATGTTTATAGCAACTGGCTTAATGTTTATAGCAACCAGAGGTGTGTTTATAGCAACAGGAGTGTGTTTATAGCAGCCAGATATATGTTTATAGCAGCCAGACACATGATAATAGCAATAGGAGATATGTTTCTATCAACCGGTGATATGCTTTTAGTAACTGCAGAAATGTGTATATTACCCATTTGAATATTTATAGCAACTAGCTTAATGTTTATAGCAACCAGAGGTATGTTTATAGCAACAGAAGTGTGTTCATAGCAACCAGATATATGTTTATTGGAACCAGAGACATGATAATAGCAATAGGTGATATGTTTATATTAACCGGTAATATGCATTTAGTAACTGAGGAAATGTTTTTAACACCTAGTGAAATGTTTATAGCAACTGGCTTAATGTTTTTAGCAACATGAGTGTGTTTATAGCAACCAGATATATGTTTATAACAACCAGAGACATGATAATAACAGTAGGAGATATGCTTATATCAACCGGTGATATGCATTTAGTAACTGCAGAAATGTGTATAATACCCATTGGAATGTTTATAGCAACTGGCTTAATGTTTATAGCAACCAGAGGTGTGTTTATAGCAACAGGAGTGTGTTCATAGCAACCAGATATATGTTTATTGGAACCAGAGACATGATAATAGCAATAGGTGATATGTTTATATTAACCGGTGATATGCATTTAGTAACTGAGGAAATGTTTTTAACACCTAGTGAAATGTTTATAGCAACTGGCTTAATGTTTTTAGCAACATGAGTGTGTTTATAGCAACCAGATATATGTTTATAACAACCAGAGACATGATAATAACAGTAGGAGATATGCTTATATCAACCGGTGATATGCATTTAGTAACTGCAGAAATGTGTATAATACCCATTGGAATGTTTATAGCAACTGGCTTAATGTTTATAGCAACCAGAGGTGTGTTTATAGCAACAGGAGTGTGTTCATAGCAACCAGATATATGTTTATTGGAACCAGAGACATGATAATAGCAATAGGTGATATGTTTATATTAACCGGTGATATGCATTTAGTAACTGAGGAAATGTTTTTAACACCTAGTGAAATGTTTATAGCAAATGGCTTAATGTTTATAGCAACCAGAGTTATATTTATAGCAAAAGGAGTGTGTTTATAGCAACCAGATATATGTTTATAACAACCAGAGACATGATAATAACAGTAGGAGATATGCTTAATATCAACCGGTGATATGCATTTAGTAACTGCAGAAATGTGTATAATATGCATTAGAATGTTTATAGCAACTGGCTTTATGTTTATAGCAACCAGAGGTATGTTTATAGCAACAGGAGTGTGTTTTTAGCAACCAGATATATGTTTATAGCAACCAGACACATGATAATAGCAATAGGAGATATGTTTATATCAACCGGTGATATGCTTTTAGTAACTGAAGAAATGTGTATAATACCCAGTGAAATGTTCATAGCAACTGGCTTAATGTTTTTAGCAACAGGAGTGTGTTTATAACAACCAGAGCCATGATAATAACAGTAGGAGATATGCTTATATCAACCGGTGATATGCATTTAGTAACTGCAGAAATGTGTATAATACGCATTGGAATGTTTATAGCAACTGGCTTAATGTTTATAGCAACCAGAGGTATGTTTATAGCAAATGGAGTGTGTTTATAGCAAGCAGATATATGTTTATAGCAACCAGACACATGATAATAGCAATAGGAAATATGTTTATATCAACCGGTGATATGCTTTTAGTAACTGAAGAAATGTGTATAAAACCCAGTGAAATGTTCATAGCAACTGGCTTAATGTTTATAGCAACCAGAGGTATGTTTATAGCAACAGGAGTGTGTTTATAGCAACCAGATATATGTTTATAGCAACCAGAGACATGATAATAACAATAGGAGATATGTTTATATCAACCGGTGATATGCATTTAGTAACTGCAGAAATGTTTATAATACCCATTGGAATGTTTATAGCAACTGGCTTAATGTTTATAGCAACCAGAGGTATGTGTATAGCAACAGGAGTGTGTTTATAGCAGCCAGATATATGTTTATAGCAGCCAGACACATGATAATAGCAATAGGAGATATGTTTATATCAACCGGTGATATGCATTTAGTAACTGCAGAAATGTGTATAATACCCATTGGAATGTTTATAGCAACTGGCTTAATGTTTATAGCAACCAGAGGTATGTTTATAGCAACAGGAGTGTGTTTATAGCAGCCAGATATATGTTTATAGCAGCCAGACACATGATAATAGCAATAGGAGATATGTTTCTATCAACCGGTGATATGCTTTTAGTAACTGCAGAAATGTGTATATTACCCATTTGAATATTTATAGCAACTAGCTTAATGTTTATAGCAACCAGAGGTATGTTTATAGCAACAGGAGTGTGTTTATAGCAACCAGATATATGTTTATAGCAACCAGACACATGATAATAGCAATAGGAGATATGTTTATATCAACCGGTGATATGCTTTTATTAACTGAAGAAATGTGTATAATACCCAGTGAAATGTTCATAGCAACTGGCTTAATGTTTTTAGCAACATGAGTGTGTTTATAGCAACCAGATATATGTTTATAACAACCAGAGACATGATAATAACAGTAGGAGATATGCTTATATCAACCGGTGATATGCATTTAGTAACTGGAGAAATGTGTATAATACGCATTGGAATGTTTATAGCAACTGGCATAATGTTTATAGCAACCAGAGGTATGTTTATAGCAAAGGGAGTGTGATTATAGCAAGCAGATATATGTTTATAGCAACCAGACACATGATAATAGCAATAGGAAATATGTTTATATCAACCGGTGATATGCTTTTAGTAACTGAAGAAATGTGTATAATACCCAGTGAAATGTTCATAGCAACTGGCTTAATGGTTATAGCAACCAGAGGTATGTTTATAGCAACAGGAGTGTGTTTATAGCAACCAGATATATGTTTATAGCAACCAGAGACCTGATAATAACAGTAGGAGATATGCTTATATCAACCGGTGATATGCATTTAGTAACTGCAGAAATGTGTATAATACCCATTGGAATGTTTATAGCAACTGGCTTAATGTTTATAGCAACCAGAGGTGTGTTTATAGCAACAGGAGTGTGTTTATAGCAGCCAGATATATGTTTATAGCAGCCAGACACATGATAATAGCAATAGGAGATATGTTTCTATCAACCGGGGATATGCTTTTAGTAACTGCAGAAATGTGTATATTACCCATTTGAATATTTATAGCAACTAGCTTAATGTTTATAGCAACCAGAGGTATGTTTATAGCAACAGGAGTGTGTTCATAGCAACCAGATATATGTTTATTGGAACCAGAGACATGATAATAGCAATAGGTGATATGTTTATATTAACCGGTGATATGCATTTAGTAACTGAGGAAATGTTTTTAACACCTAGTGAAATGTTTATAGCAACTGGCTTAATGTTTTTAGCAACATGAGTGTGTTTATAGCAACCAGATATATGTTTATAACAACCAGAGACATGATAATAACAGTAGGAGATATGCTTATATCAACCGGTGATATGCATTTAGTAACTGCAGAAATGTGTATAATACCCATTGGAATGTTTATAGCAACTGGCTTAATGTTTATAGCAACCAGAGGTGTGTTTATAGCAACAGGAGTGTGTTTATAGCAGCCAGATATATGTTTATAGCAGCCAGACACATGATAATAGCAATAGGAGATATGTTTCTATCAACCGGTGATATGCTTTTAGTAACTGCAGAAATGTGTATATTACCCATTTGAATATTTATAGCAACTAGCTTAATGTTTATAGCAACCAGAGGTATGTTTATAGCAACAGGAGTGTGTTCATAGCAACCAGATATATGTTTATTGGAACCAGAGACATGATAATAGCAATAGGTGATATGTTTATATTAACCGGTGATATGCATTTAGTAACTGAGGAAATGTTTTTAACACCTAGTGAAATGTTTATAGCAAATGGCTTAATGTTTATAGCAACCAGAGTTATGTTTATAGCAACAGGAGTGTGTTTATAGCAACCAGCTATATGTTTATAGCAGCCAGACACATGATAATAGCAATAGGAGATATGTTTCTATCAACCGGTGATATGCTTTTAGTAACTGCAGAAATGTGTATATTACCCATTTGAATATTTATAGCAACTAGCTTAATGTTTATAGCAACCAGAGGTATGTTTATAGCAACAGGAGTGTGTTCATAGCAACCAGATATATGTTTATTGGAACCAGAGACATGATAATAGCAATAGGTGATATGTTTATATTAACCGGTAATATGCATTAAGTAACTGAGGAAATGTTTTTAACACCTAGTGAAATGTTTATAGCAAATGGCTTAATGTTTATAGCAACCAGAGTTATATTTATAGCAAAAGGAGTGTGTTTATAGCAACCAGATATATGTTTATAACAACCAGAGACATGATAATAACAGTAGGAGATATGCTTATATCAACCGGTGATATGCATTTAGTAACTGCAGAAATGTGTATAATATGCATTAGAATGTTTATAGCAACTGGCTTGATGTTTATAGCAACCAGAGGTATGTTTATAGCAACAGGAGTGTGTTTTTAGCAACCAGATATATGTTTATAGCAACCAGACACATGATAATAGCAATAGGAGATATGTTTATATCAACCGGTGATATTCTTTTAGTAACTGAAGAAATGTGTATAATACCCAGTGAAATGTTCATAGCAACTGGCTTAATGTTTTTAGCAACAGGAGTGTGTTTATAACAACCAGAGCCATGATAATAACAGTAGGAGATATGCTTATATCAACCGGTGATATGCATTTAGTAACTGCAGAAATGTGTATAATACGCATTGGAATGTTTATAGCAACTGGCTTAATGTTTATAGCAACCAGAGGTATGTTTATAGCAAATGGAGTGTGTTTATAGCAAGCAGATATATGTTTATAGCAACCAGACACATGATAATAGCAATAGGAAATATGTTTATATCAACCGGTGATATGCTTTTAGTAACTGAAGAAATGTGTATAAAACCCAGTGAAATGTTCATAGCAACTGGCTTAATGTTTATAGCAACCAGAGGTATGTTTATAGCAACAGGAGTGTGTTTATAGCAACCAGATATATGTTTATAGCAACCAGAGACATGATAATAACAATAGGAGATATGTTTATATCAACCGGTGATATGCATTTAGTAACTGCAGAAATGTTTATAATACCCATTGGAATGTTTATAGCAACTGGCTTAATGTTTATAGCAACCAGAGGTATGTGTATAGCAACAGGAGTGTGTTTATAGCAGCCAGATATATGTTTATAGCAGCCAGACACATGATAATAGCAATAGGAGATATGTTTATATCAACCGGTGATATGCATTTAGTAACTGCAGAAATGTGTATAATACCCATTGGAATGTTTATAGCAACTGGCTTAATGTTTATAGCAACCAGAGGTATGTTTATAGCAACAGGAGTGTGTTTATAGCAGCCAGATATATGTTTATAGCAGCCAGACACATGATAATAGCAATAGGAGATATGTTTCTATCAACCGGTGATATGCTTTTAGTAACTGCAGAAATGTGTATATTACCCATTTGAATATTTATAGCAACTAGCTTAATGTTTATAGCAACCAGAGGTATGTTTATAGCAACAGGAGTGTGTTCATAGCAACCAGATATATGTTTATTGGAACCAGAGACATGATAATAGCAATAGGTGATATGTTTATATTAACCGGTGATATGCATTTAGTAACTGAGGAAATGTTTTTAACACCTAGTGAAATGTTTATAGCAAATGGCTTAATGTTTATAGCAACCAGAGTTATATTTATAAAAACAGGAGTGTGTTTATAGCAACCAGATATATGTTTATAACAACCAGAGACATGATAATAACAGTAGGAGATATGCTTATATCAACCGGTGATATGCATTTAGTAACTGCAGAAATGTGTATAATACGCATTGGAATGTTTATAGCAACTGGCTTAATGTTTATAGCAACCAGAGGTATGTTTATAGCAACAGGAGTGTGTTTATAGCAGCCAGCTATATGTTTATAGCAGCCAGACACATGATAATAGCAATAGGAGATATGTTTATATCAACCGGTGATATGCTTTTATTAACTGAAGAAATGTGTATAATACCCAGTGAAATGTTCATAGCAACTGGCTTAATGTTTTTAGCAACATGAGTGTGTTTATAGCAACCAGATATATGTTTATAACAACCAGAGACATGATAGTAACAGTAGGAGATATGCTTATATCAACCGGTGATATGCATTTAGTAACTGCAGAAATGTGTATAATACGCATTGGAATGTTTATAGCAACTGGCTTAATGTTTATAGCAACCAGAGGTATGTTTATAGCAAAGGGAGTGTGATTATAGCAAGCAGATATATGTTTATAGCAACCAGAAACATGATAATAGCAATAGGAAATATGTTTATATCAACCGGTGATATGCTTTTAGTAACTGAAGAAATGTGTATAATACCCAGTGAAATGTTCATAGCAACTGGCTTAATGGTTATAGCAACCAGAGGTATGTTTATAGCAACAGGAGTGTGTTTATAGCAACCAGAGACATGATAATAACAATAGGAGATATGTTTATATCAACCGGTGATATGCATTTAGTAACTGCAGAAATGTGTATAATACCCATTGGAATGTTTATAGCAACTGGCTTAATGTTTATAGCAACCAGAGGTATGTTTATAGCAACAGGAGTGTGTTTATAGCAGCCAGCTATATGTTTATAGCAGCCAGACACATGATAATAGCAATAGGAGATATGTTTCTATCAACCGGTGATATGCTTTTAGTAACTGCAGAAATGTGTATATTACCCATTTGAATATTTATAGCAACTAGCTTAATGTTTATAGCAACCAGAGGTATGTTTATAGCAACAGGAGTGTGTTCATAGCAACCAGATATATGTTTATTGGAACCAGAGACATGATAATAGCAATAGGTGATATGTTTATATTAACCGGTGATATGCATTTAGTAACTGAGGAAATGTTTTTAACACCTAGTGAAATGTTTATAGCAAATGGCTTAATGTTTATAGCAACCAGAGTTATGTTTATAGCAACAGGAGTGTGTTTATAGCAACCAGCTATATGTTTATAGCAGCCAGACACATGATAATAGCAATAGGAGATATGTTTCTATCAACCGGTGATATGCTTTTAGTAACTGCAGAAATGTGTATATTACCCATTTGAATATTTATAGCAACTAGCTTAATGTTTATAGCAACCAGAGGTATGTTTATAGCAACATGAGTGTGTTCATAGCAACCAGATATATGTTTATTGGAACCAGAGACATGATAATAGCAATAGGTGATATGTTTATATTAACCGGTGATATGCATTAAGTAACTGAGGAAATGTTTTTAACACCTAGTGAAATGTTTATAGCAAATGGCTTAATGTTTATAGCAACCAGAGTTATATTTATAGCAACAGGAGTGTGTTTATAGCAACCAGATATATGTTTATAACAACCAGAGACATGATAATAACAGTAGGAGATATGCTTATATCAACCGGTGATATGCATTTAGTAACTGCAGAAATGTGTATAATATGCATTAGAATGTTTATAGCAACTGACTTAATGTTTATAGCAACCAGAGGTATGTTTATAGCAACAGGAGTGTGTTTATAGCAACCAGACACATGATAATAGCAATAGGAGATATGTTTATATCAACCGGTGATATGCTTTTAGTAACTGAAGAAATGTGTATAATACCCAGTGAAATGTTCATAGCAACTGGCTTAATGTTTTTAGCAACAGGAGTGTGTTTATAGCAACCAGATATATGTTTATAACAACCAGAGACATGATAATAACAGTAGGAGATATGCTTATATCAACCGGTGATATGCATTTAGTAACTGCAGAAATGTGTATAATACGCATTGGAATGTTTATAGCAACTGGCTTAATGTTTATAGCAACCAGAGGTATGTTTATAGCAAAGGGAGTGTGTTTATAGGAAGCAGATATATGTTTATAGCAACCAGACACATGATAATAGCAATAGGAAATATGTTTATATCAACCGGTGATATGCTTTTAGTAACTGAAGAAATGTGTATAATACCCAGTGAAATGTTCATAGCAACTGGCTTAATGTTTATAGCAACCAGAGGTATGTTTATAGCAACAGGAGTGTGTTTATAGCAACCAGATATATGTTTATAGCAACCAGAGACATGATAATAACAATAGGAGATATGTTTACATCAACCGGTGATATGCATTTAGTAACTGCAGAAATGTTTATAATACCCATTGGAATGTTTATAGCAACTGGCTTAATGTTTATAGAAACCAGAGGTATGTGTATAGCAACAGGAGTGTGTTTATAGCAGCCAGATATATGTTTATAGCAGCCAGACACATGATAATAGCAATAGGAGATATGTTTATATCAACCGGTGATATGCATTTAGTAACTGCAGAAATGTGTATAATACCCATTGGAATGTTTATAGCAACTGGCTTAATGTTTATAGCAACCAGAGGTATGTTTATAGCAACAGAAGTGTGTTTATAGCAGCCAGCTATATGTTTATAGCAGCCAGACACATGATAATAGCAATAGGTGATATGTTTATATTAACCGGTGATATGCATTAAGTAACTGAGGAAATGTTTTTAACACCTAGTGAAATGTTTATAGCAAATGGCTTAATGTTTATAGCAACCAGAGTTATATTTATAGCAAAAGGAGTGTGTTTATAGCAACCAGATATATGTTTATAACAACCAGAGACATGATAATAACAGTAGGAGATGTGCTTATATCAACCGGTGATATGCATTTAGTAACTGCAGAAATGTGTATAATATGCATTAGAATGTTTATAGCAACTGGCTTGATGTTTATAGCAACCAGATGTATGTTTATAGCAACAGGAGTGTGTTTTTAGCAACCAGATATATGTTTATAGCAACCAGACACATGATAATAGCAATAGGAGATATGTTTATATCAACCGGTGATATGCTTTTAGTAACTGAAGAAATGTGTATAATACCCAGTGAAATGTTCATAGCAACTGGCTTAATGGTTATAGCAACCAGAGGTATGTTTATAGCAACAGGAGTGTGTTTATAGCAAACAGAGACATGATAATAACAATAGGAGATATGTTTATATCAACCGGTGATATGCATTTAGTAACTGCAGAAATGTGTATAATACCCATTGGAATGTTTATAGCAACTGGCTTAATGTTTATAGCAACCAGAGGTATGTTTATAGCAACAGGAGTGTGTTTATAGCAGCCAGCTATATGTTTATAGCAGCCAGACACATGATAATAGCAATAGGAGATATGTTTCTATCAACCGGTGATATGCTTTTAGTAACTGCAGAAATGTGTATATTACCCATTTGAATATTTATAGCAACTAGCTTAATGTTTATAGCAACCAGAGGTATGTTTATAGCAACAGGAGTGTGTTCATAGCAACCAGATATATGTTTATTGGAACCAGAGACATGATAATAGCAATAGGTGATATGTTTATATTAACCGGTGATATGCATTTAGTAACTGAGGAAATGTTTTTAACACCTAGTGAAATGTTTATAGCAAATGGCTTAATGTTTATAGCAACCAGAGTTATGTTTATAGCAACAGGAGTGTGTTTATAGCAACCAGCTATATGTTTATAGCAGCCAGACACATGATAATAGCAATAGGAGATATGTTTCTATCAACCGGTGATATGCTTTTAGTAACTGCAGAAATGTGTATATTACCCATTTGAATATTTATAGCAACTAGCTTAATGTTTATAGCAACCAGAGGTATGTTTATAGCAACATGAGTGTGTTCATAGCAACCAGATATATGTTTATTGGAACCAGAGACATGATAATAGCAATAGGTGATATGTTTATATTAACCGGTGATATGCATTAAGTAACTGAGGAAATGTTTTTAACACCTAGTGAAATGTTTATAGCAAATGGCTTAATGTTTATAGCAACCAGAGTTATATTTATAGCAACAGGAGTGTGTTTATAGCAACCAGATATATGTTTATAACAACCAGAGACATGATAATAACAGTAGGAGATATGCTTATATCAACCGGTGATATGCATTTAGTAACTGCAGAAATGTGTATAATATGCATTAGAATGTTTATAGCAACTGGCTTAATGTTTATAGCAACCAGAGGTATGTTTATAGCAACAGGAGTGTGTTTATAGCAACCAGACACATGATAATAGCAATAGGAGATATGTTTATATCAACCGGTGATATGCTTTTAGTAACTGAAGAAATGTGTATAATACCCAGTGAAATGTTCATAGCAACTGGCTTAATGTTTTTAGCAACAGGAGTGTGTTTATAGCAACCAGATATATGTTTATAACAACCAGAGACATGATAATAACAGTAGGAGATATGCTTATATCAACCGGTGATATGCATTTAGTAACTGCAGAAATGTGTATAATACGCATTGGAATGTTTATAGCAACTGGCTTAATGTTTATAGCAACCAGAGGTATGTTTATAGCAAAGGGAGTGTGTTTATAGCAAGCAGATATATGTTTATAGCAACCAGACACATGATAATAGCAATAGGAAATATGTTTATATCAACCGGTGATATGCTTTTAGTAACTGAAGAAATGTGTATAATACCCAGTGAAATGTTCATAGCAACTGGCTTAATGTTTATAGCAACCAGAGGTATGTTTATAGCAACAGGAGTGTGTTTATAGCAACCAGATATATGTTTATAGCAACCAGAGACATGATAATAACAATAGGAGATATGTTTACATCAACCGGTGATATGCATTTAGTAACTGCAGAAATGTTTATAATACCCATTGGAATGTTTATAGCAACTGGCTTAATGTTTATAGAAACCAGAGGTATGTGTATAGCAACAGGAGTGTGTTTATAGCAGCCAGATATATGTTTATAGCAGCCAGACACATGATAATAGCAATAGGAGATATGTTTATATCAACCGGTGATATGCATTTAGTAACTGCAGAAATGTGTATAATACCCATTGGAATGTTTATAGCAACTGGCTTAATGTTTATAGCAACCAGAGGTATGTTTATAGCAACAGGAGTGTGTTTATAGCAGCCAGCTATATGTTTATAGCAGCCAGACACATGATAATAGCAATAGGTGATATGTTTATATTAACCGGTGATATGCATTAAGTAACTGAGGAAATGTTTTTAACACCTAGTGAAATGTTTATAGCAAATGGCTTAATGTTTATAGCAACCAGAGTTATATTTATAGCAAAAGGAGTGTGTTTATAGCAACCAGATATATGTTTATAACAACCAGAGACATGATAATAACAGTAGGAGATGTGCTTATATCAACCGGTGATATGCATTTAGTAACTGCAGAAATGTGTATAATATGCATTAGAATGTTTATAGCAACTGGCTTGATGTTTATAGCAACCAGATGTATGTTTATAGCAACAGGAGTGTGTTTTTAGCAACCAGATATATGTTTATAGCAACCAGACACATGATAATAGCAATAGGAGATATGTTTATATCAACCGGTGATATGCTTTTAGTAACTGAAGAAATGTGTATAATACCCAGTGAAATGTTCATAGCAACTGGCTTAATGTTTTTAGCAACAGGAGTGTGTTTATAACAACCAGAGCCATGATAATAACAGTAGGAGATATGCTTATATCAACCGGTGATATGCATTTAGTAACTGCAGAAATGTGTATAATACGCATTGGAATGTTTATAGCAACTGGCTTAATGTTTATAGCAACCAGAGGTATGTTTATAGCAAATGGAGTGTGTTTATAGCAAGCAGATATATGTTTATAGCAACCAGACACATGATAATAGCAATAGGAAATATGTTTATATCAACCGGTGATATGCTTTTAGTAACTGAAGAAATGTGTATAATACCCAGTGAAATGTTCATAGCAACTGGCTTAATGTTTATAGCAACCAGAGGTATGTTTATAGCAACAGGAGTGTGTTTATAGCAACCAGATATATGTTTATAGCAACCAGAGACATGATAATAACAATAGGAGATATGTTTATATCAACCGGTGATATGCATTTAGTAACTGCAGAAATGTTTATAATATCCATTGGAATGTTTATAGCAACTGGCTTAATGTTTATAGCAACCAGAGGTATGTGTATAGCAACATGAGTGTGTTTATAGCAGCCAGATATATGTTTATAGCAGCCAGACACATGATAATAGCAATAGGAGATATGTTTATATCAACCGGTGATATGCATTTAGTAACTGCAGAAATGTGTATAATACCCATTGGAATGTTTATAGCAACTGGCTTAATGTTTATAGCAACCAGAGGTGTGTTTATAGCAACAGGAGTGTGTTTATAGCAGCCAGATATATGTTTATAGCAGCCAGACACATGATAATAGCAATAGGAGATATGTGTCTATCAACCGGTGATATGCTTTTAGTAACTGCAGAAATGTGTATATTACCCATTTGAATATTTATAGCAAATGGCTTAATGTTTATAGCAACCAGAGTTATATTTATAGCAACAGGAGTGTGTTTATAGCAACCAGATATATGTTTATAACAACCAGAGACATGATAATAACAGTAGGAGATATGCTTATATCAACCGGTGATATGCATTTAGTAACTGCAGAAATGTGTATAATACGCATTGGAATGTTTATAGCAACTGGCTTAATGTTTATAGCAACCAGAGGTATGTTTATAGCAACAGGAGTGTGTTTATAGCAACCAGATATATGTTTATAGCAACCAGACACATGATAATAGCAATAGGAGATATGTTTATATCAACCGGTGATATGCTTTTATTAACTGAAGAAATGTGTATAATACCCAGTGAAATGTTCATAGCAACTGGCTTAATGTTTTTAGCAACATGAGTGTGTTTATAGCAACCAAATATATGTTTATAACAACCAGAGACATGATAATAACAGTAGGAGATATGCTTATATCAACCGGTGATATGCATTTAGTAACTGGAGAAATGTGTATAATACGCATTGGAATGTTTATAGCAACTGGCATAATGTTTATAGCAACCAGAGGTATGTTTATAGCAAAGGGAGTGTGATTATAGCAAGCAGATATATGTTTATAGCAACCAGACACATGATAATAGCAATAGGAAATATGTTTATATCAACCGGTGATATGCTTTTAGTAACTGAAGAAATGTGTATAATACCCAGTGAAATGTTCATAGCAACTGGCTTAATGGTTATAGCAACCAGAGGTATGTTTATAGCAACAGGAGTGTGTTTATAGCAACCAGATATATGTTTATAGCAACCAGAGACCTGATAATAACAGTAGGAGATATGCTTATATCAACCGGTGATATGCATTTAGTAACTGCAGAAATGTGTATAATACCCATTGGAATGTTTATAGCAACTGGCTTAATGTTTATAGCAACCAGAGGTGTGTTTATAGCAACAGGAGTGTGTTTATAGCAGCCAGATATATGTTTATAGCAGCCAGACACATGATAATAGCAATAGGAGATATGTTTCTATCAACCGGTGATATGCTTTTAGTAACTGCAGAAATGTGTATATTACCCATTTGAATATTTATAGCAACTAGCTTAATGTTTATAGCAACCAGAGGTATGTTTATAGCAACAGAAGTGTGTTCATAGCAACCAGATATATGTTTATTGGAACCAGAGACATGATAATAGCAATAGGTGATATGTTTATATTAACCGGTAATATGCATTTAGTAACTGAGGAAATGTTTTTAACACCTAGTGAAATGTTTATAGCAACTGGCTTAATGTTTTTAGCAACATGAGTGTGTTTATAGCAACCAGATATATGTTTATAACAACCAGAGACATGATAATAACAGTAGGAGATATGCTTATATCAACCGGTGATATGCATTTAGTAACTGCAGAAATGTGTATAATACCCATTGGAATGTTTATAGCAACTGGCTTAATGTTTATAGCAACCAGAGGTGTGTTTATAGCAACAGGAGTGTGTTCATAGCAACCAGATATATGTTTATTGGAACCAGAGACATGATAATAGCAATAGGTGATATGTTTATATTAACCGGTGATATGCATTTAGTAACTGAGGAAATGTTTTTAACACCTAGTGAAATGTTTATAGCAACTGGCTTAATGTTTTTAGCAACAGGAGTGTGTTCATAGCAACCAGATATATGTTTATAGCAACCAGACACATGATAATAGCAATAGGAGATATGTTTATATCAACCGGTGATATGCTTTTAGTAACTGAAGAAATGTGTATAATACCCAGTGAAATGTTCATAGCAACTGGCTTAATGTTTTTAGCAACAGGAGTGTGTTTATAACAACCAGAGCCATGATAATAACAGTAGGAGATATGCTTATATCAACCGGTGATATGCATTTAGTAACTGCAGAAATGTGTATAATACGCATTGGAATGTTTATAGCAACTGGCTTAATGTTTATAGCAACCAGAGGTATGTTTATAGCAAATGGAGTGTGTTTATAGCAAGCAGATATATGTTTATAGCAACCAGACACATGATAATAGCAATAGGAAATATGTTTATATCAACCGGTGATATGCTTTTAGTAACTGAAGAAATGTGTATAAAACCCAGTGAAATGTTCATAGCAACTGGCTTAATGTTTATAGCAACCAGAGGTATGTTTATAGCAACAGGAGTGTGTTTATAGCAACCAGATATATGTTTATAGCAACCAGAGACATGATAATAACAATAGGAGATATGTTTATATCAACCGGTGATATGCATTTAGTAACTGCAGAAATGTTTATAATACCCATTGGAATGTTTATAGCAACTGGCTTAATGTTTATAGCAACCAGAGGTATGTGTATAGCAACAGGAGTGTGTTTATAGCAGCCAGATATATGTTTATAGCAGCCAGACACATGATAATAGCAATAGGAGATATGTTTATATCAACCGGTGATATGCATTTAGTAACTGCAGAAATGTGTATAATACCCATTGGAATGTTTATAGCAACTGGCTTAATGTTTATAGCAACCAGAGGTATGTTTATAGCAACAGGAGTGTGTTTATAGCAGCCAGATATATGTTTATAGCAGCCAGACACATGATAATAGCAATAGGAGATATGTTTCTATCAACCGGTGATATGCTTTTAGTAACTGCAGAAATGTGTATATTACCCATTTGAATATTTATAGCAACTAGCTTAATGTTTATAGCAACCAGAGGTATGTTTATAGCAACAGGAGTGTGTTTATAGCAACCAGATATATGTTTATAGCAACCAGACACATGATAATAGCAATAGGAGATATGTTTATATCAACCGGTGATATGCTTTTATTAACTGAAGAAATGTGTATAATACCCAGTGAAATGTTCATAGCAACTGGCTTAATGTTTTTAGCAACATGAGTGTGTTTATAGCAACCAGATATATGTTTATAACAACCAGAGACATGATAATAACAGTAGGAGATATGCTTATATCAACCGGTGATATGCATTTAGTAACTGGAGAAATGTGTATAATACGCATTGGAATGTTTATAGCAACTGGCATAATGTTTATAGCAACCAGAGGTATGTTTATAGCAAAGGGAGTGTGATTATAGCAAGCAGATATATGTTTATAGCAACCAGACACATGATAATAGCAATAGGAAATATGTTTATATCAACCGGTGATATGCTTTTAGTAACTGAAGAAATGTGTATAATACCCAGTGAAATGTTCATAGCAACTGGCTTAATGGTTATAGCAACCAGAGGTATGTTTATAGCAACAGGAGTGTGTTTATAGCAACCAGATATATGTTTATAGCAACCAGAGACCTGATAATAACAGTAGGAGATATGCTTATATCAACCGGTGATATGCATTTAGTAACTGCAGAAATGTGTATAATACCCATTGGAATGTTTATAGCAACTGGCTTAATGTTTATAGCAACCAGAGGTGTGTTTATAGCAACAGGAGTGTGTTTATAGCAGCCAGATATATGTTTATAGCAGCCAGACACATGATAATAGCAATAGGAGATATGTTTCTATCAACCGGGGATATGCTTTTAGTAACTGCAGAAATGTGTATATTACCCATTTGAATATTTATAGCAACTAGCTTAATGTTTATAGCAACCAGAGGTATGTTTATAGCAACAGGAGTGTGTTCATAGCAACCAGATATATGTTTATTGGAACCAGAGACATGATAATAGCAATAGGTGATATGTTTATATTAACCGGTGATATGCATTTAGTAACTGAGGAAATGTTTTTAACACCTAGTGAAATGTTTATAGCAACTGGCTTAATGTTTTTAGCAACATGAGTGTGTTTATAGCAACCAGATATATGTTTATAACAACCAGAGACATGATAATAACAGTAGGAGATATGCTTATATCAACCGGTGATATGCATTTAGTAACTGCAGAAATGTGTATAATACCCATTGGAATGTTTATAGCAACTGGCTTAATGTTTATAGCAACCAGAGGTGTGTTTATAGCAACAGGAGTGTGTTTATAGCAGCCAGATATATGTTTATAGCAGCCAGACACATGATAATAGCAATAGGAGATATGTTTCTATCAACCGGTGATATGCTTTTAGTAACTGCAGAAATGTGTATATTACCCATTTGAATATTTATAGCAACTAGCTTAATGTTTATAGCAACCAGAGGTATGTTTATAGCAACAGGAGTGTGTTCATAGCAACCAGATATATGTTTATTGGAACCAGAGACATGATAATAGCAATAGGTGATATGTTTATATTAACCGGTGATATGCATTTAGTAACTGAGGAAATGTTTTTAACACCTAGTGAAATGTTTATAGCAAATGGCTTAATGTTTATAGCAACCAGAGTTATGTTTATAGCAACAGGAGTGTGTTTATAGCAACCAGCTATATGTTTATAGCAGCCAGACACATGATAATAGCAATAGGAGATATGTTTCTATCAACCGGTGATATGCTTTTAGTAACTGCAGAAATGTGTATATTACCCATTTGAATATTTATAGCAACTAGCTTAATGTTTATAGCAACCAGAGGTATGTTTATAGCAACAGGAGTGTGTTCATAGCAACCAGATATATGTTTATTGGAACCAGAGACATGATAATAGCAATAGGTGATATGTTTATATTAACCGGTAATATGCATTAAGTAACTGAGGAAATGTTTTTAACACCTAGTGAAATGTTTATAGCAAATGGCTTAATGTTTATAGCAACCAGAGTTATATTTATAGCAAAAGGAGTGTGTTTATAGCAACCAGATATATGTTTATAACAACCAGAGACATGATAATAACAGTAGGAGATATGCTTATATCAACCGGTGATATGCATTTAGTAACTGCAGAAATGTGTATAATATGCATTAGAATGTTTATAGCAACTGGCTTGATGTTTATAGCAACCAGAGGTATGTTTATAGCAACAGGAGTGTGTTTTTAGCAACCAGATATATGTTTATAGCAACCAGACACATGATAATAGCAATAGGAGATATGTTTATATCAACCGGTAATATTCTTTTAGTGACTGAAGAAATGTGTATAATACCCAGTGAAATGTTCATAGCAACTGGCTTAATGTTTTTAGCAACAGGAGTGTGTTTATAACAACCAGAGCCATGATAATAACAGTAGGAGATATGCTTATATCAACCGGTGATATGCATTTAGTAACTGCAGAAATGTGTATAATACGCATTGGAATGTTTATAGCAACTGGCTTAATGTTTATAGCAACCAGAGGTATGTTTATAGCAAATGGAGTGTGTTTATAGCAAGCAGATATATGTTTATAGCAACCAGACACATGATAATAGCAATAGGAAATATGTTTATATCAACCGGTGATATGCTTTTAGTAACTGAAGAAATGTGTATAAAACCCAGTGAAATGTTCATAGCAACTGGCTTAATGTTTATAGCAACCAGAGGTATGTTTATAGCAACAGGAGTGTGTTTATAGCAACCAGATATATGTTTATAGCAACCAGAGACATGATAATAACAATAGGAGATATGTTTATATCAACCGGTGATATGCATTTAGTAACTGCAGAAATGTTTATAATACCCATTGGAATGTTTATAGCAACTGGCTTAATGTTTATAGCAACCAGAGGTATGTGTATAGCAACAGGAGTGTGTTTATAGCAGCCAGATATATGTTTATAGCAGCCAGACACATGATAATAGCAATAGGAGATATGTTTATATCAACCGGTGATATGCATTTAGTAACTGCAGAAATGTGTATAATACCCATTGGAATGTTTATAGCAACTGGCTTAATGTTTATAGCAACCAGAGGTATGTTTATAGCAACAGGAGTGTGTTTATAGCAGCCAGATATATGTTTATAGCAGCCAGACACATGATAATAGCAATAGGAGATATGTTTCTATCAACCGGTGATATGCTTTTAGTAACTGCAGAAATGTGTATATTACCCATTTGAATATTTATAGCAACTAGCTTAATGTTTATAGCAACCAGAGGTATGTTTATAGCAACAGGAGTGTGTTCATAGCAACCAGATATATGTTTATTGGAACCAGAGACATGATAATAGCAATAGGTGATATGTTTATATTAACCGGTAATATGCATTTAGTAACTGAGGAAATGTTTTTAACACCTAGTGAAATGTTTATAGCAACTGGCTTAATGTTTTTAGCAACATGAGTGTGTTTATAGCAACCAGATATATGTTTATAACAACCAGAGACATGATAATAACAGTAGGAGATATGCTTATATCAACCGGTGATATGCATTTAGTAACTGCAGAAATGTGTATAATACCCATTGGAATGTTTATAGCAACTGGCTTAATGTTTATAGCAACCAGAGGTGTGTTTATAGCAACAGGAGTGTGTTCATAGCAACCAGATATATGTTTATTGGAACCAGAGACATGATAATAGCAATAGGTGATATGTTTATATTAACCGGTGATATGCATTTAGTAACTGAGGAAATGTTTTTAACACCTAGTGAAATGTTTATAGCAACTGGCTTAATGTTTTTAGCAACATGAGTGTGTTTATAGCAACCAGATATATGTTTATAACAACCAGAGACATGATAATAACAGTAGGAGATATGCTTATATCAACCGGTGATATGCATTTAGTAACTGCAGAAATGTGTATAATACCCATTGGAATGTTTATAGCAACTGGCTTAATGTTTATAGCAACCAGAGGTGTGTTTATAGCAACAGGAGTGTGTTCATAGCAACCAGATATATGTTTATAGCAACCAGACACATGATAATAGCAATAGGAGATATGTTTATATCAACCGGTGATATGCTTTTAGTAACTGAAGAAATGTGTATAATACCCAGTGAAATGTTCATAGCAACTGGCTTAATGTTTTTAGCAACAGGAGTGTGTTTATAACAACCAGAGCCATGATAATAACAGTAGGAGATATGCTTATATCAACCGGTGATATGCATTTAGTAACTGCAGAAATGTGTATAATACGCATTGGAATGTTTATAGCAACTGGCTTAATGTTTATAGCAACCAGAGGTATGTTTATAGCAAATGGAGTGTGTTTATAGCAAGCAGATATATGTTTATAGCAACCAGACACATGATAATAGCAATAGGAAATATGTTTATATCAACCGGTGATATGCTTTTAGTAACTGAAGAAATGTGTATAAAACCCAGTGAAATGTTCATAGCAACTGGCTTAATGTTTATAGCAACCAGAGGTATGTTTATAGCAACAGGAGTGTGTTTATAGCAACCAGATATATGTTTATAGCAACCAGAGACATGATAATAACAATAGGAGATATGTTTATATCAACCGGTGATATGCATTTAGTAACTGCAGAAATGTTTATAATACCCATTGGAATGTTTATAGCAACTGGCTTAATGTTTATAGCAACCAGAGGTATGTGTATAGCAACAGGAGTGTGTTTATAGCAGCCAGATATATGTTTATAGCAGCCAGACACATGATAATAGCAATAGGAGATATGTTTATATCAACCGGTGATATGCATTTAGTAACTGCAGAAATGTGTATAATACCCATTGGAATGTTTATAGCAACTGGCTTAATGTTTATAGCAACCAGAGGTATGTTTATAGCAACAGGAGTGTGTTTATAGCAGCCAGATATATGTTTATAGCAGCCAGACACATGATAATAGCAATAGGAGATATGTTTCTATCAACCGGTGATATGCTTTTAGTAACTGCAGAAATGTGTATATTACCCATTTGAATATTTATAGCAACTAGCTTAATGTTTATAGCAACCAGAGGTATGTTTATAGCAACAGGAGTGTGTTTATAGCAACCAGATATATGTTTATAGCAACCAGACACATGATAATAGCAATAGGAGATATGTTTATATCAACCGGTGATATGCTTTTATTAACTGAAGAAATGTGTATAATACCCAGTGAAATGTTCATAGCAACTGGCTTAATGTTTTTAGCAACATGAGTGTGTTTATAGCAACCAGATATATGTTTATAACAACCAGAGACATGATAATAACAGTAGGAGATATGCTTATATCAACCGGTGATATGCATTTAGTAACTGGAGAAATGTGTATAATACGCATTGGAATGTTTATAGCAACTGGCATAATGTTTATAGCAACCAGAGGTATGTTTATAGCAAAGGGAGTGTGATTATAGCAAGCAGATATATGTTTATAGCAACCAGACACATGATAATAGCAATAGGAAATATGTTTATATCAACCGGTGATATGCTTTTAGTAACTGAAGAAATGTGTATAATACCCAGTGAAATGTTCATAGCAACTGGCTTAATGGTTATAGCAACCAGAGGTATGTTTATAGCAACAGGAGTGTGTTTATAGCAACCAGATATATGTTTATAGCAACCAGAGACCTGATAATAACAGTAGGAGATATGCTTATATCAACCGGTGATATGCATTTAGTAACTGCAGAAATGTGTATAATACCCATTGGAATGTTTATAGCAACTGGCTTAATGTTTATAGCAACCAGAGGTGTGTTTATAGCAACAGGAGTGTGTTTATAGCAGCCAGATATATGTTTATAGCAGCCAGACACATGATAATAGCAATAGGAGATATGTTTCTATCAACCGGGGATATGCTTTTAGTAACTGCAGAAATGTGTATATTACCCATTTGAATATTTATAGCAACTAGCTTAATGTTTATAGCAACCAGAGGTATGTTTATAGCAACAGGAGTGTGTTCATAGCAACCAGATATATGTTTATTGGAACCAGAGACATGATAATAGCAATAGGTGATATGTTTATATTAACCGGTGATATGCATTTAGTAACTGAGGAAATGTTTTTAACACCTAGTGAAATGTTTATAGCAACTGGCTTAATGTTTTTAGCAACATGAGTGTGTTTATAGCAACCAGATATATGTTTATAACAACCAGAGACATGATAATAACAGTAGGAGATATGCTTATATCAACCGGTGATATGCATTTAGTAACTGCAGAAATGTGTATAATACCCATTGGAATGTTTATAGCAACTGGCTTAATGTTTATAGCAACCAGAGGTGTGTTTATAGCAACAGGAGTGTGTTTATAGCAGCCAGATATATGTTTATAGCAGCCAGACACATGATAATAGCAATAGGAGATATGTTTCTATCAACCGGTGATATGCTTTTAGTAACTGCAGAAATGTGTATATTACCCATTTGAATATTTATAGCAACTAGCTTAATGTTTATAGCAACCAGAGGTATGTTTATAGCAACAGGAGTGTGTTCATAGCAACCAGATATATGTTTATTGGAACCAGAGACATGATAATAGCAATAGGTGATATGTTTATATTAACCGGTGATATGCATTTAGTAACTGAGGAAATGTTTTTAACACCTAGTGAAATGTTTATAGCAAATGGCTTAATGTTTATAGCAACCAGAGTTATGTTTATAGCAACAGGAGTGTGTTTATAGCAACCAGCTATATGTTTATAGCAGCCAGACACATGCTAATAGCAATAGGAGATATGTTTCTATCAACCGGTGATATGCTTTTAGTAACTGCAGAAATGTGTATATTACCCATTTGAATATTTATAGCAACTAGCTTAATGTTTATAGCAACCAGAGGTATGTTTATAGCAACAGGAGTGTGTTCATAGCAACCAGATATATGTTTATTGGAACCAGAGACATGATAATAGCAATAGGTGATATGTTTATATTAACCGGTAATATGCATTAAGTAACTGAGGAAATGTTTTTAACACCTAGTGAAATGTTTATAGCAAATGGCTTAATGTTTATAGCAACCAGAGTTATATTTATAGCAAAAGGAGTGTGTTTATAGCAACCAGATATATGTTTATAACAACCAGAGACATGATAATAACAGTAGGAGATATGCTTATATCAACCGGTGATATGCATTTAGTAACTGCAGAAATGTGTATAATATGCATTAGAATGTTTATAGCAACTGGCTTGATGTTTATAGCAACCAGAGGTATGTTTATAGCAACAGGAGTGTGTTTTTAGCAACCAGATATATGTTTATAGCAACCAGACACATGATAATAGCAATAGGAGATATGTTTATATCAACCGGTGATATTCTTTTAGTAACTGAAGAAATGTGTATAATACCCAGTGAAATGTTCATAGCAACTGGCTTAATGTTTTTAGCAACAGGAGTGTGTTTATAACAACCAGAGCCATGATAATAACAGTAGGAGATATGCTTATATCAACCGGTGATATGCATTTAGTAACTGCAGAAATGTGTATAATACGCATTGGAATGTTTATAGCAACTGGCTTAATGTTTATAGCAACCAGAGGTATGTTTATAGCAAATGGAGTGTGTTTATAGCAAGCAGATATATGTTTATAGCAACCAGACACATGATAATAGCAATAGGAAATATGTTTATATCAACCGGTGATATGCTTTTAGTAACTGAAGAAATGTGTATAAAACCCAGTGAAATGTTCATAGCAACTGGCTTAATGTTTATAGCAACCAGAGGTATGTTTATAGCAACAGGAGTGTGTTTATAGCAACCAGATATATGTTTATAGCAACCAGAGACATGATAATAACAATAGGAGATATGTTTATATCAACCGGTGATATGCATTTAGTAACTGCAGAAATGTTTATAATACCCATTGGAATGTTTATAGCAACTGGCTTAATGTTTATAGCAACCAGAGGTATGTGTATAGCAACAGGAGTGTGTTTATAGCAGCCAGATATATGTTTATAGCAGCCAGACACATGATAATAGCAATAGGAGATATGTTTATATCAACCGGTGATATGCTTTTAGTAACTGCAGAAATGTGTATATTACCCATTTGAATATTTATAGCAACTAGCTTAATGTTTATAGCAACCAGAGGTATGTTTATAGCAACAGGAGTGTGTTCATAGCAACCAGATATATGTTTATTGGAACCAGAGACATGATAATAGCAATAGGTGATATGTTTATATTAACCGGTGATATGCATTTAGTAACTGAGGAAATGTTTTTAACACCTAGTGAAATGTTTATAGCAAATGGCTTAATGTTTATAGCAACCAGAGTTATATTTATAGAAACAGGAGTGTGTTTATAGCAACCAGATATATGTTTATAACAACCAGAGACATGATAATAACAGTAGGAGATATGCTTATATCAACCGGTGATATGCATTTAGTAACTGCAGAAATGTGTATAATACGCATTGGAATGTTTATAGCAACTGGCTTAATGTTTATAGCAACCAGAGGTATGTTTATAGCAACAGGAGTGTGTTTATAGCAGCCAGCTATATGTTTATAGCAGCCAGACACATGATAATAGCAATAGGAGATATGTTTATATCAACCGGTGATATGCTTTTATTAACTGAAGAAATGTGTATAATACCCAGTGAAATGTTCATAGCAACTGGCTTAATGTTTTTAGCAACATGAGTGTGTTTATAGCAACCAGATATATGTTTATAACAACCAGAGACATGATAGTAACAGTAGGAGATATGCTTATATCAACCGGTGATATGCATTTAGTAACTGGAGAAATGTGTATAATACGCACTGGAATGTTTATAGCAACTGGCTTAATGTTTATAGCAACCAGAGGTATGTTTATAGCAAAGGGAGTGTGATTATAGCAAGCAGATATATGTTTATAGCAACCAGACACATGATAATAGCAATAGGAAATATGTTTATATCAACCGGTGATATGCTTTTAGTAACTGAAGAAATGTGTATAATACCCAGTGAAATGTTCATAGCAACTGGCTTAATGGTTATAGCAACCAGAGGTATGTTTATAGCAACAGGAGTGTGTTTATAGCAACCAGAGACATGATAATAACAATAGGAGATATGTTTATATCAACCGGTGATATGCATTTAGTAACTGCAGAAATGTGTATAATACCCATTTGAATATTTATAGCAACTAGCTTAATGTTTATAGCAACCAGAGGTATGTTTATAGCAACAGGAGTGTGTTTATAGCAGCCAGCTATATGTTTATAGCAGCCAGACACATGATAATAGCAATAGGAGATATGTTTCTATCAACCGGTGATATGCTTTTAGTAACTGCAGAAATGTGTATATTACCCATTTGAATATTTATAGCAACTAGCTTAATGTTTATAGCAACCAGAGGTATGTTTATAGCAACAGGAGTGTGTTCATAGCAACCAGATATATGTTTATTGGAACCAGAGACATGATAATAGCAATAGGTGATATGTTTATATTAACCGGTGATATGCATTTAGTAACTGAGGAAATGTTTTTAACACCTAGTGAAATGTTTATAGCAAATGGCTTAATGTTTATAGCAACCAGAGTTATGTTTATAGCAACAGGAGTGTGTTTATAGCAACCAGCTATATGTTTATAGCAGCCAGACACATGATAATAGCAATAGGAGATATGTTTCTATCAACCGGTGATATGCTTTTAGTAACTGCAGAAATGTGTATATTACCCATTTGAATATTTATAGCAACTAGCTTAATGTTTATAGCAACCAGAGGTATGTTTATAGCAACATGAGTGTGTTCATAGCAACCAGATATATGTTTATTGGAACCAGAGACATGATAATAGCAATAGGTGATATGTTTATATTAACCGGTGATATGCATTAAGTAACTGAGGAAATGTTTTTAACACCTAGTGAAATGTTTATAGCAAATGGCTTAATGTTTATAGCAACCAGAGTTATATTTATAGCAACAGGAGTGTGTTTATAGCAACCAGATATATGTTTATAACAACCAGAGACATGATAATAACAGTAGGAGATATGCTTATATCAACCGGTGATATGCATTTAGTAACTGCAGAAATGTGTATAATATGCATTAGAATGTTTATAGCAACTGGCTTAATGTTTATAGCAACCAGAGGTATGTTTATAGCAACAGGAGTGTGTTTATAGCAACCAGACACATGATAATAGCAATAGGAGATATGTTTATATCAACCGGTGATATGCTTTTAGTAACTGAAGAAATGTGTATAATACCCAGTGAAATGTTCATAGCAACTGGCTTAATGTTTTTAGCAACAGGAGTGTGTTTATAGCAACCAGATATATGTTTATAACAACCAGAGACATGATAATAACAGTAGGAGATATGCTTATATCAACCGGTGATATGCATTTAGTAACTGCAGAAATGTGTATAATACGCATTGGAATGTTTATAGCAACTGGCTTAATGTTTATAGCAACCAGAGGTATGTTTATAGCAAAGGGAGTGTGTTTATAGCAAGCAGATATATGTTTATAGCAACCAGACACATGATAATAGCAATAGGAAATATGTTTATATCAACCGGTGATATGCTTTTAGTAACTGAAGAAATGTGTATAATACCCAGTGAAATGTTCATAGCAACTGGCTTAATGTTTATAGCAACCAGAGGTATGTTTATAGCAACAGGAGTGTGTTTATAGCAACCAGATATATGTTTATAGCAACCAGAGACATGATAATAACAATAGGAGATATGTTTACATCAACCGGTGATATGCATTTAGTAACTGCAGAAATGTTTATAATACCCATTGGAATGTTTATAGCAACTGGCTTAATGTTTATAGAAACCAGAGGTATGTGTATAGCAACAGGAGTGTGTTTATAGCAGCCAGATATATGTTTATAGCAGCCAGACACATGATAATAGCAATAGGAGATATGTTTATATCAACCGGTGATATGCATTTAGTAACTGCAGAAATGTGTATAATACCCATTGGAATGTTTATAGCAACTGGCTTAATGTTTATAGCAACCAGAGGTATGTTTATAGCAACAGAAGTGTGTTTATAGCAGCCAGCTATATGTTTATAGCAGCCAGACACATGATAATAGCAATAGGTGATATGTTTATATTAACCGGTGATATGCATTAAGTAACTGAGGAAATGTTTTTAACACCTAGTGAAATGTTTATAGCAAATGGCTTAATGTTTATAGCAACCAGAGTTATATTTATAGCAAAAGGAGTGTGTTTATAGCAACCAGATATATGTTTATAACAACCAGAGACATGATAATAACAGTAGGAGATGTGCTTATATCAACCGGTGATATGCATTTAGTAACTGCAGAAATGTGTATAATATGCATTAGAATGTTTATAGCAACTGGCTTGATGTTTATAGCAACCAGATGTATGTTTATAGCAACAGGAGTGTGTTTTTAGCAACCAGATATATGTTTATAGCAACCAGACACATGATAATAGCAATAGGAGATATGTTTATATCAACCGGTGATATGCTTTTAGTAACTGAAGAAATGTGTATAATACCCAGTGAAATGTTCATAGCAACTGGCTTAATGGTTATAGCAACCAGAGGTATGTTTATAGCAACAGGAGTGTGTTTATAGCAACCAGAGACATGATAATAACAATAGGAGATATGTTTATATCAACCGGTGATATGCATTTAGTAACTGCAGAAATGTGTATAATACCCATTGGAATGTTTATAGCAACTGGCTTAATGTTTATAGCAACCAGAGGTATGTTTATAGCAACAGGAGTGTGTTTATAGCAGCCAGCTATATGTTTATAGCAGCCAGACACATGATAATAGCAATAGGAGATATGTTTCTATCAACCGGTGATATGCTTTTAGTAACTGCAGAAATGTGTATATTACCCATTTGAATATTTATAGCAACTAGCTTAATGTTTATAGCAACCAGAGGTATGTTTATAGCAACAGGAGTGTGTTCATAGCAACCAGATATATGTTTATTGGAACCAGAGACATGATAATAGCAATAGGTGATATGTTTATATTAACCGGTGATATGCATTTAGTAACTGAGGAAATGTTTTTAACACCTAGTGAAATGTTTATAGCAAATGGCTTAATGTTTATAGCAACCAGAGTTATGTTTATAGCAACAGGAGTGTGTTTATAGCAACCAGCTATATGTTTATAGCAGCCAGACACATGATAATAGCAATAGGAGATATGTTTCTATCAACCGGTGATATGCTTTTAGTAACTGCAGAAATGTGTATATTACCCATTTGAATATTTATAGCAACTAGCTTAATGTTTATAGCAACCAGAGGTATGTTTATAGCAACATGAGTGTGTTCATAGCAACCAGATATATGTTTATTGGAACCAGAGACATGATAATAGCAATAGGTGATATGTTTATATTAACCGGTGATATGCATTAAGTAACTGAGGAAATGTTTTTAACACCTAGTGAAATGTTTATAGCAAATGGCTTAATGTTTATAGCAACCAGAGTTATATTTATAGCAACAGGAGTGTGTTTATAGCAACCAGATATATGTTTATAACAACCAGAGACATGATAATAACAGTAGGAGATATGCTTATATCAACCGGTGATATGCATTTAGTAACTGCAGAAATGTGTATAATATGCATTAGAATGTTTATAGCAACTGGCTTAATGTTTATAGCAACCAGAGGTATGTTTATAGCAACAGGAGTGTGTTTATAGCAACCAGACACATGATAATAGCAATAGGAGATATGTTTATATCAACCGGTGATATGCTTTTAGTAACTAAAGAAATGTGTATAATACCCAGTGAAATGTTCATAGCAACTGGCTTAATGTTTTTAGCAACAGGAGTGTGTTTATAGCAACCAGATATATGTTTATAACAACCAGAGACATGATAATAACAGTAGGAGATATGCTTATATCAACCGGTGATATGCATTTAGTAACTGCATAAATGTGTATAATACGCATTGGAATGTTTATAGCAACTGGCTTAATGTTTATAGCAACCAGAGGTATGTTTATAGCAAAGGGAGTGTGTTTATAGCAAGCAGATATATGTTTATAGCAACCAGACACATGATAATAGCAATAGGAAATATGTTTATATCAACCGGTGATATGCTTTTAGTAACTGAAGAAATGTGTATAATACCCAGTGAAATGTTCATAGCAACTGGCTTAATGTTTATAGCAACCAGAGGTATGTTTATAGCAACAGGAGTGTGTTTATAGCAACCAGATATATGTTTATAGCAACCAGAGACATGATAATAACAATAGGAGATATGTTTACATCAACCGGTGATATGCATTTAGTAACTGCAGAAATGTTTATAATACCCATTGGAATGTTTATAGCAACTGGCTTAATGTTTATAGAAACCAGAGGTATGTGTATAGCAACAGGAGTGTGTTTATAGCAGCCAGATATATGTTTATAGCAGCCAGACACATGATAATAGCAATAGGAGATATGTTTATATCAACCGGTGATATGCATTTAGTAACTGCAGAAATGTGTATAATACCCATTGGAATGTTTATAGCAACTGGCTTAATGTTTATAGCAACCAGAGGTATGTTTATAGCAACAGGAGTGTGTTTATAGCAGCCAGCTATATGTTTATAGCAGCCAGACACATGATAATAGCAATAGGTGATATGTTTATATTAACCGGTGATATGCATTAAGTAACTGAGGAAATGTTTTTAACACCTAGTGAAATGTTTATAGCAAATGGCTTAATGTTTATAGCAACCAGAGTTATATTTATAGCAAAAGGAGTGTGTTTATAGCAACCAGATATATGTTTATAACAACCAGAGACATGATAATAACAGTAGGAGATGTGCTTATATCAACCGGTGATATGCATTTAGTAACTGCAGAAATGTGTATAATATGCATTAGAATGTTTATAGCAACTGGCTTGATGTTTATAGCAACCAGATGTATGTTTATAGCAACAGGAGTGTGTTTTTAGCAACCAGATATATGTTTATAGCAACCAGACACATGATAATAGCAATAGGAGATATGTTTATATCAACCGGTGATATGCTTTTAGTAACTGAAGAAATGTGTATAATACCCAGTGAAATGTTCATAGCAACTGGCTTAATGTTTTTAGCAACAGGAGTGTGTTTATAACAACCAGAGCCATGATAATAACAGTAGGAGATATGCTTATATCAACCGGTGATATGCATTTAGTAACTGCAGAAATGTGTATAATACGCATTGGAATGTTTATAGCAACTGGCTTAATGTTTATAGCAACCAGAGGTATGTTTATAGCAAATGGAGTGTGTTTATAGCAAGCAGATATATGTTTATAGCAACCAGACACATGATAATAGCAATAGGAAATATGTTTATATCAACCGGTGATATGCTTTTAGTAACTGAAGAAATGTGTATAATACCCAGTGAAATGTTCATAGCAACTGGCTTAATGTTTATAGCAACCAGAGGTATGTTTATAGCAACAGGAGTGTGTTTATAGCAACCAGATATATGTTTATAGCAACCAGAGACATGATAATAACAATAGGAGATATGTTTATATCAACCGGTGATATGCATTTAGTAACTGCAGAAATGTTTATAATACCCATTGGAATGTTTATAGCAACTGGCTTAATGTTTATAGCAACCAGAGGTATGTGTATAGCAACAGGAGTGTGTTTATAGCAGCCAGATATATGTTTATAGCAGCCAGACACATGATAATAGCAATAGGAGATATGTTTGTTTCAACCGGTGATATGCATTTAGTAACTGCAGAAATGTGTATAATACCCATTGGAATGTTTATAGCAACTGGCTTAATGTTTATAGCAACCAGAGGTATGTTTATAGCAACAGGAGTGTGTTTATAGCAGCCAGATATATGTTTATAGCAGCCAGACACATGATAATAGCAATAGGAGATATGTTTCTATCAACCGGTGATATGCTTTTAGTAACTGCAGAAATGTGTATATTACCCATTTGAATATTTATAGCAACTAGCTTAATGTTTATAGCAACCAGAGGTATGTTTATAGCAACAGGAGTGTGTTCATAGCAACCAGATATATGTTTATTGGAACCAG
Source organism: Pelobates fuscus (assembly GCF_036172605.1). Taxonomy (NCBI): domain Eukaryota; kingdom Metazoa; phylum Chordata; class Amphibia; order Anura; family Pelobatidae; genus Pelobates; species Pelobates fuscus. The sequence goes on from NC_086318.1 coordinate 254,044,964, forward strand.
AGACATGATAATAGCAATAGGTGATATGTTTATATTAACCGGTGATATGCATTTAGTAACTGAGGAAATGTTTTTAACACCTAGTGAAATGTTTATAGCAAATGGCTTAATGTTTATAGCAACCAGAGTTATATTTATAGAAACAGGAGTGTGTTTATAGCAACCAGATATATGTTTATAACAACCAGAGACATGATAATAACAGTAGGAGATATGCTTATATCAACCGGTGATATGCATTTAGTAACTGCAGAAATGTGTATAATATGCATTGGAATGTTTATAGCAACTGGCTTAATGTTTATAGCAACCAGAGGTATGTTTATAGCAACAGGAGTGTGTTTATAGCAGCCAGCTATATGTTTATAGCAGCCAGACACATGATAATAGCAATAGGAGATATGTTTATATCAACCGGTGATATGCTTTTATTAACTGAAGAAATGTGTATAATACCCAGTGAAATGTTCATAGCAACTGGCTTAATGTTTTTAGCAACATGAGTGTGTTTATAGCAACCAGATATATGTTTATAACAACCAGAGACATGATAGTAACAGTAGGAGATATGCTTATATCAACCGGTGATATGCATTTAGTAACTGGAGAAATGTGTATAATACGCATTGGAATGTTTATAGCAACTGGCTTAATGTTTATAGCAACCAGAGGTATGTTTATAGCAAAGGGAGTGTGATTATAGCAAGCAGATATATGTTTATAGCAACCAGACACATGATAATAGCAATAGGAAATATGTTTATATCAACCGGTGATATGCTTTTAGTAACTGAAGAAATGTGTATAATACCCAGTGAAATGTTCATAGCAACTGGCTTAATGTTTTTAGCAACAGGAGTGTGTTTATAACAACCAGAGCCATGATAATAACAGTAGGAGATATGCTTATATCAACCGGTGATATGCATTTAGTAACTGCAGAAATGTGTATAATACGCATTGGAATGTTTATAGCAACTGGCTTAATGTTTATAGCAACCAGAGGTATGTTTATAGCAAATGGAGTGTGTTTATAGCAAGCAGATATATGTTTATAGCAACCAGACACATGATAATAGCAATAGGAAATATGTTTATATCAACCGGTGATATGCTTTTAGTAACTGAAGAAATGTGTATAAAACCCAGTGAAATGTTCATAGCAACTGGCTTAATGTTTATAGCAACCAGAGGTATGTTTATAGCAACAGGAGTGTGTTTATAGCAACCAGATATATGTTTATAGCAACCAGAGACATGATAATAACAATAGGAGATATGTTTATATCAACCGGTGATATGCATTTAGTAACTGCAGAAATGTTTATAATACCCATTGGAATGTTTATAGCAACTGGCTTAATGTTTATAGCAACCAGAGGTATGTGTATAGCAACAGGAGTGTGTTTATAGCAGCCAGATATATGTTTATAGCAGCCAGACACATGATAATAGCAATAGGAGATATGTTTATATCAACCGGTGATATGCATTTAGTAACTGCAGAAATGTGTATAATACCCATTGGAATGTTTATAGCAACTGGCTTAATGTTTATAGCAACCAGAGGTATGTTTATAGCAACAGGAGTGTGTTTATAGCAGCCAGATATATGTTTATAGCAGCCAGACACATGATAATAGCAATAGGAGATATGTTTCTATCAACCGGTGATATGCTTTTAGTAACTGCAGAAATGTGTATATTACCCATTTGAATATTTATAGCAACTAGCTTAATGTTTATAGCAACCAGAGGTATGTTTATAGCAACAGGAGTGTGTTCATAGCAACCAGATATATGTTTATTGGAACCAGAGACATGATAATAGCAATAGGTGATATGTTTATATTAACCGGTGATATGCATTTAGTAACTGAGGAAATGTTTTTAACACCTAGTGAAATGTTTATAGCAAATGGCTTAATGTTTATAGCAACCAGAGTTATATTTATAGAAACAGGAGTGTGTTTATAGCAACCAGATATATGTTTATAACAACCAGAGACATGATAATAACAGTAGGAGATATGCTTATATCAACCGGTGATATGCATTTAGTAACTGCAGAAATGTGTATAATACGCATTGGAATGTTTATAGCAACTGGCTTAATGTTTATAGCAACCAGAGGTATGTTTATAGCAACAGGAGTGTGTTTATAGCAGCCAGCTATATGTTTATAGCAGCCAGACACATGATAATAGCAATAGGAGATATGTTTATATCAACCGGTGATATGCTTTTATTAACTGAAGAAATGTGTATAATACCCAGTGAAATGTTCATAGCAACTGGCTTAATGTTTTTAGCAACATGAGTGTGTTTATAGCAACCAGATATATGTTTATAACAACCAGAGACATGATAGTAACAGTAGGAGATATGCTTATATCAACCGGTGATATGCATTTAGTAACTGGAGAAATGTGTATAATACGCACTGGAATGTTTATAGCAACTGGCTTAATGTTTATAGCAACCAGAGGTATGTTTATAGCAAAGGGAGTGTGATTATAGCAAGCAGATATATGTTTATAGCAACCAGACACATGATAATAGCAATAGGAAATATGTTTATATCAACCGGTGATATGCTTTTAGTAACTGAAGAAATGTGTATAATACCCAGTGAAATGTTCATAGCAACTGGCTTAATGGTTATAGCAATCAGAGGTATGTTTATAGCAACAGGAGTGTGTTTATAGCAACCAGAGACATGATAATAACAATAGGAGATATGTTTATATCAACCGGTGATATGCATTTAGTAACTGCAGAAATGTGTATAATACCCATTGGAATGTTTATAGCAACTGGCTTAATGTTTATAGCAACCAGAGGTATGTTTATAGCAACAGGAGTGTGTTTATAGCAGCCAGCTATATGTTTATAGCAGCCAGACACATGATAATAGCAATAGGAGATATGTTTCTATCAACCGGTGATATGCTTTTAGTAACTGCAGAAATGTGTATATTACCCATTTGAATATTTATAGCAACTAGCTTAATGTTTATAGCAACCAGAGGTATGTTTATAGCAACAGGAGTGTGTTCATAGCAACCAGATATATGTTTATTGGAACCAGAGACATGATAATAGCAATAGGTGATATGTTTATATTAACCGGTGATATGCATTTAGTAACTGAGGAAATGTTTTTAACACCTAGTGAAATGTTTATAGCAAATGGCTTAATGTTTATAGCAACCAGAGTTATGTTTATAGCAACAGGAGTGTGTTTATAGCAACCAGCTATATGTTTATAGCAGCCAGACACATGATAATAGCAATAGGAGATATGTTTCTATCAACCGGTGATATGCTTTTAGTAACTGCAGAAATGTGTATATTACCCATTTGAATATTTATAGCAACTAGCTTAATGTTTATAGCAACCAGAGGTATGTTTATAGCAACATGAGTGTGTTCATAGCAACCAGATATATGTTTATTGGAACCAGAGACATGATAATAGCAATAGGTGATATGTTTATATTAACCGGTGATATGCATTAAGTAACTGAGGAAATGTTTTTAACACCTAGTGAAATGTTTATAGCAAATGGCTTAATGTTTATAGCAACCAGAGTTATATTTATAGCAACAGGAGTGTGTTTATAGCAACCAGATATATGTTTATAACAACCAGAGACATGATAATAACAGTAGGAGATATGCTTATATCAACCGGTGATATGCATTTAGTAACTGCAGAAATGTGTATAATATGCATTAGAATGTTTATAGCAACTGGCTTAATGTTTATAGCAACCAGAGGTATGTTTATAGCAACAGGAGTGTGTTTATAGCAACCAGACACATGATAATAGCAATAGGAGATATGTTTATATCAACCGGTGATATGCTTTTAGTAACTAAAGAAATGTGTATAATACCCAGTGAAATGTTCATAGCAACTGGCTTAATGTTTTTAGCAACAGGAGTGTGTTTATAGCAACCAGATATATGTTTATAACAACCAGAGACATGATAATAACAGTAGGAGATATGCTTATATCAACCGGTGATATGCATTTAGTAACTGCAGAAATGTGTATAATACGCATTGGAATGTTTATAGCAACTGGCTTAATGTTTATAGCAACCAGAGGTATGTTTATAGCAAAGGGAGTGTGTTTATAGCAAGCAGATATATGTTTATAGCAACCAGACACATGATAATAGCAATAGGAAATATGTTTATATCAACCGGTGATATGCTTTTAGTAACTGAAGAAATGTGTATAATACCCAGTGAAATGTTCATAGCAACTGGCTTAATGTTTATAGCAACCAGAGGTATGTTTATAGCAACAGGAGTGTGTTTATAGCAACCAGATATATGTTTATAGCAACCAGAGACATGATAATAACAATAGGAGATATGTTTACATCAACCGGTGATATGCATTTAGTAACTGCAGAAATGTTTATAATACCCATTGGAATGTTTATAGCAACTGGCTTAATGTTTATAGAAACCAGAGGTATGTGTATAGCAACAGGAGTGTGTTTATAGCAGCCAGATATATGTTTATAGCAGCCAGACACATGATAATAGCAATAGGAGATATGTTTATATCAACCGGTGATATGCATTTAGTAACTGCAGAAATGTGTATAATACCCATTGGAATGTTTATAGCAACTGGCTTAATGTTTATAGCAACCAGAGGTATGTTTATAGCAACAGGAGTGTGTTTATAGCAGCCAGCTATATGTTTATAGCAGCCAGACACATGATAATAGCAATAGGTGATATGTTTATATTAACCGGTGATATGCATTAAGTAACTGAGGAAATGTTTTTAACACCTAGTGAAATGTTTATAGCAAATGGCTTAATGTTTATAGCAACCAGAGTTATATTTATAGCAAAAGGAGTGTGTTTATAGCAACCAGATATATGTTTATAACAACCAGAGACATGATAATAACAGTAGGAGATGTGCTTATATCAACCGGTGATATGCATTTAGTAACTGCAGAAATGTGTATAATATGCATTAGAATGTTTATAGCAACTGGCTTGATGTTTATAGCAACCAGATGTATGTTTATAGCAACAGGAGTGTGTTTTTAGCAACCAGATATATGTTTATAGCAACCAGACACATGATAATAGCAATAGGAGATATGTTTATATCAACCGGTGATATGCTTTTAGTAACTGAAGAAATGTGTATAATACCCAGTGAAATGTTCATAGCAACTGGCTTAATGTTTTTAGCAACAGGAGTGTGTTTATAACAACCAGAGCCATGATAATAACAGTAGGAGATATGCTTATATCAACCGGTGATATGCATTTAGTAACTGCAGAAATGTGTATAATACGCATTGGAATGTTTATAGCAACTGGCTTAATGTTTATAGCAACCAGAGGTATGTTTATAGCAAATGGAGTGTGTTTATAGCAAGCAGATATATGTTTATAGCAACCAGACACATGATAATAGCAATAGGAAATATGTTTATATCAACCGGTGATATGCTTTTAGTAACTGAAGAAATGTGTAAAATACCCAGTGAAATGTTCATAGCAACTGGCTTAATGTTTATAGCAACCAGAGGTATGTTTATAGCAACAGGAGTGTGTTTATAGCAACCAGATATATGTTTATAGCAACCAGAGACATGATAATAACAATAGGAGATATGTTTATATCAACCGGTGATATGCATTTAGTAACTGCAGAAATGTTTATAATACCCATTGGAATGTTTATAGCAACTGGCTTAATGTTTATAGCAACCAGAGGTATGTGTATAGCAACAGGAGTGTGTTTATAGCAGCCAGATATATGTTTATAGCAGCCAGACACATGATAATAGCAATAGGAGATATGTTTATATCAACCGGTGATATGCATTTAGTAACTGCAGAAATGTGTATAATACCCATTGGAATGTTTATAGCAACTGGCTTAATGTTTATAGCAACCAGAGGTATGTTTATAGCAACAGGAGTGTGTTTATAGCAGCCAGATATATGTTTATAGCAGCCAGACACATGATAATAGCAATAGGAGATATGTTTCTATCAACCGGTGATATGCTTTTAGTAACTGCAGAAATGTGTATATTACCCATTTGAATATTTATAGCAACTAGCTTAATGTTTATAGCAACCAGAGGTATGTTTATAGCAACAGGAGTGTGTTCATAGCAACCAGATATATGTTTATTGGAACCAGAGACATGATAATAGCAATAGGTGATATGTTTATATTAACCGGTGATATGCATTTAGTAACTGAGGAAATGTTTTTAACACCTAGTGAAATGTTTATAGCAAATGGCTTAATGTTTATAGCAACCAGAGTTATATTTATAGAAACAGGAGTGTGTTTATAGCAACCAGATATATGTTTATAACAACCAGAGACATGATAATAACAGTAGGAGATATGCTTATATCAACCGGTGATATGCATTTAGTAACTGCAGAAATGTGTATAATATGCATTGGAATGTTTATAGCAACTGGCTTAATGTTTATAGCAACCAGAGGTATGTTTATAGCAACAGGAGTGTGTTTATAGCAGCCAGCTATATGTTTATAGCAGCCAGACACATGATAATAGCAATAGGAGATATGTTTATATCAACCGGTGATATGCTTTTATTAACTGAAGAAATGTGTATAATACCCAGTGAAATGTTCATAGCAACTGGCTTAATGTTTTTAGCAACATGAGTGTGTTTATAGCAACCAGATATATGTTTATAACAACCAGAGACATGATAGTAACAGTAGGAGATATGCTTATATCAACCGGTGATATGCATTTAGTAACTGGAGAAATGTGTATAATACGCATTGGAATGTTTATAGCAACTGGCTTAATGTTTATAGCAACCAGAGGTATGTTTATAGCAAAGGGAGTGTGATTATAGCAAGCAGATATATGTTTATAGCAACCAGACACATGATAATAGAAATAGGAAATATGTTTATATCAACCGGTGATATGCTTTTAGTAACTGAAGAAATGTGTATAATACCCAGTGAAATGTTCATAGCAACTGGCTTAATGGTTATAGCAACCAGAGGTATGTTTATAGCAACAGGAGTGTGTTTATAGCAACCAGAGACATGATAATAACAATAGGAGATATGTTTATATCAACCGGTGATATGCATTTAGTAACTGCAGAAATGTGTATAATACCCATTGGAATGTTTATAGCAACTGGCTTAATGTTTATAGCAACCAGAGGTATGTTTATAGCAACAGGAGTGTGTTTATAGCAGCCAGCTATATGTTTATAGCAGCCAGACACATGATAATAGCAATAGGAGATATGTTTATATCAACCGGTGATATGCTTTTATTAACTGAAGAAATGTGTATAATACCCAGTGAAATGTTCATAGCAACTGGCTTAATGTTTTTAGCAACATGAGTGTGTTTATAGCAACCAGATATATGTTTATAACAACCAGAGACATGATAGTAACAGTAGGAGATATGCTTATATCAACCGGTGATATGCATTTAGTAACTGGAGAAATGTGTATAATACGCACTGGAATGTTTATAGCAACTGGCTTAATGTTTATAGCAACCAGAGGTATGTTTATAGCAAAGGGAGTGTGATTATAGCAAGCAGATATATGTTTATAGCAACCAGACACATGATAATAGCAATAGGAAATATGTTTATATCAACCGGTGATATGCTTTTAGTAACTGAAGAAATGTGTATAATACCCAGTGAAATGTTCATAGCAACTGGCTTAATGGTTATAGCAATCAGAGGTATGTTTATAGCAACAGGAGTGTGTTTATAGCAACCAGAGACATGATAATAACAATAGGAGATATGTTTATATCAACCGGTGATATGCATTTAGTAACTGCAGAAATGTGTATAATACCCATTGGAATGTTTATAGCAACTGGCTTAATGTTTATAGCAACCAGAGGTATGTTTATAGCAACAGGAGTGTGTTTATAGCAGCCAGCTATATGTTTATAGCAGCCAGACACATGATAATAGCAATAGGAGATATGTTTCTATCAACCGGTGATATGCTTTTAGTAACTGCAGAAATGTGTATATTACCCATTTGAATATTTATAGCAACTAGCTTAATGTTTATAGCAACCAGAGGTATGTTTATAGCAACAGGAGTGTGTTCATAGCAACCAGATATATGTTTATTGGAACCAGAGACATGATAATAGCAATAGGTGATATGTTTATATTAACCGGTGATATGCATTTAGTAACTGAGGAAATGTTTTTAACACCTAGTGAAATGTTTATAGCAAATGGCTTAATGTTTATAGCAACCAGAGTTATGTTTATAGCAACAGGAGTGTGTTTATAGCAACCAGCTATATGTTTATAGCAGCCAGACACATGATAATAGCAATAGGAGATATGTTTCTATCAACCGGTGATATGCTTTTAGTAACTGCAGAAATGTGTATATTACCCATTTGAATATTTATAGCAACTAGCTTAATGTTTATAGCAACCAGAGGTATGTTTATAGCAACATGAGTGTGTTCATAGCAACCAGATATATGTTTATTGGAACCAGAGACATGATAATAGCAATAGGTGATATGTTTATATTAACCGGTGATATGCATTAAGTAACTGAGGAAATGTTTTTAACACCTAGTGAAATGTTTATAGCAAATGGCTTAATGTTTATAGCAACCAGAGTTATATTTATAGCAACAGGAGTGTGTTTATAGCAACCAGATATATGTTTATAACAACCAGAGACATGATAATAACAGTAGGAGATATGCTTATATCAACCGGTGATATGCATTTAGTAACTGCAGAAATGTGTATAATATGCATTAGAATGTTTATAGCAACTGGCTTAATGTTTATAGCAACCAGAGGTATGTTTATAGCAACAGGAGTGTGTTTATAGCAACCAGACACATGATAATAGCAATAGGAGATATGTTTATATCAACCGGTGATATGCTTTTAGTAACTGAAGAAATGTGTATAATACCCAGTGAAATGTTCATAGCAACTGGCTTAATGTTTTTAGCAACAGGAGTGTGTTTATAGCAACCAGATATATGTTTATAACAACCAGAGACATGATAATAACAGTAGGAGATATGCTTATATCAACCGGTGATATGCATTTAGTAACTGCAGAAATGTGTATAATATGCATTAGAATGTTTATAGCAACTGGCTTAATGTTTATAGCAACCAGAGGTATGTTTATAGCAACAGGAGTGTGTTTATAGCAACCAGACACATGATAATAGCAATAGGAGATATGTTTATATCAACCGGTGATATGCTTTTAGTAACTGAAGAAATGTGTATAATACCCAGTGAAATGTTCATAGCAACTGGCTTAATGTTTTTAGCAACAGGAGTGTGTTTATAGCAACCAGATATATGTTTATAACAACCAGAGACATGATAATAACAGTAGGAGATATGCTTATATCAACCGGTGATATGCATTTAGTAACTGCAGAAATGTGTATAATACGCATTGGAATGTTTATAGCAACTGGCTTAATGTTTATAGCAACCAGAGGTATGTTTATAGCAAAGGGAGTGTGTTTATAGCAAGCAGATATATGTTTATAGCAACCAGACACATGATAATAGCAATAGGAAATATGTTTATATCAACCGGTGATATGCTTTTAGTAACTGAAGAAATGTGTATAATACCCAGTGAAATGTTCATAGCAACTGGCTTAATGTTTATAGCAACCAGAGGTATGTTTATAGCAACAGGAGTGTGTTTATAGCAACCAGATATATGTTTATAGCAACCAGAGACATGATAATAACAATAGGAGATATGTTTACATCAACCGGTGATATGCATTTAGTAACTGCAGAAATGTTTATAATACCCATTGGAATGTTTATAGCAACTGGCTTAATGTTTATAGAAACCAGAGGTATGTGTATAGCAACAGGAGTGTGTTTATAGCAGCCAGATATATGTTTATAGCAGCCAGACACATGATAATAGCAATAGGAGATATGTTTATATCAACCGGTGATATGCATTTAGTAACTGCAGAAATGTGTATAATACCCATTGGAATGTTTATAGCAACTGGCTTAATGTTTATAGCAACCAGAGGTATGTTTATAGCAACAGGAGTGTGTTTATAGCAGCCAGCTATATGTTTATAGCAGCCAGACACATGATAATAGCAATAGGTGATATGTTTATATTAACCGGTGATATGCATTAAGTAACTGAGGAAATGTTTTTAACACCTAGTGAAATGTTTATAGCAAATGGCTTAATGTTTATAGCAACCAGAGTTATATTTATAGCAAAAGGAGTGTGTTTATAGCAACCAGATATATGTTTATAACAACCAGAGACATGATAATAACAGTAGGAGATGTGCTTATATCAACCGGTGATATGCATTTAGTAACTGCAGAAATGTGTATAATATGCATTAGAATGTTTATAGCAACTGGCTTGATGTTTATAGCAACCAGATGTATGTTTATAGCAACAGGAGTGTGTTTTTAGCAACCAGATATATGTTTATAGCAACCAGACACATGATAATAGCAATAGGAGATATGTTTATATCAACCGGTGATATGCTTTTAGTAACTGAAGAAATGTGTATAATACCCAGTGAAATGTTCATAGCAACTGGCTTAATGTTTTTAGCAACAGGAGTGTGTTTATAACAACCAGAGCCATGATAATAACAGTAGGAGATATGCTTATATCAACCGGTGATATGCATTTAGTAACTGCAGAAATGTGTATAATACGCATTGGAATGTTTATAGCAACTGGCTTAATGTTTATAGCAACCAGAGGTATGTTTATAGCAAATGGAGTGTGTTTATAGCAAGCAGATATATGTTTATAGCAACCAGACACATGATAATAGCAATAGGAAATATGTTTATATCAACCGGTGATATGCTTTTAGTAACTGAAGAAATGTGTATAATACCCAGTGAAATGTTCATAGCAACTGGCTTAATGTTTATAGCAACCAGAGGTATGTTTATAGCAACAGGAGTGTGTTTATAGCAACCAGATATATGTTTATAGCAACCAGAGACATGATAATAACAATAGGAGATATGTTTATATCAACCGGTGATATGCATTTAGTAACTGCAGAAATGTTTATAATACCCATTGGAATGTTTATAGCAACTGGCTTAATGTTTATAGCAACCAGAGGTATGTGTATAGCAACAGGAGTGTGTTTATAGCAGCCAGATATATGTTTATAGCAGCCAGACACATGATAATAGCAATAGGAGATATGTTTATATCAACCGGTGATATGCATTTAGTAACTGCAGAAATGTGTATAATACCCATTGGAATGTTTATAGCAACTGGCTTAATGTTTATAGCAACCAGAGGTATGTTTATAGCAACAGGAGTGTGTTTATAGCAGCCAGATATATGTTTATAGCAGCCAGACACATGATAATAGCAATAGGAGATATGTTTCTATCAACCGGTGATATGCTTTTAGTAACTGCAGAAATGTGTATATTACCCATTTGAATATTTATAGCAACTAGCTTAATGTTTATAGCAACCAGAGGTATGTTTATAGCAACAGGAGTGTGTTCATAGCAACCAGATATATGTTTATTGGAACCAGAGACATGATAATAGCAATAGGTGATATGTTTATATTAACCGGTGATATGCATTTAGTAACTGAGGAAATGTTTTTAACACCTAGTGAAATGTTTATAGCAAATGGCTTAATGTTTATAGCAACCAGAGTTATATTTATAGAAACAGGAGTGTGTTTATAGCAACCAGATATATGTTTATAACAACCAGAGACATGATAATAACAGTAGGAGATATGCTTATATCAACCGGTGATATGCATTTAGTAACTGCAGAAATGTGTATAATATGCATTGGAATGTTTATAGCAACTGGCTTAATGTTTATAGCAACCAGAGGTATGTTTATAGCAACAGGAGTGTGTTTATAGCAGCCAGCTATATGTTTATAGCAGCCAGACACATGATAATAGCAATAGGAGATATGTTTATATCAACCGGTGATATGCTTTTATTAACTGAAGAAATGTGTATAATACCCAGTGAAATGTTCATAGCAACTGGCTTAATGTTTTTAGCAACATGAGTGTGTTTATAGCAACCAGATATATGTTTATAACAACCAGAGACATGATAGTAACAGTAGGAGATATGCTTATATCAACCGGTGATATGCATTTAGTAACTGGAGAAATGTGTATAATACGCATTGGAATGTTTATAGCAACTGGCTTAATGTTTATAGCAACCAGAGGTATGTTTATAGCAAAGGGAGTGTGATTATAGCAAGCAGATATATGTTTATAGCAACCAGACACATGATAATAGCAATAGGAAATATGTTTATATCAACCGGTGATATGCTTTTAGTAACTGAAGAAATGTGTATAATACCCAGTGAAATGTTCATAGCAACTGGCTTAATGGTTATAGCAACCAGAGGTATGTTTATAGCAACAGGAGTGTGTTTATAGCAACCAGAGACATGATAATAACAATAGGAGATATGTTTATATCAACCGGTGATATGCATTTAGTAACTGCAGAAATGTGTATAATACCCATTGGAATGTTTATAGCAACTGGCTTAATGTTTATAGCAACCAGAGGTATGTTTATAGCAACAGGAGTGTGTTTATAGCAGCCAGCTATATGTTTATAGCAGCCAGACACATGATAATAGCAATAGGAGATATGTTTCTATCAACCGGTGATATGCTTTTAGTAACTGCAGAAATGTGTATATTACCCATTTGAATATTTATAGCAACTAGCTTAATGTTTATAGCAACCAGAGGTATGTTTATAGCAACAGGAGTGTGTTTATAGCAACCAGATATATGTTTATAGCAACCAGAGACATGATAATAACAATAGGAGATATGTTTATATCAACCGGTGATATGCATTTAGTAACTGCAGAAATGTTTATAATACCCATTGGAATGTTTATAGCAACTGGCTTAATGTTTATAGCAACCAGAGGTATGTGTATAGCAACAGGAGTGTGTTTATAGCAGCCAGATATATGTTTATAGCAGCCAGACACATGATAATAGCAATAGGAGATATGTTTATATCAACCGGTGATATGCATTTAGTAACTGCAGAAATGTGTATAATACCCATTGGAATGTTTATAGCAACTGGCTTAATGTTTATAGCAACCAGAGGTATGTTTATAGCAACAGGAGTGTGTTTATAGCAGCCAGATATATGTTTATAGCAGCCAGACACATGATAATAGCAATAGGAGATATGTTTCTATCAACCGGTGATATGCTTTTAGTAACTGCAGAAATGTGTATATTACCCATTTGAATATTTATAGCAACTAGCTTAATGTTTATAGCAACCAGAGGTATGTTTATAGCAACAGGAGTGTGTTTATAGCAACCAGATATATGTTTATAGCAACCAGACACATGATAATAGCAATAGGAGATATGTTTATATCAACCGGTGATATGCTTTTATTAACTGAAGAAATGTGTATAATACCCAGTGAAATGTTCATAGCAACTGGCTTAATGTTTTTTGCAACATGAGTGTGTTTATAGCAACCAGATATATGTTTATAACAACCAGAGACATGATAGTAACAGTAGGAGATATGCTTATATCAACCGGTGATATGCATTTAGTAACTGGAGAAATGTGTATAATACGCATTGGAATGTTTATAGCAACTGGCATAATGTTTATAGCAACCAGAGGTATGTTTATAGCAAAGGGAGTGTGATTATAGCAAGCAGATATATGTTTATAGCAACCAGACACATGATAATAGCAATAGGAAATATGTTTATATCAACCGGTGATATGCTTTTAGTAACTGAAGAAATGTGTATAATACCCAGTGAAATGTTCATAGCAACTGGCTTAATGGTTATAGCAACCAGAGGTATGTTTATAGCAACAGGAGTGTGTTTATAGCAACCAGATATATGTTTATAGCAACCAGAGACCTGATAATAACAGTAGGAGATATGCTTATATCAACCGGTGATATGCATTTAGTAACTGCAGAAATGTGTATAATACCCATTGGAATGTTTATAGCAACTGGCTTAATGTTTATAGCAACCAGAGGTGTGTTTATAGCAACAGGAGTGTGTTTATAGCAGCCAGATATATGTTTATAGCAGCCAGACACATGATAATAGCAATAGGAGATATGTTTCTATCAACCGGTGATATGCTTTTAGTAACTGCAGAAATGTGTATATTACCCATTTGAATATTTATAGCAACTAGCTTAATGTTTATAGCAACCAGAGGTATGTTTATAGCAACAGGAGTGTGTTCATAGCAACCAGATATATGTTTATTGGAACCAGAGACATGATAATAGCAATAGGTGATATGTTTATATTAACCGGTGATATGCATTTAGTAACTGAGGAAATGTTTTTAACACCTAGTGAAATGTTTATAGCAACTGGCTTAATGTTTTTAGCAACATGAGTGTGTTTATAGCAACCAGATATATGTTTATAACAACCAGAGACATGATAATAACAGTAGGAGATATGCTTATATCAACCGGTGATATGCATTTAGTAACTGCAGAAATGTGTATAATACCCATTGGAATGTTTATAGCAACTGGCTTAATGTTTACAGCAACCAGAGGTGTGTTTATAGCAACAGGAGTGTGTTTATAGCAGCCAGATATATGTTTATAGCAGCCAGACACATGATAATAGCAATAGGAGATATGTTTCTATCAACCGGTGATATGCTTTTAGTAACTGCAGAAATGTGTATATTACCCATTTGAATATTTATAGCAACTAGCTTAATGTTTATAGCAACCAGAGGTATGTTTATAGCAACAGGAGTGTGTTCATAGCAACCAGATATATGTTTATTGGAACCAGAGACATGATAATAGCAATAGGTGATATGTTTATATTAACCGGTGATATGCATTTAGTAACTGAGGAAATGTTTTTAACACCTAGTGAAATGTTTATAGCAAATGGCTTAATGTTTATAGCAACCAGAGTTATGTTTATAGCAACAGGAGTGTGTTTATAGCAACCAGCTATATGTTTATAGCAGCCAGACACATGATAATAGCAATAGGAGATATGTTTCTATCAACCGGTGATATGCTTTTAGTAACTGCAGAAATGTGTATATTACCCATTTGAATATTTATAGCAACTAGCTTAATGTTTATAGCAACCAGAGGTATGTTTATAGCAACAGGAGTGTGTTCATAGCAACCAGATATATGTTTATTGGAACCAGAGACATGATAATAGCAATAGGTGATATGTTTATATTAACCGGTAATATGCATTAAGTAACTGAGGAAATGTTTTTAACACCTAGTGAAATGTTTATAGCAAATGGCTTAATGTTTATAGCAACCAGAGTTATATTTATAGCAAAAGGAGTGTGTTTATAGCAACCAGATATATGTTTATAACAACCAGAGACATGATAATAACAGTAGGAGATATGCTTATATCAACCGGTGATATGCATTTAGTAACTGCAGAAATGTGTATAATATGCATTAGAATGTTTATAGCAACTGGCTTGATGTTTATAGTAACCAGAGGTATGTTTATAGCAACAGGAGTGTGTTTTTAGCAACCAGATATATGTTTATAGCAACCAGACACATGATAATAGCAATAGGAGATATGTTTATATCAACCGGTGATATGCTTTTAGTAACTGAAGAAATGTGTATAATACCCAGTGAAATGTTCATAGCAACTGGCTTAATGTTTTTAGCAACAGGAGTGTGTTTATAACAACCAGAGCCATGATAATAACAGTAGGAGATATGCTTATATCAACCGGTGATATGCATTTAGTAACTGCAGAAATGTGTATAATACGCATTGGAATGTTTATAGCAACTGGCTTAATGTTTATAGCAACCAGAGGTATGTTTATAGCAAATGGAGTGTGTTTATAGCAAGCAGATATATGTTTATAGCAACCAGACACATGATAATAGCAATAGGAAATATATTTATATCAACCGGTGATATGCTTTTAGTAACTGAAGAAATGTGTATAAAACCCAGTGAAATGTTCATAGCAACTGGCTTAATGTTTATAGCAACCAGAGGTATGTTTATAGCAACAGGAGTGTGTTTATAGCAACCAGATATATGTTTATAGCAACCAGAGACATGATAATAACAATAGGAGATATGTTTATATCAACCGGTGATATGCATTTAGTAACTGCAGAAATGTTTATAATACCCATTGGAATGTTTATAGCAACTGGCTTAATGTTTATAGCAACCAGAGGTATGTGTATAGCAACAGGAGTGTGTTTATAGCAGCCAGATATATGTTTATAGCAGCCAGACACATGATAATAGCAATAGGAGATATGTTTATATCAACCGGTGATATGCATTTAGTAACTGCAGAAATGTGTATAATACCCATTGGAATGTTTATAGCAACTGGCTTAATGTTTATAGCAACCAGAGGTATGTTTATAGCAACAGGAGTGTGTTTATAGCAGCCAGATATATGTTTATAGCAGCCAGACACATGATAATAGCAATAGGAGATATGTTTCTATCAACCGGTGATATGCTTTTAGTAACTGCAGAAATGTGTATATTACCCATTTGAATATTTATAGCAACTAGCTTAATGTTTATAGCAACCAGAGGTATGTTTATAGCAACAGGAGTGTGTTCATAGCAACCAGATATATGTTTATTGGAACCAGAGACATGATAATAGCAATAGGTGATATGTTTATATTAACCGGTGATATGCATTTAGTAACTGAGGAAATGTTTTTAACACCTAGTGAAATGTTTATAGCAAATGGCTTAATGTTTATAGCAACCAGAGTTATATTTATAGAAACAGGAGTGTGTTTATAGCAACCAGATATATGTTTATAACAACCAGAGACATGATAATAACAGTAGGAGATATGCTTATATCAACCGGTGATATGCATTTAGTAACTGCAGAAATGTGTATAATACGCATTGGAATGTTTATAGCAACTGGCTTAATGTTTATAGCAACCAGAGGTATGTTTATAGCAACAGGAGTGTGTTTATAGCAGCCAGCTATATGTTTATAGCAGCCAGACACATGATAATAGCAATAGGAGATATGTTTATATCAACCGGTGATATGCTTTTATTAACTGAAGAAATGTGTATAATACCCAGTGAAATGTTCATAGCAACTGGCTTAATGTTTTTAGCAACATGAGTGTGTTTATAGCAACCAGATATATGTTTATAACAACCAGAGACATGATAGTAACAGTAGGAGATATGCTTATATCAACCGGTGATATGCATTTAGTAACTGGAGAAATGTGTATAATACGCATTGGAATGTTTATAGCAACTGGCTTAATGTTTATAGCAACCAGAGGTATGTTTATAGCAAAGGGAGTGTGATTATAGCAAGCAGATATATGTTTATAGCAACCAGACACATGATAATAGCAATAGGAAATATGTTTATATCAACCGGTGATATGCTTTTAGTAACTGAAGAAATGTGTATAATACCCAGTGAAATGTTCATAGCAACTGGCTTAATGGTTATAGCAACCAGAGGTATGTTTATAGCAACAGGAGTGTGTTTATAGCAACCAGAGACATGATAATAACAATAGGAGATATGTTTATATCAACCGGTGATATGCATTTAGTAACTGCAGAAATGTGTATAATACCCATTGGAATGTTTATAGCAACTGGCTTAATGTTTATAGCAACCAGAGGTATGTTTATAGCAACAGGAGTGTGTTTATAGCAGCCAGCTATATGTTTATAGCAGCCAGACACATGATAATAGCAATAGGAGATATGTTTCTATCAACCGGTGATATGCTTTTAGTAACTGCAGAAATGTGTATATTACCCATTTGAATATTTATAGCAACTAGCTTAATGTTTATAGCAACCAGAGGTATGTTTATAGCAACAGGAGTGTGTTCATAGCAACCAGATATATGTTTATTGGAACCAGAGACATGATAATAGCAATAGGTGATATGTTTATATTAACCGGTGATATGCATTTAGTAACTGAGGAAATGTTTTTAACACCTAGTGAAATGTTTATAGCAAATGGCTTAATGTTTATAGCAACCAGAGTTATGTTTATAGCAACAGGAGTGTGTTTATAGCAACCAGCTATATGTTTATAGCAGCCAGACACATGATAATAGCAATAGGAGATATGTTTCTATCAACCGGTGATATGCTTTTAGTAACTGCAGAAATGTGTATATTACCCATTTGAATATTTATAGCAACTAGCTTAATGTTTATAGCAACCAGAGGTATGTTTATAGCAACATGAGTGTGTTCATAGCAACCAGATATATGTTTATTGGAACCAGAGACATGATAATAGCAATAGGTGATATGTTTATATTAACCGGTGATATGCATTAAGTAACTGAGGAAATGTTTTTAACACCTAGTGAAATGTTTATAGCAAATGGCTTAATGTTTATAGCAACCAGAGTTATATTTATAGCAACAGGAGTGTGTTTATAGCAACCAGATATATGTTTATAACAACCAGAGACATGATAATAACAGTAGGAGATATGCTTATATCAACCGGTGATATGCATTTAGTAACTGCAGAAATGTGTATAATATGCATTAGAATGTTTATAGCAACTGGCTTAATGTTTATAGCAACCAGAGGTATGTTTATAGCAACAGGAGTGTGTTTATAGCAACCAGACACATGATAATAGCAATAGGAGATATGTTTATATCAACCGGTGATATGCTTTTAGTAACTGAAGAAATGTGTATAATACCCAGTGAAATGTTCATAGCAACTGGCTTAATGTTTTTAGCAACAGGAGTGTGTTTATAGCAACCAGATATATGTTTATAACAACCAGAGACATGATAATAACAGTAGGAGATATGCTTATATCAACCGGTGATATGCATTTAGTAACTGCAGAAATGTTTATAATACCCATTGGAATGTTTATAGCAACTGGCTTAATGTTTATAGAAACCAGAGGTATGTGTATAGCAACAGGAGTGTGTTTATAGCAGCCAGATATATGTTTATAGCAGCCAGACACATGATAATAGCAATAGGAGATATGTTTATATCAACCGGTGATATGCATTTAGTAACTGCAGAAATGTGTATAATACCCATTGGAATGTTTATAGCAAATGGCTTAATGTTTATAGCAACCAGAGTTATATTTATAGCAAAAGGAGTGTGTTTATAGCAACCAGATATATGTTTATAACAACCAGAGACATGATAATAACAGTAGGAGATGTGCTTATATCAACCGGTGATATGCATTTAGTAACTGCAGAAATGTGTATAATATGCATTAGAATGTTTATAGCAACTGGCTTGATGTTTATAGCAACCAGATGTATGTTTATAGCAACAGGAGTGTGTTTTTAGCAACCAGATATATGTTTATAGCAACCAGACACATGATAATAGCAATAGGAGATATGTTTATATCAACCGGTGATATGCTTTTAGTAACTGAAGAAATGTGTATAATACCCAGTGAAATGTTCATAGCAACTGGCTTAATGTTTTTAGCAACAGGAGTGTGTTTATAACAACCAGAGCCATGATAATAACAGTAGGAGATATGCTTATATCAACCGGTGATATGCATTTAGTAACTGCAGAAATGTGTATAATACGCATTGGAATGTTTATAGCAACTGGCTTAATGTTTATAGCAACCAGAGGTATGTTTATAGCAAATGGAGTGTGTTTATAGCAAGCAGATATATGTTTATAGCAACCAGACACATGATAATAGCAATAGGAAATATGTTTATATCAACCGGTGATATGCTTTTAGTAACTGAAGAAATGTGTATAATACCCAGTGAAATGTTCATAGCAACTGGCTTAATGTTTATAGCAACCAGAGGTATGTTTATAGCAACAGGAGTGTGTTTATAGCAACCAGATATATGTTTATAGCAACCAGAGACATGATAATAACAATAGGAGATATGTTTATATCAACCGGTGATATGCATTTAGTAACTGCAGAAATGTTTATAATACCCATTGGAATGTTTATAGCAACTGGCTTAATGTTTATAGCAACCAGAGGTATGTGTATAGCAACAGGAGTGTGTTTATAGCAGCCAGATATATGTTTATAGCAGCCAGACACATGATAATAGCAATAGGAGATATGTTTATATCAACCGGTGATATGCATTTAGTAACTGCAGAAATGTGTATAATACCCATTGGAATGTTTATAGCAACTGGCTTAATGTTTATAGCAACCAGAGGTATGTTTATAGCAACAGGAGTGTGTTTATAGCAGCCAGATATATGTTTATAGCAGCCAGACACATGATAATAGCAATAGGAGATATGTTTCTATCAACCGGTGATATGCTTTTAGTAACTGCAGAAATGTGTATATTACCCATTTGAATATTTATAGCAACTAGCTTAATGTTTATAGCAACCAGAGGTATGTTTATAGCAACAGGAGTGTGTTCATAGCAACCAGATATATGTTTATTGGAACCAGAGACATGATAATAGCAATAGGTGATATGTTTATATTAACCGGTGATATGCATTTAGTAACTGAGGAAATGTTTTTAACACCTAGTGAAATGTTTATAGCAAATGGCTTAATGTTTATAGCAACCAGAGTTATATTTATAGAAACAGGAGTGTGTTTATAGCAACCAGATATATGTTTATAACAACCAGAGACATGATAATAACAGTAGGAGATATGCTTATATCAACCGGTGATATGCATTTAGTAACTGCAGAAATGTGTATAATACGCATTGGAATGTTTATAGCAACTGGCTTAATGTTTATAGCAACCAGAGGTATGTTTATAGCAACAGGAGTGTGTTTATAGCAGCCAGCTATATGTTTATAGCAGCCAGACACATGATAATAGCAATAGGAGATATGTTTATATCAACCGGTGATATGCTTTTATTAACTGAAGAAATGTGTATAATACCCAGTGAAATGTTCATAGCAACTGGCTTAATGTTTTTAGCAACATGAGTGTGTTTATAGCAACCAGATATATGTTTATAACAACCAGAGACATGATAGTAACAGTAGGAGATATGCTTATATCAACCGGTGATATGCATTTAGTAACTGGAGAAATGTGTATAATACGCATTGGAATGTTTATAGCAACTGGCTTAATGTTTATAGCAACCAGAGGTATGTTTATAGCAAAGGGAGTGTGATTATAGCAAGCAGATATATGTTTATAGCAACCAGACACATGATAATAGCAATAGGAAATATGTTTATATCAACCGGTGATATGCTTTTAGTAACTGAAGAAATGTGTATAATACCCAGTGAAATGTTCATAGCAACTGGCTTAATGGTTATAGCAACCAGAGGTATGTTTATAGCAACAGGAGTGTGTTTATAGCAACCAGAGACATGATAATAACAATAGGAGATATGTTTATATCAACCGGTGATATGCATTTAGTAACTGCAGAAATGTGTATAATACCCATTGGAATGTTTATAGCAACTGGCTTAATGTTTATAGCAACCAGAGGTATGTTTATAGCAACAGGAGTGTGTTTATAGCAGCCAGCTATATGTTTATAGCAGCCAGACACATGATAATAGCAATAGGAGATATGTTTCTATCAACCGGTGATATGCTTTTAATAACTGCAGAAATGTGTATATTACCCATTTGAATATTTATAGCAACTAGCTTAATGTTTATAGCAACCAGAGGTATGTTTATAGCAACAGGAGTGTGTTCATAGCAACCAGATATATGTTTATTGGAACCAGAGACATGATAATAGCAATAGGTGATATGTTTATATTAACCGGTGATATGCATTTAGTAACTGAGGAAATGTTTTTAACACCTAGTGAAATGTTTATAGCAAATGGCTTAATGTTTATAGCAACCAGAGTTATGTTTATAGCAACAGGAGTGTGTTTATAGCAACCAGCTATATGTTTATAGCAGCCAGACACATGATAATAGCAATAGGAGATATGTTTCTATCAACCGGTGATATGCTTTTAGTAACTGCAGAAATGTGTATATTACCCATTTGAATATTTATAGCAACTAGCTTAATGTTTATAGCAACCAGAGGTATGTTTATAGCAACATGAGTGTGTTCATAGCAACCAGATATATGTTTATTGGAACCAGAGACATGATAATAGCAATAGGTGATATGTTTATATTAACCGGTGATATGCATTAAGTAACTGAGGAAATGTTTTTAACACCTAGTGAAATGTTTATAGCAAATGGCTTAATGTTTATAGCAACCAGAGTTATATTTATAGCAACAGGAGTGTGTTTATAGCAACCAGATATATGTTTATAACAACCAGAGACATGATAATAACAGTAGGAGATATGCTTATATCAACCGGTGATATGCATTTAGTAACTGCAGAAATGTGTATAATATGCATTAGAATGTTTATAGCAACTGGCTTAATGTTTATAGCAACCAGAGGTATGTTTATAGCAACAGGAGTGTGTTTATAGCAACCAGACACATGATAATAGCAATAGGAGATATGTTTATATCAACCGGTGATATGCTTTTAGTAACTGAAGAAATGTGTATAATACCCAGTGAAATGTTCATAGCAACTGGCTTAATGTTTTTAGCAACAGGAGTGTGTTTATAGCAACCAGATATATGTTTATAACAACCAGAGACATGATAATAACAGTAGGAGATATGCTTATATCAACCGGTGATATGCATTTAGTAACTGCAGAAATGTTTATAATACCCATTGGAATGTTTATAGCAACTGGCTTAATGTTTATAGAAACCAGAGGTATGTGTATAGCAACAGGAGTGTGTTTATAGCAGCCAGATATATGTTTATAGCAGCCAGACACATGATAATAGCAATAGGAGATATGTTTATATCAACCGGTGATATGCATTTAGTAACTGCAGAAATGTGTATAATACCCATTGGAATGTTTATAGCAAATGGCTTAATGTTTATAGCAACCAGAGTTATATTTATAGCAAAAGGAGTGTGTTTATAGCAACCAGATATATGTTTATAACAACCAGAGACATGATAATAACAGTAGGAGATGTGCTTATATCAACCGGTGATATGCATTTAGTAACTGCAGAAATGTGTATAATATGCATTAGAATGTTTATAGCAACTGGCTTGATGTTTATAGCAACCAGATGTATGTTTATAGCAACAGGAGTGTGTTTTTAGCAACCAGATATATGTTTATAGCAACCAGACACATGATAATAGCAATAGGAGATATGTTTATATCAACCGGTGATATGCTTTTAGTAACTGAAGAAATGTGTATAATACCCAGTGAAATGTTCATAGCAACTGGCTTAATGTTTTTAGCAACAGGAGTGTGTTTATAACAA
This sequence comes from Pelobates fuscus, assembly GCF_036172605.1. Taxonomy (NCBI): domain Eukaryota; kingdom Metazoa; phylum Chordata; class Amphibia; order Anura; family Pelobatidae; genus Pelobates; species Pelobates fuscus. The sequence continues at coordinate 254,068,435 of NC_086318.1, forward strand.
CCAGAGCCATGATAATAACAGTAGGAGATATGCTTATATCAACCAGTGATATGCATTTAGTAACTGCAGAAATGTGTATAATACGCATTGGAATGTTTATAGCAACTGGCTTAATGTTTATAGCAACCAGAGGTATGTTTATAGCAAATGGAGTGTGTTTATAGCAAGCAGATATATGTTTATAGCAACCAGACACATGATAATAGCAATAGGAAATATGTTTATATCAACCGGTGATATGCTTTTAGTAACTGAAGAAATGTGTATAATACCCAGTGAAATGTTCATAGCAACTGGCTTAATGTTTATAGCAACCAGAGGTATGTTTATAGCAACAGGAGTGTGTTTATAGCAACCAGATATATGTTTATAGCAACCAGAGACATGATAATAACAATAGGAGATATGTTTATATCAACCGGTGATATGCATTTAGTAACTGCAGAAATGTTTATAATACCCATTGGAATGTTTATAGCAACTGGCTTAATGTTTATAGCAACCAGAGGTATGTGTATAGCAACAGGAGTGTGTTTATAGCAGCCAGATATATGTTTATAGCAGCCAGACACATGATAATAGCAATAGGAGATATGTTTATATCAACCGGTGATATGCATTTAGTAACTGCAGAAATGTGTATAATACCCATTGGAATGTTTATAGCAACTGGCTTAATGTTTATAGCAACCAGAGGTATGTTTATAGCAACAGGAGTGTGTTTATAGCAGCCAGATATATGTTTATAGCAGCCAGACACATGATAATAGCAATAGGAGATATGTTTCTATCAACCGGTGATATGCTTTTAGTAACTGCAGAAATGTGTATATTACCCATTTGAATATTTATAGCAACTAGCTTAATGTTTATAGCAACCAGAGGTATGTTTATAGCAACAGGAGTGTGTTCATAGCAACCAGATATATGTTTATTGGAACCAGAGACATGATAATAGCAATAGGTGATATGTTTATATTAACCGGTGATATGCATTTAGTAACTGAGGAAATGTTTTTAACACCTAGTGAAATGTTTATAGCAAATGGCTTAATGTTTATAGCAACCAGAGTTATATTTATAGAAACAGGAGTGTGTTTATAGCAACCAGATATATGTTTATAACAACCAGAGACATGATAATAACAGTAGGAGATATGCTTATATCAACCGGTGATATGCATTTAGTAACTGCAGAAATGTGTATAATACGCATTGGAATGTTTATAGCAACTGGCTTAATGTTTATAGCAACCAGAGGTATGTTTATAGCAACAGGAGTGTGTTTATAGCAGCCAGCTATATGTTTATAGCAGCCAGACACATGATAATAGCAATAGGAGATATGTTTATATCAACCGGTGATATGCTTTTATTAACTGAAGAAATGTGTATAATACCCAGTGAAATGTTCATAGCAACTGGCTTAATGTTTTTAGCAACATGAGTGTGTTTATAGCAACCAGATATATGTTTATAACAACCAGAGACATGATAGTAACAGTAGGAGATATGCTTATATCAACCGGTGATATGCATTTAGTAACTGGAGAAATGTGTATAATACGCATTGGAATGTTTATAGCAACTGGCTTAATGTTTATAGCAACCAGAGGTATGTTTATAGCAAAGGGAGTGTGATTATAGCAAGCAGATATATGTTTATAGCAACCAGACACATGATAATAGCAATAGGAAATATGTTTATATCAACCGGTGATATGCTTTTAGTAACTGAAGAAATGTGTATAATACCCAGTGAAATGTTCATAGCAACTGGCTTAATGGTTATAGCAACCAGAGGTATGTTTATAGCAACAGGAGTGTGTTTATAGCAACCAGAGACATGATAATAACAATAGGAGATATGTTTATATCAACCGGTGATATGCATTTAGTAACTGCAGAAATGTGTATAATACCCATTGGAATGTTTATAGCAACTGGCTTAATGTTTATAGCAACCAGAGGTATGTTTATAGCAACAGGAGTGTGTTTATAGCAGCCAGCTATATGTTTATAGCAGCCAGACACATGATAATAGCAATAGGAGATATGTTTCTATCAACCGGTGATATGCTTTTAATAACTGCAGAAATGTGTATATTACCCATTTGAATATTTATAGCAACTAGCTTAATGTTTATAGCAACCAGAGGTATGTTTATAGCAACAGGAGTGTGTTCATAGCAACCAGATATATGTTTATTGGAACCAGAGACATGATAATAGCAATAGGTGATATGTTTATATTAACCGGTGATATGCATTTAGTAACTGAGGAAATGTTTTTAACACCTAGTGAAATGTTTATAGCAAATGGCTTAATGTTTATAGCAACCAGAGTTATGTTTATAGCAACAGGAGTGTGTTTATAGCAACCAGCTATATGTTTATAGCAGCCAGACACATGATAATAGCAATAGGAGATATGTTTCTATCAACCGGTGATATGCTTTTAGTAACTGCAGAAATGTGTATATTACCCATTTGAATATTTATAGCAACTAGCTTAATGTTTATAGCAACCAGAGGTATGTTTATAGCAACATGAGTGTGTTCATAGCAACCAGATATATGTTTATTGGAACCAGAGACATGATAATAGCAATAGGTGATATGTTTATATTAACCGGTGATATGCATTAAGTAACTGAGGAAATGTTTTTAACACCTAGTGAAATGTTTATAGCAAATGGCTTAATGTTTATAGTAACCAGAGTTATATTTATAGCAACAGGAGTGTGTTTATAGCAACCAGATATATGTTTATAACAACCAGAGACATGATAATAACAGTAGGAGATATGCTTATATCAACCGGTGATATGCATTTAGTAACTGCAGAAATGTGTATAATATGCATTAGAATGTTTATAGCAACTGGCTTAATGTTTATAGCAACCAGAGGTATGTTTATAGCAACAGGAGTGTGTTTATAGCAACCAGACACATGATAATAGCAATAGGAGATATGTTTATATCAACCGGTGATATGCTTTTAGTAACTGAAGAAATGTGTATAATACCCAGTGAAATGTTCATAGCAACTGGCTTAATGTTTTTAGCAACAGGAGTGTGTTTATAGCAACCAGATATATGTTTATAACAACTAGAGACATGATAATAACAGTAGGAGATATGCTTATATCAACCGGTGATATGCATTTAGTAACTGCAGAAATGTGTATAATACGCATTGGAATGTTTATAGCAACTGGCTTAATGTTTATAGCAACCAGAGGTATGTTTATAGCAAAGGGATTTTGTTTATAGCAAGCAGATATATGTTTATAGCAACCAGACACATGATAATAGCAATAGGAAATATGTTTATATCAACCGGTGATATGCTTTTAGTAACTGAAGAAATGTGTATAATACCCAGTGAAATGTTCATAGCAACTGGCTTAATGTTTATAGCAACCAGAGGTATGTTTATAGCAACAGGAGTGTGTTTATAGCAACCAGATATATGTTTATAGCAACCAGAGACATGATAATAACAATAGGAGATATGTTTATATCAACCGGTGATATGCATTTAGTAACTGCAGAAATGTGTATATTACCCATTTGAATATTTATAGCAACTAGCTTAATGTTTATAGCAACCAGAGGTATGTTTATAGCAACAGGAGTGTGTTCATAGCAACCAGATATATGTTTATTGGAACCAGAGACATGATAATAGCAATAGGTGATATGTTTATATTAACCGGTGATATGCATTAAGTAACTGAGGAAATGTTTTTAACACCTAGTGAAATGTTTATAGCAAATGGCTTAATGTTTATAGCAACCAGAGTTATATTTATAGCAAAAGGAGTGTGTTTATAGCAACCAGATATATGTTTATAACAACCAGAGACATGATAATAACAGTAGGAGATGTGCTTATATCAACCGGTGATATGCATTTAGTAACTGCAGAAATGTGTATAATATGCATTAGAATGTTTATAGCAACTGGCTTGATGTTTATAGCAACCAGATGTATGTTTATAGCAACAGGAGTGTGTTTTTAGCAACCAGATATATGTTTATAGCAACCAGACACATGATAATAGCAATAGGAGATATGTTTATATCAACCGGTGATATGCTTTTAGTAACTGAAGAAATGTGTATAATACCCAGTGAAATGTTCATAGCAACTGGCTTAATGTTTTTAGCAACAGGAGTGTGTTTATAACAACCAGAGCCATGATAATAACAGTAGGAGATATGCTTATATCAACCGGTGATATGCATTTAGTAACTGCAGAAATGTGTATAATACGCATTGGAATGTTTATAGCAACTGGCTTAATGTTTATAGCAACCAGAGGTATGTTTATAGCAAATGGAGTGTGTTTATAGCAAGCAGATATATGTTTATAGCAACCAGACACATGATAATAGCAATAGGAAATATGTTTATATCAACCGGTGATATGCTTTTAGTAACTGAAGAAATGTGTATAATACCCAGTGAAATGTTCATAGCAACTGGCTTAATGTTTATAGCAACCAGAGGTATGTTTATAGCAACAGGAGTGTGTTTATAGCAACCAGATATATGTTTATAGCAACCAGAGACATGATAATAACAATAGGAGATATGTTTATATCAACCGGTGATATGCATTTAGTAACTGCAGAAATGTGTATAATACCCATTGGAATGTTTATAGCAACTGGCTTAATGTTTATAGCAACCAGAGGTATGTGTATAGCAACAGGAGTGTGTTTATAGCAGCCAGATATATGTTTATAGCAGCCAGACACATGATAATAGCAATAGGAGATATGTTTATATCAACCGGTGATATGCATTTAGTAACTGCAGAAATGTGTATAATACCCATTGGAATGTTTATAGCAACTGGCTTAATGTTTATAGCAACCAGAGGTATGTTTATAGCAACAGGAGTGTGTTTATAGCAGCCAGATATATGTTTATAGCAGCCAGACACATGATAATAGCAATAGGAGATATGTTTCTATCAACCGGTGATATGCTTTTAGTAACTGCAGAAATGTGTATATTACCCATTTGAATATTTATAGCAACTAGCTTAATGTTTATAGCAACCAGAGGTATGTTTATAGCAACAGGAGTGTGTTCATAGCAACCAGATATATGTTTATTGGAACCAGAGACATGATAATAGCAATAGGTGATATGTTTATATTAACCGGTGATATGCATTTAGTAACTGAGGAAATGTTTTTAACACCTAGTGAAATGTTTATAGCAAATGGCTTAATGTTTATAGCAACCAGAGTTATATTTATAGCAACAGGAGTGTGTTTATAGCAACCAGATATATGTTTATAACAACCAGAGACATGATAATAACAGTAGGAGATATGCTTATATCAACCGGTGATATGCATTTAGTAACTGCAGAAATGTGTATAATACGCATTGGAATGTTTATAGCAACTGGCTTAATGTTTATAGCAACCAGAGGTATGTTTATAGCAACAGGAGTGTGTTTATAGCAACCAGATATATGTTTATAGCAACCAGACACATGATAATAGCAATAGGAGATATGTTTATATCAACCGCAGATATGCTTTTATTAACTGAAGAAATGTGTATAATACCCAGTGAAATTTTCATAGCAACTGGCTTAATGTTTTTAGCAACATGAGTGTGTTTATAGCAACCAGATATATGTTTATAACAACCAGAGACATGATAATAACAGTAGGAGATATGCTTATATCAACCGGTGATATGCATTTAGTAACTGGAGAAATGTGTATAATACGCATTGGAATGTTTATAGCAACTGGCTTAATGTTTATAGCAACCAGAGGTATGTTTATAGCAAAGGGAGTGTGATTATAGCAAGCAGATATATGTTTATAGCAACCAGACACATGATAATAGCAATAGGAAATATGTTTATATCAACCGGTGATATGCTTTTAGTAACTGAAGAAATGTGTATAATACCCAGTGAAATGTTCATAGCAACTGGCTTAATGGTTATAGCAACCAGAGGTATGTTTATAGCAACAGGAGTGTGTTTATAGCAACCAGATATATGTTTATAGCAACCAGAGACCTGATAATAACAGTAGGAGATATGCTTATATCAACCGGTGATATGCATTTAGTAACTGCAGAAATGTGTATAATACCCATTGGAATGTTTATAGCAACTGGCTTAATGTTTATAGCAACCAGAGGTGTGTTTATAGCAACAGGAGTGTGTTTATAGCAGCCAGATATATGTTTATAGCAGCCAGACACATGATAATAGCAATAGGAGATATGTTTCTATCAACCGGTGATATGCTTTTAGTAACTGCAGAAATGTGTATATTACCCATTTGAATATTTATAGCAACTAGCTTAATGTTTATAGCAACCAGAGGTATGTTTATAGCAACAGGAGTGTGTTCATAGCAACCAGATATATGTTTATTGGAACCAGAGACATGATAATAGCAATAGGTGATATGTTTATATTAACCGGTGATATGCATTTAGTAACTGAGGAAATGTTTTTAACACCTAGTGAAATGTTTATAGCAACTGGCTTAATGTTTTTAGCAACATGAGTGTGTTTATAGCAACCAGATATATGTTTATAACAACCAGAGACATGATAATAACAGTAGGAGATATGCTTATATCAACCGGTGATATGCATTTAGTAACTGCAGAAATGTGTATAATACCCATTGGAATGTTTATAGCAACTGGCTTAATGTTTATAGCAACCAGAGGTGTGTTTATAGCAACAGGAGTGTGTTTATAGCAGCCAGATATATGTTTATAGCAGCCAGACACATGATAATAGCAATAGGAGATATGTTTCTATCAACCGGTGATATGCTTTTAGTAACTGCAGAAATGTGTATATTACCCATTTGAATATTTATAGCAACTAGCTTAATGTTTATAGCAACCAGAGGTATGTTTATAGCAACAGGAGTGTGTTCATAGCAACCAGATATATGTTTATTGGAACCAGAGACATGATAATAGCAATAGGTGATATGTTTATATTAACCGGTGATATGCATTTAGTAACTGAGGAAATGTTTTTAACACCTAGTGAAATGTTTATAGCAAATGGCTTAATGTTTATAGCAACCAGAGTTATGTTTATAGCAACAGGAGTGTGTTTATAGCAACCAGCTATATGTTTATAGCAGCCAGACACATGATAATAGCAATAGGAGATATGTTTATATCAACCGGTGATATGCATTTAGTAACTGAGGAAATGTTTTTAACACCTAGTGAAATGTTTATAGCAAATGGCTTAATGTTTATAGCAACCAGAGTTATATTTATAGCAACAGGAGTGTGTTTATAGCAACCAGATATATGTTTATAACAACCAGAGACATGATAATAACAGTAGGAGATATGCTTATATCAATCGGTGATATGCATTTAGTAACTGCAGAAATGTGTATAATACGCATTGGAATGTTTATAGCAACTGGCTTAATGTTTATAGCAACCAGAGGTATGTTTATAGCAACAGGAGTGTGTTTATAGCAACCAGATATATGTTTATAGCAACCAGACACATGATAATAGCAATAGGAGATATTTTTTTATCAACCGGTGATATGCTTTTATTAACTGAAGAAATGTGTATAATACCCAGTGAAATGTTCATAGCAACTGGCTTAATGTTTTTAGCAACATGAGTGTGTTTACAGCAACCAGATATATGTTTATAACAACCAGAGACATGATAATAACAGTAGGAGATATGTTTATATCAACCGGTGATATGCATTTAGTAACTGCAGAAATGTGTATAATACCCATTGGAATGTTTATAGCAACTGGCTTAATGTTTATAGCAACCAGAGGTATGTGTATAGCAACAGGAGTGTGTTTATAGCAGCCAGATATATGTTTATAGCAGCCAGACACATGATAATAGCAATAGGAGATATGTTTATATCAACCGGTGATATGCATTTAGTAACTGCAGAAATGTGTATAATACCCATTGGAATGTTTATAGCAACTGGCTTAATGTTTATAGCAACCAGAGGTATGTTTATAGCAACAGGAGTGTGTTTATAGCAGCCAGATATATGTTTATAGCAGCCAGACACATGATAATAGCAATAGGAGATATGTTTCTATCAACCGGTGATATGCTTTTAGTAACTGCAGAAATGTGTATATTACCCATTTGAATATTTATAGCAACTAGCTTAATGTTTATAGCAACCAGAGGTATGTTTATAGCAACAGGAGTGTGTTCATAGCAACCAGATATATGTTTATTGGAACCAGAGACATGATAATAGCAATAGGTGATATGTTTATATTAACCGGTGATATGCATTTAGTAACTGAGGAAATGTTTTTAACACCTAGTGAAATGTTTATAGCAAATGGCTTAATGTTTATAGCAACCAGAGTTATGTTTATAGCAACAGGAGTGTGTTTATAGCAACCAGCTATATGTTTATAGCAGCCAGACACATGATAATAGCAATAGGAGATATGTTTCTATCAACCGGTGATATGCTTTTAGTAACTGCAGAAATGTGTATATTACCCATTTGAATATTTATAGCAACTAGCTTAATGTTTATAGCAACCAGAGGTATGTTTATAGCAACATGAGTGTGTTCATAGCAACCAGATATATGTTTATTGGAACCAGAGACATGATAATAGCAATAGGTGATATGTTTATATTAACCGGTGATATGCATTAAGTAACTGAGGAAATGTTTTTAACACCTAGTGAAATGTTTATAGCAAATGGCTTAATGTTTATAGCAACCAGAGTTATATTTATAGCAACAGGAGTGTGTTTATAGCAACCAGATATATGTTTATAACAACCAGAGACATGATAATAACAGTAGGAGATATGCTTATATCAACCGGTGATATGCATTTAGTAACTGCAGAAATGTGTATAATATGCATTAGAATGTTTATAGCAACTGGCTTAATGTTTATAGCAACCAGAGGTATGTTTATAGCAACAGGAGTGTGTTTATAGCAACCAGACACATGATAATAGCAATAGGAGATATGTTTATATCAACCGGTGATATGCTTTTAGTAACTGAAGAAATGTGTATAATACCCAGTGAAATGTTCATAGCAACTGGCTTAATGTTTTTAGCAACAGGAGTGTGTTTATAGCAACCAGATATATGTTTATAACAACCAGAGACATGATAATAACAGTAGGAGATATGCTTATATCAACCGGTGATATGCATTTAGTAACTGCAGAAATGTGTATAATACGCATTGGAATGTTTATAGCAACTGGCTTAATGTTTATAGCAACCAGAGGTATGTTTATAGCAAAGGGATTTTGTTTATAGCAAGCAGATATATGTTTATAGCAACCAGACACATGATAATAGCAATAGGAAATATGTTTATATCAACCGGTGATATGCTTTTAGTAACTGAAGAAATGTGTATAATACCCAGTGAAATGTTCATAGCAACTGGCTTAATGTTTATAGCAACCAGAGGTATGTTTATAGCAACAGGAGTGTGTTTATAGCAACCAGATATATGTTTATAGCAACCAGAGACATGATAATAACAATAGGAGATATGTTTATATCAACCGGTGATATGCATTTAGTAACTGCAGAAATGTGTATATTACCCATTTGAATATTTATAGCAACTAGCTTAATGTTTATAGCAACCAGAGGTATGTTTATAGCAACAGGAGTGTGTTCATAGCAACCAGATATATGTTTATTGGAACCAGAGACATGATAATAGCAATAGGTGATATGTTTATATTAACCGGTGATATGCATTAAGTAACTGAGGAAATGTTTTTAACACCTAGTGAAATGTTTATAGCAAATGGCTTAATGTTTATAGCAACCAGAGTTATATTTATAGCAAAAGGAGTGTGTTTATAGCAACCAGATATATGTTTATAACAACCAGAGACATGATAATAACAGTAGGAGATGTGCTTATATCAACTGGTGATATGCATTTAGTAACTGCAGAAATGTGTATAATATGCATTAGAATGTTTATAGCAACTGGCTTGATGTTTATAGCAACCAGATGTATGTTTATAGCAACAGGAGTGTGTTTTTAGCAACCAGATATATGTTTATAGCAACCAGACACATGATAATAGCAATAGGAGATATGTTTATATCAACCGGTGATATGCTTTTAGTAACTGAAGAAATGTGTATAATACCCAGTGAAATGTTCATAGCAACTGGCTTAATGTTTTTAGCAACAGGAGTGTGTTTATAACAACCAGAGCCATGATAATAACAGTAGGAGATATGCTTATATCAACCGGTGATATGCATTTAGTAACTGCAGAAATGTGTATAATACGCATTGGAATGTTTATAGCAACTGGCTTAATGTTTATAGCAACCAGAGGTATGTTTATAGCAAATGGAGTGTGTTTATAGCAAGCAGATATATGTTTATAGCAACCAGACACATGATAATAGCAATAGGAAATATGTTTATATCAACCGGTGATATGCTTTTAGTAACTGAAGAAATGTGTATAATACCCAGTGAAATGTTCATAGCAACTGGCTTAATGTTTATAGCAACCAGAGGTATGTTTATAGCAACAGGAGTGTGTTTATAGCAACCAGATATATGTTTATAGCAACCAGAGACATGATAATAACAATAGGAGATATGTTTATATCAACCGGTGATATGCATTTAGTAACTGCAGAAATGTGTATAATACCCATTGGAATGTTTATAGCAACTGGCTTAATGTTTATAGCAACCAGAGGTATGTGTATAGCAACAGGAGTGTGTTTATAGCAGCCAGATATATGTTTATAGCAGCCAGACACATGATAATAGCAATAGGAGATATGTTTATATCAACCGGTGATATGCATTTAGTAACTGCAGAAATGTGTATAATACCCATTGGAATGTTTATAGCAACTGGCTTAATGTTTATAGCAACCAGAGGTATGTTTATAGCAACAGGAGTGTGTTTATAGCAGCCAGATATATGTTTATAGCAGCCAGACACATGATAATAGCAATAGGAGATATGTTTCTATCAACCGGTGATATGCTTTTAGTAACTGCAGAAATGTGTATATTACCCATTTGAATATTTATAGCAACTAGCTTAATGTTTATAGCAACCAGAGGTATGTTTATAGCAACAGGAGTGTGTTCATAGCAACCAGATATATGTTTATTGGAACCAGAGACATGATAATAGCAATAGGTGATATGTTTATATTAACCGGTGATATGCATTTAGTAACTGAGGAAATGTTTTTAACACCTAGTGAAATGTTTATAGCAACTGGCTTAATGTTTTTAGCAACATGAGTGTGTTTATAGCAACCAGATATATGTTTATAACAACCAGAGACATGATAATAACAGTAGGAGATATGCTTATATCAACCGGTGATATGCATTTAGTAACTGCAGAAATGTGTATAATACCCATTGGAATGTTTATAGCAACTGGCTTAATGTTTATAGCAACCAGAGGTGTGTTTATAGCAACAGGAGTGTGTTTATAGCAGCCAGATATATGTTTATAGCAGCCAGACACATGATAATAGCAATAGGAGATATGTTTCTATCAACCGGTGATATGCTTTTAGTAACTGCAGAAATGTGTATATTACCCATTTGAATATTTATAGCAACTAGCTTAATGTTTATAGCAACCAGAGGTATGTTTATAGCAACAGGAGTGTGTTCATAGCAACCAGATATATGTTTATTGGAACCAGAGACATGATAATAGCAATAGGTGATATGTTTATATTAACCGGTGATATGCATTTAGTAACTGAGGAAATGTTTTTAACACCTAGTGAAATGTTTATAGCAAATGGCTTAATGTTTATAGCAACCAGAGTTATGTTTATAGCAACAGGAGTGTGTTTATAGCAACCAGCTATATGTTTATAGCAGCCAGACACATGATAATAGCAATAGGAGATATGTTTATATCAACCGGTGATATGCATTTAGTAACTGAGGAAATGTTTTTAACACCTAGTGAAATGTTTATAGCAAATGGCTTAATGTTTATAGCAACCAGAGTTATATTTATAGCAACAGGAGTGTGTTTATAGCAACCAGATATATGTTTATAACAACCAGAGACATGATAATAACAGTAGGAGATATGCTTATATCAACCGGTGATATGCATTTAGTAACTGCAGAAATGTGTATAATACGCATTGGAATGTTTATAGCAACTGGCTTAATGTTTATAGCAACCAGAGGTATGTTTATAGCAACAGGAGTGTGTTTATAGCAACCAGATATATGTTTATAGCAACCAGACACATGATAATAGCAATAGGAGATATGTTTATATCAACCGGTGATATGCTTTTATTAACTGAAGAAATGTGTATAATACCCAGTGAAATGTTCATAGCAACTGGCTTAATGTTTTTAGCAACATGAGTGTGTTTACAGCAACCAGATATATGTTTATAACAACCAGAGACATGATAATAACAGTAGGAGATATGCTTATATCAACCGGTGATATGCATTTAGTAACTGGAGAAATGTGTATAATACGCATTGGAATGTTTATAGCAACTGGCTTAATGTTTATAGCAACCAGAGGTATGTTTATAGCAAAGGGAGTGTGATTATAGAAAGCAGATATATGTTTATAGCAACCAGACACATGATAATAGCAATAGGAAATATGTTTATATCAACCGGTGATATGCTTTTAGTAACTGAAGAAATGTGTATAATACCCAGTGAAATGTTCATAGCAACTGGCTTAATGGTTATAGCAACCAGAGGTATGTTTATAGCAATAGGAGTGTGTTTATAGCAACCAGATATATGTTTATAGCAACCAGAGACCTGATGATAACAATAGGAGATATGTTTATATCAACCGGTGATATGCATTTAGTAACTGCAGAAATGTGTATAATACGCATTGGAATGTTTATAGCAACTGGCTTAATGTTTATAGCAACCAGAGGTATGTTTATAGCAAATGGAGTGTGTTTATAGCAAGCAGATATATGTTTATAGCAACCAGACACATGATAATAGCAATAGGAAATATGTTTATATAAACCGGTGATATGCTTTTAGTAACTGAAGAAATGTGTATAATACCCAGTGAAATGTTCATAGCAACTGGCTTAATGTTTATAGCAACCAGAGGTATGTTTATAGCAACAGGAGTGTGTTTATAGCAACCAGATATATGTTTATAGCAACCAGAGACATGATAATAACAATAGGAGATATGTTTATATCAACCGGTGATATGCATTTAGTAACTGCAGAAATGTTTATAATACCGATTGGAATGTTTATAGCAACTGGCTTAATGTTTATAGCAACCAGAGGTATGTGTATAGCAACAGGAGTGTGTTTATAGCAGCCAGATATATGTTTATAGCAGCCAGACACATGATAATAGCAATAGGAGATATGTTTATATCAACCGGTGATATGCATTTAGTAACTGCAGAAATGTGTATAATACCCATTGGAATGTTTATAGCAACTGGCTTAATGTTTATAGCAACCAGAGGTATGTTTATAGCAACAGGAGTGTGTTTATAGCAGCCAGATATATGTTTATAGCAGCCAGACACATGATAATAGCAATAGGAGATATGTTTCTATCAACCGGTGATATGCTTTTAGTAACTGCAGAAATGTGTATATTACCCATTTGAATATTTATAGCAACTAGCTTAATGTTTATAGCAACCAGAGGTATGTTTATAGCAACAGGAGTGTGTTCATAGCAACCAGATATATGTTTATTGGAACCAGAGACATGATAATAGCAATAGGTGATATGTTTATATTAACCGGTGATATGCATTTAGTAACTGAGGAAATGTTTTTAACACCTAGTGAAATGTTTATAGCAAATGGCTTAATGTTTATAGCAACCAGAGTTATATTTATAGCAACAGGAGTGTGTTTATAGCAACCAGATATATGTTTATAACAACCAGAGACATGATAATAACAGTAGGAGATATGCTTATATCAACCGGTGATATGCATTTAGTAACTGCAGAAATGTGTATAATACGCATTGGAATGTTTATAGCAACTGGCTTAATGGTTATAGCAACCAGAGGTATGTTTATAGCAACAGGAGTGTGTTTATAGCAACCAGATATATGTTTATAGCAACCAGAGACCTGATAATAACAGTAGGAGATATGCTTATATCAACCGGTGATATGCATTTAGTAACTGCAGAAATGTGTATAATACCCATTGGAATGTTTATAGCAACTGGCTTAATGTTTATAGCAACCAGAGGTGTGTTTATAGCAACAGGAGTGTGTTTATAGCAGCCAGATATATGTTTATAGCAGCCAGACACATGATAATAGCAATAGGAGATATGTTTCTATCAACCGGTGATATGCTTTTAGTAACTGCAGAAATGTGTATATTACCCATTTGAATATTTATAGCAACTAGCTTAATGTTTATAGCAACCAGAGGTATGTTTATAGCAACAGGAGTGTGTTCATAGCAACCAGATATATGTTTATTGGAACCAGAGACATGATAATAGCAATAGGTGATATGTTTATATTAACCGGTGATATGCATTTAGTAACTGAGGAAATGTTTTTAACACCTAGTGAAATGTTTATAGCAACTGGCTTAATGTTTTTAGCAACATGAGTGTGTTTATAGCAACCAGATATATGTTTATAACAACCAGAGAAATGATAATAACAGTAGGAAATATGCTTATATCAACCGGTGATATGCATTTAGTAACTGCAGAAATGTGTATAATACCCATTGGAATGTTTATAGCAACTGGCTTAATGTTTATAGCAACCAGAGGTGTGTTTATAGCAACAGGAGTGTGTTTATAGCAGCCAGATATATGTTTATAGCAGCCAGACACATGATAATAGCAATAGGAGATATGTTTCTATCAACCGGTGATATGCTTTTAGTAACTGCAGAAATGTGTATATTACCCATTTGAATATTTATAGCAACTAGCTTAATGTTTATAGCAACCAGAGGTATGTTTATAGCAACATGAGTGTGTTTATAGCAACCAGACACATGATAATAGCAATAGGAGATATGTTTATATCAACCGGTGATATGCATTTAGTAACTGAGGAAATGTTTTTAACACCTAGTGAAATGTTTATAGCAAATGGCTTAATGTTTATAGCAACCAGAGTTATATTTATAGCAACAGGAGTGTGTTTATAGCAACCAGATATATGTTTATAACAACCAGAGACATGATAATAACAGTAGGAGATATGCTTATATCAACCGGTGATATGCATTTAGTAACTGCAGAAATGTGTATAATACGCATTGGAATGTTTATAGCAACTGGCTTAATGTTTATAGCAACCAGAGGTATGTTTATAGCAACAGGAGTGTGTTTATAGCAACCAGATATATGTTTATAGCAACCAGACACATGATAATAGCAATAGGAGATATGTTTATATCAACCGGTGATATGCTTTTATTAACTGAAGAAATGTGTATAATACCCAGTGAAATGTTCATAGCAACTGGCTTAATGTTTTTAGCAACATGAGTGTGTTTACAGCAACCAGATATATGTTTATAACAACCAGAGACATGATAATAACAGTAGGAGATATGCTTATATCAACCGGTGATATGCATTTAGTAACTGGAGAAATGTGTATAATACGCATTGGAATGTTTATAGCAACTGGCTTAATGTTTATAGCAACCAGAGGTATGTTTATAGCAAAGGGAGTGTGATTATAGCAAGCAGATATATGTTTATAGCAACCAGACACATGATAATAGCAATAGGAAATATGTTTATATCAACCGGTGATATGCTTTTAGTAACTGAAGAAATGTGTATAATACCCAGTGAAATGTTCATAGCAACTGGCTTAATGGTTATAGCAACCAGAGGTATGTTTATAGCAACAGGAGTGTGTTTATAGCAACCAGATATATGTTTATAGCAACCAGAGACCTGATGATAACAATAGGAGATATGTTTATATCAACCGGTGATATGCATTTAGTAACTGCAGAAATGTGTATAATACGCATTGGAATGTTTATAGCAACTGGCTTAATGTTTATAGCAACCAGAGGTATGTTTATAGCAAATGGAGTGTGTTTATAGCAAGCAGATATATGTTTATAGCAACCAGACACATGATAATAGCAATAGGAAATATGTTTATATAAACCGGTGATATGCTTTTAGTAACTGAAGAAATGTGTATAATACCCAGTGAAATGTTCATAGCAACTGGCTTAATGTTTATAGCAACCAGAGGTATGTTTATAGCAACAGGAGTGTGTTTATAGCAACCAGATATATGTTTATAGCAACCAGAGACATGATAATAACAATAGGAGATATGTTTATATCAACCGGTGATATGCATTTAGTAACTGCAGAAATGTTTATAATACCGATTGGAATGTTTATAGCAACTGGCTTAATGTTTATAGCAACCAGAGGTATGTGTATAGCAACATGAGTGTGTTTATAGCAGCCAGATATATGTTTATAGCAGCCAGACACATGATAATAGCAATAGGAGATATGTTTATATCAACCGGTGATATGCATTTAGTAACTGCAGAAATGTGTATAATACCCATTGGAATGTTTATAGCAACTGGCTTAATGTTTATAGCAACCAGAGGTATGTTTATAGCAACAGGAGTGTGTTTATAGCAGCCAGATATATGTTTATAGCAGCCAGACACATGATAATAGCAATAGGAGATATGTTTCTATCAACCGGTGATATGCTTTTAGTAACTGCAGAAATGTGTATATTACCCATTTGAATATTTATAGCAACTAGCTTAATGTTTATAGCAACCAGAGGTATGTTTATAGCAACAGGAGTGTGTTCATAGCAACCAGATATATGTTTATTGGAACCAGAGACATGATAATAGCAATAGGTGATATGTTTATATTAACCGGTGATATGCATTTAGTAACTGAGGAAATGTTTTTAACACCTAGTGAAATGTTTATAGCAAATGGCTTAATGTTTATAGCAACCAGAGTTATATTTATAGCAACCGGAGTGTGTTTATAGCAACCAGATATATGTTTATAACAACCAGAGACATGATAATAACAGTAGGAGATATGCTTATATCAACCGGTGATATGCATTTAGTAACTGGAGAAATGTGTATAATACGCATTGGAATGTTTATAGCAACTGGCTTAATGTTTATAGCAACCAGAGGTATGTTTATAGCAAAGGGAGTGTGATTATAGCAAGCAGATATATGTTTATAGCAACCAGACACATGATAATAGCAATAGGAAATATGTTTATATCAACCGGTGATATGCTTTTAGTAACTGAAGAAATGTGTATAATACCCAGTGAAATGTTCATAGCAACTGGCTTAATGGTTATAGCAACCAGAGGTATGTTTATAGCAACAGGAGTGTGTTTATAGCAACCAGATATATGTTTATAGCAACCAGAGACCTGATAATAACAGTAGGAGATATGCTTATATCAACCGGTGATATGCATTTAGTAACTGCAGAAATGTGTATAATACCCATTGGAATGTTTATAGCAACTGGCTTAATGTTTATAGCAACCAGAGGTGTGTTTATAGCAACATGAGTGTGTTTATAGCAGCCAGATATATGTTTATAGCAGCCAGACACATGATAATAGCAATAGGAGATATGTTTCTATCAACCGGTGATATGCTTTTAGTAACTGCAGAAATGTGTATATTACCCATTTGAATATTTATAGCAACTAGCTTAATGTTTATAGCAACCAGAGGTATGTTTATAGCAACAGGAGTGTGTTCATAGCAACCAGATATATGTTTATTGGAACCAGAGACATGATAATAGCAATAGGTGATATGTTTATATTAACCGGTGATATGCATTTAGTAACTGAGGAAATGTTTTTAACACCTAGTGAAATGTTTATAGCAACTGGCTTAATGTTTTTAGCAACATGAGTGTGTTTATAGCAACCAGATATATGTTTATAACAACCAGAGACATGATAATAACAGTAGGAGATATGCTTATATCAACCGGTGATATGCATTTAGTAACTGCAGAAATGTGTATAATACCCATTGGAATGTTTATAGCAACTGGCTTAATGTTTATAGCAACCAGAGGTGTGTTTATAGCAACAGGAGTGTGTTTATAGCAGCCAGATATATGTTTATAGCAGCCAGACACATGATAATAGCAATAGGAGATATGTTTCTATCAACCGGTGATATGCTTTTAGTAACTGCAGAAATGTGTATATTACCCATTTGAATATTTATAGCAACTAGCTTAATGTTTATAGCAACCAGAGGTATGTTTATAGCAACAGGAGTGTGTTCATAGCAACCAGATATATGTTTATTGGAACCAGAGACATGATAATAGCAATAGGTGATATGTTTATATTAACCGGTGATATGCATTTAGTAACTGAGGAAATGTTTTTAACACCTAGTGAAATGTTTATAGCAAATGGCTTAATGTTTATAGCAACCAGAGTTATGTTTATAGCAACAGGAGTGTGTTTATAGCAACCAGCTATATGTTTATAGCAGCCAGACACATGATAATAGCAATAGGAGATATGTTTCTATCAACCGGTGATATGCTTTTAGTAACTGCAGAAATGTGTATATTACCCATTTGAATATTTATAGCAACTAGCTTAATGTTTATAGCAACCAGAGGTATGTTTATAGCAACATGAGTGTGTTTATAGCAACCAGACACATGATAATAGCAATATGAGATATGTTTATATCAACCGGTGATATGCATTTAGTAACTGAGGAAATGTTTTTAACACCTAGTGAAATGTTTATAGCAAATGGCTTAATGTTTATAGCAACCAGAGTTATATTTATAGCAACCGGAGTGTGTTTATAGCAACCAGATATATGTTTATAACAACCAGAGACATGATAATAACAGTAGGAGATATGCTTATATCAACCGGTGATATGCATTTAGTAACTGCAGAAATGTGTATAATACGCATTGGAATGTTTATAGCAACTGGCTTAATGTTTATAGCAACCAGAGGTATGTTTATAGCAACAGGAGTGTGTTTATAGCAACCAGATATATGTTTATAGCAACCAGACACATGATAATAGCAATAGGAAATATGTTTATATCAACCGGTGATATGCTTTTAGTAACTGAAGAAATGTGTACAATACCCAGTGAAATGTTCATAGCAACTGGCTTAATGGTTATAGCAACCAGAGGTATGTTTATAGCAACAGGAGTGTGTTTATAGCAACCAGATATATGTTTATAGCAACCAGAGACCTGATGATAACAATAGGAGATATGTTTATATCAACCGGTGATATGCATTTAGTAACTGAAGAAATGTGTATAATACCCAGTGAAATGTTCATAGCAACTGGCTTAATGTTTTTAGCAACATGAGTGTGTTTATAGCAACCAGATATATGTTTATAACAACCAGAGACATGATAATAACAGTAGGAGATATGCTTATATCAACCGGTGATATGCATTTAGTAACTGGAGAAATGTGTATAATACGCATTGGAATGTTTATAGCAACTGGCTTAATGTTTATAGCAACCAGAGGTATGTTTATAGCAAAGGGAGTGTGATTATAGCAAGCAGATATATGTTTATAGCAACCAGACACATGATAATAGCAATAGGAAATATGTTTATATCAACCGGTGATATGCTTTTAGTAACTGAAGAAATGTGTATAATACCCAGTGAAATGTTCATAGCAACTGGCTTAATGGTTATAGCAACCAGAGGTATGTTTATAGCAACAGGAGTGTGTTTATAGCAACCAGATATATGTTTATAGCAACCAGAGACCTGATGATAACAATAGGAGATATGTTTATATCAACCGGTGATATGCATTTAGTAACTGCAGAAATGTTTATAATTCCCATTGGAATGTTTATAGCAACTGGCTTAATGTTTATAGCAACCAGAGGTATGTTTATAGCAACAGGAGTGTGTTTATAGCAGCCAGCTATATGTTTATAGCAGCCAGACACATGATAATAGCAATAGGAGATATGTTTCTATCAACCGGTGATATGCTTTTAGTAACTGCAGAAATGTGTATATTACCCATTTGAATATTTATAGCAACTAGCTTAATGTTTATAGCAACCAGAGGTATGTTTATAGCAACAGGAGTGTGTTCATAGCAACCAGATATATGTTTATTGGAACCAGAGACATGATAATAGCAATAGGTGATATGTTTTTATTAACCGGTGATATGCATTTAGTAACTG
The DNA here is from genome assembly GCF_036172605.1 of Pelobates fuscus. Taxonomy (NCBI): domain Eukaryota; kingdom Metazoa; phylum Chordata; class Amphibia; order Anura; family Pelobatidae; genus Pelobates; species Pelobates fuscus. Next base: position 254,088,740 of record NC_086318.1, read on the forward strand.
AGGAAATGTTTTTAACACCTAGTGAAATGTTTATAGCAACTGGCTTAATGTTTTTAGCAACATGAGTGTGTTTATAGCAACCAGATATATGTTTATAACAACCAGAGTTATGATAATAACAGTAGGAGATATGCTTATATCAACCGGTGATATGCATTTAGTAACTGCAGAAATGTGTATAATACGCATTGGAATGTTTATAGCAACTGGCTTAATGTTTATAGCAACCAGAGGTATGTTTATAGCAACAGGAGTGTGTTTATAGCAACCAGATATATGTTTATAGCAACCAGACACATGATAATAGCAATAGGAGATATGTTTATATCAACCGGTGATATGCTTTTATTAACTGAAGAAATGTGTATAATACCCAGTGAAATGTTCATAGCAACTGGCTTAATGTTTTTAGCAACATGAGTGTGTTTATAGCAACCAGATATATGTTTATAACAACCAGAGACATGATAATAACAGTAGGAGATATGCTTATATCAACCGGTGATATGCATTTAGTAACTGGAGAAATGTGTATAATACGCATTGGAATGTTTATAGCAACTGGCTTAATGTTTATAGCAACCAGAGGTATGTTTATAGCAAAGGGAGTGTGATTATAGCAAGCAGATATATGTTTATAGCAACCAGACACATGATAATAGCAATAGGAAATATGTTTATATCAACCGGTGATATGCTTTTAGTAACTGAAGAAATGTGTATAATACCCAGTGAAATGTTCATAGCAACTGGCTTAATGGTTATAGCAACCAGAGGTATGTTTATAGCAACAGGAGTGTGTTTATAGCAACCAGATATATGTTTATAGCAACCAGAGACCTGATAATAACAGTAGGAGATATGCTTATATCAACCGGTGATATGCATTTATTAACTGCAGAAATGTGTATAATACCCATTGGAATGTTTATAGCAACTGGCTTAATGTTTATAGCAACCAGAGGTGTGTTTATAGCAACAGGAGTGTGTTTATAGCAGCCAGATATATGTTTATAGCAGCCAGACACATGATAATAGCAATAGGAGATATGTTTCTATCAACCGGTGATATGCTTTTAGTAACTGCAGAAATGTGTATATTACCCATTTGAATATTTATAGCAACTAGCTTAATGTTTATAGCAACCAGAGGTATGTTTATAGCAACAGGAGTGTGTTCATAGCAACCAGATATATGTTTATTGGAACCAGAGACATGATAATAGCAATAGGTGATATGTTTATATTAACCGGTGATATGCATTTAGTAACTGAGGAAATGTTTTTAACACCTAGTGAAATGTTTATAGCAACTGGCTTAATGTTTTTAGCAACATGAGTGTGTTTATAGCAACCAGATATATGTTTATAACAACCAGAGACATGATAATAACAGTAGGAGATATGCTTATATCAACCGGTGATATGCATTTAGTAACTGCAGAAATGTGTATAATACCCATTGGAATGTTTATAGCAACTGGCTTAATGTTTATAGCAACCAGAGGTATGTTTATAGCAACAGGAGTGTGTTCATAGCAACCAGATATATGTTTATTGGAACCAGAGACATTATAATAGCAATAGGTGATATGTTTATATTAACCGGTGATATGCATTTAGTAACTGAGGAAATGTTTTTAACACCTAGTGAAATGTTTATAGCAAATGGCTTAATGTTTATAGCAACCAGAGGTATGTTTATAGCAACAGGAGTGTGTTTATAGCAACCAGATATATGTTTATAGCAACCAGAGACATGATAATAACAATAGGAGATATGTTTATATCAACCGGTGATATGCATTTAGTAACTGCAGAAATGTTTATAATACCGATTGGAATGTTTATAGCAACTGGCTTAATGTTTATAGCAACCAGAGGTATGTGTATAGCAACAGGAGTGTGTTTATAGCAGCCAGATATATGTTTATAGCAGCCAGACACATGATAATAGCAATAGGAGATATGTTTATATCAACCGGTGATATGCATTTAGTAACTGCAGAAATGTGTATAATACCCATTGGAATGTTTATAGCAACTGGCTTAATGTTTATAGCAACCAGAGGTATGTTTATAGCAACAGGAGTGTGTTTATAGCAGCCAGATATATGTTTATAGCAGCCAGACACATGATAATAGCAATAGGAGATATGTTTCTATCAACCGGTGATATGCTTTTAGTAACTGCAGAAATGTGTATATTACCCATTTGAATATTTATAGCAACTAGCTTAATGTTTATAGCAACCAGAGGTATGTTTATAGCAACAGGAGTGTGTTCATAGCAACCAGATATATGTTTATTGGAACCAGAGACATGATAATAGCAATAGGTGATATGTTTATATTAACCGGTGATATGCATTTAGTAACTGAGGAAATGTTTTTAACACCTAGTGAAATGTTTATAGCAAATGGCTTAATGTTTATAGCAACCAGAGTTATATTTATAGCAACAGGAGTGTGTTTATAGCAACCAGATATATGTTTATAACAACCAGAGACATGATAATAACAGTAGGAGATATGCTTATATCAACCGGTGATATGCATTTAGTAACTGCAGAAATGTGTATAATACGCATTGGAATGTTTATAGCAACTGGCTTAATGGTTATAGCAACCAGAGGTATGTTTATAGCAACAGGAGTGTGTTTATAGCAACCAGATATATGTTTATAGCAACCAGAGACCTGATAATAACAGTAGGAGATATGCTTATATCAACCGGTGATATGCATTTAGTAACTGCAGAAATGTGTATAATACCCATTGGAATGTTTATAGCAACTGGCTTAATGTTTATAGCAACCAGAGGTGTGTTTATAGCAACAGGAGTGTGTTTATAGCAGCCAGATATATGTTTATAGCAGCCAGACACATGATAATAGCAATAGGAGATATGTTTCTATCAACCGGTGATATGCTTTTAGTAACTGCAGAAATGTGTATATTACCCATTTGAATATTTATAGCAACTAGCTTAATGTTTATAGCAACCAGAGGTATGTTTATAGCAACAGGAGTGTGTTCATAGCAACCAGATATATGTTTATTGGAACCAGAGACATGATAATAGCAATAGGTGATATGTTTATATTAACCGGTGATATGCATTTAGTAACTGAGGAAATGTTTTTAACACCTAGTGAAATGTTTATAGCAACTGGCTTAATGTTTTTAGCAACATGAGTGTGTTTATAGCAACCAGATATATGTTTATAACAACCAGAGAAATGATAATAACAGTAGGAAATATGCTTATATCAACCGGTGATATGCATTTAGTAACTGCAGAAATGTGTATAATACCCATTGGAATGTTTATAGCAACTGGCTTAATGTTTATAGCAACCAGAGGTGTGTTTATAGCAACAGGAGTGTGTTTATAGCAGCCAGATATATGTTTATAGCAGCCAGACACATGATAATAGCAATAGGAGATATGTTTCTATCAACCGGTGATATGCTTTTAGTAACTGCAGAAATGTGTATATTACCCATTTGAATATTTATAGCAACTAGCTTAATGTTTATAGCAACCAGAGGTATGTTTATAGCAACATGAGTGTGTTTATAGCAACCAGACACATGATAATAGCAATAGGAGATATGTTTATATCAACCGGTGATATGCATTTAGTAACTGAGGAAATGTTTTTAACACCTAGTGAAATGTTTATAGCAAATGGCTTAATGTTTATAGCAACCAGAGTTATATTTATAGCAACAGGAGTGTGTTTATAGCAACCAGATATATGTTTATAACAACCAGAGACATGATAATAACAGTAGGAGATATGCTTATATCAACCGGTGATATGCATTTAGTAACTGCAGAAATGTGTATAATACGCATTGGAATGTTTATAGCAACTGGCTTAATGTTTATAGCAACCAGAGGTATGTTTATAGCAACAGGAGTGTGTTTATAGCAACCAGATATATGTTTATAGCAACCAGACACATGATAATAGCAATAGGAGATATGTTTATATCAACCGGTGATATGCTTTTATTAACTGAAGAAATGTGTATAATACCCAGTGAAATGTTCATAGCAACTGGCTTAATGTTTTTAGCAACATGAGTGTGTTTACAGCAACCAGATATATGTTTATAACAACCAGAGACATGATAATAACAGTAGGAGATATGCTTATATCAACCGGTGATATGCATTTAGTAACTGGAGAAATGTGTATAATACGCATTGGAATGTTTATAGCAACTGGCTTAATGTTTATAGCAACCAGAGGTATGTTTATAGCAAAGGGAGTGTGATTATAGCAAGCAGATATATGTTTATAGCAACCAGACACATGATAATAGCAATAGGAAATATGTTTATATCAACCGGTGATATGCTTTTAGTAACTGAAGAAATGTGTATAATACCCAGTGAAATGTTCATAGCAACTGGCTTAATGGTTATAGCAACCAGAGGTATGTTTATAGCAACAGGAGTGTGTTTATAGCAACCAGATATATGTTTATAGCAACCAGAGACCTGATGATAACAATAGGAGATATGTTTATATCAACCGGTGATATGCATTTAGTAACTGCAGAAATGTGTATAATACGCATTGGAATGTTTATAGCAACTGGCTTAATGTTTATAGCAACCAGAGGTATGTTTATAGCAAATGGAGTGTGTTTATAGCAAGCAGATATATGTTTATAGCAACCAGACACATGATAATAGCAATAGGAAATATGTTTATATAAACCGGTGATATGCTTTTAGTAACTGAAGAAATGTGTATAATACCCAGTGAAATGTTCATAGCAACTGGCTTAATGTTTATAGCAACCAGAGGTATGTTTATAGCAACAGGAGTGTGTTTATAGCAACCAGATATATGTTTATAGCAACCAGAGACATGATAATAACAATAGGAGATATGTTTATATCAACCGGTGATATGCATTTAGTAACTGCAGAAATGTTTATAATACCGATTGGAATGTTTATAGCAACTGGCTTAATGTTTATAGCAACCAGAGGTATGTGTATAGCAACATGAGTGTGTTTATAGCAGCCAGATATATGTTTATAGCAGCCAGACACATGATAATAGCAATAGGAGATATGTTTATATCAACCGGTGATATGCATTTAGTAACTGCAGAAATGTGTATAATACCCATTGGAATGTTTATAGCAACTGGCTTAATGTTTATAGCAACCAGAGGTATGTTTATAGCAACAGGAGTGTGTTTATAGCAGCCAGATATATGTTTATAGCAGCCAGACACATGATAATAGCAATAGGAGATATGTTTCTATCAACCGGTGATATGCTTTTAGTAACTGCAGAAATGTGTATATTACCCATTTGAATATTTATAGCAACTAGCTTAATGTTTATAGCAACCAGAGGTATGTTTATAGCAACAGGAGTGTGTTCATAGCAACCAGATATATGTTTATTGGAACCAGAGACATGATAATAGCAATAGGTGATATGTTTATATTAACCGGTGATATGCATTTAGTAACTGAGGAAATGTTTTTAACACCTAGTGAAATGTTTATAGCAAATGGCTTAATGTTTATAGCAACCAGAGTTATATTTATAGCAACCGGAGTGTGTTTATAGCAACCAGATATATGTTTATAACAACCAGAGACATGATAATAACAGTAGGAGATATGCTTATATCAACCGGTGATATGCATTTAGTAACTGGAGAAATGTGTATAATACGCATTGGAATGTTTATAGCAACTGGCTTAATGTTTATAGCAACCAGAGGTATGTTTATAGCAAAGGGAGTGTGATTATAGCAAGCAGATATATGTTTATAGCAACCAGACACATGATAATAGCAATAGGAAATATGTTTATATCAACCGGTGATATGCTTTTAGTAACTGAAGAAATGTGTATAATACCCAGTGAAATGTTCATAGCAACTGGCTTAATGGTTATAGCAACCAGAGGTATGTTTATAGCAACAGGAGTGTGTTTATAGCAACCAGATATATGTTTATAGCAACCAGAGACCTGATAATAACAGTAGGAGATATGCTTATATCAACCGGTGATATGCATTTAGTAACTGCAGAAATGTGTATAATACCCATTGGAATGTTTATAGCAACTGGCTTAATGTTTATAGCAACCAGAGGTGTGTTTATAGCAACATGAGTGTGTTTATAGCAGCCAGATATATGTTTATAGCAGCCAGACACATGATAATAGCAATAGGAGATATGTTTCTATCAACCGGTGATATGCTTTTAGTAACTGCAGAAATGTGTATATTACCCATTTGAATATTTATAGCAACTAGCTTAATGTTTATAGCAACCAGAGGTATGTTTATAGCAACAGGAGTGTGTTCATAGCAACCAGATATATGTTTATTGGAACCAGAGACATGATAATAGCAATAGGTGATATGTTTATATTAACCGGTGATATGCATTTAGTAACTGAGGAAATGTTTTTAACACCTAGTGAAATGTTTATAGCAACTGGCTTAATGTTTTTAGCAACATGAGTGTGTTTATAGCAACCAGATATATGTTTATAACAACCAGAGACATGATAATAACAGTAGGAGATATGCTTATATCAACCGGTGATATGCATTTAGTAACTGCAGAAATGTGTATAATACCCATTGGAATGTTTATAGCAACTGGCTTAATGTTTATAGCAACCAGAGGTGTGTTTATAGCAACAGGAGTGTGTTTATAGCAGCCAGATATATGTTTATAGCAGCCAGACACATGATAATAGCAATAGGAGATATGTTTCTATCAACCGGTGATATGCTTTTAGTAACTGCAGAAATGTGTATATTACCCATTTGAATATTTATAGCAACTAGCTTAATGTTTATAGCAACCAGAGGTATGTTTATAGCAACAGGAGTGTGTTCATAGCAACCAGATATATGTTTATTGGAACCAGAGACATGATAATAGCAATAGGTGATATGTTTATATTAACCGGTGATATGCATTTAGTAACTGAGGAAATGTTTTTAACACCTAGTGAAATGTTTATAGCAAATGGCTTAATGTTTATAGCAACCAGAGTTATGTTTATAGCAACAGGAGTGTGTTTATAGCAACCAGCTATATGTTTATAGCAGCCAGACACATGATAATAGCAATAGGAGATATGTTTCTATCAACCGGTGATATGCTTTTAGTAACTGCAGAAATGTGTATATTACCCATTTGAATATTTATAGCAACTAGCTTAATGTTTATAGCAACCAGAGGTATGTTTATAGCAACATGAGTGTGTTTATAGCAACCAGACACATGATAATAGCAATATGAGATATGTTTATATCAACCGGTGATATGCATTTAGTAACTGAGGAAATGTTTTTAACACCTAGTGAAATGTTTATAGCAAATGGCTTAATGTTTATAGCAACCAGAGTTATATTTATAGCAACCGGAGTGTGTTTATAGCAACCAGATATATGTTTATAACAACCAGAGACATGATAATAACAGTAGGAGATATGCTTATATCAACCGGTGATATGCATTTAGTAACTGCAGAAATGTGTATAATACGCATTGGAATGTTTATAGCAACTGGCTTAATGTTTATAGCAACCAGAGGTATGTTTATAGCAACAGGAGTGTGTTTATAGCAACCAGATATATGTTTATAGCAACCAGACACATGATAATAGCAATAGGAAATATGTTTATATCAACCGGTGATATGCTTTTAGTAACTGAAGAAATGTGTACAATACCCAGTGAAATGTTCATAGCAACTGGCTTAATGGTTATAGCAACCAGAGGTATGTTTATAGCAACAGGAGTGTGTTTATAGCAACCAGATATATGTTTATAGCAACCAGAGACCTGATGATAACAATAGGAGATATGTTTATATCAACCGGTGATATGCATTTAGTAACTGAAGAAATGTGTATAATACCCAGTGAAATGTTCATAGCAACTGGCTTAATGTTTTTAGCAACATGAGTGTGTTTATAGCAACCAGATATATGTTTATAACAACCAGAGACATGATAATAACAGTAGGAGATATGCTTATATCAACCGGTGATATGCATTTAGTAACTGGAGAAATGTGTATAATACGCATTGGAATGTTTATAGCAACTGGCTTAATGTTTATAGCAACCAGAGGTATGTTTATAGCAAAGGGAGTGTGATTATAGCAAGCAGATATATGTTTATAGCAACCAGACACATGATAATAGCAATAGGAAATATGTTTATATCAACCGGTGATATGCTTTTAGTAACTGAAGAAATGTGTATAATACCCAGTGAAATGTTCATAGCAACTGGCTTAATGGTTATAGCAACCAGAGGTATGTTTATAGCAACAGGAGTGTGTTTATAGCAACCAGATATATGTTTATAGCAACCAGAGACCTGATGATAACAATAGGAGATATGTTTATATCAACCGGTGATATGCATTTAGTAACTGCAGAAATGTTTATAATTCCCATTGGAATGTTTATAGCAACTGGCTTAATGTTTATAGCAACCAGAGGTATGTTTATAGCAACAGGAGTGTGTTTATAGCAGCCAGCTATATGTTTATAGCAGCCAGACACATGATAATAGCAATAGGAGATATGTTTCTATCAACCGGTGATATGCTTTTAGTAACTGCAGAAATGTGTATATTACCCATTTGAATATTTATAGCAACTAGCTTAATGTTTATAGCAACCAGAGGTATGTTTATAGCAACAGGAGTGTGTTCATAGCAACCAGATATATGTTTATTGGAACCAGAGACATGATAATAGCAATAGGTGATATGTTTTTATTAACCGGTGATATGCATTTAGTAACTGAGGAAATGTTTTTAACACCTAGTGAAATGTTTATAGCAACTGGCTTAATGTTTTTAGCAACATGAGTGTGTTTATAGCAACCAGATATATGTTTATAACAACCAGAGTTATGATAATAACAGTAGGAGATATGCTTATATCAACCGGTGATATGCATTTAGTAACTGCAGAAATGTGTATAATACGCATTGGAATGTTTATAGCAACTGGCTTAATGTTTATAGCAACCAGAGGTATGTTTATAGCAACAGGAGTGTGTTTATAGCAACCAGATATATGTTTATAGCAACCAGACACATGATAATAGCAATAGGAGATATGTTTATATCAACCGGTGATATGCTTTTATTAACTGAAGAAATGTGTATAATACCCAGTGAAATGTTCATAGCAACTGGCTTAATGTTTTTAGCAACATGAGTGTGTTTATAGCAACCAGATATATGTTTATAACAACCAGAGACATGATAATAACAGTAGGAGATATGCTTATATCAACCGGTGATATGCATTTAGTAACTGGAGAAATGTGTATAATACGCATTGGAATGTTTATAGCAACTGGCTTAATGTTTATAGCAACCAGAGGTATGTTTATAGCAAAGGGAGTGTGATTATAGCAAGCAGATATATGTTTATAGCAACCAGACACATGATAATAGCAATAGGAAATATGTTTATATCAACCGGTGATATGCTTTTAGTAACTGAAGAAATGTGTATAATACCCAGTGAAATGTTCATAGCAACTGGCTTAATGGTTATAGCAACCAGAGGTATGTTTATAGCAACAGGAGTGTGTTTATAGCAACCAGATATATGTTTATAGCAACCAGAGACCTGATAATAACAGTAGGAGATATGCTTATATCAACCGGTGATATGCATTTATTAACTGCAGAAATGTGTATAATACCCATTGGAATGTTTATAGCAACTGGCTTAATGTTTATAGCAACCAGAGGTGTGTTTATAGCAACAGGAGTGTGTTTATAGCAGCCAGATATATGTTTATAGCAGCCAGACACATGATAATAGCAATAGGAGATATGTTTCTATCAACCGGTGATATGCTTTTAGTAACTGCAGAAATGTGTATATTACCCATTTGAATATTTATAGCAACTAGCTTAATGTTTATAGCAACCAGAGGTATGTTTATAGCAACAGGAGTGTGTTCATAGCAACCAGATATATGTTTATTGGAACCAGAGACATGATAATAGCAATAGGTGATATGTTTATATTAACCGGTGATATGCATTTAGTAACTGAGGAAATGTTTTTAACACCTAGTGAAATGTTTATAGCAACTGGCTTAATGTTTTTAGCAACATGAGTGTGTTTATAGCAACCAGATATATGTTTATAACAACCAGAGACATGATAATAACAGTAGGAGATATGCTTATATCAACCGGTGATATGCATTTAGTAACTGCAGAAATGTGTATAATACCCATTGGAATGTTTATAGCAACTGGCTTAATGTTTATAGCAACCAGAGGTATGTTTATAGCAACAGGAGTGTGTTCATAGCAACCAGATATATGTTTATTGGAACCAGAGACATTATAATAGCAATAGGTGATATGTTTATATTAACCGGTGATATGCATTTAGTAACTGAGGAAATGTTTTTAACACCTAGTGAAATGTTTATAGCAAATGGCTTAATGTTTATAGCAACCAGAGGTATGTTTATAGCAACAGGAGTGTGTTTATAGCAACCAGATATATGTTTATAGCAACCAGAGACATGATAATAACAATAGGAGATATGTTTATATCAACCGGTGATATGCATTTAGTAACTGCAGAAATGTTTATAATACCGATTGGAATGTTTATAGCAACTGGCTTAATGTTTATAGCAACCAGAGGTATGTGTATAGCAACAGGAGTGTGTTTATAGCAGCCAGATATATGTTTATAGCAGCCAGACACATGATAATAGCAATAGGAGATATGTTTATATCAACCGGTGATATGCATTTAGTAACTGCAGAAATGTGTATAATACCCATTGGAATGTTTATAGCAACTGGCTTAATGTTTATAGCAACCAGAGGTATGTTTATAGCAACAGGAGTGTGTTTATAGCAGCCAGATATATGTTTATAGCAGCCAGACACATGATAATAGCAATAGGAGATATGTTTCTATCAACCGGTGATATGCTTTTAGTAACTGCAGAAATGTGTATATTACCCATTTGAATATTTATAGCAACTAGCTTAATGTTTATAGCAACCAGAGGTATGTTTATAGCAACAGGAGTGTGTTCATAGCAACCAGATATATGTTTATTGGAACCAGAGACATGATAATAGCAATAGGTGATATGTTTATATTAACCGGTGATATGCATTTAGTAACTGAGGAAATGTTTTTAACACCTAGTGAAATGTTTATAGCAAATGGCTTAATGTTTATAGCAACCAGAGTTATGTTTATAGCAACAGGAGTGTGTTTATAGCAACCAGCTATATGTTTATAGCAGCCAGACACATGATAATAGCAATAGGAGATATGTTTCTATCAACCGGTGATATGCTTTTAGTAACTGCAGAAATGTGTATATTACCCATTTGAATATTTATAGCAACTAGCTTAATGTTTATAGCAACCAGAGGTATGTTTATAGCAACATGAGTGTGTTTATAGCAACCAGACACATGATAATAGCAATAGGAGATATGTTTATATCAACCGGTGATATGCATTTAGTAACTGAGGAAATGTGTATAATACGCATTGGAATGTTTATAGCAACTGGCTTAATGTTTATAGCAACCAGAGGTATGTTTATAGCAACAGGAGTGTGTTTATAGCAGCCAGCTATATGTTTATAGCAGCCAGACACATGATAATAGCAATAGGAGATATGTTTCTATCAACCGGTGATATGCTTTTAGTAACTGCAGAAATGTGTATATTACCCATTTGAATATTTATAGCAACTAGCTTAATGTTTATAGCAACCAGAGGTATGTTTATAGCAACAGGAGTGTGTTCATAGCAACCAGATATATGTTTATTGGAACCAGAGACATGATAATAGCAATAGGTGATATGTTTATATTAACCGGTGATATGCATTTAGTAACTGAGGAAATGTTTTTAACACCTAGTGAAATGTTTATAGCAAATGGCTTAATGTTTATAGCAACCAGAGTTATATTTATAGCAACAGGAGTGTGTTTATAGCAACCAGATATATGTTTATAACAACCAGAGACATGATAATAACAGTAGGAGATATGCTTATATCAACCGGTGATATGCATTTAGTAACTGCAGAAATGTGTATAATACGCATTGGGATGTTTATAGCAACTGGCTTAATGTTTATAGCAACCAGAGGTATGTTTATAGCAACAGGAGTGTGTTTATAGCAACCAGATATATGTTTATAGCAACCAGACACATGATAATAGCAATAGGAAATATGTTTATATCAACCGGTGATATGCTTTTAGTAACTGAAGAAATGTGTACAATACCCAGTGAAATGTTCATAGCAACTGGCTTAATGGTTATAGCAACCAGAGGTATGTTTATAGCAACAGGAGTGTGTTTATAGCAACCAGATATATGTTTATAGCAACCAGAGACCTGATGATAACAATAGGAGATATGTTTATATCAACCGGTGATATGCATTTAGTAACTGAAGAAATGTGTATAATACCCAGTGAAATGTTCATAGCAACTGGCTTAATGTTTTTAGCAACATGAGTGTGTTTATAGCAACCAGATATATGTTTATAACAACCAGAGACATGATAATAACAGTAGGAGATATGCTTATATCAACCGGTGATATGCATTTAGTAACTGGAGAAATGTGTATAATACGCATTGGAATGTTTATAGCAACTGGCTTAATGTTTATAGCAACCAGAGGTATGTTTATAGCAACAGGAGTGTGTTTATAGCAGCCAGCTATATGTTTATAGCAGCCAGACACATGATAATAGCAATAGGAGATATGTTTCTATCAACCGGTGATATGCTTTTAGTAACTGCAGAAATGTGTATATTACCCATTTGAATATTTATAGCAACTAGCTTAATGTTTATAGCAACCAGAGGTATGTTTATAGCAACAGGAGTGTGTTCATAGCAACCAGATATATGTTTATTGGAACCAGAGACATGATAATAGCAATAGGTGATATGTTTTTATTAAACGGTGATATGCATTTAGTAACTGAGGAAATGTTTTTAACACCTAGTGAAATGTTTATAGCAACTGGCTTAATGTTTTTAGCAACATGAGTGTGTTTATAGCAACCAGATATATGTTTATAACAACCAGAGTTATGATAATAACAGTAGGAGATATGCTTATATCAACCGGTGATATGCATTTAGTAACTGCAGAAATGTGTATAATACGCATTGGAATGTTTATAGCAACTCGCTTAATGTTTATAGCAACCAGAGGTATGTTTATAGCAAAGGGAGTGTGATTATAGCAAGCAGATATATGTTTATAGCAACCAGACACATGATAATAGCAATAGGAAATATGTTTATATCAACCGGTGATATGCTTTTAGTAACTGAAGAAATGTGTATAATACCCAGTGAAATGTTCATAGCAACTGGCTTAATGGTTATAGCAACCAGAGGTATGTTTATAGCAACAGGAGTGTGTTTATAGCAACCAGATATATGTTTATAGCAACCAGAGACCTGATAATAACAGTAGGAGATATGCTTATATCAACCGGTGATATGCATTTAGTAACTGCAGAAATGTGTATAATACCCATTGGAATGTTTATAGCAACTGGCTTAATGTTTATAGCAACCAGAGGTGTGTTTATAGCAACATGAGTGTGTTTATAGCAGCCAGATATATGTTTATAGCAGCCAGACACATGATAATAGCAATAGGAGATATGTTTCTATCAACCGGTGATATGCTTTTAGTAACCGAAGAAATGTGTATAATACCCAGTGAAATGTTCATAGCAACTGGCTTAATGTTTATAGCAACCAGAGGTATATTTATAGCAACAGGAGTGTGTTTATAGCAACCAGATATATGTTTATAGCAACCAGAGACATGATAATAACAATAGGAGATATGTTTATATCAACCGGTGATATGCATTTAGTAACTGCAGAAATGTTTATAATACCCATTGGAATGTTTATAGCAACTGGCTTAATGTTTATAGCAACCAGAGGTATGTGTATAGCAACAGGAGTGTGTTTATAGCAGCCAGATATATGTTTATAGCAGCCAGACACATGATAATAGCAATAGGAGATATGTTTCTATCAACCGGTGATATGCTTTTAGTAACTGCAGAAATGTGTATATTACCCATTTGAATATTTATAGCAACTAGCTTAATGTTTATAGCAACCAGAGGTATGTTTATAGCAACAGGAGTGTGTTCATAGCAACCAGATATATGTTTATTGGAACCAGAGACATGATAATAGCAATAGGTGATATGTTTATATTAACCGGTGATATGCATTTAGTAACTGAGGAAATGTTTTTAACACCTAGTGAAATGTTTATAGCAAATGGCTTAATGTTTATAGCAACCAGAGTTATGTTTATAGCAACAGGAGTGTGTTTATAGCAACCAGCTATATGTTTATAGCAGCCAGACACATGATAATAGCAATAGGAGATATGTTTCTATCAACCGGTGATATGCTTTTAGTAACTGCAGAAATGTGTATATTACCCATTTGAATATTTATAGCAACTAGCTTAATGTTTATAGCAACCAGAGGTATGTTTATAGCAACATGAGTGTGTTTATAGCAACCAGACACATGATAATAGCAATAGGAGATATGTTTATATCAACCGGTGATATGCATTTAGTAACTGAGGAAATGTTTTTAACACCTAGTGAAATGTTTATAGCAAATGGCTTAATGTTTATAGCAACCAGAGTTATATTTATAGCAACAGGAGTGTGTTTATAGCAACCAGATATATGTTTATAACAACCAGAGACATGATAATAACAGTAGGAGATATGCTTATATCAACCGGTGATATGCATTTAGTAACTGCAGAAATGTGTATAATACGCATTGGAATGTTTATAGCAACTGGCTTAATGTTTATAGCAACCAGAGGTATGTTTATAGCAACAGGAGTGTGTTTATAGCAACCAGATATATGTTTATAGCATCCAGACACATGATAATAGCAATAGGAAATATGTTTATATCAACCGGTGATATGCTTTTAGTAACTGAAGAAATGTGTACAATACCCAGTGAAATGTTCATAGCAACTGGCTTAATGGTTATAGCAACCAGAGGTATGTTTATAGCAACAGGAGTGTGTTTATAGCAACCAGATATATGTTTATAGCAACCAGAGACCTGATGATAACAATAGGAGATATGTTTATATCAACCGGTGATATGCATTTATTAACTGCAGAAATGTGTATAATACCCATTGGAATGTTTATAGCAACTGGCTTAATGTTTATAGCAACCAGAGGTGTGTTTATAGCAACAGGAGTGTGTTTATAGCAGCCAGATATATGTTTATAGCAGCCAGACACATGATAATAGCAATAGGAGATATGTTTCTATCAACCGGTGATATGCTTTTAGTAACCGAAGAAATGTGTATAATACCCAGTGAAATGTTCATAGCAACTGGCTTAATGTTTATAGCAACCAGAGGTATATTTATAGCAACAGGAGTGTGTTTATAGCAACCAGATATATGTTTATAGCAACCAGAGACATGATAATAACAGTAGGAGATATGCTTATATCAACCGGTGATATGCATTTAGTAACTGCAGAAATGTGTATAATACCCATTGGAATGTTTATAGCAACTGGCTTAATGTTTATAGCAACCAGAGGTGTGTTTATAGCAACAGGAGTGTGTTTATAGCAGCCAGATATATGTTTATAGCAGCCAGACACATGATAATAGCAATAGGAGATATGTTTCTATCAACCGGTGATATGCTTTTAGTAACTGCAGAAATGTGTATATTACCCATTTGAATATTTATAGCAACTAGCTTAATGTTTATAGCAACCAGAGGTATGTTTATAGCAACAGGAGTGTGTTCATAGCAACCAGATATATGTTTATTGGAACCAGAGACATGATAATAGCAATAGGTGATATGTTTATATTAACCGGTGATATGCATTTAGTAACTGAGGAAATGTTTTTAACACCTAGTGAAATGTTTATAGCAAATGGCTTAATGTTTATAGCAACCAGAGTTATGTTTATAGCAACAGGAGTGTGTTTATAGCAACCAGCTATATGTTTATAGCAGCCAGACACATGATAATAGCAATAGGAGATATGTTTCTATCAACCGGTGATATGCTTTTAGTAACTGCAGAAATGTGTATATTACCCATTTGAATATTTATAGCAACTAGCTTAATGTTTATAGCAACCAGAGGTATGTTTATAGCAACATGAGTGTGTTTATAGCAACCAGACACATGATAATAGCAATAGGAGATATGTTTATATCAACCGGTGATATGCATTTAGTAACTGAGGAAATGTTTTTAACACCTAGTGAAATGTTTATAGCAAATGGCTTAATGTTTATAGCAACCAGAGTTATATTTATAGCAACAGGAGTGTGTTTATAGCAACCAGATATATGTTTATAACAACCAGAGACATGATAATAACAGTAGGAGATATGCTTATATCAACCGGTGATATGCATTTAGTAACTGCAGAAATGTGTATAATACGCATTGGAATGTTTATAGCAACTGGCTTAATGTTTATAGCAACCAGAGGTATGTTTATAGCAACAGGAGTGTGTTTATAGCAACCAGATATATGTTTATAGCAACCAGACACATGATAATAGCAATAGGAAATATGTTTATATCAACCGGTGATATGCTTTTAGTAACTGAAGAAATGTGTACAATACCCAGTGAAATGTTCATAGCAACTGGCTTAATGGTTATAGCAACCAGAGGTATGTTTATAGCAACAGGAGTGTGTTTATAGCAACCAGATATATGTTTATAGCAACCAGAGACCTGATGATAACAATAGGAGATATGTTTATATCAACCGGTGATATGCATTTAGTAACTGAAGAAATGTGTATAATACCCAGTGAAATGTTCATAGCAACTGGCTTAATGTTTTTAGCAACATGAGTGTGTTTATAGCAACCAGATATATGTTTATAACAACCAGAGACATGATAATAACAGTAGGAGATATGCTTATATCAACCGGTGATATGCATTTAGTAACTGGAGAAATGTGTATAATACGCATTGGAATGTTTATAGCAACTGGCTTAATGTTTATAGCAACCAGAGGTATGTTTATAGCAAAGGGAGTGTGATTATAGCAAGCAGATATATGTTTATAGCAACCAGACACATGATAATAGCAATAGGAAATATGTTTATATCAACCGGTGATATGCTTTTAGTAACTGAAGAAATGTGTATAATACCCAGTGAAATGTTCATAGCAACTGGCTTAATGGTTATAGCAACCAGAGGTATGTTTATAGCAACAGGAGTGTGTTTATAGCAACCAGATATATGTTTATAGCAACCAGAGACCTGATGATAACAATAGGAGATATGTTTATATCAACCGGTGATATGCATTTAGTAACTGCAGAAATGTTTATAATTCCCATTGGAATGTTTATAGCAACTGGCTTAATGTTTATAGCAACCAGAGGTATGTTTATAGCAACAGGAGTGTGTTTATAGCAGCCAGCTATATGTTTATAGCAGCCAGACACATGATAATAGCAATAGGAGATATGTTTCTATCAACCGGTGATATGCTTTTAGTAACTGCAGAAATGTGTATATTACCCATTTGAATATTTATAGCAACTAGCTTAATGTTTATAGCAACCAGAGGTATGTTTATAGCAACAGGAGTGTGTTCATAGCAACCAGATATATGTTTATTGGAACCAGAGACATGATAATAGCAATAGGTGATATGTTTTTATTAACCGGTGATATGCATTTAGTAACTGAGGAAATGTTTTTAACACCTAGTGAAATGTTTATAGCAACTGGCTTAATGTTTTTAGCAACATGAGTGTGTTTATAGCAACCAGATATATGTTTATAACAACCAGAGTTATGATAATAACAGTAGGAGATATGCTTATATCAACCGGTGATATGCATTTAGTAACTGCAGAAATGTGTATAATACGCATTGGAATGTTTATAGCAACTGGCTTAATGTTTATAGCAACCAGAGGTATGTTTATAGCAACAGGAGTGTGTTTATAGCAACCAGATATATGTTTATAGCAACCAGACACATGATAATAGCAATAGGAGATATGTTTATATCAACCGGTGATATGCTTTTATTAACTGAAGAAATGTGTATAATACCCAGTGAAATGTTCATAGCAACTGGCTTAATGTTTTTAGCAACATGAGTGTGTTTATAGCAACCAGATATATGTTTATAACAACCAGAGACATGATAATAACAGTAGGAGATATGCTTATATCAACCGGTGATATGCATTTAGTAACTGGAGAAATGTGTATAATACGCATTGGAATGTTTATAGCAACTGGCTTAATGTTTATAGCAACCAGAGGTATGTTTATAGCAAAGGGAGTGTGATTATAGCAAGCAGATATATGTTTATAGCAACCAGACACATGATAATAGCAATAGGAAATATGTTTATATCAACCGGTGATATGCTTTTAGTAACTGAAGAAATGTGTATAATACCCAGTGAAATGTTCATAGCAACTGGCTTAATGGTTATAGCAACCAGAGGTATGTTTATAGCAACAGGAGTGTGTTTATAGCAACCAGATATATGTTTATAGCAACCAGAGACCTGATAATAACAGTAGGAGATATGCTTATATCAACCGGTGATATGCATTTATTAACTGCAGAAATGTGTATAATACCCATTGGAATGTTTATAGCAACTGGCTTAATGTTTATAGCAACCAGAGGTGTGTTTATAGCAACAGGAGTGTGTTTATAGCAGCCAGATATATGTTTATAGCAGCCAGACACATGATAATAGCAATAGGAGATATGTTTCTATCAACCGGTGATATGCTTTTAGTAACCGAAGAAATGTGTATAATACCCAGTGAAATGTTCATAGCAACTGGCTTAATGTTTATAGCAACCAGAGGTATATTTATAGCAACAGGAGTGTGTTTATAGCAACCAGATATATGTTTATAGCAACCAGAGACATGATAATAACAATAGGAGATATGTTTATATCAACCGGTGATATGCATTTAGTAACTGCAGAAATGTTTATAATACCCATTGGAATGTTTATAGCAACTGGCTTAATGTTTATAGCAACCAGAGGTATGTGTATAGCAACAGGAGTGTGTTTATAGCAGCCAGATATATGTTTATAGCAGCCAGACACATGATAATAGCAATAGGAGATATGTTTATATCAACCGGTGATATGCATTTAGTAACTGCAGAAATGTGTATAATATCCATTGGAATGTTTATAGCAACTGGCTTAATGTTTATAGCAACCAGAGGTATGTTTATAGCAACAGGAGTGTGTTTATAGCAGCCAGATATATGTTTATAGCAGCCAGACACATGATAATAGCAATAGGAGATATGTTTCTATCAACCGGTGATATGCTTTTAGTAACTGCAGAAATGTGTATATTACCCATTTGAATATTTATAGCAACTAGCTTAATGTTTATAGCAACCAGAGGTATGTTTATAGCAACAGGAGTGTGTTCATAGCAACCAGATATATGTTTATTGGAACCAGAGACATGATAATAGCAATAGGTGATATGTTTATATTAACCGGTGATATGCATTTAGTAACTGAGGAAATGTTTTTAACACCTAGTGAAATGTTTATAGCAACTGGCTTAATGTTTTTAGCAACATGAGTGTGTTTATAGCAACCAGATATATGTTTATAACAACCAGAGACATGATAATAACAGTAGGAGATATGCTTATATCAACCGGTGATATGCATTTAGTAACTGCAGAAATGTGTATAATACCCATTGGAATGTTTATAGCAACTGGCTTAATGTTTATAGCAACCAGAGGTATGTTTATAACAACCAGAGACATGATAATAACAGTAGGAGATATGCTTATATTAACCGGTGATATGCATTTAGTAACTGAGGAAATGTTTTTAACACCTAGTGAAATGTTTATAGCAAATGGCTTAATGTTTATAGCAACCAGAGTTATGTTTATAGCAACAGGAGTGTGTTTATAGCAACCAGCTATATGTTTATAGCAGCCAGACACATGATAATAGCAATAGGAGATATGTTTCTATCAACCGGTGATATGCTTTTAGTAACTGCAGAAATGTGTATATTACCCATTTGAATATTTATAGCAACTAGCTTAATGTTTATAGCAACCAGAGGTATGTTTATAGCAACATGAGTGTGTTTATAGCAACCAGACACATGATAATAGCAATAGGAGATATGTTTATATCAACCGGTGATATGCATTTAGTAACTGAGGAAATGTTTTTAACACCTAGTGAAATGTTTATAGCAAATGGCTTAATGTTTATAGCAACCAGAGTTATATTTATAGCAACAGGAGTGTGTTTATAGCAACCAGATATATGTTTATAACAACCAGAGACATGATAATAACAGTAGGAGATATGCTTATATCAACCGGTGATATGCATTTAGTAACTGCAGAAATGTGTATAATACGCATTGGAATGTTTATAGCAACTGGCTTAATGTTTATAGCAACCAGAGGTATGTTTATAGCAACAGGAGTGTGTTTATAGCAACCAGATATATGTTTATAGCAACCAGACACATGATAATAGCAATAGGAGATATGTTTATATCAACCGGTGATATGCTTTTATTAACTGAAGAAATGTGTATAATACCCAGTGAAATGTTCATAGCAACTGGCTTAATGTTTTTAGCAACATGAGTGTGTTTACAGCAACCAGATATATGTTTATAACAACCAGAGACATGATAATAACAGTAGGAGATATGCTTATATCAACCGGTGATATGCATTTAGTAACTGGAGAAATGTGTATAATACGCATTGGAATGTTTATAGCAACTGGCTTAATGTTTATAGCAACCAGAGGTATGTTTATAGCAAAGGGAGTGTGATTATAGCAAGCAGATATATGTTTATAGCAACCAGACACATGATAATAGCAATAGGAAATATGTTTATATCAACCGGTGATATGCTTTTAGTAACTGAAGAAATGTGTATAATACCCAGTGAAATGTTCATAGCAACTGGCTTAATGGTTATAGCAACCAGAGGTATGTTTATAGCAACAGGAGTGTGTTTATAGCAACCAGATATATGTTTATAGCAACCAGAGACCTGATGATAACAATAGGAGATATGTTTATATCAACCGGTGATATGCATTTAGTAACTGCAGAAATGTGTATAATACGCATTGGAATGTTTATAGCAACTGGCTTAATGTTTATAGCAACCAGAGGTATGTTTATAGCAAATGGAGTGTGTTTATAGCAAGCAGATATATGTTTATAGCAACCAGAGACCTGATGATAACAATAGGAGATATGTTTATATCAACCGGTGATATGCATTTAGTAACTGCAGAAATGTTTATAATACCGATTGGAATGTTTATAGCAACTGGCTTAATGTTTATAGCAACCAGAGGTATGTGTATAGCAACAGGAGTGTGTTTATAGCAGCCAGATATATGTTTATAGCAGCCAGACACATGATAATAGCAATAGGAGATATGTTTATATCAACCGGTGATATGCATTTAGTAACTGCAGAAATGTGTATAATACCCATTGGAATGTTTATAGCAACTGGCTTAATGTTTATAGCAACCAGAGGTATGTTTATAGCAACAGGAGTGTGTTTATAGCAGCCAGATATATGTTTATAGCAGCCAGACACATGATAATAGCAATAGGAGATATGTTTCTATCAACCGGTGATATGCTTTTAGTAACTGCAGAAATGTGTATATTACCCATTTGAATATTTATAGCAACTAGCGTAATGTTTATAGCAACCAGAGGTATGTTTATAGCAACAGGAGTGTGTTCATAGCAACCAGATATATGTTTATTGGAACCAGAGACATGATAATAGCAATAGGTGATATGTTTATATTAACCGGTGATATGCATTTAGTAACTGAGGAAATGTTTTTAACACCTAGTGAAATGTTTATAGCAAATGGCTTAATGTTTATAGCAACCAGAGTTATATTTATAGCAACAGGAGTGTGTTTATAGCAACCAGATATATGTTTATAACAACCAGAGACATGATAATAACAGTAGGAGATATGCTTATATCAACCGGTGATATGCATTTAGTAACTGCAGAAATGTGTATAATACGCATTGGAATGTTTATAGCAACTGGCTTAATGTTTATAGCAACCAGAGGTATGTTTATAGCAACAGGAGTGTGTTTATAGCAACCAGATATATGTTTATAGCAACCAGACACATGATAATAGCAATAGGTGATATGTTTATATTAACCGGTGATATGCATTTAGTAACTGAGGAAATGTTTTTAACACCTAGTGAAATGTTTATAGCAACTGGCTTAATGTTTTTAGCAACATGAGTGTGTTTATAGCAACCAGATATATGTTTATAACAACCAGAGACATGATAATAACAGTAGGAGATATGCTTATATCAACCGGTGATATGCATTTAGTAACTGCAGAAATGTGTATAATACCCATTGGAATGTTTATAGCAACTGGCTTAATGTTTATAGCAACCAGAGGTGTGTTTATAGCAACAGGAGTGTGTTTATAGCAGCCAGATATATGTTTATAGCAGCCAGACACATGATAATAGCAATAGGAGATATGTTTCTATCAACCGGTGATATGCTTTTAGTAACTGCAGAAATGTGTATATTACCCATTTGAATATTTATAGCAACTAGCTTAATGTTTATAGCAACCAGAGGTATGTTTATAGCAACAGGAGTGTGTTCATAGCAACCAGATATATGTTTATTGGAACCAGAGACATGATAATAGCAATAGGTGATATGTTTATATTAACCGGTGATATGCATTTAGTAACTGAGGAAATGTTTTTAACACCTAGTGAAATGTTTATAGCAAATGGCTTAATGTTTATAGCAACCAGAGTTATGTTTATAGCAACAGGAGTGTGTTTATAGCAACCAGCTATATGTTTATAGCAGCCAGACACATGATAATAGCAATAGGAGATATGTTTCTATCAACCGGTGATATGCTTTTAGTAACTGCAGAAATGTGTATATTACCCATTTGAATATTTATAGCAACTAGCTTAATGTTTATAGCAACCAGAGGTATGTTTATAGCAACATGAGTGTGTTTATAGCAACCAGACACATGATAATAGCAATAGGAGATATGTTTATATCAACCGGTGATATGCATTTAGTAACTGAGGAAATGTTTTTAACACCTAGTGAAATGCTTATAGCAAATGGCTTAATGTTTATAGCAACCAGAGTTATATTTATAGCAACAGGAGTGTGTTTATAGCAACCAGATATATGTTTATAACAACCAGAGACATGATAATAACAGTAGGAGATATGCTTATATCAACCGGTGATATGCATTTAGTAACTGCAGAAATGTGTATAATACGCATTGGAATGTTTATAGCAACTGGCTTAACGTTTATAGCAACCAGAGGTATGTTTATAGCAACAGGAGTGTGTTTATAGCAACCAGATATATGTTTATAGCAACCAGACACATGATAATAGCAATAGGAAATATGTTTATATCAACCGGTGATATGCTTTTAGTAACTGAAGAAATGTGTACAATTCCCAGTGAAATGTTCATAGCAACTGGCTTAATGGTTATAGCAACCAGAGGTATGTTTATAGCAACAGGAGTGTGTTTATAGCAACCAGATATATGTTTATAGCAACCAGAGACCTGATGATAACAATAGGAGATATGTTTATATCAACCGGTGATATGCATTTAGTAACTGAAGAAATGTGTATAATACCCAGTGAAATGTTCATAGCAACTGGCTTAATGTTTTTAGCAACATGAGTGTGTTTATAGCAACCAGATATATGTTTATAACAACCAGAGACATGATAATAACAGTAGGAGATATGCTTATATCAACCGGTGATATGCATTTAGTAACTGGAGAAATGTGTATAATACGCATTGGAATGTTTATAGCAACTGGCTTAATGTTTATTGCAACCAGAGGTATGTTTATAGCAAAGGGAGTGTGATTATAGCAAGCAGATATATGTTTATAGCAACCAGACACATGATAATAGCAATAGGAAATATGTTTATATCAACCGGTGATATGCTTTTAGTAACTGAAGAAATGTGTATAATACCCAGTGAAATGTTCATAGCAACTGGCTTAATGGTTATAGCAACCAGAGGTATGTTTATAGCAACAGGAGTGTGTTTATAGCAACCAGATATATGTTTATCGCAACCAGAGACCTGATGATAACAATAGGAGATATGTTTATATCAACCGGTGATATGCATTTAGTAACTGCAGAAATGTTTATAATTCCCATTGGAATGTTTATAGCAACTGGCTTAATGTTTATAGCAACCAGAGGTATGTTTATAGCAACAGGAGTGTGTTTATAGCAGCCAGCTATATGTTTATAGCAGCCAGACACATGATAATAGCAATAGGAGATATGTTTCTATCAACCGGTGATATGCTTTTAGTAACTGCAGAAATGTGTATATTACCCATTTGAATATTTATAGCAACTAGCTTAATGTTTATAGCAACCAGAGGTATGTTTATAGCAACAGGAGTGTGTTCATAGCAACCAGATATATGTTTATTGGAACCAGAGACATGATAATAGCAATAGGTGATATGTTTTTATGAACCGGTGATATGCATTTAGTAACTGAGGAAATGTTTTTAACACCTAGTGAAATGTTTATAGCAACTGGCTTAATGTTTTTAGCAACATGAGTGTGTTTATAGCAACCAGATATATGTTTATAACAACCAGAGTTATGATAATAACAGTAGGAGATATGCTTATATCAACCGGTGATATGCATTTAGTAACTGCAGAAATGTGTATAATACGCATTGGAATGTTTATAGCAACTGGCTTAATGTTTATAGCAACCAGAGGTATGTTTATAGCAACAGGAGTGTGTTTATAGCAACCAGATATATGTTTATAGCAACCAGACACATGATAATAGCAATAGGAGATATGTTTATATCAACCGGTGATATGCTTTTATTAACTGAAGAAATGTGTATAATACCCAGTGAAATGTTCATAGCAACTGGCTTAATGTTTTTAGCAACATGAGTGTGTTTATAGCAACCAGATATATGTTTATAACAACCAGAGACATGATAATAACAGTAGGAGATATGCTTATATCAACCGGTGATATGCATTTAGTAACTGGAGAAATGTGTATAATACGCATTGGAATGTTTATAGCAACTGGCTTAATGTTTATAGCAACCAGAGGTATGTTTATAGCAAAGGGAGTGTGATTATAGCAAGCAGATATATGTTTATAGCAACCAGACACATGATAATAGCAATAGGAAATATGTTTATATCAACCGGTGATATGCTTTTAGTAACTGAAGAAATGTGTATAATACCCAGTGAAATGTTCATAGCAACTGGCTTAATGGTTATAGCAACCAGAGGTATGTTTATAGCAACAGGAGTGTGTTTATAGCAACCAGATATATGTTTATAGCAACCAGAGACCTGATAATAACAGTAGGAGATATGCTTATATCAACCGGTGATATGCATTTATTAACTGCAGAAATGTGTATAATACCCATTGGAATGTTTATAGCAACTGGCTTAATGTTTATAGCAACCAGAGGTGTGTTTATAGCAACAGGAGTGTGTTTATAGCAGCCAGATATATGTTTATAGCAGCCAGACACATGATAATAGCAATAGGAGATATGTTTCTATCAACCGGTGATATGCTTTTAGTAACTGCAGAAATGTGTATATTACCCATTTGAATATTTATAGCAACTAGCTTAATGTTTATAGCAACCAGAGGTATGTTTATAGCAACAGGAGTGTGTTCATAGCAACCAGATATATGTTTATTGGAACCAGAGACATGATAATAGCAATAGGTGATATGTTTATATTAACCGGTGATATGCATTTAGTAACTGAGGAAATGTTTTTAACACCTAGTGAAATGTTTATAGCAACTGGCTTAATGTTTTTAGCAACATGAGTGTGTTTATAGCAACCAGATATATGTTTATAACAACCAGAGACATGATAATAACAGTAGGAGATATGCTTATATCAACCGGTGATATGCATTTAGTAACTGCAGAAATGTTTTTAACACCTAGTGAAATGTTTATAGCAAATGGCTTAATGTTTATAGCAACCAGAGTTATGTTTATAGCAACAGGAGTGTGTTTATAGCAACCAGCTATATGTTTATAGCAGCCAGACACATGATAATAGCAATAGGAGATATGTTTCTATCAACCGGTGATATGCTTTTAGTAACTGCAGAAATGTGTATATTACCCATTTGAATATTTATAGCAACTAGCTTAATGTTTATAGCAACCAGAGGTATGTTTATAGCAACATGAGTGTGTTTATAGCAACCAGACACATGATAATAGCAATAGGAGATATGTTTATATCAACCGGTGATATGCATTTAGTAACTGAGGAAATGTTTTTAACACCTAGTGAAATGTTTATAGCAAATGGCTTAATGTTTATAGCAACCAGAGTTATATTGATAGCGACAGGAGTGTGTTTATAGCAACCAGATATATGTTTATAACAACCAGAGACATGATAATAACAGTAGGAGATATGCTTATATCAACCGGTGATATGCATTTAGTAACTGCAGAAATGTGTATAATACGCATTGGAATGTTTATAGCAACTGGCTTAATGTTTATAGCAACCAGAGGTATGTTTATAGCAACAAGAGTGTGTTTATAGCAACCAGATATATGTTTATAGCAACCAGACACATGATAATAGCAATAGGAGA
This sequence comes from Pelobates fuscus, assembly GCF_036172605.1. Lineage (NCBI taxonomy): Eukaryota > Metazoa > Chordata > Amphibia > Anura > Pelobatidae > Pelobates > Pelobates fuscus. Next base: position 254,115,667 of record NC_086318.1, read on the forward strand.
TATGTTTATATCAACCGGTGATATGCTTTTATTAACTGAAGAAATGTGTATAATACCCAGTGAAATGTTCATAGCAACTGGCTTAATGTTTTTAGCAACATGAGTGTGTTTACAGCAACCAGATATATGTTTATAACAACCAGAGACATGATAATAACAGTAGGAGATATGCTTATATCAACCGGTGATATGCATTTAGTAACTGGAGAAATGTGTATAATACGCATTGGAATGTTTATAGCAACTGGCTTAATGTTTATAGCAACCAGAGGTATGTTTATAGCAAAGGGAGTGTGATTATAGCAAGCAGATATATGTTTATAGCAACCAGACACATGATAATAGCAATAGGAAATATGTTTATATCAACCGGTGATATGCTTTTAGTAACTGAAGAAATGTGTATAATACCCAGTGAAATGTTCATAGCAACTGGCTTAATGGTTATAGCAACCAGAGGTATGTTTATAGCAACAGGAGTGTGTTTATAGCAACCAGATATATGTTTATAGCAACCAGAGACCTGATGATAGCAATAGGAGATATGTTTCTATCAACCGGTGATATGCTTTTAGTAACTGCAGAAATGTGTATATTACCCATTTGAATATTTATAGCAACTAGCTTAATGTTTATAGCAACCAGAGGTATGTTTATAGCAACAGGAGTGTGTTCATAGCAACCAGATATATGTTTATTGGAACCAGAGACATGATAATAGCAATAGGTGATATGTTTTTATGAACCGGTGATATGCATTTAGTAACTGAGGAAATGTTTTTAACACCTAGTGAAATGTTTATAGCAACTGGCTTAATGTTTTTAGCAACATGAGTGTGTTTATAGCAACCAGATATATGTTTATAACAACCAGAGTTATGATAATAACAGTAGGAGATATGCTTATATCAACCGGTGATATGCATTTAGTAACTGCAGAAATGTGTATAATACGCATTGGAATGTTTATAGCAACTGGCTTAATGTTTATAGCAACCAGAGGTATGTTTATAGCAACAGGAGTGTGTTTATAGCAACCAGATATATGTTTATAGCAACCAGACACATGATAATAGCAATAGGAGATATGTTTATATCAACCGGTGATATGCTTTTATTAACTGAAGAAATGTGTATAATACCCAGTGAAATGTTCATAGCAACTGGCTTAATGTTTTTAGCAACATGAGTGTGTTTATAGCAACCAGATATATGTTTATAACAACCAGAGACATGATAATAACAGTAGGAGATATGCTTATATCAACCGGTGATATGCATTTAGTAACTGGAGAAATGTGTATAATACGCATTGGAATGTTTATAGCAACTGGCTTAATGTTTATAGCAACCAGAGGTATGTTTATAGCAAAGGGAGTGTGATTATAGCAAGCAGATATATGTTTATAGCAACCAGACACATGATAATAGCAATAGGAAATATGTTTATATCAACCGGTGATATGCTTTTAGTAACTGAAGAAATGTGTATAATACCCAGTGAAATGTTCATAGCAACTGGCTTAATGGTTATAGCAACCAGAGGTATGTTTATAGCAACAGGAGTGTGTTTATAGCAACCAGATATATGTTTATAGCAACCAGAGACCTGATAATAACAGTAGGAGATATGCTTATATCAACCGGTGATATGCATTTATTAACTGCAGAAATGTGTATAATACCCATTGGAATGTTTATAGCAACTGGCTTAATGTTTATAGCAACCAGAGGTGTGTTTATAGCAACAGGAGTGTGTTTATAGCAGCCAGATATATGTTTATAGCAGCCAGACACATGATAATAGCAATAGGAGATATGTTTCTATCAACCGGTGATATGCTTTTAGTAACTGCAGAAATGTGTATATTACCCATTTGAATATTTATAGCAACTAGCTTAATGTTTATAGCAACCAGAGGTATGTTTATAGCAACAGGAGTGTGTTCATAGCAACCAGATATATGTTTATTGGAACCAGAGACATGATAATAGCAATAGGTGATATGTTTATATTAACCGGTGATATGCATTTAGTAACTGAGGAAATGTTTTTAACACCTAGTGAAATGTTTATAGCAACTGGCTTAATGTTTTTAGCAACATGAGTGTGTTTATAGCAACCAGATATATGTTTATAACAACCAGAGACATGATAATAACAGTAGGAGATATGCTTATATCAACCGGTGATATGCATTTAGTAACTGCAGAAATGTTTTTAACACCTAGTGAAATGTTTATAGCAAATGGCTTAATGTTTATAGCAACCAGAGTTATGTTTATAGCAACAGGAGTGTGTTTATAGCAACCAGCTATATGTTTATAGCAGCCAGACACATGATAATAGCAATAGGAGATATGTTTCTATCAACCGGTGATATGCTTTTAGTAACTGCAGAAATGTGTATATTACCCATTTGAATATTTATAGCAACTAGCTTAATGTTTATAGCAACCAGAGGTATGTTTATAGCAACATGAGTGTGTTTATAGCAACCAGACACATGATAATAGCAATAGGAGATATGTTTATATCAACCGGTGATATGCATTTAGTAACTGAGGAAATGTTTTTAACACCTAGTGAAATGTTTATAGCAAATGGCTTAATGTTTATAGCAACCAGAGTTATATTTATAGCGACAGGAGTGTGTTTATAGCAACCAGATATATGTTTATAACAACCAGAGACATGATAATAACAGTAGGAGATATGCTTATATCAACCGGTGATATGCATTTAGTAACTGCAGAAATGTGTATAATACGCATTGGAATGTTTATAGCAACTGGCTTAATGTTTATAGCAACCAGAGGTATGTTTATAGCAACAAGAGTGTGTTTATAGCAACCAGATATATGTTTATAGCAACCAGACACATGATAATAGCAATAGGAGATATGTTTATATCAACCGGTGATATGCTTTTATTAACTGAAGAAATGTGTATAATACCCAGTGAAATGTTCATAGCAACTGGCTTAATGTTTTTAGCAACATGAGTGTGTTTACAGCAACCAGATATATGTTTATAACAACCAGAGACATGATAATAACAGTAGGAGATATGCTTATATCAACCGGTGATATGCATTTAGTAACTGGAGAAATGTGTATAATACGCATTGGAATGTTTATAGCAACTGGCTTAATGTTTATAGCAACCAGAGGTATGTTTATAGCAAAGGGAGTGTGATTATAGCAAGCAGATATATGTTTATAGCAACCAGACACATGATAATAGCAATAGGAAATATGTTTATATCAACCGGTGATATGCTTTTAGTAACTGAAGAAATGTGTATAATACCCAGTGAAATGTTCATAGCAACTGGCTTAATGGTTATAGCAACCAGAGGTATGTTTATAGCAACAGGAGTGTGTTTATAGCAACCAGATATATGTTTATAGCAACCAGAGACCTGATGATAACAATAGGAGATATGTTTATATCAACCGGTGATATGCATTTAGTAACTGCAGAAATGTGTATAATACGCATTGGAATGTTTATAGCAACTGGCTTAATGTTTATAGCAACCAGAGGTATGTTTATAGCAAATGGAGTGTGTTTATAGCAGCCAGATATATGTTTATAGCAGCCAGACACATGATAATAGCAATAGGAGATATGTTTCTATCAACCGGTGATATGCTTTTAGTAACTGCAGAAATGTGTATATTACCCATTTGAATATTTATAGCAACTAGCTTAATGTTTATAGCAACCAGAGGTATGTTTATAGCAACAGGAGTGTGTTCATAGCAACCAGATATATGTTTATTGGAACCAGAGACATGATAATAGCAATAGGTGATATGTTTATATTAACCGGTGATATGCATTTAGTAACTGAGGAAATGTTTTTAACACCTAGTGAAATGTTTATAGCAAATGGCTTAATGTTTATAGCAACCAGAGTTATATTTATAGCAACAGGAGTGTGTTTATAGCAACCAGATATATGTTTATAACAACCAGAGACATGATAATAACAGTAGGAGATATGCTTATATCAACCGGTGATATGCATTTAGTAACTGCAGAAATGTGTATAATACGCATTGGAATGTTTATAGCAACTGGCTTAATGTTTATAGCAACCAGAGGTATGTTTATAGCAACAGGAGTGTGTTTATAGCAACCAGATATATGTTTATAGCAACCAGACACATGATAATAGCAATAGGAGATATGTTTATATCAACCGGTGATATGCTTTTATTAACTGAAGAAATGTGTATAATACCCAGTGAAATGTTCATAGCAACTGGCTTAATGTTTTTAGCAACATGAGTGTGTTTATAGCAACCAGATATATGTTTATAACAACCAGAGACATTTATTTATTTATAAAATATTTTATTTATAAAATATTTTACCAGGAAAGATACATTGAGATTTCTCTCGTTTTCAAGTATGTCCTGGGTCCACAAATCATTGCATTGTTACAGTTAGTGTACAATAAAATACAAAATTAATATACAATATATACAACATTTAACATAGAACAGGTAGGAAAAATATAATCAACCATGACAGGTACATTCTGTTTTGAGGTATGTAGAGAAGGATCTCTTAAAGGACTTTAAACTTAGGGAAGATTTTAATTTGTGCGGGAGGTCGTTCCACAAATGCGGTGCTCTGTAGGAGAAGGAGGATCGGGCTGCTTTCTTTTTATATTGAGGTAGACTAAGTAAAGTGTTGGTACTGGATCGGAGGTTGTAGGAAGTGGGAACAGCCGGGGAAAGCATTGCGTTCAGGTAGGGTGGGAGTTTCCCAGAAAAGCTCTTAAACACAAGGCTAGAAAGATGAAGGGTGCGTCTGGATTCCAGCGACAGCCAGTTTAGTTCTTTTAGCATGTCACAATGGTGGGTCCTGTAATTACATTGTAGCACAAATCGGCAGAACGAGTTATACAATGTGTTGAGTTTATTAATGTGGGATTGCGATGCAGATGCATATACTACATCCCCATAATCAATGACTGGCATCAGCATTTGCTGTACAATCTTTTCCTTTACTGAAGGGCTTAGGCAGGATTTGTTTCTGTACAGGGCACCTAGTTTTGGATAAAGTTTAGATGCAAGCTTTTCTATGTGCAGGCCAAAAGATAGATTGGGGTCTAACATCATACCCAAGTATTTGAAAGAGTGGACTGCGGTCAGTGTGCCATTTGAAATTGTTTTGATGGATAGGTGAGAATTGTGTAATTTGTGTAATTTAGGTACTGTTCCAAAGATCATTGTGACAGTTTTGTCAGTGTTCAGGAACAGTTTGTTTTTTGCGATCCACTTTTCTACCTCTGTAAACTGGTCTTGGAGCACAGCCTCAAGCTGCGGTAGATCGGAATTGCTTGCATAGATTACTGTGTCATCTGCGTACATGTGTACATTTGAGGATTTGCAGACATTAGGCAGATCATTTATAAATAATGAAAATAGTAGGGGGCCGAGAATGGAACCTTGGGGAACACCACACGTGACTGGGAGAGGGAGGGAGTCGCTGTCAGAAATGGACACATATTGCGAGCGTTCCGATACATACGATCGAAACCAGTTTAGCGAATGATCACCAATACCTGAGTTTTTGAGTTTGTGCAGTAGAATGTCGTGGTCTACTGTGTCAAAGGCCTTAGCAAAATCAAGGAAAATAGCTCCAGTTAGGTCTCCTTGTTCCATGCCAGTTTGGATGTCATTGCAAACTTTTAAGAGGGCAGTTGTAGTGGAGTGATTCTGGCGAAAGCCCGATTGATCAGGGGTCAGATAGTTTGATTGTTGGTAATACTCACATAGTTGCGTATGGACACATTTTTCTAAGATTTTTGACAATACCGGGAGCAATGATATAGGGCGATAGTTAGAAACCAAGGTAGTGTCACCACTTTTATGGATAGGCACTACTCTTGCAGTCTTCCAAAGTTTGGGTAAGTATCCAGACACCAAGGATTCATTAATTAGAGTTGCGACGGGTTTAGCAATTGCCGGTGCACTGAGCTTCAACAGCATTGCTGGGATTTGGTCAGGTCCGGACTGGTTTTTCATTTTTAGATTATTAAGATGTTTTTCAACGACACTAACAGGTACAGGTCTAAAAGTGAACTTGTCTATATTGGGCGTTTGCAAATTTAGTGAGACCTGATCCACATTTGTAGTTTCAGGATGTGTGCCATTCATTAGCTTGGCAATCAGGGCAGTAGAGCATCCAACAAAATAATTGTTAAAGGCATTTGCTACATCTAAGGGAAGTTTCAGGGTTTGGTTATCCACTTTGACAGTGGAGGGTTGGGAGTGGATTGGGGGAGTTTGTAGTTTATTTATGACTTTCCAAAAGTTTCTAGGGTTTGAGATGTTATTGTTCAGATTGTCATAGAAATATTGGGCTTTGGCCAATTTTGTTTGTTTTGTGCATATATTTCGCCATTGTCTATATGCACAGTGATCATTCATAGAGCCAGTACGCTTAAACTTTGACCACAAAGAATCCCGAAACTGGTACATTTGGATGAGGTCAGCTGTGATCCAGTTCATATGTGCTCCTTTTACTCTCACCTTACGCAGCGGGGCATGCAGATTCCAAATTTGTAGGAGTTCAGACTGAAAGAATTCAACAGCACAGTCTAGATCTGGGATAATGTTTAATCTGTGCCATGGGAGGTTCTTGATGTCTTTTAAAAAGGATTCAAGATTAAATTTTTTGAAGGACCTTGTTATTTTAACCTTGGGAGCGGATTTAATAGCCTTAATTTTGCGCACACAGTACACTAAACAGTGATCACTGAAAGTGTTTGGGAGAACACCGGCCTCCTGGATTCTATCAGGAGAAGTAGAGAGAATCCAATCTAGCAGGGTATGGTTAAGGCTTTTAATGTTTATGCGAGTTGGGGAGGAGATTAATTGTGTTAGCTGCAAAGTCTTAAAAAGCGTGCACGAACTATTATTTTTAGGATTCAGCCAATCAATATTAAAATCTCCAAAGACCAACAGTTCACTTTTAGGGTTTTGAGCAATGGTTTCACTAAGGAGATGGGCTATGTCAGAAAGAGTATGCACAGGGGAGCTAGGTGGGCGGTAGATTCCTGCAACAATGATTGATTTACTGCATGGGATCTCAATTGTGCCAGAGAGGAAATCAAAGGTTGCAGGAGGATTAAGCTTTTGTAAAGGGGTAAACTTTATGGAATTGTCAACATAAATAACAATGCCTCCTCCTCTCTTTGCTCTGTCATTTCTAAAACATGAATACCCCTGTATTGCAATGGCGGTGTCTGGTATTTTAGTTGTTAGCCAAGATTCTGAGAGCACAATGATTTTTGGTTTGTAATGGGAACACCAGGCTTGCAGTGCATCCAGTTTAGGGAGTAAACTACGGATGTTGCAGTGCACAAAAGAGAGGCCTTTTTTAGTGGGGAGATTAGGACTAGAATTAGCTGGGGGACCAGGGTTAGACTCCACATCATTTGCAAGGGCGAGTAACATAAGGAATAGGAATTTGGACATAATTTTTGTTTGGGCACATAGTGAATGGGATACTTTATAATTTTGTGAGGTGGGGGTAGGAGGGCTATTTTTTAGAACTCTCCACCAGCACTCAGCAGATAAGTTACAGGAACAGAGCATGCCATGGTGTATGATAATTTGTTTTTCAGTTTGAGGTGTGTGCTTATGCTGGTAGTGGTGTGAACAAAATTGAATTGAAAAAAGGGTTATTAAGAATATCTGTATGGTTATATTTGGATTCATGTTAGTGGTATGAGGTGTGTAGTTGAAAATGAAAAACAGAAATTGTGAAAAACAAAAATTAAACAAAAAGTATATAGTATTAGTGTGTGAGATATCTATTTGTAGGTAGAGATGGTATGTGTTCTATAGGGTTAAGAGATTGGAAGGGTGTGATGATCAGTGTTTGCACCTGTCAATTTCAAGAGGTTGAAAGTTATGTGGGAGACTATCTATAAATGTAGAATTAAGCATGGGGTGGGTGGGTGAGGGGTAGGGTGGGAGGGGCCCTAGTCTTCCAGAAGGCTACCTGTTTCATGATAATAACAGTAGGAGATATGCTTATATCAACCGGTGATATGCATTTAGTAACTGGAGAAATGTGTATAATACACATTGGAATGTTTATAGCAACTGGCTTAATGTTTATAGCAACCAGAGGTATGTTTATAGCAAAGGGAGTGTGATTATAGCAAGCAGATATATGTTTATAGCAACCAGACACATGATAATAGCAATAGGAAATATGTTTATATCAACCGGTGATATGCTTTTAGTAACTGAAGAAATGTGTATAATACCCAGTGAAATGTTCATAGCAACTGGCTTAATGGTTATAGCAACCAGAGGTATGTTTATAGCAACAGGAGTGTGTTTATAGCAACCAGATATATGTTTATAGCAACCAGAGACCTGATAATAACAGTAGGAGATATGCTTATATCAACCGGTGATATGCATTTAGTAACTGCAGAAATGTGTATAATACCCATTGGAATGTTTATAGCAACTGGCTTAATGTTTATAGCAACCAGAGGTGTGTTTATAGCAACATGAGTGTGTTTATAGCAGCCAGATATATGTTTATAGCAGCCAGACACATGATAATAGCAATAGGAGATATGTTTCTATCAACCGGTGATATGCTTTTAGTAACTGCAGAAATGTGTATATTACCCATTTGAATATTTATAGCAACTAGCTTAATGTTTATAGCAACCAGAGGTATGTTTATAGCAACAGGAGTGTGTTCATAGCAACCAGATATATGTTTATTGGAACCAGAGACATGATAATAGCAATAGGTGATATGTTTATATTAACCGGTGATATGCATTTAGTAACTGAGGAAATGTTTTTAACACCTAGTGAAATGTTTATAGCAACTGGCTTAATGTTTTTAGCAACATGAGTGTGTTTATAGCAACCAGATATATGTTTATAACAACCAGAGACATGATAATAACAGTAGGAGATATGCTTATATCAACCGGTGATATGCATTTAGTAACTGCAGAAATGTGTATAATACCCATTGGAATGTTTATAGCAACTGGCTTAATGTTTATAGCAACCAGAGGTGTGTTTATAGCAACAGGAGTGTGTTTATAGCAGCCAGATATATGTTTATAGCAGCCAGACACATGATAATAGCAATAGGAGATATGTTTCTATCAACCGGTGATATGCTTTTAGTAACTGCAGAAATGTGTATATTACCCATTTGAATATTTATAGCAACTAGCTTAATGTTTATAGCAACCAGAGGTATGTTTATAGCAACAGGAGTGTGTTCATAGCAACCAGATATATGTTTATTGGAACCAGAGACATGATAATAGCAATAGGTGATATGTTTATATTAACCGGTGATATGCATTTAGTAACTGAGGAAATGTTTTTAACACCTAGTGAAATGTTTATAGCAAATGGCTTAATGTTTATAGCAACCAGAGTTATGTTTATAGCAACAGGAGTGTGTTTATAGCAACCAGCTATATGTTTATAGCAGCCAGACACATGATAATAGCAATAGGAGATATGTTTCTATCAACCGGTGATATGCTTTTAGTAACTGCAGAAATGTGTATATTACCCATTTGAATATTTATAGCAACTAGCTTAATGTTTATAGCAACCAGAGGTATGTTTATAGCAACATGAGTGTGTTTATAGCAACCAGACACATGATAATAGCAATAGGAGATATGTTTATATCAACCGGTGATATGCATTTAGTAACTGCAGAAATGTGTATAATACGCATTGGAATGTTTATAGCAACTGGCTTAATGTTTATAGCAACCAGAGGTATGTTTATAGCAAAGGGAGTGTGATTATAGCAAGCAGATATATGTTTATAGCAACCAGACACATGATAATAGCAATAGGAAATATGTTTATATCAACCGGTGATATGCTTTTAGTAACTGAAGAAATGTGTATAATACCCAGTGAAATGTTCATAGCAACTGGCTTAATGGTTATAGCAACCAGAGGTATGTTTATAGCAACAGGAGTGTGTTTATAGCAACCAGATATATGTTTATAGCAACCAGAGACCTGATGATAACAATAGGAGATATGTTTATATCAACCGGTGATATGCATTTAGTAACTGCAGAAATGTGTATAATACGCATTGGAATGTTTATAGCAACTGGCTTAATGTTTATAGCAACCAGAGGTATGTTTATAGCAAATGGAGTGTGTTTATAGCAAGCAGATATATGTTTATAGCAACCAGAGACCTGATGATAACAATAGGAGATATGTTTATATCAACCGGTGATATGCATTTAGTAACTGCAGAAATGTTTATAATACCGATTGGAATGTTTATAGCAACTGGCTTAATGTTTATAGCAACCAGAGTTATGTGTATAGCAACAGGAGTGTGTTTATAGCAGCCAGATATATGTTTATAGCAGCCAGACACATGATAATAGCAATAGGAGATATGTTTATATCAACCGGTGATATGCTTTTATTAACTGAAGAAATGTGTATAATACCCAGTGAAATGTTCATAGCAACTGGCTTAATGTTTTTAGCAACATGAGTGTGTTTATAGCAACCAGATATATGTTTATAACAACCAGAGACATGATAATAACAGTAGGAGATATGCTTATATCAACCGGTGATATGCATTTAGTAACTGGAGAAATGTGTATAATACGCATTGGAATGTTTATAGCAACTGGCTTAATGTTTATAGCAACCAGAGGTATGTTTATAGCAAAGGGAGTGTGATTATAGCAAGCAGATATATGTTTATAGCAACCAGACACATGATAATAGCAATAGGAAATATGTTTATATCAACCGGTGATATGCTTTTAGTAACTGAAGAAATGTGTATAATACCCAGTGAAATGTTCATAGCAACTGGCTTAATGGTTATAGCAACCAGAGGTATGTTTATAGCAACAGGAGTGTGTTTATAGCAACCAGATATATGTTTATAGCAACCAGAGACCTGATAATAACAGTAGGAGATATGCTTATATCAACCGGTGATATGCATTTATTAACTGCAGAAATGTGTATAATACCCATTGGAATGTTTATAGCAACTGGCTTAATGTTTATAGCAACCAGAGGTGTGTTTATAGCAACAGGAGTGTGTTTATAGCAGCCAGATATATGTTTATAGCAGCCAGACACATGATAATAGCAATAGGAGATATGTTTCTATCAACCGGTGATATGCTTTTAGTAACTGCAGAAATGTGTATATTACCCATTTGAATATTTATAGCAACTAGCTTAATGTTTATAGCAACCAGAGGTATGTTTATAGCAACAGGAGTGTGTTCATAGCAACCAGATATATGTTTATTGGAACCAGAGACATGATAATAGCAATAGGTGATATGTTTATATTAACCGGTGATATGCATTTAGTAACTGAGGAAATGTTTTTAACACCTAGTGAAATGTTTATAGCAACTGGCTTAATGTTTTTAGCAACATGAGTGTGTTTATAGCAACCAGATATATGTTTATAACAACCAGAGACATGATAATAACAGTAGGAGATATGCTTATATCAACCGGTGATATGCATTTAGTAACTGCAGAAATGTTTTTAACACCTAGTGAAATGTTTATAGCAAATGGCTTAATGTTTATAGCAACCAGAGTTATGTTTATAGCAACAGGAGTGTGTTTATAGCAACCAGCTATATGTTTATAGCAGCCAGACACATGATAATAGCAATAGGAGATATGTTTATATCAACCGGTGATATGCATTTAGTAACTGAGGAAATGTTTTTAACACCTAGTGAAATGTTTATAGCAAATGGCTTAATGTTTATAGCAACCAGAGTTATATTTATAGCAACAGGAGTGTGTTTATAGCAACCAGATATATGTTTATAACAACCAGAGACATGATAATAACAGTAGGAGATATGCTTATATCAACCGGTGATATGCATTTAGTAACTGCAGAAATGTGTATAATACGCATTGGAATGTTTATAGCAACTGGCTTAATGTTTATAGCAACCAGAGGTATGTTTATAGCAACAGGAGTGTGTTTATAGCAACCAGATATATGTTTATAGCAACCAGACACATGATAATAGCAATAGGAGATATGTTTATATCAACCGGTGATATGCTTTTATTAACTGAAGAAATGTGTATAATACCCAGTGAAATGTTCATAGCAACTGGCTTAATGTTTTTAGCAACATGAGTGTGTTTACAGCAACCAGATATATGTTTATAACAACCAGAGACATGATAATAACAGTAGGAGATATGCTTATATCAACCGGTGATATGCATTTAGTAACTGGAGAAATGTGTATAATACGCATTGGAATGTTTATAGCAACTGGCTTAATGTTTATAGCAACCAGAGGTATGTTTATAGCAAAGGGAGTGTGATTATAGCAAGCAGATATATGTTTATAGCAGCCAGACACATGATAATAGCAATAGGAGATATGTTTCTATCAACCGGTGATATGCTTTTAGTAACTGCAGAAATGTGTATATTACCCATTTGAATATTTATAGCAACTAGCTTAATGTTTATAGCAACCAGAGGTATGTTTATAGCAACAGGAGTGTGTTCATAGCAACCAGATATATGTTTATTGGAACCAGAGACATGATAATAGCAATAGGTGATATGTTTATATTAACCGGTGATATGCATTTAGTAACTGAGGAAATGTTTTTAACACCTAGTGAAATGTTTATAGCAAATGGCTTAATGTTTATAGCAACCAGAGTTATGTTTATAGCAACAGGAGTGTGTTTATAGCAACCAGCTATATGTTTATAGCAGCCAGACACATGATAATAGCAATAGGAGATATGTTTCTATCAACCGGTGATATGCTTTTAGTAACTGCAGAAATGTGTATATTACCCATTTGAATATTTATAGCAACTAGCTTAATGTTTATAGCAACCAGAGGTATGTTTATAGCAACATGAGTGTGTTTATAGCAACCAGACACATGATAATAGCAATAGGAGATATGTTTATATCAACCGGTGATATGCATTTAGTAACTGCAGAAATGTGTATAATACGCATTGGAATGTTTATAGCAACTGGCTTAATGTTTATAGCAACCAGAGGTATGTTTATAGCAAAGGGAGTGTGATTATAGCAAGCAGATATATGTTTATAGCAACCAGACACATGATAATAGCAATAGGAAATATGTTTATATCAACCGGTGATATGCTTTTAGTAACTGAAGAAATGTGTATAATACCCAGTGAAATGTTCATAGCAACTGGCTTAATGGTTATAGCAACCAGAGGTATGTTTATAGCAACAGGAGTGTGTTTATAGCAACCAGATATATGTTTATAGCAACCAGAGACCTGATGATAACAATAGGAGATATGTTTATATCAACCGGTGATATGCATTTAGTAACTGCAGAAATGTGTATAATACGCATTGGAATGTTTATAGCAACTGGCTTAATGTTTATAGCAACCAGAGTTATGTGTATAGCAACAGGAGTGTGTTTATAGCAGCCAGATATATGTTTATAGCAGCCAGACACATGATAATAGCAATAGGAGATATGTTTATATCAACCGGTGATATGCTTTTATTAACTGAAGAAATGTGTATAATACCCAGTGAAATGTTCATAGCAACTGGCTTAATGTTTTTAGCAACATGAGTGTGTTTATAGCAACCAGATATATGTTTATAACAACCAGAGACATGATAATAACAGTAGGAGATATGCTTATATCAACCGGTGATATGCATTTAGTAACTGGAGAAATGTGTATAATACGCATTGGAATGTTTATAGCAACTGGCTTAATGTTTATAGCAACCAGAGGTATGTTTATAGCAAAGGGAGTGTGATTATAGCAAGCAGATATATGTTTATAGCAACCAGACACATGATAATAGCAATAGGAAATATGTTTATATCAACCGGTGATATGCTTTTAGTAACTGAAGAAATGTGTATAATACCCAGTGAAATGTTCATAGCAACTGGCTTAATGGTTATAGCAACCAGAGGTATGTTTATAGCAACAGGAGTGTGTTTATAGCAACCAGATATATGTTTATAGCAACCAGAGACCTGATAATAACAGTAGGAGATATGCTTATATCAACCGGTGATATGCATTTATTAACTGCAGAAATGTGTATAATACCCATTGGAATGTTTATAGCAACTGGCTTAATGTTTATAGCAACCAGAGGTGTGTTTATAGCAACAGGAGTGTGTTTATAGCAGCCAGATATATGTTTATAGCAGCCAGACACATGATAATAGCAATAGGAGATATGTTTCTATCAACCGGTGATATGCTTTTAGTAACTGCAGAAATGTGTATATTACCCATTTGAATATTTATAGCAACTAGCTTAATGTTTATAGCAACCAGAGGTATGTTTATAGCAACAGGAGTGTGTTCATAGCAACCAGATATATGTTTATTGGAACCAGAGACATGATAATAGCAATAGGTGATATGTTTATATTAACCGGTGATATGCATTTAGTAACTGAGGAAATGTTTTTAACACCTAGTGAAATGTTTATAGCAACTGGCTTAATGTTTTTAGCAACATGAGTGTGTTTATAGCAACCAGATATATGTTTATAACAACCAGAGACATGATAATAACAGTAGGAGATATGCTTATATCAACCGGTGATATGCATTTAGTAACTGCAGAAATGTTTTTAACACCTAGTGAAATGTTTATAGCAAATGGCTTAATGTTTATAGCAACCAGAGTTATGTTTATAGCAACAGGAGTGTGTTTATAGCAACCAGCTATATGTTTATAGCAGCCAGACACATGATAATAGCAATAGGAGATATGTTTATATCAACCGGTGATATGCATTTAGTAACTGAGGAAATGTTTTTAACACCTAGTGAAATGTTTATAGCAAATGGCTTAATGTTTATAGCAACCAGAGTTATATTTATAGCAACAGGAGTGTGTTTATAGCAACCAGATATATGTTTATAACAACCAGAGACATGATAATAACAGTAGGAGATATGCTTATATCAACCGGTGATATGCATTTAGTAACTGCAGAAATGTGTATAATACGCATTGGAATGTTTATAGCAACTGGCTTAATGTTTATAGCAACCAGAGGTATGTTTATAGCAACAGGAGTGTGTTTATAGCAACCAGATATATGTTTATAGCAACCAGACACATGATAATAGCAATAGGAGATATGTTTATATCAACCGGTGATATGCTTTTATTAACTGAAGAAATGTGTATAATACCCAGTGAAATGTTCATAGCAACTGGCTTAATGTTTTTAGCAACATGAGTGTGTTTACAGCAACCAGATATATGTTTATAACAACCAGAGACATGATAATAACAGTAGGAGATATGCTTATATCAACCGGTGATATGCATTTAGTAACTGGAGAAATGTGTATAATACGCATTGGAATGTTTATAGCAACTGGCTTAATGTTTATAGCAACCAGAGGTATGTTTATAGCAAAGGGAGTGTGATTATAGCAAGCAGATATATGTTTATAGCAACCAGACACATGATAATAGCAATAGGAAATATGTTTATATCAACCGGTGATATGCTTTTAGTAACTGAAGAAATGTGTATAATACCCAGTGAAATGTTCATAGCAACTGGCTTAATGGTTATAGCAACCAGAGGTATGTTTATAGCAACAGGAGTGTGTTTATAGCAACCAGATATATGTTTATAGCAACCAGAGACCTGATGATAACAATAGGAGATATGTTTATATCAACCGGTGATATGCATTTAGTAACTGCAGAAATGTGTATAATACGCATTGGAATGTTTATAGCAACTGGCTTAATGTTTATAGCAACCAGAGGTATGTTTATAGCAAATGGAGTGTGTTTATAGCAAGCAGATATATGTTTATAGCAACCAGAGACCTGATGATAACAATAGGAGATATGTTTATATCAACCGGTGATATGCATTTAGTAACTGCAGAAATGTTTATAATACCGATTGGAATGTTTATAGCAACTGGCTTAATGTTTATAGCAACCAGAGGTATGTGTATAGCAACAGGAGTGTGTTTATAGCAGCCAGATATATGTTTATAGCAGCCAGACACATGATAATAGCAATAGGAGATATGTTTCTATCAACCGGTGATATGCTTTTAGTAACTGCAGAAATGTGTATATTACCCATTTGAATATTTATAGCAACTAGCTTAATGTTTATAGCAACCAGAGGTATGTTTATAGCAACAGGAGTGTGTTCATAGCAACCAGATATATGTTTATTGGAACCAGAGACATGATAATAGCAATAGGTGATATGTTTATATTAACCGGTGATATGCATTTAGTAACTGAGGAAATGTTTTTAACACCTAGTGAAATGTTTATAGCAACTGGCTTAATGTTTTTTAGCAACATGAGTGTGTTTATAGCAACCAGATATATGTTTATAACAACCAGAGACATGATAATAACAGTAGGAGATATGCTTATATCAACCGGTGATATGCATTTAGTAACTGCAGAAATGTGTATAATACCCATTGGAATGTTTATAGCAACTGGCTTAATGTTTATAGCAACCAGAGGTGTGTTTATAGCAACAGGAGTGTGTTTATAGCAGCCAGATATATGTTTATAGCAGCCAGACACATGATAATAGCAATAGGAGATATGTTTCTATCAACCGGTGATATGCTTTTAGTAACTGCAGAAATGTGTATATTACCCATTTGAATATTTATAGCAACTAGCTTAATGTTTATAGCAACCAGAGGTATGTTTATAGCAACAGGAGTGTGTTCATAGCAACCAGATATATGTTTATTGGAACCAGAGACATGATAATAGCAATAGGTGATATGTTTATATTAACCGGTGATATGCATTTAGTAACTGAGGAAATGTTTTTAACACCTAGTGAAATGTTTATAGCAAATGGCTTAATGTTTATAGCAACCAGAGTTATGTTTATAGCAACAGGAGTGTGTTTATAGCAACCAGCTATATGTTTATAGCAGCCAGACACATGATAATAGCAATAGGAGATATGTTTCTATCAACCGGTGATATGCTTTTAGTAACTGCAGAAATGTGTATATTACCCATTTGAATATTTATAGCAACTAGCTTAATGTTTATAGCAACCAGAGGTATGTTTATAGCAACATGAGTGTGTTTATAGCAACCAGACACATGATAATAGCAATAGGAGATATGTTTATATCAACCGGTGATATGCATTTAGTAACTGCAGAAATGTGTATAATACGCATTGGAATGTTTATAGCAACTGGCTTAATGTTTATAGCAACCAGAGGTATGTTTATAGCAAAGGGAGTGTGATTATAGCAAGCAGATATATGTTTATAGCAACCAGACACATGATAATAGCAATAGGAAATATGTTTATATCAACCGGTGATATGCTTTTAGTAACTGAAGAAATGTGTATAATACCCAGTGAAATGTTCATAGCAACTGGCTTAATGGTTATAGCAACCAGAGGTATGTTTAAAGCAACAGGAGTGTGTTTATAGCAACCAGATATATGTTTATAGCAACCAGAGACCTGATGATAACAATAGGAGATATGTTTATATCAACCGGTGATATGCATTTAGTAACTGCAGAAATGTGTATAATACGCATTGGAATGTTTATAGCAACTGGCTTAATGTTTATAGCAACCAGAGGTATGTTTATAGCAAATGGAGTGTGTTTATAGCAAGCAGATATATGTTTATAGCAACCAGAGACCTGATGATAACAATAGGAGATATGTTTATATCAACCGGTGATATGCATTTAGTAACTGCAGAAATGTTTATAATACCGATTGGAATGTTTATAGCAACTGGCTTAATGTTTATAGCAACCAGAGGTATGTGTATAGCAACAGGAGTGTGTTTATAGCAGCCAGATATATGTTTATAGCAGCCAGACACATGATAATAGCAATAGGAGATATGTTTATATCAACCGGTGATATGCTTTTATTAACTGAAGAAATGTGTATAATACCCAGTGAAATGTTCATAGCAACTGGCTTAATGTTTTTAGCAACATGAGTGTGTTTATAGCAACCAGATATATGTTTATAACAACCAGAGACATGATAATAACAGTAGGAGATATGCTTATATCAACCGGTGATATGCATTTAGTAACTGGAGAAATGTGTATAATACGCATTGGAATGTTTATAGCAACTGGCTTAATGTTTATAGCAACCAGAGGTATGTTTATAGCAAAGGGAGTGTGATTATAGCAAGCAGATATATGTTTATAGCAACCAGACACATGATAATAGCAATAGGAAATATGTTTATATCAACCGGTGATATGCTTTTAGTAACTGAAGAAATGTGTATAATACCCAGTGAAATGTTCATAGCAACTGGCTTAATGGTTATAGCAACCAGAGGTATGTTTATAGCAACAGGAGTGTGTTTATAGCAACCAGATATATGTTTATAGCAACCAGAGACCTGATAATAACAGTAGGAGATATGCTTATATCAACCGGTGATATGCATTTATTAACTGCAGAAATGTGTATAATACCCATTGGAATGTTTATAGCAACTGGCTTAATGTTTATAGCAACCAGAGGTGTGTTTATAGCAACAGGAGTGTGTTTATAGCAGCCAGATATATGTTTATAGCAGCCAGACACATGATAATAGCAATAGGAGATATGTTTCTATCAACCGGTGATATGCTTTTAGTAACTGCAGAAATGTGTATATTACCCATTTGAATATTTATAGCAACTAGCTTAATGTTTATAGCAACCAGAGGTATGTTTATAGCAACAGGAGTGTGTTCATAGCAACCAGATATATGTTTATTGGAACCAGAGACATGATAATAGCAATAGGTGATATGTTTATATTAACCGGTGATATGCATTTAGTAACTGAGGAAATGTTTTTAACACCTAGTGAAATGTTTATAGCAACTGGCTTAATGTTTTTAGCAACATGAGTGTGTTTATAGCAACCAGATATATGTTTATAACAACCAGAGACATGATAATAACAGTAGGAGATATGCTTATATCAACCGGTGATATGCATTTAGTAACTGCAGAAATGTTTTTAACACCTAGTGAAATGTTTATAGCAAATGGCTTAATGTTTATAGCAACCAGAGTTATGTTTATAGCAACAGGAGTGTGTTTATAGCAACCAGCTATATGTTTATAGCAGCCAGACACATGATAATAGCAATAGGAGATATGTTTATATCAACCGGTGATATGCATTTAGTAACTGAGGAAATGTTTTTAACACCTAGTGAAATGTTTATAGCAAATGGCTTAATGTTTATAGCAACCAGAGTTATATTTATAGCAACAGGAGTGTGTTTATAGCAACCAGATATATGTTTATAACAACCAGAGACATGATAATAACAGTAGGAGATATGCTTATATCAACCGGTGATATGCATTTAGTAACTGCAGAAATGTGTATAATACGCATTGGAATGTTTATAGCAACTGGCTTAATGTTTATAGCAACCAGAGGTATGTTTATAGCAACAGGAGTGTGTTTATAGCAACCAGATATATGTTTATAGCAACCAGACACATGATAATAGCAATAGGAGATATGTTTATATCAACCGGTGATATGCTTTTATTAACTGAAGAAATGTGTATAATACCCAGTGAAATGTTCATAGCAACTGGCTTAATGTTTTTAGCAACATGAGTGTGTTTACAGCAACCAGATATATGTTTATAACAACCAGAGACATGATAATAACAGTAGGAGATATGCTTATATCAACCGGTGATATGCATTTAGTAACTGGAGAAATGTGTATAATACGCATTGGAATGTTTATAGCAACTGGCTTAATGTTTATAGCAACCAGAGGTATGTTTATAGCAAAGGGAGTGTGATTATAGCAAGCAGATATATGTTTATAGCAACCAGACACATGATAATAGCAATAGGAAATATGTTTATATCAACCGGTGATATGCTTTTAGTAACTGAAGAAATGTGTATAATACCCAGTGAAATGTTCATAGCAACTGGCTTAATGGTTATAGCAACCAGAGGTATGTTTATAGCAACAGGAGTGTGTTTATAGCAACCAGATATATGTTTATAGCAACCAGAGACCTGATGATAACAATAGGAGATATGTTTATATCAACCGGTGATATGCATTTAGTAACTGCAGAAATGTGTATAATACGCATTGGAATGTTTATAGCAACTGGCTTAATGTTTATAGCAACCAGAGGTATGTTTATAGCAAATGGAGTGTGTTTATAGCAAGCAGATATATGTTTATAGCAACCAGAGACCTGATGATAACAATAGGAGATATGTTTATATCAACTGGTGATATGCATTTAGTAACTGCAGAAATGTTTATAATACCGATTGGAATGTTTATAGCAACTGGCTTAATGTTTATAGCAACCAGAGGTATGTGTATAGCAACAGGAGTGTGTTTATAGCAGCCAGATATATGTTTATAGCAGCCAGACACATGATAATAGCAATAGGAGATATGTTTCTATCAACCGGTGATATGCTTTTAGTAACTGCAGAAATGTGTATATTACCCATTTGAATATTTATAGCAACTAGCTTAATGTTTATAGCAACCAGAGGTATGTTTATAGCAACAGGAGTGTGTTCATAGCAACCAGATATATGTTTATTGGAACCAGAGACATGATAATAGCAATAGGTGATATGTTTATATTAACCGGTGATATGCATTTAGTAACTGAGGAAATGTTTTTAACACCTAGTGAAATGTTTATAGCAAATGGCTTAATGTTTATAGCAACCAGAGTTATATTTATAGCAACAGGAGTGTGTTTATAGCAACCAAATATATGTTTATAACAACCAGAGACATGATAATAACAGTAGGAGATATGCTTATATCAACCGGTGATATGCATTTAGTAACTGCAGAAATGTGTATAATACGCATTGGAATGTTTATAGCAACTGGCTTAATGTTTATAGCAACCAGAGGTATGTTTATAGCAACAGGAGTGTGTTTATAGCAACCAGATATATGTTTATAGCAACCAGACACATGATAATAGCAATAGGAGATATGTTTATATCAACCGGTGATATGCTTTTATTAACTGAAGAAATGTGTATAATACCCAGTGAAATGTTCATAGCAACTGGCTTAATGTTTTTAGCAACATGAGTGTGTTTATAGCAACCAGATATATGTTTATAACAACCAGAGACATGATAATAACAGTAGGAGATATGCTTATATCAACCGGTGATATGCATTTAGTAACTGGAGAAATGTGTATAATACACATTGGAATGTTTATAGCAACTGGCTTAATGTTTATAGCAACCAGAGGTATGTTTATAGCAAAGGGAGTGTGATTATAGCAAGCAGATATATGTTTATAGCAACCAGACACATGATAATAGCAATAGGAAATATGTTTATATCAACCGGTGATATGCTTTTAGTAACTGAAGAAATGTGTATAATACCCAGTGAAATGTTCATAGCAACTGGCTTAATGGTTATAGCAACCAGAGGTATGTTTATAGCAACAGGAGTGTGTTTATAGCAACCAGATATATGTTTATAGCAACCAGAGACCTGATAATAACAGTAGGAGATATGCTTATATCAACCGGTGATATGCATTTAGTAACTGCAGAAATGTGTATAATACCCATTGGAATGTTTATAGCAACTGGCTTAATGTTTATAGCAACCAGAGGTGTGTTTATAGCAACATGAGTGTGTTTATAGCAGCCAGATATATGTTTATAGCAGCCAGACACATGATAATAGCAATAGGAGATATGTTTCTATCAACCGGTGATATGCTTTTAGTAACTGCAGAAATGTGTATATTACCCATTTGAATATTTATAGCAACTAGCTTAATGTTTATAGCAACCAGAGGTATGTTTATAGCAACAGGAGTGTGTTCATAGCAACCAGATATATGTTTATTGGAACCAGAGACATGATAATAGCAATAGGTGATATGTTTATATTAACCGGTGATATGCATTTAGTAACTGAGGAAATGTTTTTAACACCTAGTGAAATGTTTACTGGCTTAATGTTTTTAGCAACATGAGTGTGTTTATAGCAACCAGATATATGTTTATAACAACCAGAGACATGATAATAACAGTAGGAGATATGCTTATATCAACCGGTGATATGCATTTAGTAACTGCAGAAATGTGTATAATACCCATTGGAATGTTTATAGCAACTGGCTTAATGTTTATAGCAACCAGAGGTGTGTTTATAGCAACAGGAGTGTGTTTATAGCAGCCAGATATATGTTTATAGCAGCCAGACACATGATAATAGCAATAGGAGATATGTTTCTATCAACCGGTGATATGCTTTTAGTAACTGCAGAAATGTGTATATTACCCATTTGAATATTTATAGCAACTAGCTTAATGTTTATAGCAACCAGAGGTATGTTTATAGCAACAGGAGTGTGTTCATAGCAACCAGATATATGTTTATTGGAACCAGAGACATGATAATAGCAATAGGTGATATGTTTCTATCAACCGGTGATATGCTTTTAGTAACTGCAGAAATGTGTATATTACCCATTTGAATATTTATAGCAACTAGCTTAATGTTTATAGCAACCAGAGGTATGTTTATAGCAACATGAGTGTGTTTATAGCAACCAGACACATGATAATAGCAATAGGAGATATGTTTATATCAACCGGTGATATGCATTTAGTAACTGAGGAAATGTTTTTAACACCTAGTGAAATGTTTATAGCAAATGGCTTAATGTTTATAGCAACCAGAGTTATATTTATAGCAACAGGAGTGTGTTTATAGCAACCAGATATATGTTTATAACAACCAGAGACATGATAATAACAGTAGGAGATATGCTTATATCAACCGGTGATATGCATTTAGTAACTGCAGAAATGTGTATAATACGCATTGGAATGTTTATAGCAACTGGCTTAATGTTTATAGCAACCAGAGGTATGTTTATAGCAACAGGAGTGTGTTTATAGCAACCAGATATATGTTTATAGCAACCAGACACATGATAATAGCAATAGGAAATATGTTTATATCAACCGGTGATATGCTTTTAGTAACTGAAGAAATGTGTACAATACCCAGTGAAATGTTCATAGCAACTGGCTTAATGGTTATAGCAACCAGAGGTATGTTTATAGCAACAGGAGTGTGTTTATAGCAACCAGATATATGTTTATAGCAACCAGAGACCTGATGATAACAATAGGAGATATGTTTATATCAACCGGTGATATGCATTTAGTAACTGAAGAAATGTGTATAATACCCAGTGAAATGTTCATAGCAACTGGCTTAATGTTTTTAGCAACATGAGTGTGTTTATAGCAACCAGATATATGTTTATAACAACCAGAGACATGATAATAACAGTAGGAGATATGCTTATATCAACCGGTGATATGCATTTAGTAACTGGAGAAATGTGTATAATACGCATTGGAATGTTTATAGCAACTGGCTTAATGTTTATAGCAACCAGAGGTATGTTTATAGCAAAGGGAGTGTGATTATAGCAAGCAGATATATGTTTATAGCAACCAGACACATGATAATAGCAATAGGAAATATGTTTATATCAACCGGTGATATGCTTTTAGTAACTGAAGAAATGTGTATAATACCCAGTGAAATGTTCATAGCAACTGGCTTAATGGTTATAGCAACCAGAGGTATGTTTATAGCAACAGGAGTGTGTTTATAGCAACCAGATATATGTTTATAGCAACCAGAGACCTGATGATAACAATAGGAGATATGTTTATATCAACCGGTGATATGCATTTAGTAACTGCAGAAATGTTTATAATTCCCATTGGAATGTTTATAGCAACTGGCTTAATGTTTATAGCAACCAGAGGTATGTTTATAGCAAAGGGAGTGTGATTATAGCAAGCAGATATATGTTTATAGCAACCAGACACATGATAATAGCAATAGGAAATATGTTTATATCAACCGGTGATATGCTTTTAGTAACTGAAGAAATGTGTATAATACCCAGTGAAATGTTCATAGCAACTGGCTTAATGGTTATAGCAACCAGAGGTATGTTTATAGCAACAGGAGTGTGTTTATAGCAACCAGATATATGTTTATAGCAACCAGAGACCTGATGATAACAATAGGTGATATGTTTTTATTAACCGGTGATATGCATTTAGTAACTGAGGAAATGTTTTTAACACCTAGTGAAATGTTTATAGCAACTGGCTTAATGTTTTTAGCAACATGAGTGTGTTTATAGCAACCAGATATATGTTTATAACAACCAGAGACATGATAATAACAGTAGGAGATATGCTTATATCAACCGGTGATATGCATTTAGTAACTGCAGAAATGTGTATAATACCCATTGGAATGTTTATAGCAACTGGCTTAATGTTTATAGCAACCAGAGGTGTGTTTATAGCAACAGGAGTGTGTTTATAGCAGCCAGATATATGTTTATAGCAGCCAGACACATGATAATAGCAATAGGAGATATGTTTCTATCAACCGGTGATATGCTTTTAGTAACTGCAGAAATGTGTATATTACCCATTTGAATATTTATAGCAACTAGCTTAATGTTTATAGCAACCAGAGGTATGTTTATAGCAACAGGAGTGTGTTCATAGCAACCAGATATATGTTTATTGGAACCAGAGACATGATAATAGCAATAGGTGATATGTTTATATTAACCGGTGATATGCATTTAGTAACTGAGGAAATGTTTTTAACACCTAGTGAAATGTTTATAGCAACTGGCTTAATGTTTTTAGCAACATGAGTGTGTTTATAGCAACCAGATATATGTTTATAACAACCAGAGACATGATAATAACAGTAGGAGATATGCTTATATCAACCGGTGATATGCATTTAGTAACTGCAGAAATGTTTTTAACACCTAGTGAAATGTTTATAGCAAATGGCTTAATGTTTATAGCAACCAGAGTTATGTTTATAGCAACAGGAGTGTGTTTATAGCAACCAGCTATATGTTTATAGCAGCCAGACACATGATAATAGCAATAGGAGATATGTTTATATCAACCGGTGATATGCATTTAGTAACTGAGGAAATGTTTTTAACACCTAGTGAAATGTTTATAGCAAATGGCTTAATGTTTATAGCAACCAGAGTTATATTTATAGCAACAGGAGTGTGTTTATAGCAACCAGATATATGTTTATAACAACCAGAGACATGATAATAACAGTAGGAGATATGCTTATATCAACCGGTGATATGCATTTAGTAACTGCAGAAATGTGTATAATACGCATTGGAATGTTTATAGCAACTGGCTTAATGTTTATAGCAACCAGAGGTATGTTTATAGCAACAGGAGTGTGTTTATAGCAACCAGATATATGTTTATAGCAACCAGACACATGATAATAGCAATAGGAGATATGTTTATATCAACCGGTGATATGCTTTTATTAACTGAAGAAATGTGTATAATACCCAGTGAAATGTTCATAGCAACTGGCTTAATGTTTTTAGCAACATGAGTGTGTTTACAGCAACCAGATATATGTTTATAACAACCAGAGACATGATAATAACAGTAGGAGATATGCTTATATCAACCGGTGATATGCATTTAGTAACTGGAGAAATGTGTATAATACGCATTGGAATGTTTATAGCAACTGGCTTAATGTTTATAGCAACCAGAGGTATGTTTATAGCAAAGGGAGTGTGATTATAGCAAGCAGATATATGTTTATAGCAACCAGACACATGATAATAGCAATAGGAAATATGTTTATATCAACCGGTGATATGCTTTTAGTAACTGAAGAAATGTGTATAATACCCAGTGAAATGTTCATAGCAACTGGCTTAATGGTTATAGCAACCAGAGGTATGTTTATAGCAACAGGAGTGTGTTTATAGCAACCAGATATATGTTTATAGCAACCAGAGACCTGATGATAACAATAGGAGATATGTTTATATCAACCGGTGATATGCATTTAGTAACTGCAGAAATGTGTATAATACGCATTGGAATGTTTATAGCAACTGGCTTAATGTTTATAGCAACCAGAGGTATGTTTATAGCAAATGGAGTGTGTTTATAGCAAGCAGATATATGTTTATAGCAACCAGAGACCTGATGATAACAATAGGAGATATGTTTATATCAACTGGTGATATGCATTTAGTAACTGCAGAAATGTTTATAATACCGATTGGAATGTTTATAGCAACTGGCTTAATGTTTATAGCAACCAGAGGTATGTGTATAGCAACAGGAGTGTGTTTATAGCAGCCAGATATATGTTTATAGCAGCCAGACACATGATAATAGCAATAGGAGATATGTTTCTATCAACCGGTGATATGCTTTTAGTAACTGCAGAAATGTGTATATTACCCATTTGAATATTTATAGCAACTAGCTTAATGTTTATAGCAACCAGAGGTATGTTTATAGCAACAGGAGTGTGTTCATAGCAACCAGATATATGTTTATTGGAACCAGAGACATGATAATAGCAATAGGTGATATGTTTATATTAACCGGTGATATGCATTTAGTAACTGAGGAAATGTTTTTAACACCTAGTGAAATGTTTATAGCAAATGGCTTAATGTTTATAGCAACCAGAGTTATATTTATAGCAACAGGAGTGTGTTTATAGCAACCAAATATATGTTTATAACAACCAGAGACATGATAATAACAGTAGGAGATATGCTTATATCAACCGGTGATATGCATTTAGTAACTGCAGAAATGTGTATAATACGCATTGGAATGTTTATAGCAACTGGCTTAATGTTTATAGCAACCAGAGGTATGTTTATAGCAACAGGAGTGTGTTTATAGCAACCAGATATATGTTTATAGCAACCAGACACATGATAATAGCAATAGGAGATATGTTTATATCAACCGGTGATATGCTTTTATTAACTGAAGAAATGTGTATAATACCCAGTGAAATGTTCATAGCAACTGGCTTAATGTTTTTAGCAACATGAGTGTGTTTATAGCAACCAGATATATGTTTATAACAACCAGAGACATGATAATAACAGTAGGAGATATGCTTATATCAACCGGTGATATGCATTTAGTAACTGGAGAAATGTGTATAATACACATTGGAATGTTTATAGCAACTGGCTTAATGTTTATAGCAACCAGAGGTATGTTTATAGCAAAGGGAGTGTGATTATAGCAAGCAGATATATGTTTATAGCAACCAGACACATGATAATAGCAATAGGAAATATGTTTATATCAACCGGTGATATGCTTTTAGTAACTGAAGAAATGTGTATAATACCCAGTGAAATGTTCATAGCAACTGGCTTAATGGTTATAGCAACCAGAGGTATGTTTATAGCAACAGGAGTGTGTTTATAGCAACCAGATATATGTTTATAGCAACCAGAGACCTGATAATAACAGTAGGAGATATGCTTATATCAACCGGTGATATGCATTTAGTAACTGCAGAAATGTGTATAATACCCATTGGAATGTTTATAGCAACTGGCTTAATGTTTATAGCAACCAGAGGTGTGTTTATAGCAACATGAGTGTGTTTATAGCAGCCAGATATATGTTTATAGCAGCCAGACACATGATAATAGCAATAGGAGATATGTTTCTATCAACCGGTGATATGCTTTTAGTAACTGCAGAAATGTGTATATTACCCATTTGAATATTTATAGCAACTAGCTTAATGTTTATAGCAACCAGAGGTATGTTTATAGCAACAGGAGTGTGTTCATAGCAACCAGATATATGTTTATTGGAACCAGAGACATGATAATAGCAATAGGTGATATGTTTATATTAACCGGTGATATGCATTTAGTAACTGAGGAAATGTTTTTAACACCTAGTGAAATGTTTACTGGCTTAATGTTTTTAGCAACATGAGTGTGTTTATAGCAACCAGATATATGTTTATAACAACCAGAGACATGATAATAACAGTAGGAGATATGCTTATATCAACCGGTGATATGCATTTAGTAACTGCAGAAATGTGTATAATACCCATTGGAATGTTTATAGCAACTGGCTTAATGTTTATAGCAACCAGAGGTGTGTTTATAGCAACAGGAGTGTGTTTATAGCAGCCAGATATATGTTTATAGCAGCCAGACACATGATAATAGCAATAGGAGATATGTTTCTATCAACCGGTGATATGCTTTTAGTAACTGCAGAAATGTGTATATTACCCATTTGAATATTTATAGCAACTAGCTTAATGTTTATAGCAACCAGAGGTATGTTTATAGCAACAGGAGTGTGTTCATAGCAACCAGATATATGTTTATTGGAACCAGAGACATGATAATAGCAATAGGTGATATGTTTCTATCAACCGGTGATATGCTTTTAGTAACTGCAGAAATGTGTATATTACCCATTTGAATATTTATAGCAACTAGCTTAATGTTTATAGCAACCAGAGGTATGTTTATAGCAACATGAGTGTGTTTATAGCAACCAGACACATGATAATAGCAATAGGAGATATGTTTATATCAACCGGTGATATGCATTTAGTAACTGAGGAAATGTTTTTAACACCTAGTGAAATGTTTATAGCAAATGGCTTAATGTTTATAGCAACCAGAGTTATATTTATAGCAACAGGAGTGTGTTTATAGCAACCAGATATATGTTTATAACAACCAGAGACATGATAATAACAGTAGGAGATATGCTTATATCAACCGGTGATATGCATTTAGTAACTGCAGAAATGTGTATAATACGCATTGGAATGTTTATAGCAACTGGCTTAATGTTTATAGCAACCAGAGGTATGTTTATAGCAACAGGAGTGTGTTTATAGCAACCAGATATATGTTTATAGCAACCAGACACATGATAATAGCAATAGGAAATATGTTTATATCAACCGGTGATATGCTTTTAGTAACTGAAGAAATGTGTACAATACCCAGTGAAATGTTCATAGCAACTGGCTTAATGGTTATAGCAACCAGAGGTATGTTTATAGCAACAGGAGTGTGTTTATAGCAACCAGATATATGTTTATAGCAACCAGAGACCTGATGATAACAATAGGAGATATGTTTATATCAACCGGTGATATGCATTTAGTAACTGAAGAAATGTGTATAATACCCAGTGAAATGTTCATAGCAACTGGCTTAATGTTTTTAGCAACATGAGTGTGTTTATAGCAACCAGATATATGTTTATAACAACCAGAGACATGATAATAACAGTAGGAGATATGCTTATATCAACCGGTGATATGCATTTAGTAACTGGAGAAATGTGTATAATACGCATTGGAATGTTTATAGCAACTGGCTTAATGTTTATAGCAACCAGAGGTATGTTTATAGCAAAGGGAGTGTGATTATAGCAAGCAGATATATGTTTATAGCAACCAGACACATGATAATAGCAATAGGAAATATGTTTATATCAACCGGTGATATGCTTTTAGTAACTGAAGAAATGTGTATAATACCCAGTGAAATGTTCATAGCAACTGGCTTAATGGTTATAGCAACCAGAGGTATGTTTATAGCAACAGGAGTGTGTTTATAGCAACCAGATATATGTTTATAGCAACCAGAGACCTGATGATAACAATAGGAGATATGTTTATATCAACCGGTGATATGCATTTAGTAACTGCAGAAATGTTTATAATTCCCATTGGAATGTTTATAGCAACTGGCTTAATGTTTATAGCAACCAGAGGTATGTTTATAGCAAAGGGAGTGTGATTATAGCAAGCAGATATATGTTTATAGCAACCAGACACATGATAATAGCAATAGGAAATATGTTTATATCAACCGGTGATATGCTTTTAGTAACTGAAGAAATGTGTATAATACCCAGTGAAATGTTCATAGCAACTGGCTTAATGGTTATAGCAACCAGAGGTATGTTTATAGCAACAGGAGTGTGTTTATAGCAACCAGATATATGTTTATAGCAACCAGAGACCTGATGATAACAATAGGTGATATGTTTTTATTAACCGGTGATATGCATTTAGTAACTGAGGAAATGTTTTTAACACCTAGTGAAATGTTTATAGCAACTGGCTTAATGTTTTTAGCAACATGAGTGTGTTTATAGCAACCAGATATATGTTTATAACAACCAGAGACATGATAATAACAGTAGGAGATATGCTTATATCAACCGGTGATATGCATTTAGTAACTGCAGAAATGTGTATAATACCCATTGGAATGTTTATAGCAACTGGCTTAATGTTTATAGCAACCAGAGGTGTGTTTATAGCAACAGGAGTGTGTTCATAGCAACCAGATATATGTTTATTGGAACCAGAGACATGATAATAGCAATAGGTGATATGTTTATATTAACCGGTGATATGCATTTAGTAACTGAGGAAATGTTTTTAACACCTAGTGAAATGTTTATAGCAAATGGCTTAATGTTTATAGCAACCAGAGTTATATTTATAGCAACAGGAGTGTGTTTATAGCAACCAGATATATGTTTATAACAACCAGAGACATGATAATAACAGTAGGAGATATGCTTATATCAACCGGTGATATGCATTTAGTAACTGCAGAAATGTGTATAATACGCATTGAAATGTTTATAGCAACTGGCTTAATGTTTATAGCAACCAGAGGTATGTTTATAGCAACAGGAGTGTGTTTATAGCAACCAGATATATGTTTATAGCAACCAGACACATGATAATAGCAATAGGAGATATGTTTATATCAACCGGTGATATGCTTTTATTAACTGAAGAAATGTGTATAATACCCAGTGAAATGTTCATAGCAACTGGCTTAATGTTTTTAGCAACATGAGTGTGTTTATAGCAACCAGATATATGTTTATAACAACCAGACACATGATAATAGCAATAGGAAATATGTTTATATCAACCGGTGATATGCTTTTAGTAACTGAAGAAATGTGTATAATACCCAGTGAAATGTTCATAGCAACTGGCTTAATGGTTATAGCAACCAGAGGTATGTTTATAGCAACAGGAGTGTGTTTATAGCAGCCAGATATATGTTTATAGCAGCCAGACACATGATAATAGCAATAGGAGATATGTTTCTATCAACCGGTGATATGCTTTTAGTAACTGCAGAAATGTGTATATTACCCATTTGAATATTTATAGCAACTAGCTTAATGTTTATAGCAACCAGAGGTATGTTTATAGCAACAGGAGTGTGTTCATAGCAACCAGATATATGTTTATTGGAACCAGAGACATGATAATAGCAATAGGTGATATGTTTATATTAACCGGTGATATGCATTTAGTAACTGAGGAAATGTTTTTAACGCCTAGTGAAATGTTTATAGCAAATGGCTTAATGTTTATAGCAACCAGAGTTATATTTATAGCAACAGGAGTGTGTTTATAGCAACCAGATATATGTTTATAACAACCAGAGACATGATAATAACAGTAGGAGATATGCTTATATCAACCGGTGATATGCATTTAGTAACTGCAGAAATGTGTATAATACACATTGGAATGTTTATAGCAACTGGCTTAGTGTTTATTGCAACCAGAGGTATGTTTATAGCAACAGGAGTGTGTTTATAGCAACCAGATATATGTTTATAGCAACCAGACACATTATAATAGCAATAGGAGATATGTTTATATCAACCGGTGATATGCTTTTATTAACTGAAGAAATGTGTATAATACCCAGTGAAATGTTCATAGCAACTGGCTTAATGTTTTTAGCAACATGAGTGTGTTTATAGCAACCAGATATATGTTTATAACAACCAGAGACATGATAATAACAGTAGGAGATATGCTTATATCAACCGGTGATATGCATTTAGTAACTGGAGAAATGTGTATAATATGCATTGGAATGTTTATAGCAACTGGCTTAATGTTTACAGCAACCAGAGGTATGTTTATAGCAAAGGGAGTGTTATTATAGCAAGCAGATATATGTTTATAGCAACCAGACACATGATAATAGCAATAGGAAATATGTTTATATCAACCGGTGATATGCTTTTAGTAACTGAAGAAATGTGTATAATACCCAGTGAAATGATCATAGCAACTGGCTTAATGGTTATAGCAACCAGAGGTATGTTTATAGCAACAGGAGTGTGTTTATAGCAACCAGATATATGTTTATAGCAACCAGAGACATGATAATAACAATAGGAGATATGTTTATATCAACCGGTGATATGCATTTAGTAACTGCAGAAATGTGTATAATACCCATTGGAATGTTTATAGCAACTGGCTTAATGTTTATAGCAACCAGAGGTATGTTTATAGCAACAGGAGTGTGTTTATAGCAGCCAGCTATATGTTTATAGCAGCCAGACACATGATAATAGCAATAGGAGATATGTTTCTATCAACCGGTGATATGCATTTAGTAACTGAGGAAATGTTTTTAACACCTAGTGAAATGTTTATAGCAAATGGCTTAATGTTTATAGCAACCAGAGTTATGTTTATAGCAACAGGAGTGTGTTTATAGCAACCAGCTATATGTTTATAGCAGCCAGACACATGATAATAGCAATAGGAGATATGTTTCTATCAACCGGTGATATGCTTTTAGTAACTGCAGAAATGTGTATATTACCCATTTGAATATTTATAGCAACTAGCTTAATGTTTATAGCAACCAGAGGTATGTTTATAGCAACATGAGTGTGCTCATAGCAACCAGATATATGTTTATTGGAACCAGAGACATGATAATAACAGTAGGAGATATGCTTATATCAACCGGTGATATGCCTTTAGTAACTGCAGAAATGTGTATAATATGCATTAGAATGTTTATAGCAACTGGCTTAATGTTTATAGCAACCAGAGGTATGTTTATAGCAACAGGAGTGTGTTTATAGCAACCAGACACATGATAATAGCAATAGGAGATATGTTTATATCAACCGGTGATATGCTTTTAGTAACTGAAGAAATGTGTATAATACCCAGTGAAATGTTCATAGCAACTGGCTTAATGTTTTTAGCAACAGGAGTGTGTTTATAGCAACCAGATATATGTTATAACAACCAGAGACATGATAATAACAGTAGGAGATATGCTTATATCAACCGGTGATATGCATTTAGTAACTGCAGAAATGTGTATAATACGCATTGGAATGTTTATAGCAACTGGCTTAATGTTTATAGCAACCAGAGGTATGTTTATAGCTAAGGGAGTGTGTTTATAGCAAGCAGATATATGTTTATAGCAACCAGACACATGATAATAGCAATAGGAAATATGTTTATATCAACCGGTGATATGCTTTTAGTAACTGAAGAAATGTGTATAATACCCAGTGAAATGTTCATAGCAACTGGCTTAATGTTTATAGCAACCAGAGGTATGTTTATAGCAACAGGAGTGTGTTTATAGCAACCAGAGATATGTTTATAGCAACCAGAGACATGATAATAACAATAGGAGATATGTTTATATCAACCGGTGATATGCATTTAGTAACTGCAAAAATGTTTATAATACCCATTGGAATGTTTATAGCAACTGGCTTAATGTTTATAGCAACCAGAGGTATGTTTATAGCAACAGGAGTGTGTTTATAGCAACCAGATATATGTTTATAGCAACCAGAAGCATGATAATAGCAATAGGAGATATGTTTATATCAACCGGTGATATGCATTTAGTAACTGCAGAAATGTTTATAATACCCATTGGAATGTTTATAGCAACTGGCTTAATGTTTATAGAAACCAGAGGTATGTGTATAGCAACATGAGTGTGTTTATAGCAGCCAGATATATGTTTATAGCAGCCAGACACATGATAATAGCAATAGGAGATATGTTTATATCAACCGGTGATATGCTTTTAGTAACTGCAGAAATGTGTATATTACCCATTTGAATATTTATAGCAACTAGCTTAATGTTTATAGCAACCAGAGGTATGTTTATAGCAACAGGAGTGTGTTCATAGCAACCAGATATATGTTTATTGGAACCAGAGACATGATAATAGCAATAGGTGATATGTTTATATTAACCGGTGATATGCGTTAAGTAACTGAGGAAATGTTTTTAACACCTAGTGAAATGTTTATAGCAAATGGCTTAATGTTTATAGCAACCAGAGTTATATTTATAGCAACAGGAGTGTGTTTATAGCAACCAGATATATGTTTATAACAACCAGAGACATGATAATAACAGTAGGAGATATGCTTATATCAACCGGTGATATGCATTTAGTAACTGCAGAAATGTGTATAATATGCATTAGAATGTTTATAGCAACTGGCTTGATGTTTATAGCAACCAGAGGTATGTTTATAGCAACAGGAGTGTGTTTATAGCAACCAGATATATGTTTATAGCAACCAGACACATGATAATAGCAATAGGAGATATGTTTCTATCAACCGGTGATATGCATTTAGTAACTGAAGAAATGTGTATAATACCCAGTGAAATGTTCATAGCAACTGGCTTAATGTTTATAGCAACCAGAGGTATGTTTATAGCAACAGGAGTGTGTTTATAGCAACCAGATATATGTTTATAGCAACCAGAGACATGATAATAACAATACGAGATATGTTTATATCAACCGGTGATATGCATTTAGTAACTGCAGAAATGTTTATAATACCCATTCAGTGGTGTATCTTGGTTTTGTGCTGCCCTAGGCAGGACAAAACTCAGACACCCCCCCCCCCCCGCGCGCGCCACCCCCACCTAACCCTTCCCCCCTGCCCCGCCTTCTAAATACACACACATTCACTGACAGATACGCATACACTAGCTAACAGACAAACACAGTCAGACACACACAGTCGGACACACACACACTAACAAACACACACAGTCGGACACACAAACTAACAAACACACACAGTCGGACACACACACACTAACAAACACACACAGTCGGACACACACACACTAACAGACACACACAGTGAGACACACACACTAACAAACACACACACACACACTAACAGACACACACAGTGAGACACACACTGTCGGACACACAGTCAGACACACACAGTCAGACACACACACTAACAGACACACACACACACTAACACACAGTCACAGACACACACTAACAGACACACACACACACTAACAGACACACACACACACTATCAGACACACACACACACACTATCAGACACACACAGTCAGAGACACACACACACTCACATTAACACATTTTTTTTTTATTTACTCCCCCTCCCCCCTACCTTTGGGAATGCTGGGGGTGGGGGGATTCTCCAATTCCCTGGTGGTCCAGTGGCTGCAGGGCGGCACTGTAGGGCAGGCTGGGTGGCCGGCGAGGGAGCTCTTCCCCTGAGCTCTCTGCTCAGCTCCCTCGCGCGCCACCCGCAGAGTGAGACTGGGAGCCGGAATATGACGTCATATTCCGGCTCCGCCTCCCAGCCTCACTCTGCGGGCGGCGCGCGAGGGAGCTGAGCAGAGAGCTCAGGGGAAGAGCTCCCTCGCTGGCCGCCCAGCAACCAGCCCAGCATGTCTGTTAGCCGCAAGGCTAACAAGACATTTGCCTTGGGCATTTGGGGGCGGCGTTTTTTGCCGCCCCCTGGAAAATCCTGCCCAAGGCAAATGCCTTGTTTGCCTCGCGGCTAATACGCCCCTGTACCCATTGGAATGTTTATAGCAACTGGCTTAATGTTTATAGCAACCAGAGGTATGTGTATTGCAAAAGGAGTGTGTTTATAGCAGCCAGATATATGTTTATAGCAGCCAGACACATGATAATAGCAATAGGAGATATGTTTATATCAACCGGTGATATGCATTTAGTAACTGCAGAAATGTGTATAATACCCATTGGAATGTTTATAGCAACTGGCTTAATGTTTATAGCAACAGGAGTGTGTTTATAGCAGCCAGATATATGTTTATAGCAGCCAGACACATGATAATAGCAATAGGAGATATGTTTCTATCAACCGGTGATATGCTTTTAGTAACTGCAGAAATGTGTATATTACCCATTTGAATATTTATAGCAACTAGCTGAATGTTTATAGCAACGAGAGGTATGTTTATAGCAACAGGAGTGTGTTCATAGCAACCAGATATATGTTTATTGGAACCAGAGACATGATAATAGCAATAGGTGATATGTTTATATTAACCGGTGATATGCATTTAGTAACTGAGGAAATGTTTTTAACACCTAGTGAAATGTTTATAGCAAATGGCTTAATGTTTATAGCAACCAGAGTTATATTTATAGCAACAGGAGTGTGTTTATAGCAACCAGATATATGTTTATAACAACCAAAGACATGATAATAACAGTAGGAGATATGCTTATATCAACCGGTGATATGCATTTAGTAACTGCAGAAATGTGTATAATACGCATTGGAATGTTTATAGCAACTGGCTTAATGTTTATAGCAACCAGAGGTATGTTTATAGCAACAGGAGTGTGTTTATAGCAACCAGATATATGTTTATAGCAACCAGACACATGATAATAGCAATAGGAGATTTGTTTATATCAACCGGTGATATGCTTTTATTAACTGAAGAAATGTGTATAATACCCAGTGAAATGTTCATAGCAACTGGCTTAATGTTTTTAGCAACATGAGTGTGTTTATAGCAACCAGATATATGTTTATAACAACCAGAGACATGATAATAACAGTAGGAGATATGCTTATATCAACCGGTGATATGCATTTAGTAACTGGAGAAATGTTTATAATACGCATTGGAATGTTTATAGCAACTGGCTTAATGTTTATAGCAACCAGAGGTATGTTTATAGCAAAGGGAGTGTGATTATAGCAAGCAGATATATGTTTATAGCAACCAGACACATGATAATAGCAATAGGAAATATGTTTATATCAACCGGTGATATGCTTTTAGTAACTGAAGAAATGTGTATAATACCCAGTGAAATGTTCATAGCAACTGGCTTAATGGTTATAGCAACCAGAGGTACGTTTATAGCAACAGGAGTGTGTTTATAGCAACCAGATATATGTTTATAGCAACCAGAGACATGATAATAACAAGAGGAGATATGTTTATATCAACCGGTGATATGCATTTAGTAACTGCAGAAATGTTTATAATACCCATTGGAATGTTTATAGCAACTGGCTTAATGTTTATAGAAACCAGAGGTATGTGTATAGCAACAGGAGTGTGTTTATAGCAGCCAGATATATGTTTATAGCAGCCAGACACATGATAATAGCAATAGGAGATATGTTTATATCAACCGGTGATATGCATTTAGTAACTGCAGAAATGTGTATATTACCCATTTGAATATTTATAGCAACTAGCTTAATGTTTATAGCAACCAGAGGTATGTTTATAGCAACAGGAGTGTGTTCATAGCAACCAGATATATGTTTATTGGAACCAGAGACATGATAATTTCAATAGGTGATATGTTTATATTAACCGGTGATATGCATTTAGTAACTGAGGAAATGTTTTTAACACCTAGTGAAATGTTTATAGCAAATGGCTTAATGTTTATAGCAACCAGAGTTATATTTATAGCAACAGGAGTGTGTTTATAGCAACCAGATATATGTTTATAACAACCAGAGACATGATAATAACAGTAGGAGATATGCTTATATCAACCGGTGATATGCATTTAGTAACTGCAGAAATGTGTATAATACGCATTGGAATGTTTATAGCATCTGGCTTAATGTTTATAGCAACCAGAGGTAGGTTTATAGCAACAGGAGTGTGTTTATAGCAACCAGATATATGTTTATAGCAACCAGACACATGATAATAGCAATAGGAGATATGTTTATATAAACCGGTGATATGCTTTTATTAACTGAAGAAATGTGTATAATACCCAGTGAAATGTTCATAGCAACTGGCTTAATGTTTTTAGCAACAGGAGTGTGTTTATAGCAACCAGATATATGTTTATAACAACCAGAGACATGATAATAACAGTAGGAGATATGCTTATATCAACCGGTGATATGCATTTAGTAACTGCAGAAATGTGTATAATACGCATTGGAATGTTTATAGCAACTGGCTTAATGTTTATAGCAACCAGAGGTATGTTTATAGCAAAGGGAGTGTGTTTATAGCAAGCAGATATATGTTTATAGCAACCAGACACATGATAATAGCAATAGGAAATATGTTTATATCAAACGGTGATATGCTTTTAGTAACTGAAGAAATGTGTATAATACCCAGTGAAATGTTCATAGCAACTGGCTTAATGTTTATAGCAACCAGAGGTATGTTTATAGCAACAGGAGTGTGTTTATAGCAACCAGATATATGTTTATAGCAACCAGAGGCATGATAATAACAATAGGAGATATGTTTATATCAACCGGTGATATGCATTTAGTAACTGCAGAAATGTTTATAATACCCATTGGAATGTTTATAGCAACTGGCTTAATGTTTATAGCAACCAGAGGTATGTGTATAGCAACAGGAGTGTGTTTATAGCAGCCAGATATATGTTTATAGCAGCCAGACACATGATAATAGCAATAGGAGATATGTTTCTATCAACCGGTGATATGCTTTTAGTAACCGAAGAAATGTGTATAATACCCAGTGAAATGTTCATAGCAACTGGCTTAATGTTTATAGCAACCAGAGGTATATTTATAGCAACAGGAGTGTGTTTATAGCAACCAGATATATGTTTATAGCAACCAGAGACATGATAATAACAATAGGAGATATGTTTATATCAACCGGTGATATGTATTTAGTAACTGCAGAAATGTTTATAATACCCATTGGAATGTTTATAGCAACTGGCTTAATGTTTATAGCAACCAGAGGTATGTGTATAGCAACAGGAGTGTGTTTATAGCAGCCAGATATATGTTTATAGCAGCCAGACACATGATAATAGCAATAGGAGATATGTTTATATCAACCGGTGATATGCATTTAGTAACTGCAGAAATGTGTATAATATCCATTGGAATGTTTATAGCAACTGGCTTAATGTTTATAGCAACCAGAGGTATGTTTATAGCAACAGGAGTGTGTTTATAGCAGCCAGATATATGTTTATAGCAGCCAGACACATGATAATAGCAATAGGAGATATGTTTCTATCAACCGGTGATATGCTTTTAGTAACTGCAGAAATGTGTATATTACCCATTTGAATATTTATAGCAACTAGCTTAATGTTTATAGCAACCAGAGGTATGTTTATAGCAACAGGAGTGTGTTCATAGCAACCAGATATATGTTTATTGGAACCAGAGACATGATAATAGCAATAGGTGATATGTTTATATTAACCGGTGATATGCATTTAGTAACTGAGGAAATGTTTTTAACACCTAGTGAAATGTTTATAGCAAATGGCTTAATGTTTATAGCAACCAGAGTTATATTTATAGCAACAGGAGTGTGTTTATAGCAACCAGATATATGTTTATAACAACCAGAGACATGATAATAACAGTAGGAGATATGTTTATATCAACCGGTGATATGCTTTTATTAACTGAAGAAATGTGTATAATACCCAGTGAAATGTTCATAGCAACTGGCTTAATGTTTTTAGCAACAGGAGTGTGTTTATAGCAACCAGATATATGTTTATAACAACCAGAGACATGATAATAACAGTAGGAGATATGCTTATATCAACCGGTGATATGCATTTAGTAACTGCAGAAATGTGTATAATACGCATTGGAATGTTTATAGCAACTGGCTTAATGTTTATAGCAACCAGAGGTATGTTTATAGCAAAGGGAGTGTGTTTATAGCAAGCAGATATATGTTTATAGCAACCAGACACATGATAATAGCAATAGGAAATATGTTTATATCAACCGGTGATATGCTTTTAGTAACTGAAGAAATGTGTATAATACCCAGTGAAATGTTCATAGCAACTGGCTTAATGTTTATAGCAACCAGAGGTATGTTTATAGCAACAGGAGTGTGTTTATAGCAACCAGATATATGTTTATAGCAACCAGAGGCATGATAATAACAATAGGATATATGTTTATATCAACCGGTGATATGCATTTAGTAACTGCAGAAATGTTTATAATACCCATTGGAATGTTTATAGCAACTGGCTTAATGTTTATAGCAACCAGAGGTATGTTTATAGCAACAGGAGTGTGTTTATAGCAACCAGATATATGTTTATAGCAACCAGAGACATGATAATAACAATAGGAGATATGTTTATATCAACCGGTGATATGTATTTAGTAACTGCAGAAATGTTTATAATACCCATTGGAATGTTTATAGCAACTGGCTTAATGTTTATAGCAACCAGAGGTATGTGTATAGCAACAGGAGTGTGTTTATAGCAGCCAGATATATGTTTATAGCAGCCAGACACATGATAATAGCAATAGGAGATATGTTTATATCAACCGGTGATATGCATTTAGTAACTGCAGAAATGTGTATAATATCCATTGGAATGTTTATAGCAACTGGCTTAATGTTTATAGCAACCAGAGGTATGTTTATAGCAACAGGAGTGTGTTTATAGCAGCCAGATATATGTTTATAGCAGCCAGACACATGATAATAGCAATAGGAGATATGTTTCTATCAACCGGTGATATGCTTTTAGTAACTGCAGAAATGTGTATATTACCCATTTGAATATTTATAGCAACTAGCTTAATGTTTATAGCAACCAGAGGTATGTTTATAGCAACAGGAGTGTGTTCATAGCAACCAGATATATGTTTATTGGAACCAGAGACATGATAATAGCAATAGGTGATATGTTTATATTAACCGGTGATATGCATTTAGTAACTGAGGAAATGTTTTTAACACCT
Organism: Pelobates fuscus; assembly: GCF_036172605.1. Taxonomy (NCBI): domain Eukaryota; kingdom Metazoa; phylum Chordata; class Amphibia; order Anura; family Pelobatidae; genus Pelobates; species Pelobates fuscus. The sequence goes on from NC_086318.1 coordinate 254,156,597, forward strand.
AGTGAAATGTTTATAGCAAATGGCTTAATGTTTATAGCAACCAGAGTTATATTTATAGCAACAGGAGTGTGTTTATAGCAACCAGATATATGTTTATAACAACCAGAGACATGATAATAACAGTAGGAGATATGTTTATATCAACCGGTGATATGCTTTTATTAACTGAAGAAATGTGTATAATACCCAGTGAAATGTTCATAGCAACTGGCTTAATGTTTTTAGCAACAGGAGTGTGTTTATAGCAACCAGATATATGTTTATAACAACCAGAGACATGATAATAACAGTAGGAGATATGCTTATATCAACCGGTGATATGCATTTAGTAACTGCAGAAATGTGTATAATACGCATTGGAATGTTTATAGCAACTGGCTTAATGTTTATAGCAACCAGAGGTATGTTTATAGCAAAGGGAGTGTGTTTATAGCAAGCAGATATATGTTTATAGCAACCAGACACATGATAATAGCAATAGGAAATATGTTTATATCAACCGGTGATATGCTTTTAGTAACTGAAGAAATGTGTATAATACCCAGTGAAATGTTCATAGCAACTGGCTTAATGTTTATAGCAACCAGAGGTATGTTTATAGCAACAGGAGTGTGTTTATAGCAACCAGATATATGTTTATAGCAACCAGAGGCATGATAATAACAATAGGATATATGTTTATATCAACCGGTGATATGCATTTAGTAACTGCAGAAATGTTTATAATACCCATTGGAATGTTTATAGCAACTGGCTTAATGTTTATAGCAACCAGAGGTATGTGTATAGCAACAGGAGTGTGTTTATAGCAGCCAGATATATGTTTATAGCAGCCAGACACATGATAATAGCAATAGGAGATATGTTTCTATCAACCGGTGATATGCTTTTAGTAACCGAAGAAATGTGTATAATACCCAGTGAAATGTTCATAGCAACTGGCTTAATGTTTATAGCAACCAGAGGTATATTTATAGCAACAGGAGTGTGTTTATAGCAACCAGATATATGTTTATAGCAACCAGAGACATGATAATAACAATAGGAGATATGTTTATATCAACCGGTGATATGCATTTAGTAACTGCAGAAATGTTTATAATACCCATTGGAATGTTTATAGCAACTGGCTTAATGTTTATAGCAACCAGAGGTATGTGTATAGCAACAGGAGTGTGTTTATAGCAGCCAGATATATGTTTATAGCAGCCAGACACATGATAATAGCAATAGGAGATATGTTTATATCAACCGGTGATATGCATTTAGTAACTGCAGAAATGTGTATAATATCCATTGGAATGTTTATAGCAACTGGCTTAATGTTTATAGCAACCAGAGGTATGTTTATAGCAACAGGAGTGTGTTTATAGCAGCCAGATATATGTTTATAGCAGCCAGACACATGATAATAGCAATAGGAGATATGTTTCTATCAACCGGTGATATGCTTTTAGTAACTGCAGAAATGTGTATATTACCCATTTGAATATTTATAGCAACTAGCTTAATGTTTATAGCAACCAGAGGTATGTTTATAGCAACAGGAGTGTGTTCATAGCAACCAGATATATGTTTATTGGAACCAGAGACATGATAATAGCAATAGGTGATATGTTTATATTAACCGGTGATATGCATTTAGTAACTGAGGAAATGTTTTTAACACCTAGTGAAATGTTTATAGCAAATGGCTTAATGTTTTTTGCAACCAGAGTTATATTTATAGCAACAGGAGTGTGTTTATAGCAACCAGATATATGTTTATAGCAACCAGAGACATGATAATAACAATAGGAGATATGTTTATATCAACCGGTGATATGCATTTAGTAACTGCAGAAATGTTTATAATATCCATTGGAATGTTTATAGCAACTGGCTTATTGTTTATAGCAACCAGAGGTATGTTTATAGCAACAGGAGTGTGTTCATAGCAACCAGATATATGTTTATTGGAACCAGAGACATGATAATAGCAATAGGTGATATGTTTATATTAACCGGTGATATGCATTTAGTAACTGAGGAAATGTTTTTAACACCTAGTGAAATGTTTATAGCAAATGGCTTAATGTTTTTTGCAACCAGAGTTATATTTATAGCAACAGGAGTGTGTTTATAGCAACCAGATATATGTTTATAGCAACCAGAGACATGATAATAACAATAGGAGATATGTTTATATCAACCGGTGATATGCATTTAGTAACTGCAGAAATGTTTATAATATCCATTGGAATGTTTATAGCAACTGGCTTAATGTTTATAGCAACCAGAGGTATGTGTATAGCAACAGGAGTGTGTTTATAGCAGCCAGATATATGTTTATAGCAGCCAGACACATGATAATAGCAATAGGAGATATGTTTATATCAACCGGTGATATGCATTTAGTAACTGCAGAAATGTGTATAATACCCATTGGAATGTTTATAGCAACTGGCTTAATGTTTATAGCAACCAGAGGTATGTTTATAGCAACAGGAGTGTGTTTATAGCAGCCAGATATATGTTTATAGCAGCCAGACACATGATAATAGCAATAGGAGATATGTTTCTATCAACCGGTGATATGCTTTTAGTAACTGCAGAAATGTGTATAATACGCATTGGAATGTTTATAGCAACTGGCTTATTGTTTATAGCAACCAGAGGTATGTTTATAGCAACAGGAGTGTGTTTATAGCAACCAGATATATGTTTATAGCAACCAGACACATGATAATAGCAATAGGAGATATGTTTATATCAACCGGTGATATGCTTTTAGTAACTGAAGAAATGTGTATAATACCTAGTGAAATGTTCATAGCAACTGGCTTAATGTTTTTAGCAACAGGAGTGTGTTTATATCAACCAGATATATGTTTATAACAACCAGAGACATGATAATAACAGTAGGAGATATGCTTATATCAACCGGTGATATGCATTTAGTAACTGGAGAAATGTTTATAATACGCATTGGAATGTTTATAGCAACTGGCTTAATGTTTATAGCAACCAGAGGTATGTTTATAGCAAAGGGAGTGTGATTATAGCAAGCAGATATATGTTTATAGCAACCAGACACATGATAATAGCAATAGGAAATATGTTTATATCAACCGGTGATATGCTTTTAGTAACTGAAGAAATGTGTATAATACCCAGTGAAATGTTCATAGCAACTGGCTTAATGGTTATAGCAACCAGAGGTACGTTTATAGCAACAGGAGTGTGTTTATAGCAACCAGATATATGTTTATAGCAACCAGAGACATGATAATAACAAGAGGAGATATGTTTATATCAACCGGTGATATGCATTTAGTAACTGCAGAAATGTTTATAATACCCATTGGAATGTTTATAGCAACTGGCTTAATGTTTATAGAAACCAGAGGTATGTGTATAGCAACAGGAGTGTGTTTATAGCAGCCAGATATATGTTTATAGCAGCCAGACACATGATAATAGCAATAGGAGATATGTTTATATCAACCGGTGATATGCATTTAGTAACTGCAGAAATGTGTATATTACCCATTTGAATATTTATAGCAACTAGCTTAATGTTTATAGCAACCAGAGGTATGTTTATAGCAACAGGAGTGTGTTCATAGCAACCAGATATATGTTTATTGGAACCAGAGACATGATAATTTCAATAGGTGATATGTTTATATTAACCGGTGATATGCATTTAGTAACTGAGGAAATGTTTTTAACACCTAGTGAAATGTTTATAGCAAATGGCTTAATGTTTATAGCAACCAGAGTTATATTTATAGCAACAGGAGTGTGTTTATAGCAACCAGATATATGTTTATAACAACCAGAGACATGATAATAACAGTAGGAGATATGCTTATATCAACCGGTGATATGCATTTAGTAACTGCAGAAATGTGTATAATACGCATTGGAATGTTTATAGCAACTGGCTTAATGTTTATAGCAACCAGAGGTAGGTTTATAGCAACAGGAGTGTGTTTATAGCAACCAGATATATGTTTATAGCAACCAGACACATGATAATAGCAATAGGAGATATGTTTATATAAACCGGTGATATGCTTTTATTAACTGAAGAAATGTGTATAATACCCAGTGAAATGTTCATAGCAACTGGCTTAATGTTTTTAGCAACAGGAGTGTGTTTATAGCAACCAGATATATGTTTATAACAACCAGAGACATGATAATAACAGTAGGAGATATGCTTATATCAACCGGTGATATGCATTTAGTAACTGCAGAAATGTGTATAATACGCATTGGAATGTTTATAGCAACTGGCTTAATGTTTATAGCAACCAGAGGTATGTTTATAGCAAAGGGAGTGTGTTTATAGCAAGCAGATATATGTTTATAGCAGCCAGACACATGATAATAGCAATAGGAGATATGTTTCTATCAACCGGTGATATGCTTTTAGTAACCGAAGAAATGTGTATAATACCCAGTGAAATGTTCATAGCAACTGGCTTAATGTTTATAGCAACCAGAGGTATATTTATAGCAACAGGAGTGTGTTTATAGCAACCAGATATATGTTTATAGCAACCAGAGACATGATAATAACAATAGGAGATATGTTTATATCAACCGGTGATATGCATTTAGTAACTGCAGAAATGTTTATAATACCCATTGGAATGTTTATAGCAACTGGCTTAATGTTTATAGCAACCAGAGGTATGTGTATAGCAACAGGAGTGTGTTTATAGCAGCCAGATATATGTTTATAGCAGCCAGACACATGATAATAGCAATAGGAGATATGTTTATATCAACCGGTGATATGCATTTAGTAACTGCAGAAATGTTTATAATACCCATTGGAATGTTTATAGCAACTGGCTTAATGTTTATAGCAACCAGAGGTATGTGTATAGCAACAGGAGTGTGTTTATAGCAGCCAGATATATGTTTATAGCAGCCAGACACATGATAATAGCAATAGGAGATATGTTTCTATCAACCGGTGATATGCTTTTAGTAACTGCAGAAATGTGTATATTACCCATTTGAATATTTATAGCAACTAGCTTAATGTTTATAGCAACCAGAGGTATGTTTATAGCAACAGGAGTGTGTTCATAGCAACCAGATATATGTTTATTGGAACCAGAGACATGATAATAGCAATAGGTGATATGTTTATATTAACCGGTGATATGCATTTAGTAACTGAGGAAATGTTTTTAACACCTAGTGAAATGTTTATAGCAAATGGCTTAATGTTTATAGCAACCAGAGTTATATTTATAGCAACAGGAGTGTGTTTATAGCAACCAGATATATGTTTATAACAACCAGAGACATGATAATAACAGTAGGAGATATGCTTATATCAACCGGTGATATGCATTTAGTAACTGCAAAAATGTGTATAATACGCATTGGAATGTTTATAGCAACTGGCTTAATGTTTATAGCAACCAGAGGTATGTTTATAGCAACAGGAGTGTGTTTATAGCAACCAGATATATGTTTATAGCAACCAGACACATGATAATAGCAATAGGAGATATGTTTATATCAACCGGTGATATGCTTTTATTAACTGAAGAAATGTGTATAATACCCAGTGAAATGTTCATAGCAACTGGCTTAATGTTTTTAGCAACAGGAGTGTGTTTATAGCAACCAGATATATGTTTATAACAACCAGAGACATGATAATAACAGTAGGAGATATGCTTATATCAACCGGTGATATGCATTTAGTAACTGCAGAAATGTGTATAATACGCATTGGAATGTTTATAGCAACTGGCTTAATGTTTATAGCAACCAGAGGTATGTTTATAGCAAAGGGAGTGTGTTTATAGCAAGCAGATATATGTTTATAGCAACCAGACACATGATAATAGCAATAGGAAATATGTTTATATCTACCGGTGATATGCTTTTAGTAACTGAAGAAATGTGTATAATACCCAGTGAAATGTTCATAGCAACTGGCTTAATGTTTATAGCAACCAGAGGTATGTTTATAGCAACAGGAGTGTGTTTATAGCAACCAGATATATGTTTATAACAACCAGATACATGATAATAACAGTAGGAGATATGCTTATATCAACCGGTGATATGCATTTAGTAACTGCAGAAATGTGTATAATACGCATTGGAATGTTTATAGCAACTGGCTTAATGTTTATAGCAACCAGAGGTATGTTTATAGCAGAGGGAGTGTGTTAATAGCAAGCAGATATATGTTTATAGCAACCAGACACATGATAATAGCAATAGGAGATATGTTTATATCAACCGGTGATATGCTTTTATTAACTGAAGAAATGTGTATAATACCCAGTGAAATGTTCATAGCAACTGGCTTAATGTTTTTAGCAACAGGAGTGTGTTTATAGCAACCAGATATATGTTTATAACAACCAGAGACATGATAATAACAGTAGGAGATATGCTTATATCAACCGGTGATATGCATTTAGTAACTGCAGAATTGTGTATAATACGCATTGGAATGTTTATAGCAACTGGCTTAATGTTTATAGCAACCAGAGGTATGTTTATAGCAAAGGGAGTGTGTTTATAGCAAGCAGATATATGTTTATAGCAACCAGACACATGATAATAGCAATAGGAAATATGTTTATATCAACCGGTGATATGCTTTTAGTAACTGAAGAAATGAGTATAATACCCAGTGAAATGTTCATAGCAACTGGCTTAATGTTTATAGCAACCAGAGGTATGTTTATAGCAACAGGAGTGTGTTTATAGCAACCAGATATATGTTTATAGCAACCAGAGGCATGATAATAACAATAGGATATATGTTTATATCAACCGGTGATATGCATTTAGTAACTGCAGAAATGTTTATAATACCCATTGGAATGTTTATAGCAACTGGCTTAATGTTTATAGCAACCAGAGGTATGTGTATAGCAACAGGAGTGTGTTTATAGCAGCCAGATATATGTTTATAGCAGCCAGACACATGATAATAGCAATAGGAGATATGTTTCTATCAACCGGTGATATGCTTTTAGTAACCGAAGAAATGTGTATAATACCCAGTGAAATGTTCATAGCAACTGGCTTAATGTTTATAGCAACCAGAGGTATATTTATAGCAACAGGAGTGTGTTTATAGCAACCAGATATATGTTTATAGCAACCAGAGACATGATAATAACAATAGGAGATATGTTTATATCAACCGGTGATATGCATTTAGTAACTGCAGAAATGTTTATAATACCCATTGGAATGTTTATAGCAACTGGCTTAATGTTTATAGCAACCAGAGGTATGTGTATAGCAACAGGAGTGTGTTTATAGCAGCCAGATATATGTTTATAGCAGCCAGACACATGATAATAGCAATAGGAGATATGTTTATATCAACCGGTGATATGCATTTAGTAACTGCAGAAATGTGTATAATATCCATTGGAATGTTTATAGCAACTGGCTTAATGTTTATAGCAACCAGAGGTATGTTTATAGCAACAGGAGTGTGTTTATAGCAGCCAGATATATGTTTATAGCAGCCAGACACATGATAATAGCAATAGGATATATGTTTCTATCAACCGGTGATATGCTTTTAGTAACTGCAGAAATGTGTATATTACCCATTTGAATATTTATAGCAACTAGCTTAATGTTTATAGCAACCAGAGGTATGTTTATAGCAACAGGAGTGTGTTCATAGCAACCAGATATATGTTTATTGGAACCAGAGACATGATAATAGCAATAGGTGATATGTTTATATTAACCGGTGATATGCATTTAGTAACTGAGGAAATGTTTTTAACACCTAGTGAAATGTTTATAGCAAATGGCTTAATGTTTTTTGCAACCAGAGTTATATTTATAGCAACAGGAGTGTGTTTATAGCAACCAGATATATGTTTATAGCAACCAGAGACATGATAATAACAATAGGAGATATGTTTATATCAACCGGTGATATGCATTTAGTAACTGCAGAAATGTTTATAATATCCATTGGAATGTTTATAGCAACTGGCTTATTGTTTATAGCAACCAGAGGTATGTTTATAGCAACAGGAGTGTGTTCATAGCAACCAGATATATGTTTATTGGAACCAGAGACATGATAATAGCAATAGGTGATATGTTTATATTAACCGGTGATATGCATTTAGTAACTGAGGAAATGTTTTTAACACCTAGTGAAATGTTTATAGCAAATGGCTTAATGTTTTTTGCAACCAGAGTTATATTTATAGCAACAGGAGTGTGTTTATAGCAACCAGATATATGTTTATAGCAACCAGAGACATGATAATAACAATAGGAGATATGTTTATATCAACCGGTGATATGCATTTAGTAACTGCAGAAATGTTTATAATATCCATTGGAATGTTTATAGCAACTGGCTTAATGTTTATAGCAACCAGAGGTATGTGTATAGCAACAGGAGTGTGTTTATAGCAGCCAGATATATGTTTATAGCAGCCAGACACATGATAATAGCAATAGGAGATATGTTTATATCAACCGGTGATATGCATTTAGTAACTGCAGAAATGTGTATAATACCCATTGGAATGTTTATAGCAACTGGCTTAATGTTTATAGCAACCAGAGGTATGTTTATAGCAACAGGAGTGTGTTTATAGCAGCCAGATATATGTTTATAGCAGCCAGACACATGATAATAGCAATAGGAGATATGTTTCTATCAACCGGTGATATGCTTTTAGTAACTGCAGAAATGTGTATAATACGCATTGGAATGTTTATAGCAACTGGCTTATTGTTTATAGCAACCAGAGGTATGTTTATAGCAACAGGAGTGTGTTTATAGCAACCAGATATATGTTTATAGCAACCAGACACATGATAATAGCAATAGGAGATATGTTTATATCAACCGGTGATATGCTTTTAGTAACTGAAGAAATGTGTATAATACCTAGTGAAATGTTCATAGCAACTGGCTTAATGTTTTTAGCAACAGGAGTGTGTTTATATCAACCAGATATATGTTTATAACAACCAGAGACATGATAATAACAGTAGGAGATATGCTTATATCAACCGGTGATATGCATTTAGTAACTGGAGAAATGTTTATAATACGCATTGGAATGTTTATAGCAACTGGCTTAATGTTTATAGCAACCAGAGGTATGTTTATAGCAAAGGGAGTGTGATTATAGCAAGCAGATATATGTTTATAGCAACCAGACACATGATAATAGCAATAGGAAATATGTTTATATCAACCGGTGATATGCTTTTAGTAACTGAAGAAATGTGTATAATACCCAGTGAAATGTTCATAGCAACTGGCTTAATGGTTATAGCAACCAGAGGTACGTTTATAGCAACAGGAGTGTGTTTATAGCAACCAGATATATGTTTATAGCAACCAGAGACATGATAATAACAAGAGGAGATATGTTTATATCAACCGGTGATATGCATTTAGTAACTGCAGAAATGTTTATAATACCCATTGGAATGTTTATAGCAACTGGCTTAATGTTTATAGAAACCAGAGGTATGTGTATAGCAACAGGAGTGTGTTTATAGCAGCCAGATATATGTTTATAGCAGCCAGACACATGATAATAGCAATAGGAGATATGTTTATATCAACCGGTGATATGCATTTAGTAACTGCAGAAATGTGTATATTACCCATTTGAATATTTATAGCAACTAGCTTAATGTTTATAGCAACCAGAGGTATGTTTATAGCAACAGGAGTGTGTTCATAGCAACCAGATATATGTTTATTGGAACCAGAGACATGATAATTTCAATAGGTGATATGTTTATATTAACCGGTGATATGCATTTAGTAACTGAGGAAATGTTTTTAACACCTAGTGAAATGTTTATAGCAAATGGCTTAATGTTTATAGCAACCAGAGTTATATTTATAGCAACAGGAGTGTGTTTATAGCAACCAGATATATGTTTATAACAACCAGAGACATGATAATAACAGTAGGAGATATGCTTATATCAACCGCTGATATGCATTTAGTAACTGCAGAAATGTGTATAATACGCATTGGAATGTTTATAGCAACTGGCTTAATGTTTATAGCAACCAGAGGTAGGTTTATAGCAACAGGAGTGTGTTTATAGCAACCAGATATATGTTTATAGCAACCAGACACATGATAATAGCAATAGGAGATATGTTTATATAAACCGGTGATATGCTTTTATTAACTGAAGAAATGTGTATAATACCCAGTGAAATGTTCATAGCAACTGGCTTAATGTTTTTAGCAACAGGAGTGTGTTTATAGCAACCAGATATATGTTTATAACAACCAGAGACATGATAATAACAGTAGGAGATATGCTTATATCAACCGGTGATATGCATTTAGTAACTGCAGAAATGTGTATAATACGCATTGGAATGTTTATAGCAACTGGCTTAATGTTTATAGCAACCAGAGGTATGTTTATAGCAAAGGGAGTGTGTTTATAGCAAGCAGATATATGTTTATAGCAGCCAGACACATGATAATAGCAATAGGAGATATGTTTCTATCAACCGGTGATATGCTTTTAGTAACCGAAGAAATGTGTATAATACCCAGTGAAATGTTCATAGCAACTGGCTTAATGTTTATAGCAACCAGAGGTATATTTATAGCAACAGGAGTGTGTTTATAGCAACCAGATATATGTTTATAGCAACCAGAGACATGATAATAACAATAGGAGATATGTTTATATCAACCGGTGATATGCATTTAGTAACTGCAGAAATGTTTATAATACCCATTGGAATGTTTATAGCAACTGGCTTAATGTTTATAGCAACCAGAGGTATGTGTATAGCAACAGGAGTGTGTTTATAGCAGCCAGATATATGTTTATAGCAGCCAGACACATGATAATAGCAATAGGAGATATGTTTATATCAACCGGTGATATGCATTTAGTAACTGCAGAAATGTTTATAATACCCATTGGAATGTTTATAGCAACTGGCTTAATGTTTATAGCAACCAGAGGTATGTGTATAGCAACAGGAGTGTGTTTATAGCAGCCAGATATATGTTTATAGCAGCCAGACACATGATAATAGCAATAGGAGATATGTTTCTATCAACCGGTGATATGCTTTTAGTAACTGCAGAAATGTGTATATTACCCATTTGAATATTTATAGCAACTAGCTTAATGTTTATAGCAACCAGAGGTATGTTTATAGCAACAGGAGTGTGTTCATAGCAACCAGATATATGTTTATTGGAACCAGAGACATGATAATAGCAATAGGTGATATGTTTATATTAACCGGTGATATGCATTTAGTAACTGAGGAAATGTTTTTAACACCTAGTGAAATGTTTATAGCAAATGGCTTAATGTTTATAGCAACCAGAGTTATATTTATAGCAACAGGAGTGTGTTTATAGCAACCAGATATATGTTTATAACAACCAGAGACATGATAATAACAGTAGGAGATATGCTTATATCAACCGGTGATATGCATTTAGTAACTGCAAAAATGTGTATAATACGCATTGGAATGTTTATAGCAACTGGCTTAATGTTTATAGCAACCAGAGGTATGTTTATAGCAACAGGAGTGTGTTTATAGCAACCAGATATATGTTTATAGCAACCAGACACATGATAATAGCAATAGGAGATATGTTTATATCAACCGGTGATATGCTTTTATTAACTGAAGAAATGTGTATAATACCCAGTGAAATGTTCATAGCAACTGGCTTAATGTTTTTAGCAACAGGAGTGTGTTTATAGCAACCAGATATATGTTTATAACAACCAGAGACATGATAATAACAGTAGGAGATATGCTTATATCAACCGGTGATATGCATTTAGTAACTGCAGAAATGTGTATAATACACATTGGAATGTTTATAGCAACTGGCTTAATGTTTATAGCAACCAGAGGTATGTTTATAGCAAAGGGAGTGTGTTTATAGCAAGCAGATATATGTTTATAGCAACCAGACACATGATAATAGCAATAGGAAATATGTTTATATCTACCGGTGATATGCTTTTAGTAACTGAAGAAATTTGTATAATACCCAGTGAAATGTTCATAGCAACTGGCTTAATGTTTATAGCAACCAGAGGTATGTTTATAGCAACAGGAGTGTGTTTATAGCAACCAGATATATGTTTATAACAACCAGATACATGATAATAACAGTAGGAGATATGCTTATATCAACCGGTGATATGCATTTAGTAACTGCAGAAATGTGTATAATACGCATTGGAATGTTTATAGCAACTGGCTTAATGTTTATAGCAACCAGAGGTATGTTTATAGCAGAGGGAGTGTGTTAATAGCAAGCAGATATATGTTTATAGCAACCAGACACATGATAATAGCAATAGGAGATATGTTTATATCAACCGGTGATATGCTTTTATTAACTGAAGAAATGTGTATAATACCCAGTGAAATGTTCATAGCAACTGGCTTAATGTTTTTAGCAACAGGAGTGTGTTTATAGCAACCAGATATATGTTTATAACAACCAGAGACATGATAATAACAGTAGGAGATATGCTTATATCAACCGGTGATATGCATTTAGTAACTGCAGAATTGTGTATAATACGCATTGGAATGTTTATAGCAACTGGCTTAATGTTTATAGCAACCAGAGGTATGTTTATAGCAAAGGGAGTGTGTTTATAGCAAGCAGACACATGATAATAGCAATAGGAAATATGTTTATATCAACCGGTGATATGCTTTTAGTAACTGAAGAAATGTGTATAATACCCAGTGAAATGTTCATAGCAACTGGCTTAATGTTTATAGCAACCAGAGGTATGTTTATAGCAACAGGAGTGTGTTTATAGCAACCAGATATATGTTTATAGCAACCAGAGGCATGATAATAACAATAGGATATATGTTTATATCAACCGGTGATATGCATTTAGTAACTGCAGAAATGTTTATAATACCCATTGGAATGTTTATAGCAACTGGCTTAATGTTTATAGCAACCAGAGGTATGTGTATAGCAACAGGAGTGTGTTTATATCAGCCAGATATATGTTTATAGCAGCCAGACACATGATAATAGCAATAGGAGATATGTTTCTATCAACCGGTGATATGCTTTTAGTAACCGAAGAAATGTGTATAATACCCAGTGAAATGTTCATAGCAACTGGCTTAATGTTTATAGCAACCAGAGGTATATTTATAGCAACAGGAGTGTGTTTATAGCAACCAGATATATGTTTATAGCAACCAGAGACATGATAATAACAATAGGAGATATGTTTATATCAACCGGTGATATGCATTTAGTAACTGCAGAAATGTTTATAATACCCATTGGAATGTTTATAGCAACTGGCTTAATGTTTATAGCAACCAGAGGTATGTGTATAGCAACAGGAGTGTGTTTATAGCAGCCAGATATATGTTTATAGCAGCCAGACACATGATAATAGCAATAGGAGATATGTTTATATCAACCGGTGATATGCATTTAGTAACTGCAGAAATGTGTATAATATCCATTGGAATGTTTATAGCAACTGGCTTAATGTTTATAGCAACCAGAGGTATGTTTATAGCAACAGGAGTGTGTTTATAGCAGCCAGATATATGTTTATAGCAGCCAGACACATGATAATAGCAATAGGAGATATGTTTCTATCAACCGGTGATATGCTTTTAGTAACTGCAGAAATGTGTATATTACCCATTTGAATATTTATAGCAACTAGCTTAATGTTTATAGCAACCAGAGGTATGTTTATAGCAACAGGAGTGTGTTCATAGCAACCAGATATATGTTTATTGGAACCAGAGACATGATAATAGCAATAGGTGATATGTTTATATTAACCGGTGATATGCATTTAGTAACTGAGGAAATGTTTTTAACACCTAGTGAAATGTTTATAGCAAATGGCTTAATGTTTATAGCAACCAGAGTTATATTTATAGCAACAGGAGTGTGTTTATAGCAACCAGATATATGTTTATAACAACCAGAGACATGATAATAACAGTAGGAGATATGCTTATATCAACCGGTGATATGCATTTAGTAACTGCAGAAATGTGTATAATACGCATTGGAATGTTTATAGCAACTGGCTTAATGTTTATAGCAACCAGAGGTATTTTTATAGCAACAGGAGTGTGTTTATAGCAACCAGATATATGTTTATAGCAACCAGACACATGATAATAGCAATAGGAGATATGTTTATATCAACCGGTGATATGCTTTTATTAACTGAAGAAATGTGTATAATACCCAGTGAAATGTTCATAGCAACTGGCTTAATGTTTTTAGCAACAGGAGTGTGTTTATAGCAACCAGATATATGTTTATAACAACCAGAGACATGATAATAACAGTAGGAGATATGCTTATATCAACCGGTGATATGCATTTAGTAACTGCAGAAATGTGTATAATACGCATTGGAATGTTTATAGCAACTGGCTTAATGTTTATAGCAACCAGAGGTATGTTTATAGCAAAGGGAGTGTGTTTATAGCAAGCAGATATATGTTTATAGCAACCAGACACATGATAATAGCAATAGGAAATATGTTTATATCAACCGGTGATATGCTTTTAGTAACTGAAGAAATGTGTATAATACCCAGTGAAATGTTCATAGCAACTGGCTTAATGTTTATAGCAACCAGAGGTATGTTTATAGCAACAGGAGTATGTTCATAGCAACCAGATATATGTTTATAGCAACCAAAGACATGATAATAACAATAGGAGATATGTTTATATCAACCGGTGATATGCATTTAGTAACTGGAAAATATTTATAACAACCAGTGAAATGTTTATCGCAACCTGCTTAATGTTTAAAGCAATCAGAGGTATGTTTATAGCAACAGGAGTGTGTTTATAGCAACCAGATATATGTTTATAACAACCAGAGACATGATAATAACAATAGGAGATATGTTTATATCAACCGGTGATATGCTTTTAGTAACTGCAGAAATGTGTATAATACGCATTGGAATGTTTATAGCAACTGGCTTATTGTTTATAGCAACCAGAGGTATGTTTATAGCAACAGGAGTGTGTTCATAGCAACCAGATATATGTTTATTGGAACCAGAGACATGATAATAGCAATAGGTGATATGTTTATATTAACCGGTGATATGCATTTAGTAACTGAGGAAATGTTTTTAACACCTAGTGAAATGTTTATAGCAAATGGCTTAATGTTTTTTGCAACCAGAGTTATATTTATAGCAACAGGAGTGTGTTTATAGCAACCAGATATATGTTTATAACAACCAGAGACATGATAATAACAGTAGGAGATATGCTTATATCAACCGGTGATATGCATTTAGTAACTGCAGAAATGTGTATAATACGCATTGGAATGTTTATAGCAACTGGCTTATTGTTTATAGCAACCAGAGGTATGTTTATAGCAACAGGAGTGTGTTTATGGCAACCAGATATATGTTTATAGCAACCAGAGACATGATAATAACAATAGGAGATATGTTTATATCAACCGGTGATATGCATTTAGTAACTGCAGAAATGTTTATAATATCCATTGGAATGTTTATAGCAACTGGCTTAATGTTTATAGCAACCAGAGGTATGTGTATAGCAACATGAGTGTGTTTATAGCAGCCAGATATATGTTTATAGCAGCCAGACACATGATAATAGCAATAGGAGATATGTTTATATCAACCGGTGATATGCATTTAGTAACTGCAGAAATGTGTATAATACCCATTGGAATGTTTATAGCAACTGGCTTAATGTTTATAGCAACCAGAGGTATGTTTATAGCAACAGGAGTGTGTTTATAGCAGCCAGATATATGTTTATAGCAGCCAGACACATGATAATAGCAATAGGAGATATGTTTCTATCAACCGGTGATATGCTTTTAGTAACTGCAGAAATGTGTATAATACGCATTGGAATGTTTATAGCAACTGGCTTATTGTTTATAGCAACCAGAGGTATGTTTATAGCAACAGGAGTGTGTTTATAGCAACCAGATATATGTTTATAGCAACCAGACACATGATAATAGCAATAGGAGATATGTTTATATCAACCGGTGATATGCTTTTAGTAACTGAAGAAATGTGTATAATACCTAGTGAAATGTTCATAGCAACTGGCTTAATGTTTTTAGCAACAGGAGTGTGTTTATATCAACCAGATGTATGTTTATAACAACCAGAGACATGATAATAACAGTAGGAGATATGCTTATTACAACCGGTGATATGCATTTAGTAACTGTAGAAATGTTTATAATACCCATTGGAATGTTTATAGCAACTGGCTTAATGTTTATAGCAACCAGAGGTATGTGTATAGCAACAGGAGTGTGTTTATAGCAGCCAGATATATGTTTATAGCAGCCAGACAAATGATAATAGCAATAGGAGATATGTTTATATCAACCGGTGATATGCATTTAGTAACTGCAGAAATGTGTATAATATCCATTGGAATGTTTATAGCAACTGGCTTAATGTTTATAGCAACCAGAGGTATGTTTATAGCAACAGGAGTGTGTTTATAGCAGCCAGATATATGTTTATAGCAGCCAGACACATGAAAATAGCAATAGGAGATATGTTTCTATCAACCGGTGATATGCTTTTAGTAACTGCAGAAATGTGTATATTACCCATTTGAATATTTATAGCAACTAGCTTAATGTTTATAGCAACCAGAGGTATGTTTATAGCAACAGGAGTGTGTTCATAGCAACCAGATATATGTTTATTGGAACCAGAGACATGATAATAGCAATAGGTGATATGTTTATATTAACCGGTGATATGCATTTAGTAACTGAGGAAATGTTTTTAACACCTAGTGAAATGTTTATAGCAAATGGCTTAATGTTTATAGCAACCAGAGGTATGTGTATAGCAACAGGAGTGTGTTTATAGCAGCCAGATATATGTTTATAGCAGCCAGACACATGATAATAGCAATAGGAGATATGTTTATATCAACCGGTGATATGCATTTAGTAACTGCAGAAATGTGTATAATATCCATTGGAATGTTTATAGCAACTGGCTTAATGTTTATAGCAACCAGAGGTATGTTTATAGCAACATGAGTGTGTTTATAGCAACCAGATATTTGTTTATAACAACCAGAGACATGATAATAACAGTAGGAGATATGCTTATATCAACCGGTGATATGCATTTAGTAACTGCAGAAATGTGTATAATACGCATTGGAATGTTTATAGCAACTGGCTTAATGTTTATAGCAACCAGAGGTATGTTTATAGCAACAGGAGTGTGTTTATAGCAACCAGATATATGTTTATAGCAACCAGACACATGATAATAGCAATAGGAGATATGTTTATATCAACCGGTGATATGCTTTTATTAACTGAAGAAATGTGTATAATACCCAGTGAAATGTTCATAGCAACTGGCTTAATGTTTTTAGCAACAGGAGTGTGTTTATAGCAACCAGATATATGTTTATAAAAACCAGAGACATGATAATAACAGTAGGAGATATGCTTATATCAACCGGTGATATGCATTTAGTAACTGCAGAAATGTGTATAATACGCATTGGAATGTTTATAGCAACTGGCTTATTGTTTATAGCAACCAGAGGTATGTTTATAGCAAAGGGAGTGTGTTTATAGCAAGCAGATATATGTTTATAGCAACCAGACACATGATCATAGCAATAGGAAATATGTTTATATCAACCGGTGATATGCTTTTAGTAACTGAAGAAATGTGTATAATACCCAGTGAAATGTTCATAGCAACTGGCTTAATGTTTATAGCAACCAGAGGTATGTTTATAGCAACAGGAGTGTGTTTATAGCAACCAGATATATGTTTATAACAACCAGAGACATGATAATAACAATAGGAGATATGTTTATATCAACCGGTGATATGCTTTTAGTAACTGCAGAAATGTGTATAATACGCATTGGAATGTTTATAGCAACTGGCTTAATTTTTTATAGCAACCAGAGGTATGTTTATAGCAACAGGAGTGTGCTTATAGCAACCAGATATATGTTTATAGCAACCAGACACATGATAATAGCAATAGGAGATATGTTTATATCAACCGGTGATAGGCTTTTAGTAACTGAAGAAATGTGTATAATACCCAGTGAAATGTTCATAGCAACTGGCTTATTGTTTTTAGCAACAGGAGTGTGTTTATAGCAACCAGATATATGTTTATAACAACCAGAGACATGATAATAACAGTAGGAGATATGCTTATATCAACCGGTGATATGCATTTAGTAACTGCAGAAATGTGTATAATACGCATCGGAATGTTTATAGCAACTGGCTTAAGGTTTATAGCAACCAGTGTTATGTTTATAGCAACAGGAGTGTGTTTATAGCAAGCAGATATATGTTTATAGCAACCAGACACATGATAATAGCAATAGGAAATATGTTTATATCAACCGGTGATATGCTTTTAGTAACTGAAGAAATGTGTATAATACCCAGTGAAATGTTCATAGCAACTGGCTTAATGTTAATAGCAACCAGAGGTATGTTTATAGCAACAGGAGTGTGTTTATAGCAACAGGAGTATGTTCATAGCAACCAGATATATGTTTATAGCAACCAAAGACATGATAATAACAATAGGAGATATGTTTATATCAACCGGTGATATGCATTTAGTAACTGGAAAATATTTATAACAACCAGTGAAATGTTTATCGCAACCTGCTTAATGTTTAAAGCAATCAGAGGTATGTTTATAGCAACAGGAGTGTGTTTATAGCAACCAGATATATGTTTATAACAACCAGAGACATGATAATAACAATAGGAGATATGTTTATATCAACCGGTGATATGCTTTTAGTAACTGCAGAAATGTGTATAATACGCATTGGAATGTTTATAGCAACTGGCTTATTGTTTATAGCAACCAGAGGTATGTTTATAGCAACAGGAGTGTGTTCATAGCAACCAGATATATGTTTATTGGAACACGAGACATGATAATCGCAATAGGTGATATGTTTATATTAACCGGTGATATGCATTTAGTAACTGAGGAAATGTTTTTAACACCTAGTGAAATGTTTATAGCAAATGGCTTAATGTTTATAGCAACCAGAGTTATATTTATAGCAACAGGAGTGTGTTTATAGCAACCAGATATATGTTTATAACAACCAGAGACATGATAATAACAGTAGGAGATATGCTTATATCAACCGGTGATATGCATTTAGTAACTGAAGAAATGTATATAATACCCAGTGAAATGTTCATAGCAACTGGCTTAATGTTTTTTAGCAACAGGAGTGTGTTTATAGCAACCAGATATATGTTTATAACAACCAGAGACATGATAATAACAGTAGGAGATATGCTTATATCAACCGGTGATATGCATTTAGTAACTGCAGAAATGTGTATAATACGCATTGGAATGTTTATAGCAACTGGCTTAATGTTTATAGCAACCAGAGGTATGTTTATAGCAAAGGGAGTGTGTTTATAGCAAGCAGATATATGTTTATAGCAACCAGACACATGATAATAGCAATAGGAAATATGTTTATATCAACCGGTGATATGCTTTTAGTAACTGAAGAAATGTGTATAATACCCAGTGAAATGTTCATAGCAACTGGCTTAATGTTTATAGCAACCAGAGGTATGTTTATAGCAACAGGAGTGTGTTTATAGCAACCAGATATATGTTTATAGCAACCAGAGACATGATAATAACAATAGGAGATATGTTTATATCAACCGGTGATAACTGCAGAAATGTGTATAATACGCATTGGAATGTTTATAGCAACTGGCTTAATGTTTATAGCAACCAGAGGTATGTGTATAGCAACAGGAGTGTGTTTATAGCAGCCAGATATATGTTTATAGCAGCCAGACACATGATAATAGCAATAGGAGACATGTTTATATCAACCGGTGATATGCATTTAGTAACTGCAGAAATGTGTATAATACCCATTGGAATGTTTATAGCAACTGGCTTAATGTTTATAGCAACCAGAGGTATGTTTATAGCAACAGGAGTGTGTTTATAGCAGCCAGATATATGTTTATAGCAGCCAGACACATGATAATAGCAATAGGAGATATGTTTCTATCAACCGGTGATATGCTTTTAGTAACTGCAGAAATGTGTATATTACCCATTTGAATATTTATAGCAACTAGCTTAATGTTTATAGCAACCAGAGGTATGTTTATAGCAACAGGAGTGTGTTCATAGCAACCAGATATATGTTTATTGGAACCAGAGACATGATAATAGCAATAGGTGATATGTTTATATTAACCGGTGATATGCATTTAGTAACTGAGGAAATGTTTTTAACACCTAGTGAAATGTTTATAGCAAATGGCTTAATGTTTATAGCAACCAGAGTTATATTTATAGCAACAGGAGTGTGTTTATAGCAACCAGATATATGTTTATAGCAACCAGACACATGATAATAACAATAGGAGATATGTTTATATAAACCGGTGATATGCATTTAGTAACTGCAGAAATGTTTATAATACCCATTGGAATGTTTATAGCAACTGGCTTAATGTTTATAGCAACCAGAGGTATGTGTATAGCAACAGGAGTGTGTTTATAGCAGCCAGATATATGTTTATAGCAGCCAGACACATGATAATAACAATAGGATATATGTTTATACCAACCGGTGATATGCTTTTAGTAACTGCAGAAATGTGTATAATACGCATTGGAATGTTTATAGCAACTGGCTTAATGTTTATAGCAACCAGAGGTATGTTTATAGCAAAGGGAGCGTGTTTATAGCAAGCAGATATATGTTTATAGCAACCAGACACATGATAATAGCAATGGGAAATATGTTTATATTAACCGGTGATATGCTTTTAGTAACTGAAGAAATGTGTATAATACCCAGTGAAATGTTCATAGCAACTGGCTTAATGTTTTTAGCAACAGGAGTGTGTTTATAGCAACCAGATATATGCTTATAACAACCAGAGACATGATAATAACAGTAGGAGATATGCTTATATCAACCGGTGATATGCATTTAGTAACTGCAGAAATGTGTATAATACGCATTGGAATGTTTATAGCAACTGGCTTAATGTTTATAGCAACCAGAGGTATGTTTATAGCAAAGGGAGTGTGTTTATAGCAAGCAGATATATGTTTATAGCAACCAGACACATGATAATAGCAATAGGAAATATGTTTCTATCAACGGGTGATATGCTTTTAGTAACCAAAGAAATGTGTATAATACCCAGTGAAATGTTCATAGCAACTGGCTTAATGTTTATAGCAACCAGAGGTATATTTATAGCAACAGGAGTGTGTTTATAGCAACCAGATATATGTTTATAGCAACCAGAGACTTGATAATAACAATAGGAGATATGTTTATATCAACCGATGATATGCATTTAGTAACTGCAGAAATGTTTATAATACCCATTGGAATGTTTATAGCAACTGGCTTAATGTTTATAGCAACCAGAGGTATGTGTATAGCAACAGGAGTGTGTTTATAGCAGCCAGATATATGTTTATAGCAGCCAGACACATGATAATAGCAATAGGAGATATGTTTATATCAACCGGTGATATGCATTTAGTAACTGCAGAAATGTGTATAATATCCATTGGAATGTTTATAGCAACTGGCTTAATGTTTATAGCAACCAGAGGTATGTTTATAGCAACAGGAGTGTGTTTATAGCAGCCAGATATATGTTTATAACAGCCAGACACATGATAATAGCAATAGGAGATATGTTTCTATCAACCGGTGATATGCTTTTAGTAACTGCAGAAATGTGTATATTACCCATTTGAATATTTATAGCAACTAGCTTAATGTTTATAGCAACCAGAGGTATGTTTATAGCAACAGGAGTGTGTTCATAGCAACCAGATATATGTTTATTGGAACCAGAGACATGATAATAGCAATAGGTGATATGTTTATATTAACCGGTGATATGCATTTAGTAACTGAGGAAATGTTTTTAACACCTAGTGAAATGTTTATAGCAAATGGCTTAATGTTTATAGCAACCAGAGTTATATTTATAGCAACAGGAGTGTGTTTATAGCAACCAGATATATGTTTATAACAACCAGAGACATGATAATAACAGTAGGAGATATGCTTATATCAACCGGTGATATGCATTTAGTAACTGCAGAAATGTGTATAATACGCATTGGAATGTTTATAGCAACTGGCTTAATGTTTATAGCAACCAGAGGTATGTTTATAGCAACAGGAGTGTGTTTATAGCAACCAGATATATGTTTATAGCAACCAGACACATGATAATAGCAATAGGAGATATGTTTATATCAACCGGTGATATGCTTTTATTAACTGAAGAAATGTGTATAATACCCAGTGAAATGTTCATAGCAACTGGCTTAATGTTTTTAGCAACAGGAGTGTGTTTATAGCAACCAGATATATGTTTATAACAACCAGAGACATGATAATAACAGTAGGAGATATGCTTATATCAACCGGTGATATGCATTTAGTAACTGCAGAAATGTGTATAATACGCATTGGAATGTTTATAGCAACTGGCTTAATGTTTATAGCAACCAGAGGTATGTTTATAGCAAAGGGAGTGTGTTTATAGCAAGCAGATATATGTTTATAGCAACCAGACACATGATAATAGCAATAGGAGATATGTTTATATCAACCGGTGATATGCTTTTAGTAACTGAAGAAATGTGTATAATACCCAGTGAAATGTTCATAGCAACTGGCTTAATGTTTATAGCAACCAGAGGTATGTTTATAGCAACAGGAGTGTGTTTATAGCAACCAGATATATGTTTATAGCAACCAGAGACATGATAATAACAATAGGAGATATGTTTATATCAACCGGTGATAACTGCAGAAATGTGTATAATACGCATTGGAATGTTTATAGCAACTGGCTTAATGTTTATAGCAACCAGAGGTATGTGTATAGCAACAGGAGTGTGTTTATAGCAGCCAGATATATGTTTATAGCAGCCAGACACATGATAATAGCAATAGGAGACATGTTTATATCAACCGGTGATATGCATTTAGTAACTGCAGAAATGTGTATAATACCCATTGGAATGTTTATAGCAACTGGCTTAATGTTTATAGCAACCAGAGGTATGTTTATAGCAACAGGAGTGTGTTTATAGCAGCCAGATATATGTTTATAGCAGCCAGACACATGATAATAGCAATAGGAGACATGTTTATATCAACCGGTGATATGCATTTAGTAACTGCAGAAATGTGTATAATACGCATTGGAATGTTTATAGCAACTGGCTTATTGTTTATAGCAACCAGAGGTATGTTTATAGCAACAGGAGTGTGTTTATAGCAACCAGATATATGTTTATAGCAACCAGACACATGATAATAGCAATAGGAGATATGTTTATATCAACCGGTGATATGCTTTTAGTAACTGAAGAAATGTATATAATACCCAGTGAAATGTTCATAGCAACTGGCTTAATGTTTTTTAGCAACAGGAGTGTGTTTATAGCAACCAGATATATGTTTATAACAACCAGAGACATGATAATAACAGTAGGAGATATGCTTATATCAACCGGTGATATGCATTTAGTAACTGCAGAAATGTGTATAATACGCATTGGAATGTTTATAGCAACTGGCTTAATGTTTATAGCAACCAGAGGTATGTTTATAGCAAAGGGAGTGTGTTTATAGCAAGCAGATATATGTTTATAGCAACCAGACACATGATAATAGCAATAGGAAATATGTTTATATCAACCGGTGATATGCTTTTAGTAACTGAAGAAATGTGTATAATACCCAGTGAAATGTTCATAGCAACTGGCTTAATGTTTATAGCAACCAGAGGTATGTTTATAGCAACAGGAGTGTGTTTATAGCAACCAGATATATGTTTATAGCAACCAGAGACATGATAATAACAATAGGAGATATGTTTATATCAACCGGTGATAACTGCAGAAATGTGTATAATACGCATTGGAATGTTTATAGCAACTGGCTTAATGTTTATAGCAACCAGAGGTATGTGTATAGCAACAGGAGTGTGTTTATAGCAGCCAGATATATGTTTATAGCAGCCAGACACATGATAATAGCAATAGGAGACATGTTTATATCAACCGGTGATATGCATTTAGTAACTGCAGAAATGTGTATAATACCCATTGGAATGTTTATAGCAACTGGCTTAATGTTTATAGCAACCAGAGGTATGTTTATAGCAACAGGAGTGTGTTTATAGCAGCCAGATATATGTTTATAGCAGCCAGACACATGATAATAGCAATAGGAGATATGTTTCTATCAACCGGTGATATGCTTTTAGTAACTGCAGAAATGTGTATATTACCCATTTGAATATTTATAGCAACTAGCTTAATGTTT
This sequence comes from Pelobates fuscus, assembly GCF_036172605.1. NCBI lineage: Eukaryota > Metazoa > Chordata > Amphibia > Anura > Pelobatidae > Pelobates > Pelobates fuscus. The sequence continues at coordinate 254,181,056 of NC_086318.1, forward strand.
ATAGCAACCAGAGGTATGTTTATAGCAACAGGAGTGTGTTCATAGCAACCAGATATATGTTTATTGGAACCAGAGACATGATAATAGCAATAGGTGATATGTTTATATTAACCGGTGATATGCATTTAGTAACTGAGGAAATGTTTTTAACACCTAGTGAAATGTTTATAGCAAATGGCTTAATGTTTATAGCAACCAGAGTTATATTTATAGCAACAGGAGTGTGTTTATAGCAACCAGATATATGTTTATAGCAACCAGACACATGATAATAACAATAGGAGATATGTTTATATCAACCGGTGATATGCATTTAGTAACTGCAGAAATGTTTATAATACCCATTGGAATGTTTATAGCAACTGGCTTAATGTTTATAGCAACCAGAGGTATGTGTATAGCAACAGGAGTGTGTTTATAGCAGCCAGATATATGTTTATAGCAGCCAGACACATGATAATAACAATAGGAGATATGTTTATACCAACCGGTGATATGCTTTTAGTAACTGCAGAAATGTGTATAATACGCATTGGAATGTTTATAGCAACTGGCTTAATGTTTATAGCAACCAGAGGTATGTTTATAGCAAAGGGAGTGTGTTTATAGCAAGCAGATATATGTTTATAGCAACCAGACACATGATAATAGCAATAGGAAATATGTTTATATTAACCGGTGATATGCTTTTAGTAACTGAAGAAATGTGTATAATACCCAGTGAAATGTTCATAGCAACTGGCTTAATGTTTTTAGCAACAGGAGTGTGTTTATAGCAACCAGATATATGCTTATAACAACCAGAGACATGATAATAACAGTAGGAGATATGCTTATATCAACCGGTGATATGCATTTAGTAACTGCAGAAATGTGTATAATACGCATTGGAATGTTTATAGCAACTGGCTTAATGTTTATAGCAACCAGAGGTATGTTTATAGCAAAGGGAGTGTGTTTATAGCAACCAGACACATGATAATAGCAATAGGAAATATGTTTCTATCAACGGGTGATATGCTTTTAGTAACCAAAGAAATGTGTATAATACCCAGTGAAATGTTCATAGCAACTGGCTTAATGTTTATAGCAACCAGAGGTATATTTATAGCAACAGGAGTGTGTTTATAGCAACCAGATATATGTTTATAGCAACCAGAGACTTGATAATAACAATAGGAGATATGTTTATATCAACCGATGATATGCATTTAGTAACTGCAGAAATGTTTATAATACCCATTGGAATGTTTATAGCAACTGGCTTAATGTTTATAGCAACCAGAGGTATGTGTATAGCAACAGGAGTGTGTTTATAGCAGCCAGATATATGTTTATAGCAGCCAGACACATGATAATAGCAATAGGAGATATGTTTATATCAACCGGTGATATGCATTTAGTAACTGCAGAAATGTGTATAATATCCATTGGAATGTTTATAGCAACTGGCTTAATGTTTATAGCAACCAGAGGTATGTTTATAGCAACAGGAGTGTGTTTATAGCAGCCAGATATATGTTTATAACAGCCAGACACATGATAATAGCAATAGGAGATATGTTTCTATCAACCGGTGATATGCTTTTAGTAACTGCAGAAATGTGTATATTACCCATTTGAATATTTATAGCAACTAGCTTAATGTTTATAGCAACCAGAGGTATGTTTATAGCAACAGGAGTGTGTTCATAGCAACCAGATATATGTTTATTGGAACCAGAGACATGATAATAGCAATAGGTGATATGTTTATATTAACCGGTGATATGCATTTAGTAACTGAGGAAATGTTTTTAACACCTAGTGAAATGTTTATAGCAAATGGCTTAATGTTTATAGCAACCAGAGTTATATTTATAGCAACAGGAGTGTGTTTATAGCAACCAGATATATGTTTATAACAACCAGAGACATGATAATAACAGTAGGAGATATGCTTATATCAACCGGTGATATGCATTTAGTAACTGCAGAAATGTGTATAATACGCATTGGAATGTTTATAGCAACTGGCTTAATGTTTATAGCAACCAGAGGTATGTTTATAGCAACAGGAGTGTGTTTATAGCAACCAGATATATGTTTATAGCAACCAGACACATGATAATAGCAATGGGAGATATGTTTATATCAACCGGTGATATGCTTTTATTAACTGAAGAAATGTGTATAATACCCAGTGAAATGTTCATAGCAACTGGCTTAATGTTTTTAGCAACAGGAGTGTGTTTATAGCAACCAGATATATGTTTATAACAACCAGAGACATGCTAATAACAGTAGGAGATATGCTTATATCAACCGGTGATATGCATTCAGTAACTGCAGAAATGTGTATAATACGCATTGGAATGTTTATAGCAACTGGCTTAATGTTTATAGCAACCAGAGGTATGTTTATAGCAAAGGGAGTGTGTTTATAGCAAGCAGATATATGTTTATAGCAACCAGACACATGATAATAGCAATAGGAGATATGTTTATATCAACCGGTGATATGCTTTTAGTAACTGAAGAAATGTGTATAATACCCAGTGAAATGTTCATAGCAACTGGCTTAATGTTTATAGCAACCAGAGGTATGTTTATAGCAACAGGAGTGTGTTTATAGCAACCAGATATATGTTTATAGCAACCAGAGACATGATAATAACAATAGGAGATATGTTTATATCAACCGGTGATAACTGCAGAAATGTGTATAATACGCATTGGAATGTTTATAGCAACTGGCTTAATGTTTATAGCAACCAGAGGTATGTGTATAGCAACAGGAGTGTGTTTATAGCAGCCAGATATATGTTTATAGCAGCCAGACACATGATAATAGCAATAGGAGACATGTTTATATCAACCGGTGATATGCATTTAGTAACTGCAGAAATGTGTATAATACCCATTGGAATGTTTATAGCAACTGGCTTAATGTTTATAGCAACCAGAGGTATGTTTATAGCAACAGGAGTGTGTTTATAGCAGCCAGATATATGTTTATAGCAGCCAGACACATGATAATAGCAATAGGAGATATGTTTCTATCAACCGGTGATATGCTTTTAGTAACTGCAGAAATGTGTATATTACCCATTTGAATATTTATAGCAACTAGCTTAATGTTTATAGCAACCAGAGGTATGTTTATAGCAACAGGAGTGTGTTCATAGCAACCAGATATATGTTTATTGGAACCAGAGACATGATAATAGCAATAGGTGATATGTTTATATTAACCGGTGATATGCATTTAGTAACTGAGGAAATGTTTTTAACACCTAGTGAAATGTTTATGGCAAATGGCTTAATGTTTATAGCAACCAGAGTTATATTTATAGCAACAGGAGTGTGTTTATAGCAACCAGATATATGTTTATAGCAACCAGACACATGATAATAACAATAGGAGATATGTTTATATCAACCGGTGATATGCATTTAGTAACTGCAGAAATGTTTATAATACCCATTGGAATGTTTATAGCAACTGGCTTAATGTTTATAGCAACCAGAGGTATGTGTATAGCAACAGGAGTGTGTTTATAGCAGCCAGATATATGTTTATAGCAGCCAGACACATGATAATAACAATAGGAGATATGTTTATATCAACCGGTGATATGCTTTTAGTAACTGCAGAAATGTGTATAATACGCATTGGAATGTTTATAGCAACTGGCTTAATGTTTATAGCAACCAGAGGTATGTTTATAGCAAAGGGAGTGTGTTTATAGCAAGCAGATATATGTTTATAGCAACCAGACACATGATAATAGCAATAGGAAATATGTTTATATTAACCGGTGATATGCTTTTAGTAACTGAAGAAATGTGTATAATACCCAGTGAAATGTTCATAGCAACTGGCTTAATGTTTTTAGCAACAGGAGTGTGTTTATAGCAACCAGATATATGTTTATAACAACCAGAGACATGATAATAACAGTAGGAGATATGCTTATATCAACCGGTGATATGCATTTAGTAACTGCAGAAATGTGTATAATACGCATTGGAATGTTTATAGCAACTGGCTTAATGTTTATAGCAACCAGAGGTATGTTTATAGCAAAGGGAGTGTGTTTATAGCAAGCAGATATATGTTTATAGCAACCAGACACATGATAATAGCAATAGGAAATATGTTTCTATCAACGGGTGATATGCTTTTAGTAACCAAAGAAATGTGTATAATACCCAGTGAAATGTTCATAGCAACTGGCTTAATGTTTATAGCAACCAGAGGTATATTTATAGCAACAGGAGTGTGTTTATAGCAACCAGATATATGTTTATAGCAACCAGAGACTTGATAATAACAATAGGAGATATGTTTATATCAACCGATGATATGCATTTAGTAACTGCAGAAATGTTTATAATACCCATTGGAATGTTTATAGCAACTGGCTTAATGTTTATAGCAACCAGAGGTATGTGTATAGCAACAGGAGTGTGTTTATAGCAGCCAGATATATGTTTATAGCAGCCAGACACATGATAATAGCAATAGGAGATATGTTTATATCAACCGGTGATATGCATTTAGTAACTGCAGAAATGTGTATAATATCCATTGGAATGTTTATAGCAACTGGCTTAATGTTTATAGCAACCAGAGGTATGTTTATAGCAACAGGAGTGTGTTTATAGCAGCCAGATATATGTTTATAACAGCCAGACACATGATAATAGCAATAGGAGATATGTTTCTATCAACCGGTGATATGCTTTTAGTAACTGCAGAAATGTGTATATTACCCATTTGAATATTTATAGCAACTAGCTTAATGTTTATAGCAACCAGAGGTATGTTTATAGCAACAGGAGTGTGTTCATAGCAACCAGATATATGTTTATTGGAACCAGAGACATGATAATAGCAATAGGTGATATGTTTATATTAACCGGTGATATGCATTTAGTAACTGAGGAAATGTTTTTAACACCTAGTGAAATGTTTATAGCAAATGGCTTAATGTTTATAGCAACCAGAGTTATATTTATAGCAACAGGAGTGTGTTTATAGCAACCAGATATATGTTTATAACAACCAGAGACATGATAATAACAGTAGGAGATATGCTTATATCAACCGGTGATATGCATTTAGTAACTGCAGAAATGTGTATAATACGCATTGGAATGTTTATAGCAACTGGCTTAATGTTTATAGCAACCAGAGGTATGTTTATAGCAACAGGAGTGTGTTTATAGCAACCAGATATATGTTTATAGCAACCAGACACATGATAATAGCAATAGGAGATATGTTTATATCAACCGGTGATATGCTTTTATTAACTGAAGAAATGTGTATAATACCCAGTGAAATGTTCATAGCAACTGGCTTAATGTTTTTAGCAACAGGAGTGTGTTTATAGCAACCAGATATATGTTTATAACAACCAGAGACATGATAATAACAGTAGGAGATATGCTTATATCAACCGGTGATATGCATTTAGTAACTGCAGAAATGTGTATAATACGCATTGGAATGTTTATAGCAACTGGCTTAATGTTTATAGCAACCAGAGGTATGTTTATAGCAAAGGGAGTGTGTTTATAGCAAGCAGATATATGTTTATAGCAACCAGACACATGATAATAGCAATAGGAGATATGTTTATATCAACCGGTGATATGCTTTTAGTAACTGAAGAAATGTGTATAATACCCAGTGAAATGTTCATAGCAACTGGCTTAATGTTTATAGCAACCAGAGGTATGTTTATAGCAACAGGAGTGTGTTTATAGCAACCAGATATATGTTTATAGCAACCAGAGACATGATAATAACAATAGGAGATATGTTTATATCAACCGGTGATAACTGCAGAAATGTGTATAATACGCATTGGAATGTTTATAGCAACTGGCTTAATGTTTATAGCAACCAGAGGTATGTGTATAGCAACAGGAGTGTGTTTATAGCAGCCAGATATATGTTTATAGCAGCCAGACACATGATAATAGCAATAGGAGACATGTTTATATCAACCGGTGATATGCATTTAGTAACTGCAGAAATGTGTATAATACCCATTGGAATGTTTATAGCAACTGGCTTAATGTTTATAGCAACCAGAGGTATGTTTATAGCAACAGGAGTGTGTTTATAGCAGCCAGATATATGTTTATAGCAGCCAGACACATGATAATAGCAATAGGAGATATGTTTCTATCAACCGGTGATATGCTTTTAGTAACTGCAGAAATGTGTATATTACCCATTTGAATATTTATAGCAACTAGCTTAATGTTTATAGCAACCAGAGGTATGTTTATAGCAACAGGAGTGTGTTCATAGCAACCAGATATATGTTTATTGGAACCAGAGACATGATAATAGCAATAGGTGATATGTTTATATTAACCGGTGATATGCATTTAGTAACTGAGGAAATGTTTTTAACACCTAGTGAAATGTTTATAGCAAATGGCTTAATGTTTATAGCAACCAGAGTTATATTTATAGCAACAGGAGTGTGTTTATAGCAACCAGATATATGTTTATAGCAACCAGACACATGATAATAACAATAGGAGATATGTTTATATCAACCGGTGATATGCATTTAGTAACTGCAGAAATGTTTATAATACCCATTGGAATGTTTATAGCAACTGGCTTAATGTTTATAGCAACCAGAGGTATGTGTATAGCAACAGGAGTGTGTTTATAGCAGCCAGATATATGTTTATAGCAGCCAGACACATGATAATAACAATAGGAGATATGTTTATATCAACCGGTGATATGCTTTTAGTAACTGCAGAAATGTGTATAATACGCATTGGAATGTTTATAGCAACTGGCTTAATGTTTATAGCAACCAGAGGTATGTTTATAGCAAAGGGAGTGTGTTTATAGCAAGCAGATATATGTTTATAGCAAACAGACACATGATAATAGCAATAGGAAATATGTTTATATTAACCGGTGATATGCTTTTAGTAACTGAAGAAATGTGTATAATACCCAGTGAAATGTTCATAGCAACTGGCTTAATGTTTTTAGCAACAGGAGTGTGTTTATAGCAACCAGATATATGTTTATAACAACCAGAGACATGATAATAACAGTAGGAGATATGCTTATATCAACCGGTGATATGCATTTAGTAACTGCAGAAATGTGTATAATACGCATTGGAATGTTTATAGCAACTGGCTTAATGTTTATAGCAACCAGAGGTATGTTTATAGCAAAGGGAGTGTGTTTATAGCAAGCAGATATATGTTTATAGCAACCAGACACATGATAATAGCAATAGGAAATATGTTTCTATCAACCGGTGATATGCTTTTAGTAACCAAAGAAATGTGTATAATACCCAGTGAAATGTTCATAGCAACTGGCTTAATGTTTATAGCAACCAGAGGTATATTTATAGCAACAGGAGTGTGTTTATAGCAACCAGATATATGTTTATAGCAACCAGAGACTTGATAATAACAATAGGAGATATGTTTATATCAACCGATGATATGCATTTAGTAACTGCAGAAATGTTTATAATACCCATTGGAATGTTTATAGCAACTGGCTTAATGTTTATAGCAACCAGAGGTATGTGTATAGCAACAGGAGTGTGTTTATAGCAGCCAGATATATGTTTATAGCAGCCAGACACATGATAATAGCAATAGGAGATATGTTTATATCAACCGGTGATATGCATTTAGTAACTGCAGAAATGTGTATAATATCCATTGGAATGTTTATAGCAACTGGCTTAATGTTTATAGCAACCAGAGGTATGTTTATAGCAACAGGAGTGTGTTTATAGCAGCCAGATATATGTTTATAGCAGCCAGACACATGATAATAGCAATAGGAGATATGTTTATATCAACCGGTGATATGCATTTAGTAACTGCAGAAATGTGTATAATATCCATTGGAATGTTTATAGCAACTGGCTTAATGTTTATAGCAACCAGAGGTATGTTTATAGCAACAGGAGTGTGTTTATAGCAGCCAGATATATGTTTATAGCAGCCAGACACATGATAATAGCAATAGGAGATATGTTTCTATCAACCGGTGATATGCTTTTAGTAACTGCAGAAATGTGTATATTACCCATTTGAATATTTATAGCAACTAGCTTAATGTTTATAGCAACCAGAGGTATGTTTATAGCAACAGGAGTGTGTTCATAGCAACCAGATATATGTTTATTGGAACCAGAGACATGATAATAGCAATAGGTGATATGTTTATATTAACCGGTGATATGCATTTAGTAACTGAGGAAATGTTTTTAACACCTAGTGAAATGTTTATAGCAAATGGCTTAATGTTTATAGCAACCAGAGTTATATTTATAGCAACAGGAGTGTGTTTATAGCAACCAGATATATGTTTATAACAACCAGAGACATGATAATAACAGTAGGAGATATGCTTATATCAACCGGTGATATGCATTTAGTAACTGCAGAAATGTGTATAATACGCATTGGAATGTTTATAGCAACTGGCTTAATGTTTATAGCAACCAGAGGTATGTTTATAGCAACAGGAGTGTGTTTATAGCAACCAGATATATGTTTATAGCAACCAGACACATGATAATAGCAATAGGAGATATGTTTATATCAACCGGTGATATGCTTTTATTAACTGAAGAAATGTGTATAATACCCAGTGAAATGTTCATAGCAACTGGCTTAATGTTTTTAGCAACAGGAGTGTGTTTATAGCAACCAGATATATGTTTATAACAACCAGAGACATGATAATAACAGTAGGAGATATGCTTATATCAACCGGTGATATGCATTTAGTAACTGCAGAAATGTGTATAATATGCATTGGAATGTTTATAGCAACTGGCTTAATGTTTATAGCAACCAGAGGTATGTTTATAGCAAAGGGAGTGTGTTTATAGCAAGCAGATATATGTTTATAGCAACCAGACACATGATAATAGCAATAGGAGATATGTTTATATCAACCGGTGATATGCTTTTAGTAACCGAAGAAATGTGTATAATACCCAGTGAAATGTTCATAGCAACTGGCTTAATGTTTATAGCAACCAGAGGTATATTTATAGCAACAGGAGTGTGTTTATAGCAACCAGATATATGTTTATAGCAACCAGAGACATGATAATAACAATAGGAGATATGTTTATATCAACCGATGATATGCATTTAGTAACTGCAGAAATGTTTATAATACCCATTGGAATGTTTATAGCAACTGGCTTAATGTTTATAGCAACCAGAGGTATGTGTATAGCAACAGGAGTGTGTTTATAGCAAGCAGATATATGTTTATAGCAACCAGAGACATGATAATAACAATAGGAGATATGTTTATATCAACCGATGATATGCATTTAGTAACTGCAGAAATGTTTATAATACCCATTGGAATGTTTATAGCAACTGGCTTAATGTTTATAGCAACCAGAGGTATGTTTATAGCAAAGGGAGTGTGTTTATAGCAAGCAGATATATGTTTATAGCAACCAGACACATGATAATAGCAATAGGAGATATGTTTATATCAACCGGTGATATGCTTTTAGTAACCGAAGAAATGTGTATAATACCCAGTGAAATGTTCATAGCAACTGGCTTAATGTTTATAGCAACCAGAGGTATGTGTATAGCAACAGGAGTGTGTTTATAGCAGCCAGATATATGTTTATAGCAGCCAGACACATGATAATAGCAATAGGAGACATGTTTATATCAACCGGTGATATGCTTTTAGTAACTGCAGAAATGTGTATAATACCCATTGGAATGTTTATAGCAACTGGCTTAATGTTTATAGCAACCAGAGGTATGTTTATAGCAACAGGAGTGTGTTTATAGCAGCCAGATATATGTTTATAGCAGCCAGACACATGATAATAGCAATAGGAGATATGTTTCTATCAACCGGTGATATGCTTTTAGTAACTGCAGAAATGTGTATATTACCCATTTGAATATTTATAGCAACTAGCTTAATGTTTATAGCAACCAGAGGTATGTTTATAGCAACAGGAGTGTGTTCATAGCAACCAGATATATGTTTATTGGAACCAGAGACATGATAATAGCAATAGGTGATATGTTTATATTAACCGGTGATATGCATTTAGTAACTGAGGAAATGTTTTTAACACCTAGTGAAATGTTTATAGCAAATGGCTTAATGTTTATAGCAACCAGAGTTATATTTATAGCAACAGGAGTGTGTTTATAGCAACCAGATATATGTTTATAGCAACCAGACACATGATAATAACAATAGGAGATATGTTTATATCAACCGGTGATATGCATTTAGTAACTGCAGAAATGTTTATAATACCCATTGGAATGTTTATAGCAACTGGCTTAATGTTTATAGCAACCAGAGGTATGTGTATAGCAACAGGAGTGTGTTTATAGTAGCCAGATTTATGTTTATAGCAGCCAGACACATGATAATAACAATAGGAGATATGTTTATATCAACCGGTGATATGCTTTTAGTAACTGCAGAAATGTGTATAATACGCATTGGAATGTTTATAGCAACTGGCTTAATGTTTATAGCAACCAGAGGTATGTTTATAGCAAAGGGAGTGTGTTTATAGCAAGCAGATATATGTTTATAGCAACCAGACACATGATAATAGCAATAGGAAATATGTTTATATTAACCGGTGATATGCTTTTAGTAACTGAAGAAATGTGTATAATACCCAGTGAAATGTTCATAGCAACTGGCTTAATGTTTTTAGCAACAGGAGTGTGTTTATAGCAACCAGATATATGTTTATAACAACCAGAGACATGATAATAACAGTAGGAGATATGCTTATATCAACCGGTGATATGCATTTAGTAACTGCAGAAATGTGTATAATACGCATTGGAATGTTTATAGCAACTGGCTTAATGTTTATAGCAACCAGAGGTATGTTTATAGCAAAGGGAGTGTGTTTATAGCAAGCAGATATATGTTTATAGCAACCAGACACATGATAATAGCAATAGGAAATATGTTTCTATCAACCGGTGATATGCTTTTAGTAACCGAAGAAATGTGTATAATACCCAGTGAAATGTTCATAGCAACTGGCTTAATGTTTATAGCAACCAGAGGTATATTTATAGCAACAGGAGTGTGTTTATAGCAACCAGATATATGTTTATAGCAACCAGAGACTTGATAATAACAATAGGAGATATGTTTATATCAACCGATGATATGCATTTAGTAACTGCAGAAATGTTTATAATACCCATTGGAATGTTTATAGCAACTGGCTTAATGTTTATAGCAACCAGAGGTATGTGTATAGCAACAGGAGTGTGTTTATAGCAGCCAGATATATGTTTATAGCAGCCAGACACATGATAATAGCAATAGGAGATATGTTTATATCAACCGGTGATATGCATTTAGTAACTGCAGAAATGTGTATAATATCCATTGGAATGTTTATAGCAACTGGCTTAATGTTTATAGCAACCAGAGGTATGTTTATAGCAACAGGAGTGTGTTTATAGCAGCCAGATATATGTTTATAACAGCCAGACACATGATAATAGCAATAGGAGATATGTTTCTATCAACCGGTGATATGATTTTAGTAACTGCAGAAATGTGTATATTACCCATTTGAATATTTATAGCAACTAGCTTAATGTTTATAGCAACCAGAGGTATGTTTATAGCAACAGGAGTGTGTTTATAGCAACCAGATATATGTTTATTGGAACCAGAGACATGATAATAGCAATAGGTGATATGTTTATATTAACCGGTGATATGCATTTAGTAACTGAGGAAATGTTTTTAACACCTAGTGAAATGTTTATAGCAAATGGCTTAATGTTTATAGCAACCAGAGTTATATTTATAGCAACAGGAGTGTGTTTATAGCAACCAGATATATGTTTATAACAACCAGAGACATGATAATAACAGTAGGAGATATGCTTATATCAACCGGTGATATGCATTTAGTAACTGCAGAAATGTGTATAATACGCATTGGAATGTTTATAGCAACTGGCTTAATGTTTATAGCAACCAGAGGTATGTTTATAGCAAAGGGAGTGTGTTTATAGCAAGCAGATATATGTTTATAGCAACCAGACACATGATAATAGCAATAGGAAATATGTTTATATTAACCGGTGATATGCTTTTAGTAACTGAAGAAATGTGTATAATACCCAGTGAAATGTTCATAGCAACTGGCTTAATGTTTATAGCAACCAGAGGTATGTTTATAGCAACAGGAGTGTGTTTATAGCAACCAGGTATATGTTTATAGCAACCAGAGGCATTATAATAACAATAGGAGATATGTTTATATCAACCGGTGATATGCATTTAGTAACTGCAGAAATGTTTATAATACCCATTGGAATGTTTATAGCAACTGGCTTAATGTTTATAGCAACCAGAGGTATGTGTATAGCAACAGGAGTGTGTTTATAGCAGCCAGATATATGTTTATAGCAGCCAGACACATGATAATAGCAATAGGAGATATGTTTATATCAACCGGTGATATGCATTTAGTAACTGCAGAAATGTGTTTAATACCCATTGGAATGTTTATAGCAACTGGCTTAATGTTTATAGCAACCAGAGGTATGTTTATAGCAACAGGAGTGTGTTTATAGCAGCCAGATATATGTTTATAGCAGCCAGACACATGATAATAACAATAGGAGATATGTTTCTATCAACCGGTGATATGCTTTTAGTAACTGCAGAAATGTGTATAATACGCATTGGAATGTTTATAGCAACTGGCTTATTGTTTATAGCAACCAGAGGTATGTTTATAGCAACAGGAGTGTGTTTATAGCAACCAGATATATGTTTATAGCAACCAGACACATGATAATAGCAATAGGAGATATGTTTATATCAACCGGTGATATGCTTTTAGTAACTGAAGAAATGTGTATAATACCCAGTGAAATGTTCATAGCAACTGGCTTAATGTTTTTAGCAACAGGAGTGTGTTTATATCAACCAGATATATGTTTATAACAACCAGAGACATGATAATAACAGTAGGAGATATGCTTATTACAACCGGTGATATGCATTTAGTAACTGCAGAAATGTGTATAATACGCATTGGAATGTTTATAGCAACTGGCTTAATGTTTATAGCAACCAGAGGTATGTTTATAGCAACAGGAGTGTGTTTATAGCAGCCAGATATATGTTTATAGCAGCCAGACACATGATAATAGCAATAGGAGATATGTTTCTATCAACCGGTGATATGCTTTTAGTAACTGCAGAAATGTGTATATTACCCATTTGAATATTTATTGCAACTAGCTTAATGTTTATAGCAACCAGAGGTATGTTTATAGCAACAGGAGTGTGTTCATAGCAACCAGATATATGTTTATTGGAACCAGAGACATGATAATAGCAATAGGTAATATGTTTATATTAACCGGTGATATGCATTTAGTAACTGAGGAAATGTTTTTAACACCTAGTGAAATGTTTATAGCAAATGGCTTAATGTTTATAGCAAACAGAGTTATATTTATAGCAACAGGAGTGTGTTTATAGCAACCAGATATATGTTTATAACAACCAGAGACATGATAATAACAGTAGGAGATATGCTTATATCAACCGGTGACATGCATTTAGTAACTGCAGAAATGTGTATAATATGCATTGGAATGTTTATAGCAACTGGCTTATTGTTTATAGCAACCAGAGGTATGTTTATAGCAACAGGAGTGTGTTTATAGCAACCAGATATATGTTTATAGCAACCAGACACATGATAATAGCAATAGGAGATATGTTTATATCAACCGGTGATATGCTTTTAGTAACTGAAGAAATGTGTATAATACCCAGTGAAATGATCATAGCAACTGGCTTAATGTTTTTTAGCAACAGGAGTGTGTTTATAGCAACCAGATATATGTTTATAACAACCAAAGACATGATAATAACAGTAGGATATATGCTTATATCAACCGGTGATATGCATTTAGTAACTGCAGAAATGTGTATAATACGCATCGGAATGTTTATAGCAACTGGCTTAATGTTTATAGCAACCAGTGGTATGTTTCTAGCAAAGGGAGTGTGTTTATAGCAAGCAGATATATGTTTATAGCAACCAGACACATGATAATAGCAATAGGAAATATGTTTATATCAACCGGTGATATGCTTTTAGTAACTGAAGAAATGTGTATAATACCCAGTGAAATGTTCATAGCAACTGGCTTAATGTTTATGGCAACCAGAGGTATGTTTATAGCAACAGGAGTGTGTTTATAGCAACCAGATATATGTTTATAGCAACCAGAGATATGATAATAACAATAGGAGATATGTTTATATCAACCGGTGATATGCATTTAGTAACTGCAGAAATGTTTATAATATCCATTGGAATGTTTATAGCAACTGGCTTAATGTTTATAGCAACCAGAGGTATGTGTATAGCAACAGGAGTGTGTTTATAGCAGCCAGATATATGTTTATAGCAGCCAGACACATGATAATAGCAATAGGAGATATGTTTATATCAACCGGTGATATGCATTTAGTAACTGCAGAAATGTGTATAATACCCATTGGAATGTTTATAGCAACTGGCTTAATGTTTATAGCAACCAGAGGTATGTTTATAGCAACAGGAGTGTGTTTATAGCAGCCAGATATATGTTTATAGCAGCCAGACACATGATAATAGCAATAGGAGATATGTTTCTATCAACCGGTGATATGCTTTTAGTAACTGCAGAAATGTGTATATTACCCATTTGAATATTTATAGCAACTAGCTTAATGTTTATAGCAACCAGAGGTATGTTTATAGCAACAGGAGTGTGTTCATAGCAACCAGATATATGTTTATTGGAACCAGAGACATGATAATAGCAATAGGTGATATGTTTATATTAACCGGTGATATGCATTTAGTAACTGAGGAAATGTTTTTAACACCTAGTGAAATGTTTATAGCAAATGGCTTAATGTTTATAGCAACCAGAGTTATATTTATAGCAACAGGAGTGTGTTTATAGCAACCAGATATATGTTTATAGCAACCAGACACATGATAATAACAATAGGAGATATGTTTATATCAACCGGTGATATGCATTTAGTAACTGCAGAAATGTTTATAATACCCATTGGAATGTTTATAGCAACTGGCTTAATGTTTATAGCAACCAGAGGTATGTGTATAGCAACAGGAGTGTGTTTATAGCAGCCAGATATATGTTTATAGCAGCCAGACACATGATAATAACAATAGGAGATATGTTTATATCAACCGGTGATATGCTTTTAGTAACTGCAGAAATGTGTATAATACGCATTGGAATGTTTATAGCAACTGGCTTAATGTTTATAGCAACCACAGGTATGTTTATAGCAAAGGGAGTGTGTTTATAGCAAGCAGATATATGTTTATAGCAACCAGACACATGATAATAGCAATAGGAAATATGTTTATATTAACCGGTGATATGCTTTTAGAAACTGAAGAAATGTGTATAATACCCAGTGAAATGTTCATAGCAACTGGCTTAATGTTTATAGCAATCAGAGGTATGTTTATAGCAACAGGAGTGTGTTTATAGCAACAGGAGTATGTTCATAGCAACCAGATATATGTTTATAGCAACCAAAGACATGATAATAACAATAGGAGATATGTTTATATCAACCGGTGATATGCTTTTAGTAACTGGAAAATATTTATAACAACCAGTGAAATGTTTATCGCAACCTGCTTAATGTTTAAAGCAATCAGAGGTATGTTTATAGCAACAGGAATGTGTTTATAGCAACCAGATATATGTTTATAACAACCAGAGACATGATAATAACAATAGGAGATATGTTTATATCAACCGGTGATATGCTTTTAGTAACTGCAGAAATGTGTAAAATACGCATTGGAATGTTTATAGCAACTGGCTTAATGTTTATAGCAACCAGAGGTATGTTTATAGCAACAGGAGTGTGTTTATAGCAACCAGACACATGATAATAGCAATAGGAAATATATTTATATTAACCGGTGATATGCTTTTAGTAACTGAAGAAATGTGTATAATACCCAGTGAAATGTTCATAGCAACTGGCTTAATGTTTATAGCAATCAGAGGTATGTTTATAGCAACAGGAGTGTGTTTATAGCAACCAGGTATATGTTTATAGCAACCAGAGACATGATAATAACAATAGGAGATATGTTTATATCAACCGATGATATGCATTTAGTAACTGCAGAAATGTTTATAATACCCATTGGAATGTTTATAGCAACTGGCTTAATGTTTATAGCAACCAGAGGTATGTGTATAGCAACAGGAGTGTGTTTATAGCAGCCAGATATATGTTTATAGCAGCCAGACACATGATAATAGCAATAGGAGATATGTTTATATAAACCGGTGATATGCATTTAGTAACTGCAGAAATGTGTTTAATACCCATTGGAATGTTTATAGCAACTGGCTTAATGTTTATAGCAACCAGAGGTATGTTTATAGCAACAGGAGTGTGTTTATAGCAGCCAGATATATGTTTATAGCAGCCAGACACATGATAATAGCAATAGGAGATATGTTTCTATCAACCGGTGATATGCTTTTAGTAACTGCAGAAATGTGTATAATACGCATTGGAATGTTTATAGCAACTGGCTTAATGTTTATAGCAACCAGAGGTATGTTTATAGCAACAGGAGTGTGTTTATAGCAACCAGATATATGTTTATAGCAACCAGACACATGATAATAGCAATAGGAGATATGTTTATATCAACCGGTGATATGCTTTTATTAACTGAAGAAATGTGTATAATACCCAGTGAAATGTTCATAGCAACTGGCTTAATGTTTTTAGCAACAGGAGTGTGTTTATAGCAACCAGATATATGTTTATAACAACCAGAGACATGATAATAACAGTAGGAGATATGCTTATATCAACCGGTGATATGCATTTAGTAACTGCAGAAATGTGTATAATACGCATTGGAATGTTTATAGCAACTGGCTTAATGTTTATAGCAACCAGAGGTATGTTTATAGCAAAGGGAGTGTGTTTATAGCAAGCAGATATATGTTTATAGCAACCAGACACATGATAATAGCAATAGGAAATATGTTTATATCAACCGGTGATATGCTTTTAGTAACTGAAGAAATGTGTATAATACCCAGTGAAATGTTCATAGCAACTGGCTTAATGTTTATAGCAACCAGAGGTATGTTTATAGCAACAGGAGTGTGTTTATAGCAACAGGAGTGTGTTTATAGCAACAGGAGTATGTTCATAGCAACCAGATATATGTTTACAGCAACCAAAGACATGATAATAACAATAGGAGATATGTTTATATCAACCGGTGATATGCATTTAGTAACTGGAAAATATTTATAACAACCAGTGAAATGTTTATCGCAACCTGCTTAATGTTTTTAGCAACAGGAGTGTGTTTATAGCAACCAGATATATGTTTATAACAACTAGAGACATGATAATAACAGTAGGAGATATGCTTATATCAACCGGTGATATGCATTTAGTAACTGTAGAAATGTGTATAATACGCATTGGAATATTTATAGCAACTGGCTTAATGTTTATAGCAACCAGAGGTATGTTTATAGCAAAGGGAGTGTGTTTATAGCAAGCAGATATATGTTTATAACAACCAGAGACATGATAATAACAGTAGGAGATATGCTTATTACAACCGGTGATATGCATTTAGTAACTGCAGAAATGTGTATAATGCGCATTGGAATGTTTATAGCAACTGGCTTAATGTTTTTAGCAACAGGAGTGTGTTTATAGCAACCAGATATATGTTTATAACAACCAGAGACATGATAATAACAGTAGGAGATATGCTTATTACAACCGGTGATATGCATTTAGTAACTGCAGAAATGTGTATAATACGCATTGGAATGTTTATAGCAACTGGCTTAATGTTTATAGCAACCAGAGGTATGTTTATAGCAAAGGGAGTGTGTTTATAGCAAGCAGATATATGTTTATAGCAACCAGACACATGATAATAGCAATAGGAAATATGTTTATAGCAACCGGTGATATGCTTTTAGTAACCGAAGAAATGTGTATAATACCCAGTGAAATGTTCATAGCAACTGGCTTAATGTTTATAGCAACCAGAGGTATATTTATAGCAACAGGAGTGTGTTTATAGCAACCAGATATATGTTTATAGCAACCAGAGACATGATAATAACAATAGGAGATATGTTTATATCAACCGGTGATATGCATTTAGTAACTGCAGAAATGTTTATAATACCCATTGGAATGTTTATAGCAACTGGCTTAATGTTTATAGCAACCAGAGGTATGTGTATAGCAACAGGAGTGTGTTTATAGCAGCCAGATATATGTTTATAGCAGCCAGACACATGATAATAGCAATAGGAGATATGTTTATATCAACCGGTGATATGCATTTAGTAACTGCAGAAATGTGTATAATATCCATTGGAATGTTTATAGCAACTGGCTTAATGTTTATAGCAACCAGAGGTATGTTTATAGCAACAGGAGTGTTTATAACAGCCAGACACATGATAATAGCAATAGGAGATATGTTTCTATCAACCGGTGATATGCTTTTAGTAACTGCAGAAATGTGTATATTACCCATTTGAATATTTATAGCAACTAGCTTAATGTTTATAGCAACCAGAGGTATGTTTATAGCAACAGGAGTGTGTTCATAGCAACCAGATATATGTTTATTGGAACCAGAGACATGATAATAGCAAAAGGTGATATGTTTATATTAACCGGTGATATACATTTAGTAACTGAGGAAATGTTTTTAACACCTAGTGAAATGTTTATAGCAAATGGCTTAATGTTTATAGCAACCAGAGTTATATTTATAGCAACAGGAGTGTGTTTATAGCAACCAGATATATGTTTATAACAACCAGAGACATGATAATAACAGTAGGAGATATGCTTATATCAACCGGTGATATGCATTTAGTAACTGCAGAAATGTGTATAATACGCATTGGAATGTTTATAGCAACTGGCTTAATGTTTTTAGCAACAGGAGTGTGTTTATAGCAACCAGATATATGTTTATAACAACCAGACACATGATAATAGCAATAGGAGATATGTTTATATCAACCGGTGATATGCTTTTATTAACTGAAGAAATGTGTATAATACCCAGTGAAATGTTCATAGCAATTGGCTTAATGTTTTTAGCAACAGGAGTGTGTTTATAGCAACCAGATATGTTTATAGCAACCAGACACATGATAATAGCAATAGGAGATATGTTTATATCAACCGGTGATATGCTTTTATTAACTGAAGAAATGTGTATAATACCCAGTGAAATGTTCATAGCAATTGGCTTAATGTTTTTAGCAACAGGAGTGTGTTTATAGCAACCAGATATATGTTTATAACAACCAGAGACATGATAATAACAGTAGGAGATATGCTTATATCAACCGGTGATGTGCATTTAGTAACTGCAGAAATGTGTATAATACGCATTGGAATGTTTATAGCAACTGGCTTAATGTTTATAGCAACCAGAGGTATGTTTATAGCAAAGGGAGTGTGTTTATAGCAAGCAGATATATGTTTATAGCAACCAGACACATGATAATAGCAATAGGAAATATGTTTATATCAACCGGTGATATGCTTTTAGTAACTGAAGAAATGTGTATAATACCCAGTGAAATGTTCATAGCAACTGGCTTAATGTTTATAGCAACCAGAGGTATGTTTATAGCAACAGGAGTGTGTTTATAGCAACAGGAGTATGTTCATAGCAACCAGATATATGTTTATAGCAACCAAAGACATGATAATAACAATAGGAGATATGTTTATATCAACCGGTGATATGCATTTAGTAACTGGAAAATATTTATAACAACCAGTGAAATTTTTATCGCAACCTGCTTAATGTTTAAAGCAATCAGAGGTATGTTTATAGCAACAGGAGTGTGTTTATAGCAACCAGATATATGTTTATAACAACCAGAGACATGATAATAACAATAGGAGATAAGTTTATATCAACCGGTGATATGCTTTTAGTAACTGCAGAAATGTGTATAATACGCATTGGAATGTTTATAGCAACTGGCTTAATGTTTATAGCAACCAGAGGTATGTTTATAGCAACAGGAGTGTGTTTATAGCAACCAGATATATGTTTATAGCAACCAGACACATGATAATAGCAATAGGAGATATGTTTATATCAACCGGTGATAGGCTTTTAGTAACTGAAGAAATGTGTATAATACCCAGTGAAATGTTCATAGCAACTGGCTTAATGTTTATAGCAACCAGAGGTATGTTTATAGCAACAGGAGTGTGTTTATAGCAGCCAGATATATGTTTATTGCAGCCAGACACATGATAATAGCAATAGGAGATATGTTTCTATCAACCGGTGATATGCTTTTAGTAACTGCAGAAATGTGTATAATACCCAGTGAAATGTTCATAGCAACTGGCTTAATGTTTATAGCAACCAGAGGTATGTTTATAGCAACAGGAGTGTGTTTATAGCAACCAGATATATATTTATAGCAACCAGAGGCATGATAATAACAATAGGAGATATGTTTATATCAACCGGTGATATGCTTTTAGTAACTGCAGAAATGTTTATAATACCCATTGGAATGTTTATAGCAACTGGCTTAATGTTTATAGCAACCAGAGGTATGTGTATAGCAACAGGAGTGTGTTTATAGCAGCCAGATATATGTTTATAGCAGCCAGACACATGATAATAGCAATAGGAGATATGTTTATATCAACCGGTGATATGCATTTAGTAACTGCAGAAATGTGTTTAATACCCATTGGAATGTTTATAGCAACTGGCTTAATGTTTATAGCAACCAGAGGTATGTTTATAGCAACAGGAGTGTGTTTATAGCAGCCAGATATATGTTTATAGCAGCCAGACACATGATAATAGCAATAGGAGATATGTTTCTATTAACCGGTGATATGCTTTTAGTAACTGCAGAAATGTGTATAATACGCATTGGAATGTTTATAGCAACTGGCTTATTGTTTATAGCAACCAGAGGTATGTTTATAGCAACAGGAGTGTGTTTATAGCAACCAGATATATGTTTATAGCAACCAGACACATGATAATAGCAATAGGAGATATGTTTATATCAACCGGTGATATGCTTTTATTAACTGAAGAAATGTGTATAATACCCAGTGAAATGTTCATAGCAACTGGCTTAATGTTTTTAGCAACAGGAGTGTGTTTATAGCAACCAGATATATGTTTATAACAACCAGAGATATGATAATAACAGTAGGAGATATGCTTATATCAACCGGTGATATGCATTTAGTAACTGCAGAAATGTGTATAATACGCATTGGAATGTTTATAGCAACTGGCTTAATGTTTATAGCAACCAGAGGTATGTTTATAGCAAAGGGAGTGTGTTTATAGCAAGCAGATATATGTTTATAGCAACCAGACACATGATAATAGCAATAGGAAATATGTTTATATCAACCGGTGATATGCTTTTAGTAACTGAAGAAATGTGTATAATACCCAGTGAAATGTTCATAGCAACTGGCTTAATGTTTATAGCAACCAGAGGTATGTTTATAGCAACAGGAGTGTGTTTATAGCAACAGGAGTGTGTTTATAGCAACAGGAGTATGTTCATAGCAACCAGATATATGTTTACAGCAACCAAAGACATGATAATAACAATAGGAGATATGTTTATATCAACCGGTGATATGCATTTAGTAACTGGAAAATATTTATAACAACCAGTGAAATGTTTATCGCAACCTGCTTAATGTTTTTAGCAACAGGAGTGTGTTTATAGCAACCAGATATATGTTTATAACAACTAGAGACATGATAATAACAGTAGGAGATATGCTTATATCAACCGGTGATATGCATTTAGTAACTGCAGAAATGTGTATAATACCCATTGGAATATTTATAGCAACTGGCTTAATGTTTATAGCAACCAGAGGTATGTTTATAGCAAAGGGAGTGTGTTTATAGCAAGCAGATATATGTTTATAACAACCAGAGACATGATAATAACAGTAGGAGATATGCTTATTACAACCGGTGATATGCATTTAGTAACTGCAGAAATGTGTATAATGCGCATTGGAATGTTTATAGCAACTGGCTTAATGTTTTTAGCAACAGGAGTGTGTTTATAGCAACCAGATATATGTTTATAACAACCAGAGACATGATAATAACAGTAGGAGATATGCTTATTACAACCGGTGATATGCATTTAGTAACTGCAGAAATGTGTATAATACGCATTGGAATGTTTATAGCAACTGGCTTAATGTTTATAGCAACCAGAGGTATGTTTATAGCAAAGGGAGTGTGTTTATAGCAAGCAGATATATGTTTATAGCAACCAGACACATGATAATAGCAATAGGAAATATGTTTATAGCAACCGGTGATATGCTTTTAGTAACCGAAGAAATGTGTATAATACCCAGTGAAATGTTCATAGCAACTGGCTTAATGTTTATAGCAACCAGAGGTATATTTATAGCAACAGGAGTGTGTTTATAGCAACCAGATATATGTTTATAGCAACCAGAGACATGATAATAACAATAGGAGATATGTTTATATCAACCGGTGATATGCATTTAGTAACTGCAGAAATGTTTATAATACCCATTGGAATGTTTATAGCAACTGGCTTAATGTTTATAGCAACCAGAGGTATGTGTATAGCAACAGGAGTGTGTTTATAGCAGCCAGATATATGTTTATAGCAGCCAGACACATGATAATAGCAATAGGAGATATGTTTATATCAACCGGTGATATGCATTTAGTAACTGCAGAAATGTGTATAATATCCATTGGAATGTTTATAGCAACTGGCTTAATGTTTATAGCAACCAGAGGTATGTTTATAGCAACAGGAGTGTGTTTATAGCAGCCAGATATATGTTTATAACAGCCAGACACATGATAATAGCAATAGGAGATATGTTTCTATCAACCGGTGATATGCTTTTAGTAACTGCAGAAATGTGTATATTACCCATTTGAATATTTATAGCAACTAGCTTAATGTTTATAGCAACCAGAGGTATGTTTATAGCAACAGGAGTGTGTTCATAGCAACCAGATATATGTTTATTGGAACCAGAGACATGATAATAGCAAAAGGTGATATGTTTATATTAACCGGTGATATACATTTAGTAACTGAGGAAATGTTTTTAACACCTAGTGAAATGTTTATAGCAAATGGCTTAATGTTTATAGCAACCAGAGTTATATTTATAGCAACAGGAGTGTGTTTATAGCAACCAGATATATGTTTATAACAACCAGAGACATGATAATAACAGTAGGAGATATGCTTATATCAACCGGTGATATGCATTTAGTAACTGCAGAAATGTGTATAATACGCATTGGAATGTTTATAGCAACTGGCTTAATGTTTTTAGCAACAGGAGTGTGTTTATAGCAACCAGATATATGTTTATAACAACCAGACACATGATAATAGCAATAGGAGATATGTTTATATCAACCGGTGATATGCTTTTATTAACTGAAGAAATGTGTATAATACCCAGTGAAATGTTCATAGCAATTGGCTTAATGTTTTTAGCAACAGGAGTGTGTTTATAGCAACCAGATATGTTTATAGCAACCAGACACATGATAATAGCAATAGGAGATATGTTTATATCAACCGGTGATATGCTTTTATTAACTGAAGAAATGTGTATAATACCCAGTGAAATGTTCATAGCAATTGGCTTAATGTTTTTAGCAACAGGAGTGTGTTTATAGCAACCAGATATATGTTTATAACAACCAGAGACATGATAATAACAGTAGGAGATATGCTTATATCAACCGGTGATGTGCATTTAGTAACTGCAGAAATGTGTATAATACGCATTGGAATGTTTATAGCAACTGGCTTAATGTTTATAGCAACCAGAGGTATGTTTATAGCAAAGGGAGTGTGTTTATAGCAAGCAGATATATGTTTATAGCAACCAGACACATGATAATAGCAATAGGAGATATGTTTCTATCAACCGGTGATATGCTTTTAGTAACTGCAGAAATGTGTATAATACGCATTGGAATGTTTATAGCAACTGGCTTAATGTTTATAGCAACCAGAGGTATGTTTATAGCAACAGGAGTGTGTTTATAGCAACCAGATATATGTTTATAGCAACCAGACACATGATAATAGCAATAGGAGATATGTTTATATCAACCGGTGATATGCTTTTATTAACTGAAGAAATGTGTATAATACCCAGTGAAATGTTCATAGCAACTGGCTTAATGTTTTTAGCAACAGGAGTGTGTTTATAGCAACCAGATATATGTTTATAACAACCAGAGACATGATAATAACAGTAGGAGATATGCTTATATCAACCGGTGATATGCATTTAGTAACTGCAGAAATGTGTATAATACGCATTGGAATGTTTATAGCAACTGGCTTAATGTTTATAGCAACCAGAGGTATGTTTATAGCAAAGGGAGTGTGTTTATAGCAAGCAGATATATGTTTATAGCAACCAGACACATGATAATAGCAATAGGAAATATGTTTATATCAACCGGTGATATGCTTTTAGTAACTGAAGAAATGTGTATAATACCCAGTGAAATGTTCATAGCAACTGGCTTAATGTTTATAGCAACCAGAGGTATGTTTATAGCAACAGGAGTGTGTTTATAGCAACAGGAGTGTGTTTATAGCAACAGGAGTATGTTCATAGCAACCAGATATATGTTTACAGCAACCAAAGACATGATAATAACAATAGGAGATATGTTTATATCAACCGGTGATATGCATTTAGTAACTGGAAAATATTTATAACAACCAGTGAAATGTTTATCGCAACCTGCTTAATGTTTTTAGCAACAGGAGTGTGTTTATAGCAACCAGATATATGTTTATAACAACTAGAGACATGATAATAACAGTAGGAGATATGCTTATATCAACCGGTGATATGCATTTAGTAACTGCAGAAATGTGTATAATACGCATTGGAATATTTATAGCAACTGGCTTAATGTTTATAGCAGCCAGAGGTATGTTTATAGCAAAGGGAGTGTGTTTATAGCAAGCAGATATATGTTTATAACAACCAGAGACATGATAATAACAGTAGGAGATATGCTTATTACAACCGGTGATATGCATTTAGTAACTGCAGAAATGTGTATAATGCGCATTGGAATGTTTATAGCAACTGGCTTAATGTTTTTAGCAACAGGAGTGTGTTTATAGCAACCAGATATATGTTTATAACAACCAGAGACATGATAATAACAGTAGGAGATATGCTTATTACAACCGGTGATATGCATTTAGTAACTGCAGAAATGTGTATAATACGCATTGGAATGTTTATAGCAACTGGCTTAATGTTTATAGCAACCAGAGGTATGTTTATAGCAAAGGGAGTGTGTTTATAGCAAGCAGATATATGTTTATAGCAACCAGACACATGATAATAGCAATAGGAAATATGTTTATAGCAACCGGTGATATGCTTTTAGTAACCGAAGAAATGTGTATAATACCCAGTGAAATGTTCATAGCAACTGGCTTAATGTTTATAGCAACCAGAGGTATATTTATAGCAACAGGAGTGTGTTTATAGCAACCAGATATATGTTTATAGCAACCAGAGACATGATAATAACAATAGGAGATATGTTTATATCAACCGGTGATATGCATTTAGTAACTGCAGAAATGTTTATAATACCCATTGGAATGTTTATAGCAACTGGCTTAATGTTTATAGCAACCAGAGGTATGTGTATAGCAACAGGAGTGTGTTTATAGCAGCCAGATATATGTTTATAGCAGCCAGACACATGATAATAGCAATAGGAGATATGTTTATATCAACCGGTGATATGCATTTAGTAACTGCAGAAATGTGTATAATATCCATTGGAATGTTTATAGCAACTGGCTTAATGTTTATAGCAACCAGAGGTATGTTTATAGCAACAGGAGTGTGTTTATAGCAGCCAGATATATGTTTATAACAGCCAGACACATGATAATAGCAATAGGAGATATGTTTCTATCAACCGGTGATATGCTTTTAGTAACTGCAGAAATGTGTATATTACCCATTTGAATATTTATAGCAACTAGCTTAATGTTTATAGCAACCAGAGGTATGTTTATAGCAACAGGAGTGTGTTCATAGCAACCAGATATATGTTTATTGGAACCAGAGACATGATAATAGCAAAAGGTGATATGTTTATATTAACCGGTGATATACATTTAGTAACTGAGGAAATGTTTTTAACACCTAGTGAAATGTTTATAGCAAATGGCTTAATGTTTATAGCAACCAGAGTTATATTTATAGCAACAGGAGTGTGTTTATAGCAACCAGATATATGTTTATAACAACCAGAGACATGATAATAACAGTAGGAGATATGCTTATATCAACCGGTGATATGCATTTAGTAACTGCAGAAATGTGTATAATACGCATTGGAATGTTTATAGCAACTGGCTTAATGTTTTTAGCAACAGGAGTGTGTTTATAGCAACCAGATATATGTTTATAACAACCAGACACATGATAATAGCAATAGGAGATATGTTTATATCAACCGGTGATATGCTTTTATTAACTGAAGAAATGTGTATAATACCCAGTGAAATGTTCATAGCAATTGGCTTAATGTTTTTAGCAACAGGAGTGTGTTTATAGCAACCAGATATGTTTATAGCAACCAGACACATGATAATAGCAATAGGAGATATGTTTATATCAACCGGTGATATGCTTTTATTAACTGAAGAAATGTGTATAATACCCAGTGAAATGTTCATAGCAATTGGCTTAATGTTTTTAGCAACAGGAGTGTGTTTATAGCAACCAGATATATGTTTATAACAACCAGAGACATGATAATAACAGTAGGAGATATGCTTATATCAACCGGTGATGTGCATTTAGTAACTGCAGAAATGTGTATAATACGCATTGGAATGTTTATAGCAACTGGCTTAATGTTTATAGCAACCAGAGGTATGTTTATAGCAAAGGGAGTGTGTTTATAGCAAGCAGATATATGTTTATAGCAACCAGACACATGATAATAGCAATAGGAAATATGTTTATATCAACCGGTGATATGCTTTTAGTAACTGAAGAAATGTGTATAATACCCAGTGAAATGTTCATAGCAACTGGCTTAATGTTTATAGCAACCAGAGGTATGTTTATAGCAACAGGAGTGTGTTTATAGCAACAGGAGTATGTTCATAGCAACCAGATATATGTTTATAGCAACCAAAGACATGATAATAACAATAGGAGATATGTTTATATCAACCGGTGATATGCATTTAGTAACTGGAAAATATTTATAACAACCAGTGAAATTTTTATCGCAACCTGCTTAATGTTTAAAGCAATCAGAGGTATGTTTATAGCAACAGGAGTGTGTTTATAGCAACCAGATATATGTTTATAACAACCAGAGACATGATAATAACAATAGGAGATAAGTTTATATCAACCGGTGATATGCTTTTAGTAACTGCAGAAATGTGTATAATACGCATTGGAATGTTTATAGCAACTGGCTTAATGTTTATAGCAACCAGAGGTATGTTTATAGCAACAGGAGTGTGTTTATAGCAACCAGATATATGTTTATAGCAACCAGACACATGATAATAGCAATAGGAGATATGTTTATATCAACCGGTGATAGGCTTTTAGTAACTGAAGAAATGTGTATAATACCCAGTGAAATGTTCATAGCAACTGGCTTAATGTTTATAGCAACCAGAGGTATGTTTATAGCAACAGGAGTGTGTTTATAGCAGCCAGATATATGTTTATTGCAGCCAGACACATGATAATAGCAATAGGAGATATGTTTCTATCAACCGGTGATATGCTTTTAGTAACTGCAGAAATGTGTATAATACCCAGTGAAATGTTCATAGCAACTGGCTTAATGTTTATAGCAACCAGAGGTATGTTTATAGCAACAGGAGTGTGTTTATAGCAACCAGATATATATTTATAGCAACCAGAGGCATGATAATAACAATAGGAGATATGTTTATATCAACCGGTGATATGCTTTTAGTAACTGCAGAAATGTTTATAATACCCATTGGAATGTTTATAGCAACTGGCTTAATGTTTATAGCAACCAGAGGTATGTGTATAGCAACAGGAGTGTGTTTATAGCAGCCAGATATATGTTTATAGCAGCCAGACACATGATAATAGCAATAGGAGATATGTTTATATCAACCGGTGATATGCATTTAGTAACTGCAGAAATGTGTTTAATACCCATAGGAATGTTTATAGCAACTGGCTTAATGTTTATAGCAACCAGAGGTATGTTTATAGCAACAGGAGTGTGTTTATAGCAGCCAGATATATGTTTATAGCAGCCAGACACATGATAATAGCAATAGGAGATATGTTTCTATCAACCGGTGATATGCTTTTAGTAACTGCAGAAATGTGTATAATACGCATTGGAATGTTTATAGCAACTGGCTTATTGTTTATAGCAACCAGAGGTATGTTTATAGCAACAGGAGTGTGTTTATAGCAACCAGATATATGTTTATAGCAACCAGACACATGATAATAGCAATAGGAGATATGTTTATATCAACCGGTGATATGCTTTTAGTAACTGAAGAAATGTGTATAATACCCAGTGAAATGTTCATAGCAACTGGCTTAATGTTTATAGCAACCAGAGGTATGTTTATAGCAACAGGAGTGTGTTTATAGCAACAGGAGTGTGTTTATAGCAACAGGAGTATGTTCATAGCAACCAGATATATGTTTACAGCAACCAAAGACATGATAATAACAATAGGAGATATGTTTATATCAACCGGTGATATGCATTTAGTAACTGGAAAATATTTATAACAACCAGTGAAATGTTTATCGCAACCTGCTTAATGTTTAAAGCAATCAGAGGTATGTTTATAGCAACAGGAGTGTGTTTATAGCAACCAGATATATGTTTATAACAACCAGAGACATGATAATAAAAATAGGAGATATGTTTATATCAACCGGTGATATGCTTTTAGTAACTGCAGAAATGTGTATAATACGCATTGGAATGTTTATAGCAACTGGCTTAATGTTTATAGCAACCAGAGGTATGTTTATTGCAACAGGAGTGTGTTTATAGCAACCAGATATATGTTTATAGCAACCAGACACATGATAATAGCAATAGGAGATATGTTTATATCAACCGGTGATAGGCTTTTAGTAACTGAAGAAATGTGTATAATACCCAGTGAAATGTTCATAGCAACTGGCTTAATGTTTTTAGCAACAGGAGTGTGTTTATAGCAACCAGATATATGTTTATAACAACTAGAGACATGATAATAACAGTAGGAGATATGCTTATATCAACCGGTGATATGCATTTAGTAACTGCAGAAATGTGTATAATACGCATTGGAATGTTTATAGCAACTGGCTTAATGTTTATAGCAACCAGAGGTATGTTTATTGCAACAGGAGTGTGTTTATAGCAACCAGATATATGTTTATAGCAACCAGACACATGATAATAGCAATAGGAGATATGTTTATATCAACCGGTGATAGGCTTTTAGTAACTGAAGAAATGTGTATAATACCCAGTGAAATGTTCATAGCAACTGGCTTAATGTTTTTAGCAACAGGAGTGTGTTTATAGCAACCAGATATATGTTTATAACAACTAGAGACATGATAATAACAGTAGGAGATATGCTTATATCAACCGGTGATATGCATTTAGTAACTGCAGAAATGTGTATAATACGCATTGGAATATTTATAGCAACTGGCTTAATGTTTATAGCAACCAGAGGTATGTTTATAGCAAAGGGAGTGTGTTTATAGCAAGCAGATATATGTTTATAACAACCAGAGACATGATAATAACAGTAGGAGATATGCTTATTACAACCGGTGATATGCATTTAGTAACTGCAGAAATGTGTATAATACGCATTGGAATGTTTATAGCAACTGGCTTAATGTTTTTAGCAACAGGAGTGTGTTTATAGCAACCAGATATATGTTTATAACAACCAGAGACATGATAATAACAGTAGGAGATATGCTTATTACAACCGGTGATATGCATTTAGTAACTGCAGAAATGTGTATAATACGCATTGGAATGTTTATAGCAACTGGCTTAATGTTTATAGCAACCAGACGTATGTTTATAGCAAAGGGAGTGTGTTTATAGCAAGCAGATATATGTTTATAGCAACCAGACACATGATAATAGCAATAGGAAATATGTTTCTATCAACCGGTGATATGCTTTTAGTAACCGAAGAAATGTGTATAATACCCAGTGAAATGTTCATAGCAACTGGCTTAATGTTTATAGCAACCAGAGGTATATTTATAGCAACAGGAGTGTGTTTATAGCAACCAGATATATGTTTATAGCAACCAGAGACATGATAATAACAATAGGAGATATGTTTATATCAACCGGTGATATGCATTTAGTAACTGCAGAAATGTTTATAATACCCATTGGAATGTTTATAGCAACTGGCTTAATGTTTATAGCAACAAGAGGTATGTGTATAGCAACAGGAGTGTGTTTATAGCAGCCAGATATATGTTTATAGCAGCCAGACACATGATAATAGCAATAGGAGATATGTTTATATCAACCGGTGATATGCATTTAGAAACTGCAGAAATGTGTATAATATCCATTGGAATGTTTATAGCAACTGGCTTAATGTTTATAGCAACCAGAGGTATGTTTATAGCAACAGGAGTGTGTTTATAGCAGCCAGATATATGTTTATAACAGCCAGACACATGATAATAGCAATAGGAGATATGTTTCTATCAACCGGTGATATGCTTTTAGTAACTGCAGAAATGTGTATATTACCCATTTGAATATTTATAGCAACTAGCTTAATGTTTATAGCAACCAGAGGTATGTTTATAGCAACAGGAGTGTGTTCATAGCAACCAGATATATGTTTATTGGAACCAGAGACATGATAATAGCAAAAGGTGATATGTTTATATTAACCGGTGATATACATTTAGTAACTGAGGAAATGTTTTTAACACCTAGTGAAATGTTTATAGCAAATGGCTTAATGTTTATAGCAACCAGAGTTATATTTATAGCAACAGGAGTGTGTTTATAGCAACCAGATATATGTTTATAACAACCAGAGACATGATAATAACAGTAGGAGATATGCTTATATCAACCGGTGATATGCATTTAGTAACTGCAGAAATGTGTATAATACGCATTGGAATGTTTATAGCAACTGGCTTAATGTTTATAGCAACCAGAGGTATGTTTATAGCAACAGGAGTGTGTTTATAGCAACCAGATATGTTTATAGCAACCAGACACATGATAATAGCAATAGGAGATATGTTTATATCAACCGGTGATATGCTTTTATTAACTGAAGAAATGTGTATAATACCCAGTGAAATGTTCATAGCAATTGGCTTAATGTTTTTAGCAACAAGAGTGTGTTTATAGCAACCAGATATATGTTTATAACAACCAGAGACATGATAATAACAGTAGGAGATATGCTTATATCAACCGGTGATGTGCATTTAGTAACTGCAGAAATGTGTATAATACGCATTGGAATGTTTATAGCAACTGGCTTAATGTTTATAGCAACCAGAGGTATGTTTATAGCAAAGGGAGTGTGTTTATAGCAAGCAGATATATTTTTATAGCAACCAGACACATGATAATAGCAATAGGAAATATGTTTATATCAACCGGTGATATGCTTTTAGTAACTGAAGAAATGTGTATAATACCCAGTGAAATGTTCATAGCAACTGGCTTAATGTTTATAGCAACCAGAGGTATGTTTATAGCAACAGGAGTGTGTTTATAGCAACAGGAGTGTGTTTATAGCAACAGGAGTATGTTCATAGCAACCAGATATATGTTTACAGCAACCAAAGACATGATAATAACAATAGGAGATATGTTTATATCAACCGGTGATATGCATTTAGTAACTGGAAAATATTTATAACAACCAGTGAAATGTTTATCGCAACCTGCTTAATGTTTAAAGCAATCAGAGGTATGTTTATAGCAACAGGAGTGTGTTTATAGCAACCAGATATATGTTTATAACAACCAGAGACATGATAATAAAAATAGGAGATATGTTTATATCAACCGGTGATATGCTTTTAGTAACTGCAGAAATGTGTATAATACGCATTGGAATGTTTATAGCAACTGGCTTAATGTTTATAGCAACCAGAGGTATGTTTATTGCAACAGGAGTGTGTTTATAGCAACCAGATATATGTTTATAGCAACCAGACACATGATAATAGCAATAGGAGATATGTTTATATCAACCGGTGATAGGCTTTTAGTAACTGAAGAAATGTGTATAATACCCAGTGAAATGTTCATAGCAACTGGCTTAATGTTTTTAGCAACAGGAGTGTGTTTATAGCAACCAGATATATGTTTATAACAACTAGAGACATGATAATAACAGTAGGAGATATGCTTATATCAACCGGTGATATGCATTTAGTAACTGCAGAAATGTGTATAATACGCATTGGAATATTTATAGCAACTGGCTTAATGTTTATAGCAACCAGAGGTATGTTTATAGCAAAGGGAGTGTGTTTATAGCAAGCAGATATATGTTTATAACAACCAGAGACATGATAATAACAGTAGGAGATATGCTTATTACAACCGGTGATATGCATTTAGTAACTGCAGAAATGTGTATAATACGCATTGGAATGTTTATAGCAACTGGCTTAATGTTTTTAGCAACAGGAGTGTGTTTATAGCAACCAGATATATGTTTATAACAACCAGAGACATGATAATAACAGTAGGAGATATGCTTATTACAACCGGTGATATGCATTTAGTAACTGCAGAAATGTGTATAATACGCATTGGAATGTTTATAGCAACTGGCTTAATGTTTATAGCAACCAGACGTATGTTTATAGCAAAGGGAGTGTGTTTATAGCAAGCAGATATATGTTTATAGCAACCAGACACATGATAATAGCAATAGGAAATATGTTTCTATCAACCGGTGATATGCTTTTAGTAACCGAAGAAATGTGTATAATACCCAGTGAAATGTTCATAGCAACTGGCTTAATGTTTATAGCAACCAGAGGTATATTTATAGCAACAGGAGTGTGTTTATAGCAACCAGATATATGTTTATAGCAACCAGAGACATGATAATAACAATAGGAGATATGTTTATATCAACCGGTGATATGCATTTAGTAACTGCAGAAATGTTTATAATACCCATTGGAATGTTTATAGCAACTGGCTTAATGTTTATAGCAACCAGAGGTATGTGTATAGCAACAGGAGTGTGTTTATAGCAGCCAGATATATGTTTATAGCAGCCAGACACATGATAATAGCAATAGGAGATATGTTTATATCAACCGGTGATATGCATTTAGAAACTGCAGAAATGTGTATAATATCCATTGGAATGTTTATAGCAACTGGCTTAATGTTTATAGCAACCAGAGGTATGTTTATAGCAACAGGAGTGTGTTTATAGCAGCCAGATATATGTTTATAACAGCCAGACACATGATAATAGCAATAGGAGATATGTTTCTATCAACCGGTGATATGCTTTTAGTAACTGCAGAAATGTGTATATTACCCATTTGAATATTTATAGCAACTAGCTTAATGTTTATAGCAACCAGAGGTATGTTTATAGCAACAGGAGTGTGTTCATAGCAACCAGATATATGTTTATTGGAACCAGAGACATGATAATAGCAAAAGGTGATATGTTTATATTAACCGGTGATATACATTTAGTAACTGAGGAAATGTTTTTAACACCTAGTGAAATGTTTATAGCAAATGGCTTAATGTTTATAGCAACCAGAGTTATATTTATAGCAACAGGAGTGTGTTTATAGCAACCAGATATATGTTTATAACAACCAGAGACATGATAATAACAGTAGGAGATATGCTTATATCAACCGGTGATATGCATTTAGTAACTGCAGAAATGTGTATAATACGCATTGGAATGTTTATAGCAACTGGCTTAATGTTTATAGCAACCAGAGGTATGTTTATAGCAACAGGAGTGTGTTTATAGCAACCAGATATGTTTATAGCAACCAGACACATGATAATAGCAATAGGAGATATGTTTATATCAACCGGTGATATGCTTTTATTAACTGAAGAAATGTGTATAATACCCAGTGAAATGTTCATAGCAATTGGCTTAATGTTTTTAGCAACAAGAGTGTGTTTATAGCAACCAGATATATGTTTATAACAACCAGAGACATGATAATAACAGTAGGAGATATGCTTATATCAACCGGTGATGTGCATTTAGTAACTGCAGAAATGTGTATAATACGCATTGGAATGTTTATAGCAACTGGCTTAATGTTTATAGCAACCAGAGGTATGTTTATAGCAAAGGGAGTGTGTTTATAGCAAGCAGATATATGTTTATAGCAACCAGACACATGATAATAGCAATAGGAAATATGTTTATATCAACCGGTGATATGCTTTTAGTAACTGAAGAAATGTGTATAATACCCAGTGAAATGTTCATAGCAACTGGCTTAATGTTTATAGCAACCAGAGGTATGTTTATAGCAACATGAGTGTGTTTATAGCAACAGGGGTATGTTCATAGCAACCAGATATATGTTTATAGCAACCAAAGACATGATAATAACAATAGGAGATATGTTTATATCAACCGGTGATATGCATTTAGTAACTGGAAAATATTTATAACAACCAGTGAAATTTTTATCGCAACCTGCTTAATGTTTAAAGCAATCAGAGGTATGTTTATAGCAACAGGAGTGTGTTTATAGCAACCAGATATATGTTTATAACAACCAGAGACATGATAATAACAATAGGAGATAAGTTTATATCAACCGGTGATATGCTTTTAGTAACTGCAGAAATGTGTATAATACGCATTGGAATGTTTATAGCAACTGGCTTAATGTTTATAGCAACCAGAGGTATGTTTATAGCAACAGGAGTGTGTTTATAGCAACCAGATATATGTTTATAGCAACCAGACACATGATAATAGCAATAGGAGATATGTTTATATCAACCGGTGATAGGCTTTTAGTAACTGAAGAAATGTGTATAATACCCAGTGAAATGTTCATAGCAACTGGCTTAATGTTTATAGCAACCAGAGGTATGTTTATAGCAACAGGAGTGTGTTTATAGCAGCCAGATATATGTTTATAGCAGCCAGACACATGATAATAGCAATAGGAGATATGTTTCTATCAACCGGTGATATGCTTTTAGTAACTGCAGGAATGTGTATAATACCCAGTGAAATGTTCATAGCAACTGGCTTAATGTTTATAGCAACCAGAGGTATGTTTATAGCAACAGGAGTGTGTTTATAGCAGCCAGATATATGTTTATAGCAGCCAGACACATGATAATAGCAATAGGAGATATGTTTATATCAACCGGTGATATGCTTTTAGTAACTGCAGAAATGTTTATAATACTCATTGGAATGTTTATAGCAACTGGCTTAATGTTTATAGCAACCAGAGGTATGTGTATAGCAACAGGAGTGTGTTTATAGCAGCCAGATATATGTTTATAGCAGCCAGACACATGATAATAGCAATAGGAGATATGTTTATATCAACCGGTGATATGCATTTAGTAACTGCAGAAATGTGTTTAATACCCATTGGAATGTTTATAGCAACTGGCTTAATGTTTATAGCAACCAGAGGTATGTTTATAGCAACAGGAGTGTGTTTATAGCAGCCAGATATATGTTTATAGCAGCCAGACACATGATAATAGCAATAGGAGATATGTTTCTATCAACCGGTGATATGCATTTAGTAACTGCAGAAATGTGTATAATACGCATTGGAATGTTTATAGCAACTGGCTTATTGTTTATAGCAACCAGAGGTATGTTTATAGCAACAGGAGTGTGTTTATAGCAACCAGATATATGTTTATAGCAACCAGACACATGATAATAGCAATAGGAGATATGTGTATATCAACCGGTGATATGCTTTTAGTAACTGAAGAAATGTGTATAATACCCAGTGAAATGTTCATAGCAACTGGCTTAATGTTTATAGCAACCAGAGGTATGTTTATAGCAACAGGAGTGTGTTTATAGCAACAGGAGTATGTTCATAGCAACCATATATATGTTTATAGCAACCAAAGACATGATAATAACAATAGGAGATATGTTTATATCAACCGGTGATATGCATTTAGTAACTGGAAAATATTTATAACAACCAGTGAAATGTTTATCGCAACCTGCTTAATGTTTAAATCAATCAGAGGTATGTTTATAGCAACAGGAGTGTGTTTATAGCAACCAGATATATGTTTATAACAACCAGAGACATGATAATAACAATAGGAGATATGTTTATATCAACCGGTGATATGCTTTTAGTAACTGCAGAAATGTGTATAATACGCATTGGAATGTTTATAGCAACTGGCTTATTGTTTATAGCAACCAGAGGTATGTTTATAGCAACAGGAGTGTGTTCATAGCAACCAGATATATGTTTATTGGAACACGAGACATGATAATCGCAATAGGTGATATGTTTATATTAACAAGTGATATGCATTTAGTAACTGAGGAAATGTTTTTAACACCTAGTGAAATGTTTATAGCAAATGGCTTAATGTTTATAGCAACCAGAGTTATATTTATAGCAACAGGAGTGTGTTTATAGCAACCAGATATATGTTTATAACAACCAGAGACATGATAATAACAGTAGGAGATATGCTTATATCAACCGGTGATATGCATTTAGTAACTGCAGAAATGTGTATAATACGCATTGGAATGTTTATAGCAACTGGCTTATTGTTTATAGCAACCAGAGGTATGTTTATAGCAACAGGAGTGTGTTTATAGCAACCAGATATATGTTTATAGCAACCAGACACATGATAATAGCAATAGGAGATATGTTTATATCAACCGGTGATATGCTTTTAGTAACTGAAGAAATGTGTATAATACCCAGTGAAATGTTCATAGCAACTGGCTTAATGTTTTTAGCAACAGGAGTGTGTTTATAGCAACCAGATATATGTTTATAACAACCAGAGACATGATAATAACAGAAGGAGATATGCTTATATCAACCGGTGATATGCATTTAGTAACTGCAGAAATGTGTATAATACGCATTGGAATGTTTATAGCAACTGGCTTAATGTTTATAGCAACCAGAGGTATGTTTATAGCAAAGGGAGTGTGTTTATAGCAAGCAGATATATGTTTATAGCAACCAGACACATGATAATAGCAATAGGAAATATGTTTATATCAACCGGTGATATGCTTTTAGTAACTGAAGAAATGTGTATAATACCCAGTGAAATGTTCATAGCAACTGGCTTAATGTTTATAGCAACCAGAGGTATGTTTATAGCAACAGGAGTGTGTTTATAGCAACCAGATATATGTTTATAGCAACCAGAGACATGATAATAACAATAGGAGATATGTTTATATCAACCGGTGATATGCTTTTAGTAACCGAAGAAATGTGTATAATACCCAGTGAAATGTTCATAGCAACTGGCTTAATGTTTATAGCAACCAGAGGTATATTTATAGCAACAGGAGTGTGTTTATAGCAACCAGATATATGTTTATAGCAACCAGAGACATGATAATAACAATAGGAGATATGTTTATATCAACCGATGATATGCATTTAGTAACTGCAGAAATGTTTATAATACCCATTGGAATGTTTATAGCAACTGGCTTAATGTTTATAGCAACCAGAGGTATGTGTATAGCAACAGGAGTGTGTTTATAGCAGCCAGATATATGTTTATAGCAGCCAGACACATGATAATAGCAATAGGAGATATGTTTATATCAACCGGTGATATGCATTTAGTAACTGCAGAAATGTGTATAATATCCATTGGAATGTTTATAGCAACTGGCTTAATGTTTATAGCAACCAGAGGTATGTTTATAGCAACAGGAGTGTGTTTATAGCAGCCAGATATATGTTTATAACAGCCAGACACATGATAATAGCAATAGGAGATATGTTTCTATCAACCGGTGATATGCTTTTAGTAACTGCAGAAATGTGTATATTACCCATTTGAATATTTATAGCAACTAGCTTAATGTTTATAGCAACCAGAGGTATGTTTATAGCAACAGGAGTGTGTTCATAGCAACCAGATATATGTTTATTGGAACCAGAGACATGATAATAGCAATAGGTGATATGTTTATATTAACCGGTGATATGCATTTAGTAACTGAGGAAATGTTTTTAACACCTAGTGAAATGTTTATAGCAAATGCCTTAATGTTTATAGCAACCAGAGTTATATTTATAGCAACAGGAGTGTGTTTATAGCAACCAGATATATGTTTATAACAACCAGAGACATGATAATAACAGTAGGAGATATGCTTATATCAACCGGTGATATGCATTTAGTAACTGCAGAAATGTGTATAATACGCATTGGAATGTTTATAGCAACTGGCTTAATGTTTATAGCAACCAGAGGTATGTTTATAGCAACAGGAGTGTGTTTATAGCAACCAGATATATGTTTATAGCAACCAGACACATGATAATAGCAATAGGAAATATGTTTCTATCAACCGGTGATATGCTTTTAGTAACCGAAGAAATGTGTATAATACCCAGTGAAATGTTCATAGCAACTGGCTTAATGTTTATAGCAACCAGAGGTATATTTATAGCAACAGGAGTGTGTTTATAGCAACCAGATATATGTTTATAGCAACCAGAGACATGATAATAACAATAGGAGATATGTTTATATCAACCGATGATATGCATTTAGTAACTGCAGAAATGTTTATAATACCCATTGGAATGTTTATAGCAACTGGCTTAATGTTTATAGCAACCAGAGGTATGTGTATAGCAACAGGAGTGTGTTTATAGCAGCCAGATATATGTTTATAGCAGCCAGACACATGATAATAGCAATAGGAGATATGTTTATATCAACCGGTGATATGCATTTAGTAACTGCAGAAATGTGTATAATATCCATTGGAATGTTTATAGCAACTGGCTTAATGTTTATAGCAACCAGAGGTATGTTTATAGCAACAGGAGTGTGTTTATAGCAGCCAGATATATGTTTATAACAGCCAGACACATGATAATAGCAATAGGAGATATGTTTCTATCAACCGGTGATATGCTTTTAGTAACTGCAGAAATGTGTATATTACCCATTTGAATATTTATAGCAACTAGCTTAATGTTTATAGCAACCAGAGGTATGTTTATAGCAAAGGTAGTGTGTTTATAGCAAGCAGATATATGTTTATAGCAACCAGACACATGATAATAGCAAT
Organism: Pelobates fuscus; assembly: GCF_036172605.1. Taxonomy (NCBI): domain Eukaryota; kingdom Metazoa; phylum Chordata; class Amphibia; order Anura; family Pelobatidae; genus Pelobates; species Pelobates fuscus. Next base: position 254,220,650 of record NC_086318.1, read on the forward strand.
AGGAAATATGTTTATATCAACCGGTGATATGCTTTTAGTAACTGAAGAAATGTGTATAATACCCAGTGAAATAATCATAGCAACTGGCTTAATGTTTATAGCAACCAGAGGTATGTTTATAGCAACAGGAGTGTGTTTATAGCAACAGGAGTGCGTTTATAGCAACAGGAGTATGTTCATAGCAACCAGATATATGTTTATAGCAACCAAAGACATGATAATAACAATAGGAGATATGTTTATATCAACCGGTGATATGCATTTAGTAACTGGAAAATATTTATAACAACCAGTGAATTGTTTATCGCAACCTGCTTAATGTTTAAAGCAATCAGAGGTATGTTTATAGCAACAGGAGTGTGTTTATATCAACCAGATATATGTTTATAACAACCAGAGACATGATAATAACAATAGGAGATATGTTTATATCAACCGGTGATATGCTTTTAGTAACTGCAGAAATGTGTATAATACGCATTGGAATGTTTATAGCAACTGGCTTAATGTTTATAGCAACCATAGGTATGTTTATAGCAACAGGAGTGTGTTTATAGCAACCAGATATATGTTTATAGCAACCAGACACATGATAATAGCAATAGGAGATATGTTTATATCAACCGGTGATAGGCTTTTAGTAACTGAAGAAATGTGTAAAATACCCAGTGAAATGTTCATAGCAACTGGCTTAATGTTTTTAGCAACAGGAGTGTGTTTATAGCAACCAGATATATGTTTATAACAACCAGAGACATGATAATAACAGTAGGAGATATGCTTATATCAACCGGTGATATGCATTTAGTAACTGCAGAAATGTGTATAATACGCATTGGAATGTTTATAGCAACTGGCTTAATGTTTATAGCAACCAGAGGTATGTTTATAGCAAAGGGAGTGTGTTTATAGCAAGCAGATATATGTTTATAGCAACCAGACACATGATAATAGCAAAAGGAAATATGTTTATATCAACCGGTGATATGCTTTTAGTAACTGAAGAAATGTGTATAATACCCAGTGAAATGTTCATAGCAACTGGCTTAATGTTTTTAGCAACAGGAGTGTGTTTATATCAACCAGATATATGTTTATAACAACCAGAGACATGATAATAACAGTAGGAGATATGCTTATTACAACCGGTGATATGCATTTAGTAACTGCAGAAATGTGTATAATACGCATTGGAATGTTTATAGCAACTGGCTTAATGTTTATAGCAACCAGAGGTATGTTTATAGCAAAGGGAGTGTGTTTATAGCAAGCAGATATATGTTTATAGCAACCAGACACATGATAATAGCAATAGGAAATATGTTTATATCAACCGGTGATATGCTTTTAGTAACTGAAGAAATGTGTATAATACCCAGTGAAATGTTCATAGCAACTGGCTTAATGTTTATAGCAACCAGAGGTATGTTTATAGCAACAGGAGTGTGTTTATAGCAACCAGATATATGTTTATAGCAACCAGAGACATGATAATAACAATAGGAGATATGTTTATATCAACCGGTGATATGCATTTAGTAACTGCAGAAATGTTTATAATATCCATTGGAATGTTTATAGCAACTGGCTTAATGTTTATAGCATCCAGAGGTATGTGTATAGCAACAGAAGTGTGTTTATAGCAGCCAGATATATGTTTATAGCAGCCAGACACATGATAATAGCAATAGGAGATATGTTTATATCAACCGGTGATATGCATTTAGTAACTGCAGAAATGTGTATAATACCCATTGGAATGTTTATAGCAACTGGCTTAATGTTTATAGCAACCAGAGGTATGTTTATAGCAACGGGAGTGTGTTTATAGCAGCCAGATATATGTTTATAGCAGCCAGACACATGATAATAGCAATAGGAGATATGTTTATATCAACCGGTGATATGCATTTAGTAACTGCAGAAATGTTTATAATATCCATTGGAATGTTTATAGCAACTGGCTTAATGTTTATAGCAACCAGAGGTATGTGTATAGCAACAGGAGTGTGTTTATAGCAGCCAGATATATGTTTATAGCAGCCAGACACATGATAATAGCAATAGGAGATATGTTTATATCAACCGGTGATATGCTTTTAGTAACTGCAGAAATGTGTATATTACCCATTTGAATATTTATAGCAACTAGCTTAATGTTTATAGCAACCAGAGGTATGTTTATAGCAACAGGAGTGTGTTCATAGCAACCAGATATATGTTTATTGGAACCAGAGACATGATAATAGCAATAGGTGAAATGTTTATATTAACCGGTGATATGCATTTAGTAACTGAGGAAATGTTTTTAACACCTAGTGAAATGTTTATAGCAAATGGCTTAATGTTTATAGCAACCAGAGTTATATTTATAGCAACAGGAGTGTGTTTATAGCAACCAGATATATGTTTATAACAACCAGAGACATGATAATAACAGTAGGAGATATGCTTATATCAACCGGTGATATGCATTTAGTAACTGCAGAAATGTGTATAATATGCATTGGAATGTTTATAGCAACTGGCTTATTGTTTATAGCAAAAAGAGGTATGTTTATAGCAACAGGAGTGTGTTTATAGCAACCAGATATATGTTTATAGCAACCAGACACATGATAATAGCAATAGGAGATATGTTTATATCAACCGGTGATATGCTTTTAGTAACTGAAGAAATGTGTATAATACCCAGTGAAATGATCATAGCAACTGGCTTAATGTTTTTTTAGCAACAGGAGTGTGTTTATAGCAACCAGATATATGTTTATAACAACCAGAGACATGATAATAACAGTAGGAGATATGCTTATATCAACCGGTGATATGCATTTAGTAACTGCAGAAATGTGTATAATACGCATTGGAATGTTTATAGCAACTGGCTTAATGTTTATAGCAACCAGAGGTATGTTTATAGCAACAGGAGTGTGTTTATAGCAACCAGATATATGTTTATAGCAACCAGACACATGATAATAGCAATAGGAGATATGTTTATATCAACCGGTGATATGCTTTTATTAACTGAAGAAATGTGTATAATACCCAGTGAAATGTTCATAGCAACTGGCTTAATGTTTTTAGCAACAGGAGTGTGTTTATAGCAACCAGATATATGTTTATAACAACCAGAGACATGATAATAACAATAGGAGATATGTTTATATCAACCGGTGATATGCTTTTAGTAACTGCAGAAATGTGTATAATACGCACTGGAATGTTTATAGCAACTGGCTTAATGTTTATAGCAACCAGAGGTATGTTTATAGCAACAGGAGTGTGTTTATAGCAACCAGACACATGATAATAGCAATAGGAAATATGTTTATATTAACCGGTGATATGCTTTTAGTAACTGAAGAAATGTGTATAATACCCAGTGAAATGTTCATAGCAACTGGCTTAATGTTTATAGCAATCAGAGGTATGTTTATAGCAACAGGAGTGTGTTTATAGCAACCAGGTATATGTTTATAGCAACCAGAGACATGATAATAACAATAGGAGATATGTTTATATCAACCGATGATATGCATTTAGTAACTGCAGAAATGTTTATAATACCCATTGGAATGTTTATAGCAACTGGCTTAATGTTTATAGCAACCAGAGGTATGTGTATAGCAACAGGAGTGTGTTTATAGCAGCCAGATATATGTTTATAGCAGCCAGACACATGATAATAGCAATAGCAGATATGTTTATATCAACCGGTGATATGCATTTAGTAACTGCAGAAATGTGTTTAATACCCATTGGAATGTTTATAGCAACTGGCTTAATGTTTATAGCAACCAGAGGTATGTTTATAGCAACAGGAGTGTGTTTATAGCAGCCAGATATATGTTTATAGCAGCCAGACACATGATAATAGCAATAGGAGATATGTTTATATCAACCGGTGATATGCTTTTAGTAACTGAAGAAATGTGTATAATACCCAGTGAAATGTTCATAGCAACTGGCTTAATGTTTTTAGCAACAGGAGTGTGTTTATATCAACCAGATATATGTTTATAACAACCAGAGACATGATAATAACAGTAGGAGATATGCTTATTACAACCGGTGATATGCATTTAGTAACTGCAGAAATGTGTATAATACGCATTGGAATGTTTATAGCAACTGGCTTAATGTTTATAGCAACCAGAGGTATGTTTATAGCAAAGGGAGTGTGTTTATAGCAAGCAGATATATGTTTATAGCAACCAGACACATGATAATAGCAATAGGAAATATGTTTCTATCAACCGGTGATATGCTTTTAGTAACCGAAGAAATGTGTATAATACCCAGTGAAATGTTCATAGCAACTGGCTTAATGTTTATAGCAACCAGAGGTATATTTATAGCAACAGGAGTGTGTTTATAGCAACCAGATATATGTTTATAGCAACCAGAGACATGATAATAACAATAGGAGATATGTTTATATCAACCGATGATATGCATTTAGTAACTGCAGAAATGTTTATAATACCCATTGGAATGTTTATAGCAACTGGCTTAATGTTTATAGCAACCAGAGGTATGTGTATAGCAACAGGAGTGTGTTTATAGCAGCCAGATATATGTTTATAGCAGCCAGACACATGATAATAGCAATAGGAGATATGTTTATATCAACCGGTGATATGCATTTAGTAACTGCAGAAATGTGTATAATATCCATTGGAATGTTTATAGCAACTGGCTTAATGTTTATAGCAACCAGAGGTATGTTTATAGCAACAGGAGTGTGTTTATAGCAGCCAGATATATGTTTATAACAGCCAGACACATGATAATAGCAATAGGAGATATGTTTCTATCAACCGGTGATATGCTTTTAGTAACTGCAGAAATGTGTATATTACCCATTTGAATATTTATAGCAACTAGCTTAATGTTTATAGCAACCAGAGGTATGTTTATAGCAACAGGAGTGTGTTCATAGCAACCAGATATATGTTTATTGGAACCAGAGACATGATAATAGCAATAGGAGATATGTTTATATTAACCGGTGATATGCATTTAGTAACTGAGGAAATGTTTTTAACACCTAGTGAAATATTTATAGCAAATGCCTTAATGTTTATAGCAACCAGAGTTATATTTATAGCAACAGGAGTGTGTTTATAGCAACCAGATATATGTTTATAACAACCAGAGACATGATAATAACAGTAGGAGATATGCTTATATCAACCGGTGATATGCATTTAGTAACTGCAGAAATGTGTATAATACGCATTGGAATGTTTATAGCAACTGGCTTAATGTTTATAGCAACCAGAGGTATATTTATAGCAACAGGAGTGTGTTTATAGCAACCAGATATATGTTTATAGCAACCAGACACATGATAATAGCAATAGGAAATATGTTTCTATCAACCGGTGATATGCTTTTAGTAACCGAAGAAATGTGTATAATACCCAGTGAAATGTTCATAGCAACTGGCTTAATGTTTATAGCAACCAGAGGTATATTTATAGCAACAGGAGTGTGTTTATAGCAACCAGATATATGTTTATAGCAACCAGAGACATGATAATAACAATAGGAGATATGTTTATATCAACCGATGATATGCATTTAGTAACTGCAGAAATGTTTATAATACCCATTGGAATGTTTATAGCAACTGGCTTAATGTTTATAGCAACCAGAGGTATGTGTATAGCAACAGGAGTGTGTTTATAGCAGCCAGATATATGTTTATAGCAGCCAGACACATGATAATAACAGTAGGAGATATGCTTATATCAACCGGTGATATGCATTTAGTAACTGCAGAAATGTGTATAATATGCATTGGAATGTTTATAGCAACTGGCTTATTGTTTATAGCAAAAAGAGGTATGTTTATAGCAACAGGAGTGTGTTTATAGCAACCAGATATATGTTTATAGCAACCAGACACATGATAATAGCAATAGGAGATATGTTTATATCAACCGGTGATATGCTTTTAGTAACTGAAGAAATGTGTATAATACCCAGTGAAATGATCATAGCAACTGGCTTAATGTTTTTTAGCAACAGGAGTGTGTTCATAGCAACCAGATATATGTTTATAACAACCAGAGACATGATAATAACAGTAGGAGATATGCTTATATCAACCGGTGATATGCATTTAGTAACTGCAGAAATGTGTATAATATGCATTGGAATGTTTATAGCAACTGGCTTAATGTTTATAGCAACCAGTGGTATGTTTCTAGCAAAGGGAGTGTGTTTATAGCAAGCAGATTTATGTTTATAGCAACCAGACACATGATAATAGCAATAGGAAATATGTTTATATCAACCGGTGATATGCTTTTAGTAACTGAAGAAATGTGTATAATACCCAGTGAAATGTTCATAGCAACTGGCTTAATGTTTATAGCAACCAGAGGTATGTTTATAGCAACAGGAGTGTGTTTATAGCAACAGGAGTGTGTTTATAGCAACAGGAGTATGTTCATAGCAACCAGATATATGTTTATAGCAACCAAAAACATGATAATAACAATAGGAGATATGTTTATATCAACCGGTGATATGCATTTAGTAACTGGAAAATATTTATAACAACCAGTGAAATGTTTATCGCAACCTGCTTAATGTTTAAAGCAATCAGAGGTATGTTTATAGCAACAGGAGTGTGTTTATAGCAACCAGATATATGTTTATAACAACCAGAGACATGATAATAACAATAGGAGATATGTTTATATCAACCGGTGATATGCTTTTAGTAACTGCAGAAATGTGTATAATACGCATTGGAATGTTTATAGCAACTGGCTTATTGTTTATAGCAACCAGAGGTATGTTTATAGCAACAGGAGTGTGTTCATAGCAACCAGATATATGTTTATTGGAACACGAGACATGATAATCACAATAGGTGATATGTTTATATTAACCGGTGATATGCATTTAGTAACTGAGGAAATGTTTTTAACACCTAGTGAAATGTTTATAGCAAATTGCTTAATGTTTATAGCAACCAGAGTTATATTTATAGCAACAGGAGTGTGTTTATAGCAACCAGATATATGTTTATAACAACCAGAGACATGATAATAACAGTAGGAGATATGCTTATATCAACCGGTGATATGCATTTAGTAACTGCAGAAATGTGTATAATACGCATTGGAATGTTTATAGCAACTGGCTTATTGTTTATAGCAACCAGAGGTATGTTTATAGCAACAGGAGTGTGTTTATAGCAACCAGATATATGTTTATAGCAACCAGACACATGATAATAGCAATAGCAGATATGTTTATATCAACCGGTGATATGCTTTTAGTAACTGAAGAAATGTGTATAATACCCAGTGAAATGTTCATAGCAACTGGCTTAATGTTTTTAGCAACAGGAGTGTGTTTATAGCAACCAGATATATGTTTATAACAACCAGAGACATGATAATAACAGTAGGAGATATGCTTATATCAACCGGTGATATGCATTTAGTAACTGCAGAAATGTGTATAATACGCATTGGAATGTTTATAGCAACTGGCTTAATGTTTATAGCAACCAGAGGTATGTTTATAGCAAAGGGAGTGTGTTTATAGCAAGCAGGTATATGTTTATAGCAACCAGACACATGATAATAGCAATAGGAAATATGTTTATATCAACCGGTGATATGCTTTTAGTAACTGAAGAAATGTGTATAATACCCAGTGAAATGTTCATAGCAACTGGCTTAATGTTTATAGCAACCAGAGGTATGTTTATAGCAACAGGAGTGTGTTTATAGCAACCAGATATATGTTTATAGCAACCAGAGACATGATAATAACAATAGGAGATATGTTTATATCAACCGGTGATATGCATTTAGTAACTGCAGAAATGTTTATAATATCCATTGGAATGTTTATAGCAACTGGCTTAATGTTTATAGCAACCAGAGGTATGTGTATAGCAACAGGAGTGTGTTTATAGCAGCCAGATATATGTTTATAGCAGCCAGACACATGATAATAGCAATAGGAGATATGTTTATATCAACCGGTGATATGCATTTAGTAACTGCAGAAATGTGTATAATACCCAATGGAATGTTTATAGCAACTGGCTTAATGTTTATAGCAACCAGAGGTATGTTTATAGCAACAGGAGTGTGTTTATAGCAGCCAGATATATGTTTATAGCAGCCAGACACATGATAATAGCAATAGGAGATATGTTTCTATCAACCGGTGATATGCTTTTAGTAACTGCAGAAATGTGTATATTACCCATTTGAATATTTATAGCAACTAGCTTAATGTTTATAGCAACCAGAGGTATGTTTATAGCAACAGGAGTGTGTTCATAGCAACCAGATATATGTTTATTGGAACCAGAGACATGATAATAGCAATAGGTGATATGTTTATATTAACCGGTGATATGCATTTAGTAACTGAGGAAATGTTTTTAACACCTAGTGAAATGTTTATAGCAAATGGCTTAATGTTTATAGCAACCAGAGTTATATTTATAGCAACAGGAGTGTGTTTATAGCAACCAGATATATGTTTATAACAACCAGAGACATGATAATAACAGTAGGAGATATGCTTATATCAACCGGTGATATGCATTTAGTAACTGCAGAAATGTTTATAATATCCATTGGAATGTTTATAGCAACTGGCTTAATGTTTATAGCAACCAGAGGTATGTGTATAGCAACAGGAGTGTGTTTATAGCAGCCAGATATATGTTTATAGCAGCCAGACACATGATAATAGCAATAGGAGATATGTTTATATCAACCGGTGATATGCATTTAGTAACTGCAGAAATGTGTATAATACCCAATGGAATGTTTATAGCAACTGGCTTAATGTTTATAGCAACCAGAGGTATGTTTATAGCAACAGGAGTGTGTTTATAGCAGCCAGATATATGTTTATAGCAGCCAGACACATGATAATAGCAATAGGAGATATGTTTCTATCAACCGGTGATATGCTTTTAGTAACTGCAGAAATGTGTATATTACCCATTTGAATATTTATAGCAACTAGCTTAATGTTTATAGCAACCAGAGGTATGTTTATAGCAACAGGAGTGTGTTCATAGCAACCAGATATATGTTTATTGGAACCAGAGACATGATAATAGCAATAGGTGATATGTTTATATTAACCGGTGATATGCATTTAGTAACTGAGGAAATGTTTTTAACACCTAGTGAAATGTTTATAGCAAATGGCTTAATGTTTATAGCAACCAGAGTTATATTTATAGCAACAGGAGTGTGTTTATAGCAACCAGATATATGTTTATAACAACCAGAGACATGATAATAACAGTAGGAGATATGCTTATATCAACCGGTGATATGCATTTAGTAACTGCAGAAATGTGTATAATATGCATTGGAATGTTTATAGCAACTGGCTTATTGTTTATAGCAAAAAGAGGTATGTTTATAGCAACAGGAGTGTGTTTATAGCAACCAGATATATGTTTATAGCAACCAGACACATGATAATAGCAATAGGAGATATGTTTATATCAACCGGTGATATGCTTTTAGTAACTGAAGAAATGTGTATAATACCCAGTGAAATGTTCATAGCAACTGGCTTAATGTTTTTAGCAACAGGAGTGTGTTTATAGCAACCAGATATATGTTTATAACAACCAGAGACATGATAATAACAGTAGGAGATATGCTTATATCAACCGGTGATATGCATTTAGTAACTGCAGAAATGTGTATAATACGCATTGGAATGTTTATAGCAACTGGCTTAATGTTTATAGCAACCAGTGGTATGTTTCTAGCAAAGGGAGTGTGTTTATAGCAAGCAGATATATGTTTATAGCAACCAGACACATGATAATAGCAATAGGAAATATGTTTATATCAACCGGTGATATGCTTTTAGTAACTGAAGAAATGTGTATAATACCCAGTGAAATGTTCATAGCAACTGGCTTAATGTTTATAGCAACCAGAGGTATGTTTATAGCAACAGGAGTGTGTTTATAGCAACAGGAGTATGTTCATAGCAACCAGATATATGTTTATAGCAACCAAAGACATGATAATAACAATAGGAGATATGTTTATATCAACCGGTGATATGCATTTAGTAACTGGAAAATATTTATAACAACCAGTGAAATGTTTATCGCAACCTGCTTAATGTTTAAAGCAATCAGAGGTATGTTTATAGCAACAGGAGTGTGTTTATAGCAACCAGATATATGTTTAAAACAACCAGAGACATGATAATAACAATAGGAGATAAGTTTATATCAACCGGTGATATGCTTTTAGTAACTGCAGAAATGTGTATAATACGCATTGGAATGTTTATAGCAACTGGCTTATTGTTTATAGCAACCAGAGGTATGTTTATAGCAACAGGAGTGTGTTCATAGCAACCAGATATATGTTTATTGGAACACGAGACATGATAATCGCAATAGGTGATATGTTTATATTAACCGGTGATATGCATTTAGTAACTGAGGAAATGTTTTTAACACCTAGTGAAATGTTTATAGCAAATGGCTTAATGTTTATAGCAACCAGAGTTATATTTATAGCAACAGGAGTGTGTTTATAGCAACCAGATATATGTTTATAACAACCAGAGACATGATAATAACAGTAGGAGATATGCTTATATCAACCGGTGATATGCATTTAGTAACTGCAGAAATGTGTATAATACGCATTGGAATGTTTATAGCAACTGGCTTAATGTTTATAGCAACCAGAGGTATGTTTATAGCAACAGGAGTGTGTTTATAGCAACCAGATATATGTTTATAGCAACCAGACACATGATAATAGCAATAGGAGATATGTTTATATCAACCGGTGATATGCTTTTAGTAACTGAAGAAATGTGTATAATACCCAGTGAAATGTTCATAGCAACTGGCTTAATGTTTTTAGCAACAGGAGTGTGTTTATAGCAACCAGATATATGTTTATAACAACCAGAGAAATGATAATAACAGTAGGAGATATGCTTATATCAAACGGTGATATGCATTTAGTAACTGCAGAAATGTGTATAATACGCATTGGAATGTTTATAGCAACTGGCTTATTGTTTATAGCAACCAGAGGTATGTTTATAGCAACAGGAGTGTGTTTATAGCAACCAGATATATGTTTATAGCAACCAGAGACATGATAATAACAATAGGAGATATGTTTATATCAACCGGTGATATGCTTTTAGTAACTGAAGAAATGTGTATAATACCCAGTGAAATGTTCATAGCAACTGGCTTAATGTTTTTAGCAACAGGAGTGTGTTTATAGCAACCAGATATATGTTTATAACAACCAGAGACATGATAATAACAGTAGGAGATATGCTTATATCAACCGGTGATATGCATTTAGTAACTGCAGAAATGTGTATAATACGCATTGGAATGTTTATAGCAACTGGCTTAATGTTTATAGCAACCAGAGGTATGTTTATAGCAAAGGGAGTGTGTTTATAGCAAGCAGATATATGTTTATAGCAACCAGACACATGATAATAGCAATAGGAAATATGTTTATATCAACCGGTGATATGCTTTTAGTAACTGAAGAAATGTGTATAATACCCAGTGAAATGTTCAAAGCAACTGGCTTAATGTTTATAGCAACCAGAGGTATGTTTATAGCAACAGGAGTGTGTTTATAGCAACCAGATATATGTTTATAGCAACCAGAGACATGATAATAACAATAGGAGATATGTTTCTATCAACCGGTGATATGCTTTTAGTAACTGCAGAAATGTGTATATTACCCATTTGAATATTTATAGCAACTAGCTTAATGTTTATAGCAACCAGAGGTATGTTTATAGCAACAGGAGTGTGTTCATAGCAACCAGATATATGTTTATTGGAACCAGAGACATGATAATAGCAATAGGTGATATGTTTATATTAACCGGTGATATGCATTTAGTAACTGAGGAAATGTTTTTAACACCTAGTGAAATGTTTATAGCAAATGGCTTAATGTTTATAGCAACCAGAGTTATATTTATAGCAACAGGAGTGTGTTTATAGCAACCAGATATATGTTTATAGCAACCAGACACATGATAATAACAATAGGAGATATGTTTATATCAACCGGTGATATGCATTTAGTAACTGCAGAAATGTGTATAATACGCATTGGAATGTTTATAGCAACTGGCTTAATGTTTATAGCAACCTGAGGTATGTTTATAGCAAAGGGACTGTGTTTATAGCAAGCAGATATATGTTTATAGCAACCAGACACATGATAATAGCAATAGGAAATATGTTTATATTAACCGGTGATATGCTTTTAGTAACTGAAGAAATGTGTATAATACCCAGTGAAATGTTCATAGCAACTGGCTTAATGTTTTTAGCAACATGAGTGTGTTTATAGCAACCAGATATATGTTTATAACAACCAGAGACATGATAATAACAGTAGGAGATATGCTTATATCAACCGGTGATATGCATTTAGTAACTGCAGAAATGTGTATAATACACATTGGAATGTTTATAGCAACTGGCTTAATGTTTATAGCAACCAGAGGTATGTTTATAGCAAAGGGAGTGTGTTTATAGCAAGCAGATATATGTTTATAGCAACCAGACACATGATAATAGCAATAGGAAATATGTTTATATCAACCGGTGATATGCTTTTAGTAACTGAAGAAATGTGTATAATACCCAGTGAAATGTTTATAGCAACTGGCTTAATGTTTATAGCAACCAGAGGTATGTTTATAGCAACAGGAGTGTGTTTATAGCAACCAGATATATGTTTAAAACAACCAGAGACATGATAATAACAATAGGAGATAAGTTTATATCAACCGGTGATATGCTTTTAGTAACTGCAGAAATGTGTATAATACGCATTGGAATGTTTATAGCAACTGGCTTATTGTTTATAGCAACCAGAGGTATGTTTATAGCAACAGGAGTGTGTTCATAGCAACCAGATATATGTTTATTGGAACACGAGACATGATAATCGCAATAGGTGATATGTTTATATTAACCGGTGATATGCATTTAGTAACTGAGGAAATGTTTTTAACACCTAGTGAACTGTTTATAGCAAATGGCTTAATGTTTATAGCAACCAGAGTTATATTTATAGCAACAGGAGTGTGTTTATAGCAACCAGATATATGTTTATAACAACCAGAGACATGATAATAACAGTAGGAGATATGCTTATATCAAACGGTGATATGCATTTAGTAACTGCAGAAATGTGTATAATACGCATTGGAATGTTTATAGCAACTGGCTTATTGTTTATAGCAACCAGAGGTATGTTTATAGCAACAGGAGTGTGTTTATAGCAACCAGATATATGTTTATAGCAACCAGACACATGATAATAGCAATAGGAGATATGTTTATATCAATCGGTGATATGCTTTTAGTAACTGAAGAAATGGGTATAATACCCAGTGAAATGTTCATAGCAACTGGCTTAATGTTTTTAGCAACAGGAGTGTGTTTATAGCAACCAGATATATGTTTATAACAACCAGAGACATGATAATAACAGTAGGAGATATGCTTATTACAACCGGTGATATGCATTTAGTAACTGCAGAAATGTGTATAATACGCATTGGAATGTTTATAGCAACTGGCTTAATGTTTATAGCAACCAGAGGTATGTTTATAGCAAAGGGAGTGTGTTTATAGCAAGCAGATATATGTTTATAGCAACCAGACACATGATAATAGCAATAGGAAATATGTTTATATCAACCGGTGATATGCTTTTAGTAACTGAAGAAATGTGTATAATACCCAGTGAAATGTTCATAGCAACTGGCTTAATGTTTATAGCAACCAGAGGTATGTTTATAGCAACAGGAGTGTGTTTATAGCAACCAGATATATGTTTATAGCAACCAGAGACATGATAATAACAATAGGAGATATGTTTCTATCAACCGGTGATATGCTTTTAGTAACTGCAGAAATGTGTATATTACCCATTTGAATATTTATAGCAACTAGCTTAATGTTTATAGCAACCAGAGGTATGTTTATAGCAACAGGAGTGTGTTCATAGCAACCAGATATATGTTTATTGGAACCAGAGACATGATAATAGCAATAGGTGATATGTTTATATTAACCGGTGATATGCATTTAGTAACTGAGGAAATGTTTTTAACACCTAGTGAAATGTTTACAGCAAATGGCTTAATGTTTATAGCAACCAGAGTTATATTTATAGCAACAGGAGTGTGTTTATAGCAACCAGATATATGTTTATAGCAACCAGACACATGATAATAACAATAGGAGATATGTTTATATCAACCGGTGATATGCATTTAGTAACTGCAGAAATGTGTATAATACGCATTGGAATGTTTATAGCAACTGGCTTAATGTTTATAGCAACCTGAGGTATGTTTATAGCAACAGGAGTGTGTTCATAGCAACCAGATATATGTTTATTGGAACCAGAGACATGATAATAGCAATAGGTGATATGTTTATATTAACCGGTGATATGCATTTAGTAACTGAGGAAATGTTTTTAACACCTAGTGAAATGTTTATAGCAAATGGCTTAATGTTTATAGCAACCAGAGTTATATTTATAGCAACAGGAGTGTGTTTATAGCAACCAGATATATGTTTATAGCAACCAGAGACATGATAATAACAATAGGAGATATGTTTCTATCAACCGGTGATATGCTTTTAGTAACTGCAGAAATGTGTATATTACCCATTTGAATATTTATAGCAACTAGCTTAATGTTTATAGCAACCAGAGGTATGTTTATAGCAACAGGAGTGTGTTCATAGCAACCAGATATATGTTTATTGGAACCAGAGACATGATAATAGCAATAGGTGATATGTTTATATTAACCGGTGATATGCATTTAGTAACTGAGGAAATGTTTTTAACACCTAGTGAAATGTTTACAGCAAATGGCTTAATGTTTATAGCAACCAGAGTTATATTTATAGCAAAGGGACTGTGTTTATAGCAAGCAGATATATGTTTATAGCAACCAGACACATGATAATAGCAATAGGAAATATGTTTATATTAACCGGTGATATGCTTTTAGTAACTGAAGAAATGTGTATAATACCCAGTGAAATGTTCATAGCAACTGGCTTAATGTTTTTAGCAACATGAGTGTGTTTATAGCAACCAGATATATGTTTATAACAACCAGAGACATGATAATAACAGTAGGAGATATGCTTATATCAACCGGTGATATGCATTTAGTAACTGCAGAAATGTGTATAATACGCATTGGAATGTTTATAGCAACTGGCTTAATGTTTATAGCAACCAGAGGTATGTTTATAGCAAAGGGAGTGTGTTTATAGCAAGCAGATATATGTTTATAGCAACCAGACACATGATAATAGCAATAGGAAATATGTTTATATTAACCGGTGATATGCTTTTAGTAACTGAAGAAATGTGTATAATACCCAGTGAAATGTTCATAGCAACTGGCTTAATGTTTATAGCAACCAGAGGTATGTTTATAGCAACAGGAGTGTGTTTATAGCAACCAGGTATATGTTTATAGCAACCAGAGGCATGATAATAACAATAGGAGATATGTTTATATCAACCGGTGATATGCATTTAGTAACTGCAGAAATGTTTATAATACCCATTGGAATGTTTATAGCAACTGGCTTAATGTTTATAGCAACCAGAGGTATGTGTATAGCAACAGGAGTGTGTTTATAGCAGCCAGATATATGTTTATAGCAGCCAGACACATGATAATAGCAATAGGAGATATGTTTATATCAACCGGTGATATGCATTTAGTAACTGCAGAAATGTGTTTAATACCCATTGGAATGTTTATAGCAACTGGCTTAATGTTTATAGCAACCAGAGGTATGTTTATAGCAACAGGAGTGTGTTTATAGCAGCCAGATATATGTTTATAGCAGCCAGACACATGATAATAGCAATAGGAGATATGATTCTATCAACCGGTGATATGCTTTTAGTAACTGAAGAAATGTGTATAATACCCAGTGAAATGTTCATAGCAACTGGCTTAATGTTTATAGCAACCAGAGGTATGTTTATAGCAACAGGAGTGTGTTTATAGCAACCAGGTATATGTTTATAGCAACCAGAGGCATGATAATAACAATAGGAGATATGTTTATATCAACCGGTGATATGCATTTAGTAACTGCAGAAATGTTTATAATACCCATTGGAATGTTTATAGCAACTGGCTTAATGTTTATAGCAACCAGAGGTATGTGTATAGCAACAGGAGTGTGTTTATAGCAGCCAGATATATGTTTATAGCAGCCAGACACATGATGATAGCAATAGGAGATATGTTTATATCAACCGGTGATATGCATTTAGTAACTGCAGAAATGTTTATAATACCCATTGGAATGTTTATAGCAACTGGCTTAATGTTTATAGCAACCAGAGGTATGTGTATAGCAACATGAGTGTGTTTATAGCAGCCAGCTATATGTTTATAGCAGCCAGACACATGATAATAGCAATAGGAGATATGTTTATATCAACCGGTGATATGCATTTAGTAACTGCAGAAATGTCTATATTACCCATTTGAATATTTATAGCAACTAGCTTAATGTTTATAGCAACGAGAGGTATGTTTATAGCAACAGGAGTGTGTTCATAGCAACCAGATATATGTTTATTGGAACCAGAGACATGATAATAGCAATAGGTGATATGTTTATATTAACCGGTGATATGCATTTAGTAACTGAGGAAATGTTTTTAACACCTAGTGAAATGTTTATAGCAAATGGCTTAATGTTTATAGCAACCAGAGTTATATTTATAGCAACAGGAGTGTGTTTATAGCAACCAGATATATGTTTATAACAACCAGAGACATGATAATAACAGTAGGAGATATGCTTATATAAACCGGTGATATGCATTTAGTAACTGCAGCAATGTGTATAATACGCATTGGAATGTTTATAGCAACTGGCTTATTGTTTATAGCAACCAGAGGTATGTTTATAGCAACAGGAGTGTGTTTATAGCAACCAGATATATGTTTATAGCAACCAGACACATGATAATAGCAATAGGAGATATGTTTATATCAACCGGTGATATGCTTTTAGTAACTGAAGAAATGTGTATAATACCCAGTGAAATGTTCATAGCAACTGGCTTAATGTTTTTTAGCAACAGGAGTGTGTTTATAGCAACCAGATATATGTTTATAACAACCAGAGACATGATAATAACAGTAGGAGATATGCTTATATCAACCGGTGATATGCATTTAGTAACTGCAGAAATGTGTATAATACGCATTGGAATGTTTATAGCAACTGGCTTAATGTTTATAGCAACCAGAGGTATGTTTATAGCAAAGGGAGTGTGTTTATAGCAAGCAGATATATGTTTATAGCAACCAGACACATGATAATAGCAATAGGAAATATGTTTAAATCAACCGGTGATATGCTTTTAGTAACTGAAGAAATGTGTATAATACCCAGTGAAATGTTCATAGCAACTGGCTTAATGTTTATAGCAACCAGAGGTATGTTTATAGCAACAGGAGTGTGTTTATAGCAACCAGATATATGTTTATAGCAACCAGAGACATGATAATAACAATAGGAGATATGTCTATATCAACCGGTGATATGCATTTAGTAACTGCAGAAATGTTTATAATACCCATTGGAATGTTTATAGCAACTGGCTTAATGTTGATAGCAACCAGAGGTATGTGTATAGCAACAGGAGTGTGTTTATAGCAACCAGATATATGTTTATAACAACCAGAGACATGATAATAACAATAGGAGATATGTTTATATCAACCGGTGATATGCTTTTAGTAACTGCAGAAATGTGTATAATACGCATTGGAATGTTTATAGCAACTGGCTTAATGTTTATAGCAACCAGAGGTATGTTTATAGCAACAGGAGTGTGTTTATAGCAACCAGATATATTTTTATAGCAACCAGACACATGATAATAGCAATATGAGATATGTTTATATCAACCGGTGATATGCTTTTAGTAACTGAAGAAATGTGTATAATACCCAGTGAAATGTTCATAGCAACTGGCTTAATGTTTTTAGCAACAGGAGTGTGTTTATAGCAACCAGATATATGTTTATAACAACCAGAGAAATGATAATAACAGTAGGAGATATGCTTATATCAACCGGTGACATGCATTTAGTAACTGCAGAAATGTTTATAATACGCATTGGAATGTTTATAGCAACTGGCTTAATGTTTATAGCAACCAGAGGTATGTTTATAGCAAAGGGAGTGTGTTTATAGCAAGCAGATATATGTTTATAGCAACCAGACACATGACAATAGCAATAGGAAATATGTTTATATTAACCGGTGATATGCTTTTAGTAACTGAAGAAATGTGTATAATACCCAGTGAAATGTTCATAGCAACTGGCTTAATGTATATAGCAACCAGAGGTATGTTTATAGCAACAGGAGTGTGTTTATAGCAACCAGATATATGTTTATAGCAACCAGAGGCATGATAATAACAATAGGAGATATGTTTATATCAACCGGTGATATGCATTTAGTAACTGCAGAAATGTTTATAATACCCATTGGAATGTTTATAGCAACTGGCTTAATGTTTATAGCAACCAGAGGTATGTGTATAGCAACAGGAGTGTGTTTATAGCAGCCAGATATATGTTTATAGCAGCCAGACACGTGATAATAGCAATAGGAGATATGTTTATATCAACCGTTGATATGCATTTAGTAAATGTAGAAATGTGTTTAATACCCATTGGAATGTTTATAGCAACTGGCTTAATGTTTATAGCAACCAGATGTATGTTTATAGCAACAGGAGTGTGTTTATAGCAGCCAGATATATGTTTATAGCAGCCAGACACATGATAATAGCAATAGTAAATATGTTTCTATCAACCGGTGATATGCTTTTAGTAACTGCAGAAATGTGTATATTACCCATTTGAATATTTATAGCAACTAGCTTAATGTTTATAGCAACGAGAGGTATGTTTATAGCAACAGGAGTGTGTTCATAGCAACCAGATATATGTTTATTGGAACCAGAGACATGATAATAGCAATAGGTGATATGTTTATATTAACCGGTGATATGCATTTAGTAACTGAGGAAATGTTTTTAACACCTAGTGAAATGTTTATAGCAAATGGCTTAATGTTTATAGCAACCAGAGTTATATTTATAGCAACAGGAGTGTGTTTATAGCAACCAGATATATGTTTATAACAACCAGAGACATGATAATAACAGTAGGAGATATGCTTATATCAACCGGTGATATGCATTTAGTAACTGCAGAAATGTGTATAATACGCATTGGAATGTTTATAGCAACTGGCTTAATGTTTATAGCAACCAGAGGTATGTTTATAGCAAAGGGAGTGTGTTTATAGCAAGCAGATATATGTTTATAGCAACCAGACACATGATAATAGCAATAGGAAATATGTTTATATCAACCGGTGATATGCTTTTACTAACTGAAGAAATGTGTATAATACCCAGTGAAATGTTCATAGCAACTGGCTTAATGTTTATAGCAACCAGAGGTATGTTTATAGCAACAGGAGTGTGTTTATAGCAACCAGATATATGTTTATAACAACCAGAGACATGATAATAACAGTAGGAGATATGCTTATATCAACCGGTGATATGCATTTAGTAACTGCAGAAATGTGTATAATACGCATTGGAATGTTTATAGCAACTGGCTTATTGTTTATAGCAACCAGAGGTATGTTTATAGCAACAGGAGTGTGTTTATAGCAACCAGATATATGTTTATAGCAACCAGACACATGATAATAGCAATAGGAGATATGTTTATATCAACCGGTGATATGCTTTTAGTAACTGAAGAAATGTGTATAATACCCAGTGAAATGTTCATAGCAACTGGCTTAATGTTTTTAGCAACAGGAGTGTGTTTATAGCAACCAAATATATGTTTATAACAACCAGAGACATGATAATAACAGTAGGAGATATGCTTATATCAACCGGTGATATGCATTTAGTAACTGCAGAAATGTGTATAATACGCATTGGAATGTTTATAGCAACTGGCTTAATGTTTATAGCAACCAGAGGTATGTTTATAGCAACAGGAGTGTGTTTATAGCAACAGGAGTATGTTCATAACAACCAGATATATGTTTATAGCAACCAAAGACATGATAATAACAATATGAGATATTTTATATCAACCAGTGATATGCATTTAGTAACTGAAAAATATTTATAACAACCAGTGAAATGTTTATCGCAACCTGCTTAATGTTTATAGCAACCAGAGGTATGTTTATAGCAATAGGAGTGTGTTTACAACAACCAGATATATATTTATAGCAACCATAGACATGATAATAGCAATAGCAGATATGTTTATTTCAACCGGTGATATGCTTTTAGTAACTGAAGAAATATTTATAACAACCAGTGAAATGTTTATCGCAACCTGCTTAATGTTTATAGCAACCAGAGGTATGTTTATAGCAATAGGAGTGTGTTTACAAAAACCAGATATATATTTATAGCAACCATAGACATGATAATAGCAATAGGAGATATGTTTATATCAACCGGTGATATGCTTTTATTAACTGAAGAAATGTGTATAATACCCAGTGAAATGTTCATAGCAACTGGCTTAATGTTTTTAGCAACATGAGTGTGTTTATAGCAACCAGATATATGTTTATAACAACCAGAGACATGATAATAACAGTAGGAAATATGTTTATATCAACCGGTGATATGCTTTTACTAACTGAAGAAATGTGTATAATACCCAGTGAAATGTTCATAGCAACTGGCTTAATGTTTATAGCAACCAGAGGTATGTTTATAGCAACAGGAGTGTGTTTATAGCAACCAGATATATGTTTATAACAACCAGAGACATGATAATAACAGTAGGAGATATGCTTATATCAACCGGTGATATGCATTTAGTAACTGCAGAAATGTGTATAATACGCATTGGAATGTTTATAGCAACTGGCTTATTGTTTATAGCAACCAGAGGTATGTTTATAGCAACAGGAGTGTGTTTATAGCAACCAGATATATGTTTATAGCAACCAGACACATGATAATAGCAATAGGAGATATGTTTATATCAACCGGTGATATGCATTTAGTAACTGAGGAAATGTTTTTAACACCTAGTGAAATGTTTATAGCAACTGGCTTAATGTTTTTAGCAACATGAGTGTGTTTATAGCAACCAGATATATGTTTATAACAACCAGAGACATGATAGTAACAGTAGGAGATATGCTTATATCAACCGGTGATATGCATTTAGTAACTGGAGAAATGTGTATAATACGCATTGGAATGTTTATAGCAACTGGCTTAATGTTTATAGCAACCAGAGGTATGTTTATAGCAAAGGGAGTGTGATTATAGCAAGCAGATATATGTTTATAGCAACCAGACACATGATAATAGCAATAGGAAATATGTTTATATCAACCGGTGATATGCTTTTAGTAACTGAAGAAATGTGTATAATACCCAGTGAAATGTTCATAGCAACTGGCTTAATGGTTATAGCAACCAGAGGTATGTTTATAGCAACAGGAGTGTGTTTATAGCAACCAGAGACATGATAATAACAATAGGAGATATGTTTATATCAACCGGTGATATGCATTTAGTAACTGCAGAAATGTGTATAATACCCATTGGAATGTTTATAGCAACTGGCTTAATGTTTATAGCAACCAGAGGTATGTTTATAGCAACAGGAGTGTGTTTATAGCAGCCAGCTATATGTTTATAGCAGCCAGACACATGATAATAGCAATAGGAGATATGTTTCTATCAACCGGTGATATGCTTTTAATAACTGCAGAAATGTGTATATTACCCATTTGAATATTTATAGCAACTAGCTTAATGTTTATAGCAACCAGAGGTATGTTTATAGCAACAGGAGTGTGTTCATAGCAACCAGATATATGTTTATTGGAACCAGAGACATGATAATAGCAATAGGTGATATGTTTATATTAACCGGTGATATGCATTTAGTAACTGAGGAAATGTTTTTAACACCTAGTGAAATGTTTATAGCAAATGGCTTAATGTTTATAGCAACCAGAGTTATGTTTATAGCAACAGGAGTGTGTTTATAGCAACCAGCTATATGTTTATAGCAGCCAGACACATGATAATAGCAATAGGAGATATGTTTCTATCAACCGGTGATATGCTTTTAGTAACTGCAGAAATGTGTATATTACCCATTTGAATATTTATAGCAACTAGCTTAATGTTTATAGCAACCAGAGGTATGTTTATAGCAACATGAGTGTGTTCATAGCAACCAGATATATGTTTATTGGAACCAGAGACATGATAATAGCAATAGGTGATATGTTTATATTAACCGGTGATATGCATTAAGTAACTGAGGAAATGTTTTTAACACCTAGTGAAATGTTTATAGCAAATGGCTTAATGTTTATAGCAACCAGAGTTATATTTATAGCAACAGGAGTGTGTTTATAGCAACCAGATATATGTTTATAACAACCAGAGACATGATAATAACAGTAGGAGATATGCTTATATCAACCGGTGATATGCATTTAGTAACTGCAGAAATGTGTATAATATGCATTAGAATGTTTATAGCAACTGGCTTAATGTTTATAGCAACCAGAGGTATGTTTATAGCAACAGGAGTGTGTTTATAGCAACCAGACACATGATAATAGCAATAGGAGATATGTTTATATCAACCGGTGATATGCTTTTAGTAACTGAAGAAATGTGTATAATACCCAGTGAAATGTTCATAGCAACTGGCTTAATGTTTTTAGCAACAGGAGTGTGTTTATAGCAACCAGATATATGTTTATAACAACCAGAGACATGATAATAACAGTAGGAGATATGCTTATATCAACCGGTGATATGCATTTAGTAACTGCAGAAATGTGTATAATACGCATTGGAATGTTTATAGCAACCGGCTTAATGTTTATAGCAACCAGAGGTATGTTTATAGCAACAGGAGTGTGTTTATAGCAACCAGATATATGTTTATAGCAACCAAAGACATGATAATAGCAATAGGAGATATGTTTATATGAACAGGTGATATGCTTTTTGTAACTGAAGAAATGTGTATAATACCCATTGAAATGGTTATAGCAACAGGCTTAATGTTTATAGCAACCAGAGGTATGTTTATAGCAACATAAGTGTGTTTATAGCAACCAGATATATGTTTATAGACACCAGAGACATGATAATAGCAATAGGAGATATGTTTATATCAACCGGTGTTATGCATTTAGTAACTGCAGAAATGTGTATAATACCCATTGGAATGTTTATAGCAACTGGCTTAATGTTTATAGCAACCAGAGGTATGTTTATAGCAACAGGAGTGTGTTTGTAGCAACCAGATATATGTTTATAGCAACCAGACACATGATAATAGCAATAGGAGATATGTTTATATCAACCGGTGATATCCTTTTAGTAACTGAAGAAATGTGTATAATACCCAGTGAAATGTTCATAGCAACTGGCTTAATGTTTATAGCAACCAGATGTATGTTTAGAGAAACAGGAGTGTGTTTATAGCAACCAGATATATGTTTATAGCAACCAAAGACATGATAATAGCAATAGGAGATATGTTTATATGAACCGGTGATATACTTTTTGTAACTGAAGAAATGTGTATAATACCCAGTGAAATGTTCATAGCAACTGGCTTAATGTTTTTAGCAACATGAGTGTGTTTATAGCAACCAGATATATGTTTATAACAACCAGAGACATGATAATAACAGTAGGAGATATGCTTATATCAACCGGTGATATGCATTTAGTAACTGCAGAAATGTGTATAATACGCATTGGAATGTTTATAGCAACTGGCTTAATGTTTATAGCAACCAGAGGTATGTGTATAGCAAAGGGAGTGTGTTTATAGCAATCAGATATATGTTTATAGCAACCAGACACATGATAATAGCAATAGGAAATATGTTTATATTAACCGGTGATATGCTTTTAGTAACTGAAGAAATGTGTATAATACCCAGTGAAATGTTCATAGCAACTGGCTTAATGTTTATAGCAACCAGAGGTATGTTTATAGCAACAGGAGTGTGTTTATAGCAACCAGGTATATGTTTATAGCAACCAGAGGCATGATAATAACAATAGGAGATATGTTTATATCAACCGGTGATATGCATTTAGTAACTGCAGAAATGTTTATAATACCCATTGGAATGTTTATAGCAACTGGCTTAATGTTTATAGCAACCAGAGGTATGTGTATAGCAACAGGAGTGTGTTTATAGTAGCCAGATATATGTTTATAGCAGCCAGACACATGATAATAGCAATAGGAGATATGTTTATATCAACCGGTGATATGCATTTAGTAACTGCAGAAATGTGTTTAATACCCATTGGAATGTTTATAGCAACTGGCTTAATGTTTATAGCAACCAGAGGTATGTTTATAGCAACAGGAGTGTGTTTATAGCAGCCAGATATATGTTTATAGCAGCCAGACACATGATAATAGCAATAGGAGATATGTTTCTATCAACCGGTGATATGCTTTTAGTAACTGCAGAAATGTGTATATTACCCATTTGAATATTTATAGCAACTAGCTTAATGTTTATAGCAACGAGAGGTATGTTTATAGCAACAGGAGTGTGTTCATAGCAACCAGATATATGTTTATTGGAACCAGAGACATGATAATAGCAATAGGTGATATGTTTATATTAACCGGTGATATGCATTTAGTAACTGAGGAAATGTTTTTAACACCTAGTGAAATGTTTATAGCAAATGGCTTAATGTTTATAGCAACCAGAGTTATATTTATAGCAACAGGAGTGTGTTTATAGCAACCAGATATATGTTTATAACAACCAGAGACATGATAATAACAGTAGGAGATATGCTTATATAAACCGGTGATATGCATTTAGTAACTGCAGAAATGTGTATAATACGCATTGGAATGTTTATAGCAACTGGCTTATTGTTTATAGCAACCAGAGGTATGTTTATAGCAACAGGAGTGTGTTTATAGCAACCAGATATATTTTTATAGCAACCAGACACATGATAATAGCAATAGGAGATATGTTTATATCAACCGGTGATATGCATTTAGTAACTGCAGAAATGTCTATATTACCCATTTGAATATTTATAGCAACTAGCTTAATGTTTATAGCAACGAGAGGTATGTTTATAGCAACAGGAGTGTGTTCATAGCAACCAGATATATGTTTATTGGAACCAGAGACATGATAATAGCAATAGGTGATATGTTTATATTAACCGGTGATATGCATTTAGTAACTGAGGAAATGTTTTTAACACCTAGTGAAATGTTTATAGCAAATGGCTTAATGTTTATAGCAACCAGAGTTATATTTATAGCAACAGGAGTGTGTTTATAGCAACCAGATATATGTTTATAACAACCAGAGACATGATAATAACAGTAGGAGATATGCTTATATAAACCGGTGATATGCATTTAGTAACTGAGGAAATGTTTTTAACACCTAGTGAAATGTTTATAGCAAATGGCTTAATGTTTATAGCAACCAGAGTTATATTTATAGCAACAGGAGTGTGTTTATAGCAACCAGATATATGTTTATAACAACCAGAGACATGATAATAACAGTAGGAGATATGCTTATATAAACCGGTGATATGCATTTAGTAACTGCAGCAATGTGTATAATACGCATTGGAATGTTTATAGCAACTGGCTTATTGTTTATAGCAACCAGAGGTATGTTTATAGCAACAGGAGTGTGTTTATAGCAACCAGATATATGTTTATAGCAACCAGACACATGATAATAGCAATAGGAGATATGTTTATATCAACCGGTGATATGCTTTTAGTAACTGAAGAAATGTGTATAATACCCAGTGAAATGTTCATAGCAACTGGCTTAATGTTTTTTAGCAACAGGAGTGTGTTTATAGCAACCAGATATATGTTTATAACAACCAGAGACATGATAATAACAGTAGGAGATATGCTTATATCAACCGGTGATATGCATTTAGTAACTGCAGAAATGTGTATAATACGCATTGGAATGTTTATAGCAACTGGCTTAATGTTTATAGCAACCAGAGGTATGTTTATAGCAAAGGGAGTGTGTTTATAGCAAGCAGATATATGTTTATAGCAACCAGACACATGATAATAGCAATAGGAAATATGTTTAAATCAACCGGTGATATGCTTTTAGTAACTGAAGAAATGTGTATAATACCCAGTGAAATGTTCATAGCAACTGGCTTAATGTTTATAGCAACCAGAGGTATGTTTATAGCAACAGGAGTGTGTTTATAGCAACCAGATATATGTTTATAGCAACCAGAGACATGATAATAACAATAGGAGATATGTCTATATCAACCGGTGATATGCATTTAGTAACTGCAGAAATGTTTATAATACCCATTGGAATGTTTATAGCAACTGGCTTAATGTTGATAGCAACCAGAGGTATGTGTATAGCAACAGGAGTGTGTTTATAGCAACCAGATATATGTTTATAACAACCAGAGACATGATAATAACAATAGGAGATATGTTTATATCAACCGGTGATATGCTTTTAGTAACTGCAGAAATGTGTATAATACGCATTGGAATGTTTATAGCAACTGGCTTAATGTTTATAGCAACCAGAGGTATGTTTATAGCAACAGGAGTGTGTTTATAGCAACCAGATATATTTTTATAGCAACCAGACACATGATAATAGCAATATGAGATATGTTTATATCAACCGGTGATATGCTTTTAGTAACTGAAGAAATGTGTATAATACCCAGTGAAATGTTCATAGCAACTGGCTTAATGTTTTTAGCAACAGGAGTGTGTTTATAGCAACCAGATATATGTTTATAACAACCAGAGAAATGATAATAACAGTAGGAGATATGCTTATATCAACCGGTGACATGCATTTAGTAACTGCAGAAATGTTTATAATACGCATTGGAATGTTTATAGCAACTGGCTTAATGTTTATAGCAACCAGAGGTATGTTTATAGCAAAGGGAGTGTGTTTATAGCAAGCAGATATATGTTTATAGCAACCAGACACATGACAATAGCAATAGGAAATATGTTTATATTAACCGGTGATATGCTTTTAGTAACTGAAGAAATGTGTATAATACCCAGTGAAATGTTCATAGCAACTGGCTTAATGTATATAGCAACCAGAGGTATGTTTATAGCAACAGGAGTGTGTTTATAGCAACCAGATATATGTTTATAGCAACCAGAGGCATGATAATAACAATAGGAGATATGTTTATATCAACCGGTGATATGCATTTAGTAACTGCAGAAATGTTTATAATACCCATTGGAATGTTTATAGCAACTGGCTTAATGTTTATAGCAACCAGAGGTATGTGTATAGCAACAGGAGTGTGTTTATAGCAGCCAGATATATGTTTATAGCAGCCAGACACGTGATAATAGCAATAGGAGATATGTTTATATCAACCGTTGATATGCATTTAGTAAATGTAGAAATGTGTTTAATACCCATTGGAATGTTTATAGCAACTGGCTTAATGTTTATAGCAACCAGATGTATGTTTATAGCAACAGGAGTGTGTTTATAGCAGCCAGATATATGTTTATAGCAGCCAGACACATGATAATAGCAATAGTAAATATGTTTCTATCAACCGGTGATATGCTTTTAGTAACTGCAGAAATGTGTATATTACCCATTTGAATATTTATAGCAACTAGCTTAATGTTTATAGCAACGAGAGGTATGTTTATAGCAACAGGAGTGTGTTCATAGCAACCAGATATATGTTTATTGGAACCAGAGACATGATAATAGCAATAGGTGATATGTTTATATTAACCGGTGATATGCATTTAGTAACTGAGGAAATGTTTTTAACACCTAGTGAAATGTTTATAGCAAATGGCTTAATGTTAATAGCAACCAGAGTTATATTTATAGCAACAGGAGTGTGTTTATAGCAACCAGATATATGTTTATAACAACCAGAGACATGATAATAACAGTAGGAGATATGCTTATATCAACCGGTGATATGCATTTAGTAACTGCAGAAATGTGTATAATACGCATTGGAATGTTTATAGCAACTGGCTTAATGTTTATAGCAACCAGAGGTATGTTTATAGCAAAGGGAGTGTGTTTATAGCAAGCAGATATATGTTTATAGCAACCAGACACATGATAATAGCAATAGGAAATATGTTTATATCAACCGGTGATATGCTTTTACTAACTGAAGAAATGTGTATAATACCCAGTGAAATGTTCATAGCAACTGGCTTAATGTTTATAGCAACCAGAGGTATGTTTATAGCAACAGGAGTGTGTTTATAGCAACCAGATATATGTTTATAACAACCAGAGACATGATAATAACAGTAGGAGATATGCTTATATCAACCGGTGATATGCATTTAGTAACTGCAGAAATGTGTATAATACGCATTGGAATGTTTATAGCAACTGGCTTATTGTTTATAGCAACCAGAGGTATGTTTATAGCAACAGGAGTGTGTTTATAGCAACCAGATATATGTTTATAGCAACCAGACACATGATAATAGCAATAGGAGATATGTTTATATCAACCGGTGATATGCTTTTAGTAACTGAAGAAATGTGTATAATACCCAGTGAAATGTTCATAGCAACTGGCTTAATGTTTTTAGCAACAGGAGTGTGTTTATAGCAACCAAATATATGTTTATAACAACCAGAGACATGCTAATAACAGTAGGAGATATGCTTATATCAACCGGTGATATGCATTTAGTAACTGCAGAAATGTGTATAATACGCATTGGAATGTTTATAGCAACTGGCTTAATGTTTATAGCAACCAGAGGTATGTTTATAGCAACAGGAGTGTGTTTATAGCAACAGGAGTATGTTCATAACAACCAGATATATGTTTATAGCAACCAAAGACATGATAATAACAATAGGAGATATTTTATATCAACCAGTGATATGCATTTAGTAACTGAAAAATATTTATAACAACCAGTGAAATGTTTATCGCAACCTGCTTAATGTTTATAGCAACCAGAGGTATGTTTATAGCAATAGGAGTGTGTTTACAACAACCAGATATATATTTATAGCAACCATAGACATGATAATAGCAATAGCAGATATGTTTATTTCAACCGGTGATATGCTTTTAGTAACTGAAGAAATATTTATAACAACCAGTGAAATGTTTATAGCAACAGGCTTAATGTTTATAGCAACCAGAGGTATGTTTATAGCAACAGGAGTGTGTTTATAGCAACCAGATATATGTTTATAGCAACCAAAGACATGATAATAGCAATAGGAGATATGTTTATATGAACAGGTGATATGCTTTTTGTAACTGAAGAAATGTGTATAATACCCATTGAAATGGTTATAGCAACAGGCTTAATGTTTATAGCAACCAGAGGTATGTTTATAGCAACATAAGTGTGTTTATAGCAACCAGATATATGTTTATAGACACCAGAGACATGATAATAGCAATAGGAGATATGTTTATATCAACCGGTGTTATGCATTTAGTAACTGCAGAAATGTTTATAATACCCATTGGAATGTTTATAGCAACTGGCTTAATGTTTATAGCAACCAGAGGTATGTTTATAGCAACAGGAGTGTGTTTGTAGCAACCAGATATATGTTTATAGCAACCAGACACATGATAATAGCAATAGGAGATATGTTTATATCAACCGGTGATATCCTTTTAGTAACTGAAGAAATGTGTATAATACCCAGTGAAATGTTCATAGCAACTGGCTTAATGTTTATAGCAACCAGATGTATGTTTAGAGAAACAGGAGTGTGTTTATAGCAACCAGATATATGTTTATAGCAACCAAAGACATGATAATAGCAATAGGAGATATGTTTATATGAACCGGTGATATACTTTTTGTAACTGAAGAAATGTGTATAATACCCAGTGAAATGTTCATAGCAACTGGCTTAATGTTTTTAGCAACATGAGTGTGTTTATAGCAACCAGATATATGTTTATAACAACCAGAGACATGATAATAACAGTAGGAGATATGCTTATATCAACCGGTGATATGCATTTAGTAACTGCAGAAATGTGTATAATACGCATTGGAATGTTTATAGCAACTGGCTTAATGTTTATAGCAACCAGAGGTATGTGTATAGCAAAGGGAGTGTGTTTATAGCAATCAGATATATGTTTATAGCAACCAGACACATGATAATAGCAATAGGAAATATGTTTATATTAACCGGTGATATGCTTTTAGTAACTGAAGAAATGTGTATAATACCCAGTGAAATGTTCATAGCAACTGGCTTAATGTTTATAGCAACCAGAGGTATGTTTATAGCAACAGGAGTGTGTTTATAGCAACCAGGTATATGTTTATAGCAACCAGAGGCATGATAATAACAATAGGAGATATGTTTATATCAACCGGTGATATGCATTTAGTAACTGCAGAAATGTTTATAATACCCATTGGAATGTTTATAGCAACTGGCTTAATGTTTATAGCAACCAGAGGTATGTGTATAGCAACAGGAGTGTGTTTATAGTAGCCAGATATATGTTTATAGCAGCCAGACACATGATAATAGCAATAGGAGATATGTTTATATCAACCGGTGATATGCATTTAGTAACTGCAGAAATGTGTTTAATACCCATTGGAATGTTTATAGCAACTGGCTTAATGTTTATAGCAACCAGAGGTATGTTTATAGCAACAGGAGTGTGTTTATAGCAGCCAGATATATGTTTATAGCAGCCAGACACATGATAATAGCAATAGGAGATATGTTTCTATCAACCGGTGATATGCTTTTAGTAACTGCAGAAATGTGTATATTACCCATTTGAATATTTATAGCAACTAGCTTAATGTTTATAGCAACGAGAGGTATGTTTATAGCAACAGGAGTGTGTTCATAGCAACCAGATATATGTTTATTGGAACCAGAGACATGATAATAGCAATAGGTGATATGTTTATATTAACCGGTGATATGCATTTAGTAACTGAGGAAATGTTTTTAACACCTAGTGAAATGTTTATAGCAAATGGCTTAATGTTTATAGCAACCAGAGTTATATTTATAGCAACAGGAGTGTGTTTATAGCAACCAGATATATGTTTATAACAACCAGAGACATGATAATAACAGTAGGAGATATGCTTATATAAACCGGTGATATGAATTTAGTAACTGCAGAAATGTGTATAATACGCATTGGAATGTTTATAGCAACTGGCTTATTGTTTATAGCAACCAGAGGTATGTTTATAGCAACAGGAGTGTGTTTATAGCAACCAGATATATTTTATAGCAACCAGACACATGATAATAGCAATAGGAGATATGTTTATATCAACCGGTGATATGCTTTTAGTAACTGAAGAAATGTGTATATTACCCATTTGAATATTTATAGCAACTAGCTTAATGTTTATAGCAACGAGAGGTATGTTTATAGCAACAGGAGTGTGTTCATAGCAACCAGATATATGTTTATTGGAACCAGAGACATGATAATAGCAATAGGTGATATGTTTACATTAACCGGTGATATGCATTTAGTAACTGAGGAAATGTTTTTAACACCTAGTGAAATGTTTATAGCAAATGGCTTAATGTTTATAGCAACCAGAGTTATATTTATAGCAACAGGAGTGTGTTTATAGCAACCAGATATATGTTTATAACAACCAGAGACATGATAATAACAGTAGGAGATATGCTTATATCAACCGGTGATATGCATTTAGTAACTGCAGAAATGTGTATAATACGCATTGGAATGTTTATAGCAACTGGCTTAATGTTTATAGCAACCAGAGGTATGTTTATAGCAAAGGGAGTGTGTTTATAGCAAGCAGATATATGTTTATAGCAACCAGACACATGATAATAGCAATAGGAAATATGTTTATATTAACCGGTGATATGCTTTTAGTAACTGAAGAAATGTGTATAATACCCAGTGAAATGTTCATAGCAACTGGCTTAATGTTTATAGCAACCAGAGGTATGTTTATAGCAACAGGAGTGTGTTTATAGCAACCAGGTATATGTTTATAGCAACCAGAGGCATGATAATAACAATAGGAGATATGTTTATATCAACCGGTGATATGCATTTAGTAACTGCAGAAATGTTTATAATACCCATTGGAATGTTTATAGCAACTGGCTTAATGTTTATAGCAACCAGAGGTATGTGTATAGCAACAGGAGTGTGTTTATAGCAGCCAGATATATGTTTATAGCAGCCAGACACATGATAATAGCAATAGGAGATATGTTTATATCAACCGGTGATATGCATTTAGTAACTGCAGAAATGTGTTTAATACCCATTGGAATGTTTATAGCAACTGGCTTAATGTTTATAGCAACCAGAGGTATGTTTATAGCAACAGGAGTGTGTTTATAGCAGCCAGATATATGTTTATAGCAGCCAGACACATGATAATAGCAATAGGAGATATGATTCTATCAACCGGTGATATGCTTTTAGTAACTGAAGAAATGTGTATAATACCCAGTGAAATGTTCATAGCAACTGGCTTAATGTTTATAGCAACCAGAGGTATGTTTATAGCAACAGGAGTGTGTTTATAGCAACCAGGTATATGTTTATAGCAACCAGAGGCATGATAATAACAATAGGAGATATGTTTATATCAACCGGTGATATGCATTTAGTAACTGCAGAAATGTTTATAATACCCATTGGAATGTTTATAGCAACTGGCTTAATGTTTATAGCAACCAGAGGTATGTGTATAGCAACAGGAGTGTGTTTATAGCAGCCAGATATATGTTTATAGCAGCCAGACACATGATAATAGCAATAGGAGATATGTTTATATCAACCGGTGATATGCATTTAGTAACTGCAGAAATGTTTATAATACCCATTGGAATGTTTATAGCAACTGGCTTAATGTTTATAGCAACCAGAGGTATGTGTATAGCAACATGAGTGTGTTTATAGCAGCCAGCTATATGTTTATAGCAGCCAGACACATGATAATAGCAATAGGAGATATGTTTATATCAACCGGTGATATGCATTTAGTAACTGCAGAAATGTCTATATTACCCATTTGAATATTTATAGCAACTAGCTTAATGTTTATAGCAACGAGAGGTATGTTTATAGCAACAGGAGTGTGTTCATAGCAACCAGATATATGTTTATTGGAACCAGAGACATGATAATAGCAATAGGTGATATGTTTATATTAACCGGTGATATACATTTAGTAACTGAGGAAATGTTTTTAACACCTAGTGAAATGTTTATAGCAAATGGCTTAATGTTTATAGCAACCAGAGTTATATTTATAGCAACAGGAGTGTGTTTATAGCAACCAGATATATGTTTATAACAACCAGAGACATGATAATAACAGTAGGAGATATGCTTATATAAACCGGTGATATGCATTTAGTAACTGCAGCAATGTGTATAATACGCATTGGAATGTTTATAGCAACTGGCTTATTGTTTATAGCAACCAGAGGTATGTTTATAGCAACAGGAGTGTGTTTATAGCAACCAGATATATGTTTATAGCAACCAGACACATGATAATAGCAATAGGAGATATGTTTATATCAACCGGTGATATGCTTTTAGTAACTGAAGAAATGTGTATAATACCCAGTGAAATGTTCATAGCAACTGGCTTAATGTTTTTTAGCAACAGGAGTGTGTTTATAGCAACCAGATATATGTTTATAACAACCAGAGACATGATAATAACAGTAGGAGATATGCTTATATCAACCGGTGATATGCATTTAGTAACTGCAGAAATGTGTATAATACGCATTGGAATGTTTATAGCAACTGGCTTAATGTTTATAGCAACCAGAGGTATGTTTATAGCAAAGGGAGTGTGTTTATAGCAAGCAGATATATGTTTATAGCAACCAGACACATGATAATAGCAATAGGAAATATGTTTAAATCAACCGGTGATATGCTTTTAGTAACTGAAGAAATGTGTATAATACCCAGTGAAATGTTCATAGCAACTGGCTTAATGTTTATAGCAACCAGAGGTATGTTTATAGCAACAGGAGTGTGTTTATAGCAACCAGATATATGTTTATAGCAACCAGAGACATGATAATAACAATAGGAGATATGTCTATATCAACCGGTGATATGCATTTAGTAACTGCAGAAATGTTTATAATACCCATTGGAATGTTTATAGCAACTGGCTTAATGTTGATAGCAACCAGAGGTATGTGTATAGCAACAGGAGTGTGTTTATAGCAACCAGATATATGTTTATAACAACCAGAGACATGATAATAACAATAGGAGATATGTTTATATCAACCGGTGATATGCTTTTAGTAACTGCAGAAATGTGTATAATACGCATTGGAATGTTTATAGCAACTGGCTTAATGTTTATAGCAACCAGAGGTATGTTTATAGCAACAGGAGTGTGTTTATAGCAACCAGATATATTTTTATAGCAACCAGACACATGATAATAGCAATAGGAGATATGTTTATATCAACCGGTGATATGCTTTTAGTAACTGAAGAAATGTGTATAATACCCAGTGAAATGTTCATAGCAACTGGCTTAATGTTTTTAGCAACAGGAGTGTGTTTATAGCAACCAGATATATGTTTATAACAACCAGAGAAATGATAATAACAGTAGGAGATATGCTTATATCAACCGGTGACATGCATTTAGTAACTGCAGAAATGTTTATAATACGCATTGGAATGTTTATAGCAACTGGCTTAATGTTTATAGCAACCAGAGGTATGTTTATAGCAAAGGGAGTGTGTTTATAGCAAGCAGATATATGTTTATAGCAACCAGACACATGACAATAGCAATAGGAAATATGTTTATATTAACCGGTGATATGCTTTTAGTAACTGAAGAAATGTGTATAATACCCAGTGAAATGTTCATAGCAACTGGCTTAATGTATATAGCAACCAGAGGTATGTTTATAGCAACAGGAGTGTGTTTATAGCAACCAGATATATGTTTATAGCAACCAGAGGCATGATAATAACAATAGGAGATATGTTTATATCAACCGGTGATATGCATTTAGTAACTGCAGAAATGTTTATAATACCCATTGGAATGTTTATAGCAACTGGCTTAATGTTTATAGCAACCAGAGGTATGTGTATAGCAACAGGAGTGTGTTTATAGCAGCCAGATATATGTTTATAGCAGCCAGACACGTGATAATAGCAATAGGAGATATGTTTATATCAACCGTTGATATGCATTTAGTAAATGTAGAAATGTGTTTAATACCCATTGGAATGTTTATAGCAACTGGCTTAATGTTTATAGCAACCAGATGTATGTTTATAGCAACAGGAGTGTGTTTATAGCAGCCAGATATATGTTTATAGCAGCCAGACACATGATAATAGCAATAGTAAATATGTTTCTATCAACCGGTGATATGCTTTTAGTAACTGCAGAAATGTGTATATTACCCATTTGAATATTTATAGCAACTAGCTTAATGTTTATAGCAACGAGAGGTATGTTTATAGCAACAGGAGTGTGTTCATAGCAACCAGATATATGTTTATTGGAACCAGAGACATGATAATAGCAATAGGTGATATGTTTATATTAACCGGTGATATGCATTTAGTAACTGAGGAAATGTTTTTAACACCTAGTGAAATGTTTATAGCAAATGGCTTAATGTTTATAGCAACCAGAGTTATATTTATAGCAACAGGAGTGTGTTTATAGCAACCAGATATATGTTTATAACAACCAGAGACATGATAATAACAGTAGGAGATATGCTTATATCAACCGGTGATATGCATTTAGTAACTGCAGAAATGTGTATAATACGCATTGGAATGTTTATAGCAACTGGCTTAATGTTTATAGCAACCAGAGGTATGTTTATAGCAAAGGGAGTGTGTTTATAGCAAGCAGATATATGTTTATAGCAACCAGACACATGATAATAGCAATAGGAAATATGTTTATATCAACCGGTGATATGCTTTTACTAACTGAAGAAATGTGTATAATACCCAGTGAAATGTTCATAGCAACTGGCTTAATGTTTATAGCAACCAGAGGTATGTTTATAGCAACAGGAGTGTGTTTATAGCAACCAGATATATGTTTATAACAACCAGAGACATGATAATAACAGTAGGAGATATGCTTATATCAAACGGTGATATGCATTTAGTAACTGCAGAAATGTGTATAATACGCATTGGAATGTTTATAGCAACTGGCTTAATGTTTATAGCAACCAGAGGTATGTTTATAGCAAAGGGAGTGTGTTTATAGCAAGCAGATATATGTTTATAGCAACCAGACACATGATAATAGCAATAGGAAATATGTTTATATCAACCGGTGATATGCTTTTACTAACTGAAGAAATGTGTATAATACCCAGTGAAATGTTCATAGCAACTGGCTTAATGTTTATAGCAACCAGAGGTATGTTTATAGCAACAGGAGTGTGTTTATAGCAACCAGATATATGTTTATAACAACCAGAGACATGATAATAACAGTAGGAGATATGCTTATATCAACCGGTGATATGCATTTAGTAACTGCAGAAATGTGTATAATACGCATTGGAATGTTTATAGCAACTGGCTTATTGTTTATAGCAACCAGAGGTATGTTTATAGCAACAGGAGTGTGTTTATAGCAACCAGATATATGTTTATAGCAACCAGACACATGATAATAGCAATAGGAGATATGTTTATATCAACCGGTGATATGCTTTTAGTAACTGAAGAAATGTGTATAATACCCAGTGAAATGTTCATAGCAACTGGCTTAATGTTTTTAGCAACAGGAGTGTGTTTATAGCAACCAAATATATGTTTATAACAACCAGAGACATGATAATAACAGTAGGAGATATGCTTATATCAACCGGTGATATGCATTTAGTAACTGCAGAAATGTGTATAATACGCATTGGAATGTTTATAGCAACTGGCTTAATGTTTATAGCAACCAGAGGTATGTTTATAGCAACAGGAGTGTGTTTATAGCAACAGGAGTATGTTCATAACAACCAGATATATGTTTATAGCAACCAAAGACATGATAATAACAATAGGAGATATTTTATATCAACCAGTGATATGCATTTAGTAACTGAAAAATATTTATAACAACCAGTGAAATGTTTATCGCAACCTGCTTAATGTTTATAGCAACCAGAGGTATGTTTATAGCAATAGGAGTGTGTTTACAACAACCAGATATATATTTATAGCAACCATAGACATGATAATAGCAATAGCAGATATGTTTATTTCAACCGGTGATATGCTTTTAGTAACTGAAGAAATATTTATAACAACCAGTGAAATGTTTATAGCAACCGGCGTAATGTTTATAGCAACCAGAGGTATGTTTATAGCAACAGGAGTGTGTTTATAGCAACCAGATATATGTTTATAGCAACCAAAGACATGATAATAGCAATAGGAGATATGTTTATATGAACAGGTGATATGCTTTTTGTAACTGAAGAAATGTGTATAATACCCATTGAAATGGTTATAGCAACAGGCTTAATGTTTATAGCAACCAGAGGTATGTTTATAGCAACATAAGTGTGTTTATAGCAACCAGATATATGTTTATAGACACCAGAGACATGATAATAGCAATAGGAGATATGTTTATATCAACCGGTGTTATGCATTTAGTAACTGCAGAAATGTTTATAATACCCATTGGAATGTTTATAGCAACTGGCTTAATGTTTATAGCAACCAGAGGTATGTTTATAGCAACAGGAGTGTGTTTGTAGCAACCAGATATATGTTTATAGCAACCAGACACATGATAATAGCAATAGGAGATATGTTTATATCAACCGGTGATATCCTTTTAGTAACTGAAGAAATGTGTATAATACCCAGTGAAATGTTCATAGCAACTGGCTTAATGTTTATAGCAACCAGATGTATGTTTAGAGAAACAGGAGTGTGTTTATAGCAACCAGATATATGTTTATAGCAACCAAAGACATGATAATAGCAATAGGAGATATGTTTATATGAACCGGTGATATACTTTTTGTAACTGAAGAAATGTGTATAATACCCAGTGAAATGTTCATAGCAACTGGCTTAATGTTTTTAGCAACATGAGTGTGTTTATAGCAACCAGATATATGTTTATAACAACCAGAGACATGATAATAACAGTAGGAGATATGCTTATATCAACCGGTGATATGCATTTAGTAACTGCAGAAATGTGTATAATACGCATTGGAATGTTTATAGCAACTGGCTTAATGTTTATAGCAACCAGAGGTATGTGTATAGCAAAGGGAGTGTGTTTATAGCAATCAGATATATGTTTATAGCAACCAGACACATGATAATAGCAATAGGAAATATGTTTATATTAACCGGTGATATGCTTTTAGTAACTGAAGAAATGTGTATAATACCCAGTGAAATGTTCATAGCAACTGGCTTAATGTTTATAGCAACCAGAGGTATGTTTATAGCAACAGGAGTGTGTTTATAGCAACCAGGTATATGTTTATAGCAACCAGAGGCATGATAATAACAATAGGAGATATGTTTATATCAACCGGTGATATGCATTTAGTAACTGCAGAAATGTTTATAATACCCATTGGAATGTTTATAGCAACTGGCTTAATGTTTATAGCAACCAGAGGTATGTGTATAGCAACAGGAGTGTGTTTATAGTAGCCAGATATATGTTTATAGCAGCCAGACTCATGATAATAGCAATAGGAGATATGTTTATATCAACCGGTGATATGCATTTAGTAACTGCAGAAATGTGTTTAATACCCATTGGAATGTTTATAGCAACTGGCTTAATGTTTATAGCAACCAGAGGTATGTTTATAGCAACAGGAGTGTGTTTATAGCAGCCAGATATATGTTTATAGCAGCCAGACACATGATAATAGCAATAGGAGATATGTTTCTATCAACCGGTGATATGCTTTTAGTAACTGCAGAAATGTGTATATTACCCATTTGAATATTTATAGCAACTAGCTTAATGTTTATAGCAACGAGAGGTATGTTTATAGCAACAGGAGTGTGTTCATAGCAACCAGATATATGTTTATTGGAACCAGAGACATGATAATAGCAATAGGTGATATGTTTATATTAACCGGTGATATGCATTTAGTAACTGAGGAAATGTTTTTAACACCTAGTGAAATGTTTATAGCAAATGGCTTAATGTTTATAGCAACCAGAGTTATATTTATAGCAACAGGAGTGTGTTTATAGCAACCAGATATATGTTTATAACAACCAGAGACATGATAATAACAGTAGGAGATATGCTTATATAAACCGGTGATATGCATTTAGTAACTGCAGAAATGTGTATAATACGCATTGGAATGTTTATAGCAACTGGCTTATTGTTTATAGCAACCAGAGGTATGTTTATAGCAACAGGAGTGTGTTTATAGCAACCAGATATATGTTTATAGCAACCAGACACATGATAATAGCAATAGGAGATATGTTTATATCAACCGGTGATATGCTTTTAGTAACTGAAGAAATGTGTATAATACCCAGTGAAATGTTCATAGCAACTGGCTTAATGTTTTTTAGCAACAGGAGTGTGTTTATAGCAACCAGATATATGTTTATAACAACCAGAGACATAATAATAACAGTAGGAGATATGCTTATATCAACCGGTGATATGCATTTAGTAACTGCAGAAATGTATATAATACGCATTGGAATGTTTATAGCAACTGGCTTAATGTTTATAGCAACCAGAGGTATGTTTATAGCAAAGGGAGTGTGTTTATAGCAAGCAGATATATGTTTATAGCAACCAGACACATGATAATAGCAATAGGAAATATGTTTATATCAACCGTTGATATGCTTGTAGTAACTGAAGAAATGTGTATAATACCCAGTGAAATGTTCATAGCAACTGGCTTAATGTTTATAGCAACCAGAGGTATGTTTATAGCAACAGGAGTGTGTTTATAGCAACCAGATATATGTTTATAGCAACCAGAGGCATGATAATAACAATAGGAGATATGTTTATATCAACCGGTGATATGCATTTAGTAACTGCAGAAATGTTTATAATACCCATTGGAATGTTTATAGCAACTGGCTTAATGTTTATAGCAACCAGAGGTATGTGTATAGCAACAGGAGTGTGTTTATAGCAGCCAGATATATGTTTATAGCAGCCAGACACGTGATAATAGCAATAGGAGATATGTTTATATCAACCGGTGATATGCATTTAGTAACTGCAGAAATGTGTTTAATACCCATTGGAATGTTTATAGCAACTGGCTTAATGTTTATAGCAACCAGATGTATGTTTATAGCAACAGGAGTGTGTTTATAGCAGCCAGATATATGTTTATAGCAGCCAGACACATGATAATAGCAATAGTAAATATGTTTCTATCAACCGGTGATATGCTTTTAGTAACTGCAGAAATGTGTATATTACCCATTTGAATATTTATAGCAACTAGCTTAATGTTTATAGCAACGAGAGGTATGTTTATAGCAACAGGAGTGTGTTCATAGCAACCAGATATATGTTTATTGGAACCAGAGACATGATAATAGCAATAGGTGATATGTTTATATTAACCGGTGATATGCATTTAGTAACTGAGGAAATGTTTTTAACACCTAGTGAAATGTTTATAGCAAATGGCTTAATGTTTATAGCAACCAGAGTTATATTTATAGCAACAGGAGTGTGTTTATAGCAACCAGATATATGTTTATAACAACCAGAGACATGATAATAACAGTAGGAGATATGCTTATATCAACCGGTGATATGCATTTAGTAACTGCAGAAATGTGTATAATACGCATTGGAATGTTTATAGCAACTGGCTTAATGTTTATAGCAACCAGAGGTATGTTTATAGCAAAGGGAGTGTGTTTATAGCAAGCAGATATATGTTTATAGCAACCAGACACATGATAATAGCAATAGGAAATATGTTTATATTAACCGGTGATATGCTTTTAGTAACTGAAGAAATGTGTATAATACCCAGTGAAATGTTCATAGCAACTGGCTTAATGTTTATAGCAACCAGAGGTATGTTTATAGCAACAGGAGTGTGTTTATAGCAACCAGGTATATGTTTATAGCAACCAGAGACATGATAATAACAATAGGAGATATGTTTATATCAACCGGTGATATGCATTTAGTAACTGCAGAAATGTGTATAATACGCATTGGAATGTTTATAGCAACTGGCTTAATGTTTATAGCAACCAGAGGTATGTGTATAGCAACATGAGTGTGTTTATAGCAGCCAGATATATGTTTATAGCAGCCAGACACATGATAATAGCAATAGGAGATATGTTTATATCAACCGGTGATATGCATTTAGTAACTGCAGAAATGTGTATATTACCCATTTGAATATTTATAGCAACTAGCTTAATGTTTATAGCAACGAGAGGTATGTTTATAGCAACAGGAGTGTGTTCATAGCAACCAGATATATGTTTATTGGAACCAGAGACATGATAATAGCAATAGGTGATATGTTTATATTAACCGGTGATATGCATTTAGTAACTGAGGAAATGTTTTTAACACATAGAGAAATGTTTATAGCAAATGGCTTAATGTTTATAGCAACCAGAGTTATATTTATAGCAACAGGAGTGTGTTTATAGCAACCAGATATATGTTTATAACAACCAGAGACATGATAATAACAGTAGGAGATATGCTTATATAAACCGGTGATATGCATTTAGTAACTGCAGAAATGTGTATAATACGCATTGGAATGTTTATAGCAACTGGCTTATTGTTTATAGCAACCAGAGGTATGTTTATAGCAACAGGAGTGTGTTTATAGCAACCAGATATATGTTTATAGCAACCAGACACATGATAATAGCAATAGGAGATATGTTTATATCAACCGGTGATATGCTTTTAGTAACTGAAGAAATGTGTATAATACCCAGTGAAATGTTCATAGCAACTGGCTTAATGTTTTTTAGCAACAGGAGTGTGTTTATAGCAACCAGATATATGTTTATAACAACCAGAGACATGATAATAACAGTAGGAGATATGCTTATATCAACCGGTGATATGCATTTAGTAACTGCAGAAA
Source organism: Pelobates fuscus (assembly GCF_036172605.1). Lineage (NCBI taxonomy): Eukaryota > Metazoa > Chordata > Amphibia > Anura > Pelobatidae > Pelobates > Pelobates fuscus. The sequence goes on from NC_086318.1 coordinate 254,263,029, forward strand.
TGTGTATAATACGCATTGGAATGTTTATAGCAACTGGCTTAATGTTTATAGCAACCAGAGGTATGTTTATAGCAAAGGGAGTGTGTTTATAGCAAGCAGATATATGTTTATAGCAACCAGACACATGATAATAGCAATAGGAAATATGTTTATATCAACCGGTGATATGGTTTTTGTAACTGAAGAAATGTGTATAATACCCAGTGAAATGTTCATAGCAACTGGCTTAATGTTTATAGCAACCAGAGGTATGTTTATAGCAACAGGAGTGTGTTTATAGCAACCAGATATATGTTTATAGCAACCAGAGACATGATAATAACAATAGGAGATATGTCTATATCAACCGGTGATATGCATTTAGTAACTGCAGAAATGTTTATAATACCCATTGGAATGTTTATAGCAACTGGCTTAATGTTGATAGCAACCAGAGGTATGTGTATAGCAACAGGAGTGTGTTTATAGCAGCCAGATATATGTTTATAGCAGCCAGACACATGATAATAACAATAGGAGATATGTTTATATCAACCGGTGATATGCTTTTAGTAACTGCAGAAATGTGTATAATACCCATTGGAATGTTTATAGCAACTGGCTTAATGTTGATAGCAACCAGAGGTATGTGTATAGCAACAGGAGTGTGTTTATAGCAGCCAGATATATGTTTATAGCAGCCAGACACATGATAATAGCAATAGTAAATATGTTTCTATCAACCGGTGATATGCTTTTAGTAACTGCAGAAATGTGTATATTACCCATTTGAATATTTATAGCAACTAGCTTAATGTTTATAGCAACGAGAGGTATGTTTATAGCAACAGGAGTGTGTTCATAGCAACCAGATATATGTTTATTGGAACCAGAGACATGATAATAGCAATAGGTGATATGTTTATATTAACCGGTGATATGCATTTAGTAACTGAGGAAATGTTTTTAACACCTAGTGAAATGTTTATAGCAAATGGCTTAATGTTTATAGCAACCAGAGTTATATTTATAGCAACAGGAGTGTGTTTATAGCAACCAGATATATGTTTATAACAACCAGAGACATGATAATAACAGTAGGAGATATGCTTATATCAACCGGTGATATGCATTTAGTAACTGCAGAAATGTGTATAATACGCATTGGAATGTTTATAGCAACTGGCTTAATGTTTATAGAAACCAGAGGTATGTTTATAGCAAAGGGAGTGTGTTTATAGCAAGCAGATGTATGTTTATAGCAACCAGACACATGATAATAGCAATAGGAAATATGTTTATATCAACCGGTGATATGCTTTTAGTAACTGAAGAAATGTGTATAATACCCAGTGAAATGTTCATAGCAACTGGCTTAATGTTTATAGCAACCAGAGGTATGTTTATAGCAACAGGAGTGTGTTTATAGCAACCAGATATATGTTTATAACAACCAGAGACATGATAATAACAGTAGGAGATAGGCTTATATCAACCGGTGATATGCATTTAGTAACTGCAGAAATGTGTATAATACGCATTGGAATGTTTATAGCAACTGGCTTATTGTTTATAGCAACCAGAGGTATGTTTATAGCAACAGGAGTGTGTTTATAGCAACCAGATATATGTTTATAGCAACCAGACACATGATAATAGCAATAGGAGATATGTTTATATCAACCGGTAATATGCTTTTAGTAACTGAAGAAATGTGTATAATACCCAGTAAAATGTTCATAGCAACTGGCTTAATGTTTTTAGCAACAGGAGTGTGTTTATAGCAACCAAATATATGTTTATAACAACCAGAGACATGATAATAACAGTAGGAGATATGCTTATATCAACCGGTGATATGCATTTAGTAACTGCAGAAATGTGTATAATACGCATTGGAATGTTTATAGCAACTGGCTTAATGTTTATAGCAACCAGAGGTATGTTTATAGCAACAGGAGTGTGTTTATAGCAACAGGAGTATGTTCATAACAACCAGATATATGTTTATAGCAACCAAAGACATGATAATAACAATAGGAGATATTTTATATCAACCAGTGATATGCATTTAGTAACTGAAAAATATTTATAACAACCAGTGAAATGTTTATCGCAACCTGCTTAATGTTTATAGCAACTAGAGGTATGTTTATAGCAATAGGAGTGTGTTTACAGCAACCAGATATATATTTATAGCAACCATAGACATGATAATAGCAATAGCAGATATGTTTATTTCAACCGGTGATATGCTTTTAGTAACTGAAGAAATATTTATAACAACCAGTGAAATGTTTATAGCAACCGGCTTAATGTTTATAGCAACCAGAGGTATGTTTATAGCAACAGGAGTGTGTTTATAGCAACCAGATATATGTTTATAGCAACCAGAGACATGATAATAACAATAGGAGATATGTCTATATCAACCGGTGATATGCATTTAGTAACTGCAGAAATGTTTATAATACCCGTTGGAATGTTTATAGCAACTGGCTTAATGTTGATAGCAACCAGAGGTATGTGTATAGCAACAGGAGTGTGTTTATAGCAGCCAGATATATGTTTATAGCAGCCAGACACATGATAATAACAATAGGAGATATGTTTATATCAACCGGTGATATGCTTTTAGTAACTGCAGAAATGTGTATAATACGCATTGGAATGTTTATAGCAACTGGCTTAATGTTTATAGCAACCAGAGGTATGTTTATAGCAACAGGAGTGTGTTTATAGCAACCAGATATATGTTTATAGCAACCAGACACATGATAATAGCAATAGGAGATATGTTTATATCAACCGGTGATATGCTTTTAGTAACTGCAGAAATGTGTATATTACCCATTTGAATATTTATAGCAACTAGCTTAATGTTTATAGCAACCAGAGGTATGTTTATAGCAAAGGTAGTGTGTTTATAGCAAGCAGATATATGTTTATAGCAACCAGACACATGATAATAGCAATAGGAAATATGTTTATATCAACCGGTGATATGCTTTTAGTAACTGAAGAAATGTGTATAATACCCAGTGAAATGTTCATAGCAACTGGCTTAATGTTTTTAGCAACAGGAGTGTGTTTATAGCAACCAGATATATGTTTATAACAACCAGAGAAATGATAATAACAGTAGGAGATATGATTATATCAACCGGTGACATGCATTTAGTAACTGCAGAAATGTTTATAATACGCATTGGAATGTTTATAGCAACTGGCTTAATGTTTATAGCAACCAGAGGTATGTTTATAGCAAAGGGAGTGTGTTTATAGCAAGCAGATATATGTTTATAGCAACCAGACACATGATAATAGCAATAGGAAATATGTTTATATCAACCGGTGATATGCTTTTAGTAACTGAAGAAATGTGTATAATACCCAGTGAATTGTTCATAGCAACTGGCTTAATGTTTATAGCAACCAGAGGTATGTTTATAGCAACAGGAGTGTGTTTATAGCAACCAGATATATGTTTATAACAACCAGAGACATGATAATAACAGTAGGAGATATGCTTATATCAACCGGTGATATGCATTTAGTAACTGCAGAAATGTGTATAATATGCATTGGAATGTTTATAGCAACTGGCTTATTGTTTATAGCAACCAGAGGTATGTTTATAGCAACAGGAGTGTGTTTATAGCAACCAGATATATGTTTATAGCAACCAAAGACATGATAATAACAGTCGGAGATATGCTTATATCAACCGGTGATATGCATTTAGTAACAGCAGAAATGTGTATAATACGCATTGGAATGTTTATAGCAACTGGCTTAATGTTTATAGCAACCAGAGGTATGTTTACAGCAACAGGAGTGTGTTTATAGCAACAGGAGTATGTTCATAACAACCAGATATATGTTTATAGCAACCAAAGACATGATAATAACAATAGGAGATATTTTATATCAACCAGTGATATGCATTTAGTAACTGAAAAATATTTATAACAACCAGTGAAATGTTTATCGCAACCTGCTTAATGTTTAAAGCAACCAGAGGTATGTTTATAGCAATAGGAGTGTGTTTACAGCAACCAGATATATATTTATAGCAACCATAGACATGATAATAGCAATAGCAGATATGTTTATTTCAACCGGTGATATGCTTTTAGTAACTGAAGAAATATTTATAACAACCAGTGAAATGTTTATAGCAACCGGCTTAATGTTTATAGCAACCAGAGGTATGTTTATAGCAACAGGAGTGTGTTTATAGCAACCAGATATATGTTTATAGCAACCAAAGACATGATAATAGCAATAGGAGATATGTTTATATGAACAGGTGATATGCTTTTTGTAACTGAAGAAATGTGTATAATACCCATTGAAATGGTTATAGCAACAGGCTTAATGTTTATAGCAACCAGAGGTATGTTTATAGCAACAGGAGTGTGTTTATAGCAGCCAGATATATGTTTATAGCAGCCAGACACATGATAATAGCAATAGGAGATATGTTTATATCAACCGGTGATATGCATTTAGTAACTGCAGAAATGTGTATAATACCCATTGGAATGTTTATAGCAACTGGCTTAATGTTTATAGCAACCAGAGGTATGTTTATAGCAACAGGAGTGTGTTTATAGCAGCCAGATATATGTTTATAGCAGCCAGACACATGCTAATAGCAATAGGAGATATGTTTATATCAACCGGTGATATGCATTTAGTAACTGCAGAAATGGTTTAACACCTAGTGAAATGTTTATAGCAACCGGCTTAATGTTTATAGCAACCAGAGGTATGTTTATAGCAACAGGAGTGTGTTTATAGCAGCCAGATATATGTTTATAGCAGCCAGACACATGATAATAGCAATAGGAGATATGTTTATATCAACCGGTGATATGCATTTAGTAACTGCAGAAATGTGTATAATACCCATTGGAATGTTTATAGCAACTGGCTTAATGTTTATAGCAACCAGAGGTATGTTTATAGCAACAGGAGTGTGTTTATAGCAGCCAGATATATGTTTATAGCAGCCAGACACATGCTAATAGCAATAGGAGATATGTTTATATCAACCGGTGATATGCATTTAGTAACTGCAGAAATGGTTTAACACCTAGTGAAATGTTTATAGCAACCGGCTTAATGTTTATAGCAACCAGAGGTATGTTTATAGCAACAGGAGTGTGTTTATAGCAACCAGATATATGTTTATAGCAACCAGAGACATGATAATAACAATAGGAGATATGTTTATATCAACCGGTGATATGCATTTAGTAACTGCAGAAATGGTTTAACACCTAGTGAAATGTTCATAGCAACTGGCTTAATGTTTATAGCAACCAGAGATATGTTTATAGCAACAGGAGTGTGTTTATAGCAACAGGAGTATGTTCATAGCAACCAGATATATGTTTATAGCAACCAAAGACATGATAATAACAATAGGAGATATGTTTATATCAACCAGCAATATGCATTTAGTAACTGAAAAATATTTATAACAACCAGTAAAATGTTTATCGCAACCTGCTTAATGTTTATAGCAACCAGAGGTATGTTTATAGCAACAGGAGTGTGTTCATAGCAACCCGATATATGTTTATAGCAACCAGACACATGATAATAGCAATAGGAGATATGTTTATATGAACCGGTGATATACTTTTTGTAACTGAAGAAATGTGTATAATACCCATTGAAATGGTTATAGCAACAGGCTTAATGTTTATAGCAACCAGAGGAATGCTTATAGAAACATAAGTGTGTTTAAAGCAACCAGATATATGTTTATAGACACCAGAGGCATGATAATAGCAATAAGAGATATGTTTATATCAACCAGGGATATACTTTTTGTAACTGAAGAAATGTGTATAATACCCAGTGAAATGTTTATAGCAACCAGAGGTATGTTTATAGCAACATAAGTGTGTTTATAGCAACCAGATATATGTTTATAGACACCAGAGACATGATAATAGCAATAGGAGATATGTTTATATCAACCGGTGATATGCATTTAGTAACTGCAGAAATGTTTATAATACCCATTGGAATGTTTATAGCAACTGGCTTAATGTTTATAGCAACCAGAGGTATGTTTATAGCAACAGGAGTGTGTTTGTAGCAACCAGATATATGTTTATAGCAACCAGACACATGATAATAGCAATAGGAGATATGTTTATATCCACCGGTGATATCCTTTTAGTAACTGAAGAAATGTGTATAATACCCAGTGAAATGTTCATAGCAACTGGCTTAATGTTTATAGCAACCAGATGTATGTTTAGAGAAATAGGAGTGTGTTTATAGCAACAGGAGTATGTTCATAGCAACCAGATATATGTTTATAGCAACCAAAGACATGATAATAACAATAGGAGATATGTTTATATCAACCAGTGATATGCATTTAGTAACTGAAAAATATTTATAACAACCACTGAAATGTTTATCGCAACCTGCTTAATGTTTATAGCAACCAGAGGTATGTTTATAGCAACAGGAGTGTGTTTATAGCAACCAGATATATATTTATAGCAACCATAGACATGATAATAGCAATAGCAGATATGTTTATTTCAACCGGTGATATGCTTTTAGTAACTGAAGAAATATTTATAACAACCAGTGAAATGTTTATAGCAACTGGCTTAATGTTTATAGCAACCAGAGGTATGTTTATAGCAACAGGAGTGTGTTCATAGCAACCCGATATATGTTTATAGCAACCAGACACATGATAATAGCAATAGGAGATATGTTTATATGAACCGGTGATATACTTTTTGTAACTGAAGAAATGTGTATAATACCCATTGAAATGGTTATAGCAACAGGCTTAATGTTTATAGCAACCAGAGGAATGTTTATAGAAACATAAGTGTGTTTAAAGCAACCAGATATATGTTTATAGACACCAGAGGCATGATAATAGCAATAAGAGATATGTTTATATCAACCAGGGATATACTTTTTGTAACTGAAGAAATGTGTATAATACCCAGTGAAATGTTTATAGCAACCAGAGGTATGTTTATAGCAACTGGAGTGTGTTTATAGCAACCATATATATGTTTATAGCAAACAGAGACATGATAATAACAGTAGGAGATATGCTTATATCAACCGGTGATATGCATTTAGTAACTGCAGAAATGTGTATAATACGCATTGGAATGTTTATAGCAACTGGCTTAATGCTTATAGCAACCAGAGGTATGTGTATAGCAAAGGGAGTGTGTTTATAGCAAGCAGATATATGTTTATAGCAACCAGACACATGATAATAGCAATAGGAAATATGTTTATATCAACCGGTGATATGCTTTTAGTAACTGAAGAAATATGTATAATACCCAGTGAAATGTTCATAGCAACTGGCTTAATGTTTATAGCAACCAGAGGTATGTTTATAGCAACAGGAGTGTGTTTATAGCAACCAGATATATGTTTATAACAACCAGAGACATGATAATAACAGTAGGAGATATGCTTATATCAACCGGTGATATGCATTTAGTAACTGCAGAAATGTGTATAATACGCATTGGAATGTTTATAGCAACTGGCTTAATGCTTATAGCAACCAGAGGTATGTGTATAGCAAAGGGAGTGTGTTTATAGCAAGCAGATATATGTTTATAGCAACCAGAGACATGATAATAACAATAGGAGATATGTTTATATCAACCGGTGATATGCATTTAGTAACTGCAGAAATGTTTATAATACCCATTGGAATGTTTATAGCAACTGGCTTAATGTTTATAGCAACCAGAGGTATGTTTATAGCAACAGGAGTGTGTTTATAGCAGCCAGATATATGTTTATAGCCGCCAGACACATGATAATAGCAATAGGAGATATGTTTATATCAACCGTTGATATGCATTTAGTAACTGCAGAAATGTGTTTAATACCCATTGGAATGTTTATAGCAACTGGCTTAATGTTTATAGCAACCAGAGGTATGTTTATAGCAACAGGAGTGTGTTTATAGCAGCCAGATATATGTTTATAGCAGCCAGACACATGATAATAGCAATAGGAGATATGTTTATATCAACCGTTGATATGCATTTAGTAACTGCAGAAATGTGTTATATGTATACCCATACATAGCAACTGGCTTAATGTTTATAGCAACCAGATGTATGTTTATAGCAACAGGAGTGTGTTTATAGCAGCCAGATATATGTTTATAGCAGCCAGACACATGATAATAGCAATAGTAAATATGTTTCTATCAACCGGTGATATACATTTAGTAACTGCAGAAATGTGTATAATACGCATTGGAATGTTTATAGCAACTGGCTTAATGCTTATAGCAACCAGAGGTATGTGTATAGCAAAGGGAGTGTGTTTATAGCAAGCAGATATATGTTTATAGCAACCAGAGACATGATAATAACAATAGGAGATATGTTTATATCAACCGGTGATATGCATTTAGTAACTGCAGAAATGTTTATAATACCCATTGGAATGTTTATAGCAACTGGCTTAATGTTTATAGCAACCAGAGGTATGTTTATAGCAACAGGAGTGTGTTTATAGCAGCCAGATATATGTTTATAGCAGCCAGACACATGATAATAGCAATAGGAGATATGTTTATATCAACCGTTGATATGCATTTAGTAACTGCAGAAATGTGTTTAATACCCATTGGAATGTTTATAGCAACTGGCTTAATGTTTATAGCAACCAGATGTATGTTTATAGCAACAGGAGTGTGTTTATAGCAGCCAGATATATGTTTATAGCAGCCAGACACATGATAATAGCAATAGTAAATATGTTTCTATCAACCGTTGATATGCTTTTAGTAACCTCAGAAATGTGTATATTACCCATTTGAATATGTATAGCAACTAGCTTAATGTTTATAGCAACGAGAGGTATGTTTATAGCAACAGGAGTGTGTTCATAGCAACCAGATATATGTTTATTGGAACCAGAGACATGATAATAGCAATAGGTGATATGTTTATATTAACCGGTGATATGCATTTAGTAACTGAGGAAATGTTTTTAACACCTAGTGAAATGTTTATAGCAAATGGCTTAATGTTTATAGCAACCAGAGGTATGTTTATAGCAACAGGAGTGTGTTTATAGCAACCAGATATATGTTTATAACAACCAGAGACATGATAATAACAGTAGGAGATATGCTTATATCAAACGGTGATATGCATTTAGTAACTGCAGAAATGTGTATAATACGCATTGGAATGTTTATAGCAACTGGCTTAATGTTTATAGCAACCAGAGGTATGTTTATAGCAAAGGGAGTGTGTTTATAGCAAGCAGATATATGTTTATAGCAACCAGACACATGATAATAGCAATAGGAAATATGTTTATATCAACCGGTGATATGCTTTTAGTAACTGAAGAAATGTGTATAATACCCAGTGAAATGTTCATAGCAACTGGCTTAATGTTTATAGCAACCAGAGGTATGTTTATAGCAACAGGAGTGTGTTTATAGCAACCAGATATATGTTTATAACAACCAGAGACATGATAATAACAGTAGGAGATATGCTTATATCAACCGGTGATATGCATTTAGTAACTGCAGAAATGTGTATAATATGCATTGGAATGTTTATAGCAACTGGCTTATTGTTTATAGCAACCAGAGGTATGTTTATAGCAACAGGAGTGTGTTTATAGCAACCAGATATATGTTTATAGCAACCAAAGACATGATAATAACAGTCGGAGATATGCTTATATCAACCGGTGATATGCATTTAGTAACTGCAGAAATGTGTATAATACGCATTGGAATGTTTATAGCAACTGGCTTATTGTTTATAGCAACCAGAGGTATGTTTATAGCAACAGGAGTGTGTTTATAGCAACCAGATATATGTTTATAGCAACCAGACACACGATAATAGCAATAGGAGATATGTTTATATCAACCGGTGATATGCTTTTAGTAACTGAAGAAATGTGTATTATACCCAGTGAAATGTTCATAGCAACTGGCTTAATGTTTATAGCAACCAGAGGTATGTTTATAGCAACATGAGTGTGTTTATAGCAACCAGATATATGTTTATAGCAACCAGAGACATGATAATAACAATAGGAGATATGTTTATATCAACCGGTGATATGCATTTAGTAACTGCAGAAATGTTTATAATACCCATTGGAATGTTTATAGCAACTGGCTTAATGTTTATAGCAACCAGAGGTATGTTTATAGCAACAGGAGTGTGTTTATAGCAGCCAGATATATGTTTATAGCAGCCAGACACATGATAATAGCAATAGGAGATATGTTTATATCAACCGGTGATATGCATTTAGTAACTGCAGAAATGTGTTTAATACCCATTGGAATGTTTATAGCAACTGGCTTAATGTTTATAGCAACCAGATGTATGTTTATAGCAACAGGAGTGTGTTTATAGCAGCCAGATATATGTTTATAGCAGCTAGACACATGATAATAGCAATAGTAAATATGTTTCTATCAACCGGTGATATGCTTTTAGTAACTGCAGAAATGTGTATATTACCCATTTGAATATGTATAGCAACTAGCTTAATGTTTATAGCAACGAGAGGTATGTTTATAGCAACAGGAGTGTGTTCATAGCAACCAGATATATGTTTATTGGAACCAGAGACATGATAATAGCAATAGGTGATATGTTTATATTAACCGGTGATATGCATTTAGTAACTGAGGAAATGTTTTTAACACCTAGTGAAATGTTTATAGCAAATGGCTTAATGTTTATAGCAACCAGAGGTATGTTTATAGCAACAGGAGTGTGTTTATAGCAACCAGATATATGTTTATAACAACCAGAGACATGATAATAACAGTAGGAGATATGCTTATATCAAACGGTGATATGCATTTAGTAACTGCAGAAATGTGTATAATACGCATTGGAATGTTTATAGCAACTGGCTTAATGTTTATAGCAACCAGAGGTATGTTTATAGCAAAGGGAGTGTGTTTATAGCAAGCAGATATATGTTTATAGCAGCCAGACACATGATAATAGCAATAGGAAATATGTTTATATCAACCGGTGATATGCTTTTAGTAATTGAAGAAATGTATATAATACCCAGTGAAATGTTCATAGCAACTGGCTTAATGTTTATAGCAACCAGAGGTATGTTTATAGCAACAGGAGTGTGTTTATAGCAACAGGAGTATGTTCATAGCAACCAGATATATGTTTATAGCAACCAAAGACATGATAATAACAATAGGAGATATGATTATATCAACCAGTAATATGCATTTAGTAACTTAAAAAATATTTATAACAACCAGTGAAATGTTTATTGCAACCGGCTTGATGTTTATAGCAACCAGAGGTATGTTTATAGCAACATGAGTGTGTTTATAGCAACCATAGACATGATAATAGCAATAGCAGATATGTTTATTTCAACCGGTGATATGCTTTTAGTAACTGAAGAAATATTTATAACAACCAGTGAAATGTTTATAGCAACTGGCTTAATGTTTATAGCAACCAGAGGTATGTTTATAGCAACAGGAGTGTGTTCATAGCAACCCGATATATGTTTATAGCAACCAGACACATGATAATAGCAATAGGAGATATGTTTATATGAACCGGTGATATACTTTTTGTAAATGAAGAAATGTGTATAATACCCATTGAAATGGTTATAGCAACAGGCTTAATGTTTATAGCAACCAGAGGAATGTTTATAGAAACATAAGTGTGTTTAAAGCAACCAGATATATGTTTATAGACACCAGAGGCATGATAATAGCAATAAGAGATATGTTTATATCAACCAGGGATATACTTTTTGTAACTGAAGAAATGTGTATAATACCCAGTGAAATGTTTATAGCAACCAGAGGTATGTTTATAGCAACGTAAGTGTGTTTATAGCAACCAGATATATGTTTATAGACACCAGAGACATGATAATAGCAATAGGAGATATGTTTATATCAACCGGTGATATGCATTTAGTAACTGCAGAAATGTTTATAATACCCATTGGAATGTTTATAGCAACTGGCTTAATGTTTATAGCAACCAGAGGTATGTTTATAGCAACAGGAGTGTGTTCATAGCAACCCGATATATGTTTATAGCAACCAGACACATGATAATAGCAATAGGAAATATGTTTATATCAACCGGTGTTATGCTCTTAGTAACTGAAGAAATGTGTATAATACCCAGTGAAATGTTCATAGCAACTGGCTTAATGTTTATAGCAACCAGAGGTATGTTTATAGCAACATGAGTGTGTTTATAGCAACCAGATATATGTTTATAGCAACCAGAGACATGATAATAACAATAGGAGATATGTTTATATCAACCGGTGATATGCATTTAGTAACTGCAGAAATGTTTATAATACCCATTGGAATGTTTATAGCAACTGGCTTAATGTTTATAGCAACCAGAGGTATGTTTATAGCAACAGGAGTGTGTTTATAGCAGCCAGATATATGTTTATAGCAGCCAGACACATGATAATAGCAATAGGAGATATGTTTATATCAACCGGTGATATGCATTTAGTAACTGCAGAAATGTGTATAATACGCATCGGAATGTTTATAGCAACTGGCTTAAGGTTTATAGCAACCAGTGGTATGTTTATAGCAACAGGAGTGTGTTTATAGCAAGCAGATATATGTTTATAGCAGCCAGACACATGATAATAGCAATAGGAGATATGTTTATATCAACCGGTGATATGCATTTAGTAACTGCAGAAATGTGTATAATACCCAGTGAAATGTTCATAGCAACTGGCTTAATGTTTATAGCAACCAGAGGTATGTTTATAGCAACAGGAGTGTGTTTATAGCAACAGGAGTATGTTCATAGCAACCAGATATATGTTTATAGCAACCAAAGACATGATAATAACAATAGGAGATATGTTTATATCAACCAGCAATATGCATTTAGTAACTGAAAAATATTTATAACAACCAGTAAAATGTTTATCGCAACCTGCTTAATGTTTATAGCAACCAGAGGTATGTTTATAGCAACAGGAGTGTGTTTATAGCAACCAGATATATGTTTATAGCAACCAGAGACATGATAATAGCAATAGGAGATATGTTGATATGAACCGGTGATATGCTTTTTGTAACTGAAGAAATGTGTATAATACCCATTGAAATGGTTATAGCAATAGGCTTAATGTTTATAGCAACCAGAGGTATGTTTATAGCAACATAAGTGTGTTTATAGCAATCAGTTATATGTTTATAGACACCAGAGACATGATAATAACAATAGGAGATATGTTTATATCAACCGGTGATATGCATTTAGTAACTGAAGAAATGGTTTAACACCTAGTGAAATATTTATAGCAACCGGCTTAATGTTTATAGCAACCAGAGGTATGTTTATAGCAACAGGAGTGTGTTTATAGAAACCAGATATATGTTTATAGCAACCAGAGACATGATAATAACAATAGGAGATATGTTTATATCAACCGGTGATATGCATTTAGTAACTGCAGAAATGTTTATAATACAAATTGGAATGTTTATAGCAACTGGCTTAATGTTTATAGCAACCAGAGGTATGTTTATAGCAACATAAGTGTGTTTATAGCAACCAGATATATGTTTATACACACCAGAGACATGATAATAGCAATAAGAGATATGTTTATATCAACCAGGGATATGCTTTTTGTAACTGAAGAAATGTGTATAATACCCAGTGAAATGTTTATAGCAACCGGCTTAATGTTTATAGCAACCAGAGGTATGTTTATAGCAACAGGAGTGTGTTTATAGCAACCAGATATATGTTTATAGCAACCAGAGACATGATAATAACAATAGGAGATATGTTTATATCAACCGGTGATATGCATTTAGTAACTGCAGAAATGTTTATAATACCCATTGGAATGTTTATAGCAACTGGCTTAATGTTTATAGCAACCAGAGGTATGTTTATAGCAACAGGAGTGTGTTCATAGCAACCCGATATATGTTTATAGCAACCAGACACATGATAATAGCAATAGGAGATATGTTTATATGAACCGGTGATATACTTTTTGTAACTGAAGAAATGTGTATAATACCCATTGAAATGGTTATAGCAACAGGCTTAATGTTTATAGCAACCAGAGGAATGTTTATAGAAACATAAGTGTGTTTAAAGCAACCAGATATATGTTTATAGACACCAGAGGCATGATAATAGCAATAAGAGATATGTTTATATCAACCAGGGATATACTTTTTGTAACTGAAGAAATGTGTATAATACCCAGTGAAATGTTTATAGCAACCAGAGGTATGTTTATAGCAACTGGAGTGTGTTTATAGCAACCATATATATGTTTATAGCAACCAGAGACATGATAATAACAATTGGAGATATGTTTATATCAACCGGTGATATGCATTTAGTAACTGCAGAAATGTTTATAATACCCATTGGAATGTTTATAGCAACTGGCTTAATGTTTATAGCAACCAGAGGTATGTTTATAGCAACAGGAGTGTGTTTATAGCAGCCAGATATATGTTTATAGCAGCCAGACACATGATAATAGCAATAGGAGATATGTTTATATCAACCGGTGATATGCATTTAGTAACTGCAGAAATGTGTATAATACCCATTGGAATGTTTATAGCAACTGGCTTAATGTTTATAGCAACCAGAGGTATGTTTATAGCAACAGGAGTGTGTTTATAGCAACCATATATGTGTTTATAGCAACCAGACACATGATAATAGCAATAGGAGATATGTTTATATCAACCGTTGATATGCTTTTAGTAACTGAAGAAATGTGTATAATACCCAGTGAAATGTTCATAGCAACTGGCTTAATGTTTATAGCAACAGGAGTGTGTTTATAGCAACCAGATATATGTTTATAACAACCAGAGACATGATAATAACAGTAGGAGATATGCTTATATAAACCGGTGATATGCATTTAGTAACTGCAGAAATGTGTATAATACGCATTGGAATGTTTATAGCAACTGGCTTATTGTTTATAGCAACCAGAGGTATGTTTATAGCAACAGGAGTGTGTTTATAGCAACCAGATATATGTTTATAGCAACCAGACACACGATAATAGCAATAGGAGATATGTTTATATCAACCGGTGATATGCTTTTAGTAACTGAAGAAATGTGTATAATACCCAGTGAAATGTTCATAGCAACTGGCTTAATGTTTATAGCAACCAGAGGTATGTTTATAGCAACATGAGTGTGTTTATAGCAACCAGATATATGTTTATAGCAACCAGAGACATGATAATAACAATAGGAGATATGTTTATATCAACCGGTGATATGCATTTAGTAACTGCAGAAATGTTTATAATACCCATTGGAATGTTTATAGCAACTGGCTTAATGTTTATAGCAACCAGAGGTATGTTTATAGCAACAGGAGTGTGTTTATAGCAGCCAGATATATGTTTATAGCAGCCAGACACATGATAATAGCAATAGGAGATATGTTTATATCAACCGGTGATATGCATTTAGTAACTGCAGAAATGTGTTTAATACCCATTGGAATGTTTATAGCAACTGGCTTAATGTTTATAGCAACCAGATGTATGTTTATAGCAACAGGAGTGTGTTTATAGCAGCCAGATATATGTTTATAGCAGCTAGACACATGATAATAGCAATAGTAAATATGTTTCTATCAACCGGTGATATGCTTTTAGTAACTGCAGAAATGTGTATATTACCCATTTGAATATGTATAGCAACTAGCTTAATGTTTATAGCATCGAGAGGTATGTTTATAGCAACAGGAGTGTGTTCATAGCAACCAGATATATGTTTATTGGAACCAGAGACATGATAATAGCAATAGGTGATATGTTTATATTAACCGGTGATATGCATTTAGTAACTGAGGAAATGTTTTTAACACCTAGTGAAATGTTTATAGCAAATGGCTTAATGTTTATAGCAACCAGAGGTATGTTTATAGCAACAGGAGTGTGTTTATAGCAACCAGATATATGTTTATAACAACCAGAGACATGATAATAACAGTAGGAGATATGCTTATATCAAATGGTGATATGCATTTAGTAACTGCAGAAATGTGTATAATACGCATTGGAATGTTTATAGCAACTGGCTTAATGTTTATAGCAACCAGAGGTATGTTTATAGCAAAGGGAGTGTGTTTATAGCAAGCAGATATATGTTTATAGCAACCAGACACATGATAATAGCAATAGGAAATATGTTTATATCAACCGGTGATATGCTTTTAGTAACTGAAGAAATGTGTATAATACCCAGTGAAATGTTCATAGCAACTGGCTTAATGTTTATAGCAACCAGAGGTATGTTTATAGCAACAGGAGTGTGTTTATAGCAACCAGATATATGTTTATAACAACCAGAGACATGATAATAACAGTAGGAGATATGCTTATATCAACCGGTGATATGCATTTAGTAACTGCAGAAATGTGTATAATATGCATTGGAATGTTTATAGCAACTGGCTTATTGTTTATAGCAACCAGAGGTATGTTTATAGCAACAGGAGTGTGTTTATAGCAACCAGATATATGTTTATAGCAACCAAAGACATGATAATAACAGTCGGAGATATGCTTATATCAACCGGTGATATGCATTTAGTAACTGCAGAAATGTGTATAATACGCATTGGAATGTTTATAGCAACTGGCTTAATGTTTATAGCAACCAGAGGTATGTTTACAGCAACAGGAGTGTGTTTATAGCAACAGGAGTATGTTCATAACAACCAGATATATGTTTATAGCAACCAAAGACATGATAATTACAATAGGAGATATTTTATATCAACCAGTGATATGCATTTAGTAACTGAAAAATATTTATAACAACCAGTGAAATGTTTATCGCAACCTGCTTAATGTTTATAGCAACCAGAGGTATGTTTATAGCAACAGGAGTGTGTTTATAGCAACCAGATATATGTTTATAACAACCAGAGACATGATAATAACAGTAGGAGATATGCTTATATCAAACGGTGATATGCATTTAGTAACTGCAGAAATGTGTATAATACGCATTGGAATGTTTATAGCAACTGGCTTAATGTTTATAGCAACCAGAGGTATGTTTATAGCAAAGGGAGTGTGTTTATAGCAAGCAGATATATGTTTATAGCAACCAGACACATGATAATAGCAATAGGAAATATGTTTATATCAACCGGTGATATGCTTTTAGTAACTGAAGAAATGTGTATAATACCCAGTGAAATGTTCATAGCAACTGGCTTAATGTTTATAGCAACCAGAGGTATGTTTATAGCAACAGGAGTGTGTTTATAGCAACAGGAGTATGTTCATAGCAACCAGATATATGTTTATAGCAACCAAAGACATGATAATAACAATAGGAGATATGATTATATCAACCAGTAATATGCATTTAGTAACTTAAAAAATATTTATAACAACCAGTGAAATGTTTATTGCAACCGGCTTGATGTTTATAGCAACCAGAGGTATGTTTATAGCAACAGGAGTGTGTTCATAGCAACCCGATATATGTTTATAGCAACCAGACACATGATAATAGCAATAGGAGATATGTTTATATGAACCGGTGATATACTTTTTGTAAATGAAGAAATGTGTATAATACCCATTGAAATGGTTATAGCAACAGGCTTAATGTTTATAGCAACCAGAGGAATGTTTATAGAAACATAAGTGTGTTTAAAGCAACCAGATATATGTTTATAGACACCAGAGGCATGATAATAGCAATAAGAGATATGTTTATATCAACCAGGGATATACTTTTTGTAACTGAAGAAATGTGTATAATACCCAGTGAAATGTTTATAGCAACCAGAGGTATGTTTATAGCAACGTAAGTGTGTTTATAGCAACCAGATATATGTTTATAGACACCAGAGACATGATAATAGCAATAGGAGATATGTTTATATCAACCGGTGATATGCATTTAGTAACTGCAGAAATGTTTATAATACCCATTGGAATGTTTATAGCAACTGGCTTAATGTTTATAGCAACCAGAGGTATGTTTATAGCAACAGGAGTGTGTTCATAGCAACCCGATATATGTTTATAGCAACCAGACACATGATAATAGCAATAGGAAATATGTTTATATCAACCGGTGTTATGCTCTTAGTAACTGAAGAAATGTGTATAATACCCAGTGAAATGTTCATAGCAACTGGCTTAATGTTTATAGCAACCAGAGGTATGTTTATAGCAACATGAGTGTGTTTATAGCAACCAGATATATGTTTATAGCAACCAGAGACATGATAATAACAATAGGAGATATGTTTATATCAACCGGTGATATGCATTTAGTAACTGCAGAAATGTTTATAATACCCATTGGAATGTTTATAGCAACTGGCTTAATGTTTATAGCAACCAGAGGTATGTTTATAGCAACAGGAGTGTGTTTATAGCAGCCAGATATATGTTTATAGCAGCCAGACACATGATAATAGCAATAGGAGATATGTTTATATCAACCGGTGATATGCATTTAGTAACTGCAGAAATGTGTATAATACGCATCGGAATGTTTATAGCAACTGGCTTAAGGTTTATAGCAACCAGTGGTATGTTTATAGCAACAGGAGTGTGTTTATAGCAAGCAGATATATGTTTATAGCAGCCAGACACATGATAATAGCAATAGGAGATATGTTTATATCAACCGGTGATATGCATTTAGTAACTGCAGAAATGTGTATAATACCCAGTGAAATGTTCATAGCAACTGGCTTAATGTTTATAGCAACCAGAGGTATGTTTATAGCAACAGGAGTGTGTTTATAGCAACAGGAGTATGTTCATAGCAACCAGATATATGTTTATAGCAACCAAAGACATGATAATAACAATAGGAGATATGTTTATATCAACCAGCAATATGCATTTAGTAACTGAAAAATATTTATAACAACCAGTAAAATGTTTATCGCAACCTGCTTAATGTTTATAGCAACCAGAGGTATGTTTATAGCAACAGGAGTGTGTTTATAGCAACCAGATATATGTTTATAGCAACCAGAGACATGATAATAGCAATAGGAGATATGTTGATATGAACCGGTGATATGCTTTTTGTAACTGAAGAAATGTGTATAATACCCATTGAAATGGTTATAGCAATAGGCTTAATGTTTATAGCAACCAGAGGTATGTTTATAGCAACATAAGTGTGTTTATAGCAATCAGATATATGTTTATAGACACCAGAGACATGATAATAACAATAGGAGATATGTTTATATCAACCGGTGATATGCATTTAGTAACTGAAGAAATGGTTTAACACCTAGTGAAATATTTATAGCAACCGGCTTAATGTTTATAGCAACCAGAGGTATGTTTATAGCAACAGGAGTGTGTTTATAGAAACCAGATATATGTTTATAGCAACCAGAGACATGATAATAACAATAGGAGATATGTTTATATCAACCGGTGATATGCATTTAGTAACTGCAGAAATGTTTATAATACAAATTGGAATGTTTATAGCAACTGGCTTAATGTTTATAGCAACCAGAGGTATGTTTATAGCAACATAAGTGTGTTTATAGCAACCAGATATATGTTTATACACACCAGAGACATGATAATAGCAATAAGAGATATGTTTATATCAACCAGGGATATGCTTTTTGTAACTGAAGAAATGTGTATAATACCCAGTGAAATGTTTATAGCAACCGGCTTAATGTTTATAGCAACCAGAGGTATGTTTATAGCAACAGGAGTGTGTTTATAGCAACCAGATATATGTTTATAGCAACCAGAGACATGATAATAACAATAGGAGATATGTTTATATCAACCGGTGATATGCATTTAGTAACTGCAGAAATGTTTATAATACCCATTGGAATGTTTATAGCAACTGGCTTAATGTTTATAGCAACCAGAGGTATGTTTATAGCAACAGGAGTGTGTTCATAGCAACCCGATATATGTTTATAGCAACCAGACACATGATAATAGCAATAGGAGATATGTTTATATGAACCGGTGATATACTTTTTGTAACTGAAGAAATGTGTATAATACCCATTGAAATGGTTATAGCAACAGGCTTAATGTTTATAGCAACCAGAGGAATGTTTATAGAAACATAAGTGTGTTTAAAGCAACCAGATATATGTTTATAGACACCAGAGGCATGATAATAGCAATAAGAGATATGTTTATATCAACCAGGGATATACTTTTTGTAACTGAAGAAATGTGTATAATACCCAGTGAAATGTTTATAGCAACCAGAGGTATGTTTATAGCAACTGGAGTGTGTTTATAGCAACCATATATATGTTTATAGCAACCAGAGACATGATAATAACAATTGGAGATATGTTTATATCAACCGGTGATATGCATTTAGTAACTGCAGAAATGTTTATAATACCCATTGGAATGTTTATAGCAACTGGCTTAATGTTTATAGCAACCAGAGGTATGTTTATAGCAACAGGAGTGTGTTTATAGCAGCCAGATATATGTTTATAGCAGCCAGACACATGATAATAGCAATAGGAGATATGTTTATATCAACCGGTGATATGCATTTAGTAACTGCAGAAATGTGTATAATACCCATTGGAATGTTTATAGCAACTGGCTTAATGTTTATAGCAACCAGAGGTATGTTTATAGCAACAGGAGTGTGTTTATAGCAACCATATATGTGTTTATAGCAACCAGACACATGATAATAGCAATAGGAGATATGTTTATATCAACCGTTGATATGCTTTTAGTAACTGAAGAAATGTGTATAATACCCAGTGAAATGTTCATAGCAACTGGCTTAATGTTTATAGCAACAGGAGTGTGTTTATAGCAACCAGATATATGTTTATAACAACCAGAGACATGATAATAACAGTAGGAGATATGCTTATATAAACCGGTGATATGCATTTAGTAACTGCAGAAATGTGTATAATACGCATTGGAATGTTTATAGCAACTGGCTTATTGTTTATAGCAACCAGAGGTATGTTTATAGCAACAGGAGTGTGTTTATAGCAACCAGATATATGTTTATAGCAACCAGACACACGATAATAGCAATAGGAGATATGTTTATATCAACCGGTGATATGCTTTTAGTAACTGAAGAAATGTGTATAATACCCAGTGAAATGTTCATAGCAACTGGCTTAATGTTTATAGCAACCAGAGGTATGTTTATAGCAACATGAGTGTGTTTATAGCAACCAGATATATGTTTATAGCAACCAGAGACATGATAATAACAATAGGAGATATGTTTATATCAACCGGTGATATGCATTTAGTAACTGCAGAAATGTTTATAATACCCATTGGAATGTTTATAGCAACTGGCTTAATGTTTATAGCAACCAGAGGTATGTTTATAGCAACAGGAGTGTGTTTATAGCAGCCAGATATATGTTTATAGCAGCCAGACACATGATAATAGCAATAGGAGATATGTTTATATCAACCGGTGATATGCATTTAGTAACTGCAGAAATGTGTTTAATACCCATTGGAATGTTTATAGCAACTGGCTTAATGTTTATAGCAACCAGATGTATGTTTATAGCAACAGGAGTGTGTTTATAGCAGCCAGATATATGTTTATAGCAGCTAGACACATGATAATAGCAATAGTAAATATGTTTCTATCAACCGGTGATATGCTTTTAGTAACTGCAGAAATGTGTATATTACCCATTTGAATATGTATAGCAACTAGCTTAATGTTTATAGCATCGAGAGGTATGTTTATAGCAACAGGAGTGTGTTCATAGCAACCAGATATATGTTTATTGGAACCAGAGACATGATAATAGCAATAGGTGATATGTTTATATTAACCGGTGATATGCATTTAGTAACTGAGGAAATGTTTTTAACACCTAGTGAAATGTTTATAGCAAATGGCTTAATGTTTATAGCAACCAGAGGTATGTTTATAGCAACAGGAGTGTGTTTATAGCAACCAGATATATGTTTATAACAACCAGAGACATGATAATAACAGTAGGAGATATGCTTATATCAAATGGTGATATGCATTTAGTAACTGCAGAAATGTGTATAATACGCATTGGAATGTTTATAGCAACTGGCTTAATGTTTATAGCAACCAGAGGTATGTTTATAGCAAAGGGAGTGTGTTTATAGCAAGCAGATATATGTTTATAGCAACCAGACACATGATAATAGCAATAGGAAATATGTTTATATCAACCGGTGATATGCTTTTAGTAACTGAAGAAATGTGTATAATACCCAGTGAAATGTTCATAGCAACTGGCTTAATGTTTATAGCAACCAGAGGTATGTTTATAGCAACAGGAGTGTGTTTATAGCAACCAGATATATGTTTATAACAACCAGAGACATGATAATAACAGTAGGAGATATGCTTATATCAACCGGTGATATGCATTTAGTAACTGCAGAAATGTGTATAATATGCATTGGAATGTTTATAGCAACTGGCTTATTGTTTATAGCAACCAGAGGTATGTTTATAGCAACAGGAGTGTGTTTATAGCAACCAGATATATGTTTATAGCAACCAAAGACATGATAATAACAGTCGGAGATATGCTTATATCAACCGGTGATATGCATTTAGTAACTGCAGAAATGTGTATAATACGCATTGGAATGTTTATAGCAACTGGCTTAATGTTTATAGCAACCAGAGGTATGTTTACAGCAACAGGAGTGTGTTTATAGCAACAGGAGTATGTTCATAACAACCAGATATATGTTTATAGCAACCAAAGACATGATAATTACAATAGGAGATATTTTATATCAACCAGTGATATGCATTTAGTAACTGAAAAATATTTATAACAACCAGTGAAATGTTTATCGCAACCTGCTTAATGTTTATAGCAACCAGAGGTATGTTTATAGCAACAGGAGTGTGTTTATAGCAACCAGATATATGTTTATAACAACCAGAGACATGATAATAACAGTAGGAGATATGCTTATATCAAACGGTGATATGCATTTAGTAACTGCAGAAATGTGTATAATACGCATTGGAATGTTTATAGCAACTGGCTTAATGTTTATAGCAACCAGAGGTATGTTTATAGCAAAGGGAGTGTGTTTATAGCAAGCAGATATATGTTTATAGCAACCAGACACATGATAATAGCAATAGGAAATATGTTTATATCAACCGGTGATATGCTTTTAGTAACTGAAGAAATGTGTATAATACCCAGTGAAATGTTCATAGCAACTGGCTTAATGTTTATAGCAACCAGAGGTATGTTTATAGCAACAGGAGTGTGTTTATAGCAACCAGATATATGTTTATAACAACCAGAGACATGATAATAACAGTAGGAGATATGCTTATATCAACCGGTGATATGCATTTAGTAACTGCAGAAATGTGTATAATATGCATTGGAATGTTTATAGCAACTGGCTTATTGTTTATAGCAACCAGAGGTATGTTTATAGCAACAGGAGTGTGTTTATAGCAACCAGATATATGTTTATAGCAACCAAAGACATGATAATAACAGTCGGAGATATGCTTATATCAACCGGTGATATGCATTTAGTAACTGCAGAAATGTGTATAATACGCATTGGAATGTTTATAGCAACTGGCTTAATGTTTATAGCAACCAGAGGTATGTTTACAGCAACAGGAGTGTGTTTATAGCAACAGGAGTATGTTCATAACAACCAGATATATGTTTATAGCAACCAAAGACATGATAATTACAATAGGAGATATTTTATATCAACCAGTGATATGCATTTAGTAACTGAAAAATATTTATAACAACCAGTGAAATGTTTATCGCAACCTGCTTAATGTTTATAGCAACCAGAGGTATGTTTATAGCAACAGGAGTGTGTTTATAGCAACCAGATATATGTTTATAACAACCAGAGACATGATAATAACAGTAGGAGATATGCTTATATCAAACGGTGATATGCATTTAGTAACTGCAGAAATGTGTATAATACGCATTGGAATGTTTATAGCAACTGGCTTAATCTTTATAGCAACCAGAGGTATGTTTATAGCAAAGGGAGTGTGTTTATAGCAAGCAGATATATGTTTATAGCAACCAGACACATGATAATAGCAATAGGAAATATGTTTATATCAACCGGTGATATGCTTTTAGTAACTGAAGAAATGTGTATAATACCCAGTGAAATGTTCATAGCAACTGGCTTAATGTTTATAGCAACCAGAGGTATGTTTATAGCAACAGGAGTGTGTTTATAGCAACCAGATATATGTTTATAACAACCAGAGACATGATAATAACAGTAGGAGATATGCTTATATCAACCGGTGATATGCATTTAGTAACTGCAGAAATGTGTATAATATGCATTGGAATGTTTATAGCAACTGGCTTATTGTTTATAGCAACCAGAGGTATGTTTATAGCAACAGGAGTGTGTTTATAGCAACCAGATATATGTTTATAGCAACCAAAGACATGATAATAACAGTCGGAGATATGCTTATATCAACCGGTGATATGCATTTAGTAACTGCAGAAATGTGTATAATACGCATTGGAATGTTTATAGCAACTGGCTTAATGTTTATAGCAACCAGAGGTATGTTTACAGCAACAGGAGTGTGTTTATAGCAACAGGAGTATGTTCATAACAACCAGATATATGTTTATAGCAACCAAAGACATGATAATTACAATAGGAGATATTTTATATCAACCAGTGATATGCATTTAGTAACTGAAAAATATTTATAACAACCAGTGAAATGTTTATCGCAACCTGCTTAATGTTTATAGCAACCAGAGGTATGTTTATAGCAATAGGAGTGTGTTTACAGCAACCAGATATATATTTATAGCAACCATAGACATGATAATAGCAATAGCAGATATGTTTATTTCAACCGGTGATATGCTTTTAGTAACTGAAGAAATATTTATAACAACCAGTGAAATGTTTATAGCAACCGGCTTAATGTTTATAGCAACCAGAGGTATGTTTATAGCAACAGGAGTGTGTTTATAGCAACCAGATATATGTTTATAGCAACCAAAGACATGATAATAGCAATAGGAGATATGTTTATATGAACAGGTGATATGCTTTTTGTAACTGAAGAAATGTGTATAATACCCATTGAAATGGTTATAGCAACAGGCTTAATGTTTATAACAACCAGAGGTATGTTTATAGCAACAGGAGTGTGTTTATAGCAGCCAGATATATGTTTATAGAAGCCAGACACATGATAATAGCAATAGGAGATATGTTTATATCAACCGGTGATATGCTTTTAGTAATTGAAGAAATGTGTATAATACCCAGTGAAATGTTCATAGCAACTGGCTTAATGTTTATAGCAACCAGAGGTATGTTTATAGCAACAGGAGTGTGTTTATAGCAACAGGAGTATGTTCATAGCAACCAGATATATGTTTATAGCAACCAAAGACATGATAATAACAATAGGAGATATGATTATATCAACCAGTAATATGCATTTAGTAACTTAAAAAATATTTATAACAACCAGTGAAATGTTTATTGCAACCGGCTTGATGTTTATAGCAACCAGAGGTATGTTTATAGCAACAGGAGTGTGTTTATAGCAACCAGATATATATTTATAGCAACCATAGACATGATAATAGCAATAGCAGATATGTTTATTTCAACCGGTGATATGCTTTTAGTAACTGAAGAAATATTTATAACAACCAGTGAAATGTTTATAGCAACTGGCTTAATGTTTATAGCAACCAGAGGTATGTTTATAGCAACAGGAGTGTGTTCATAGCAACCCGATATATGTTTATAGCAACCAGACACATGATAATAGCAATAGGAGATATGTTTATATGAACCGGTGATATACTTTTTGTAACTGAAGAAATGTGTATAATACCCATTGAAATGGTTATAGCAACAGGCTTAATGTTTATAGCAACCAGAGGAATGTTTATAGAAACATAAGTGTGTTTAAAGCAACCAGATATATGTTTATAGACACCAGAGGCATGATAATAGCAATAAGAGATATGTTTATATCAACCAGGGATATACTTTTTGTAACTGAAGAAATGTGTATAATACCCAGTGAAATGTTTATAGCAACCAGAGGTATGTTTATAGCAACGTAAGTGTGTTTATAGCAACCAGATATATGTTTATAGACACCAGAGACATGATAATAGCAATAGGAGATATGTTTATATCAACCGGTGATATGCAATTAGTAACTGCAGAAATGTTTATAATACCCATTGGAATGTTTATAGCAACTGGCTTAATGTTTATAGCAACCAGAGGTATGTTTATAGCAACAGGAGTGTGTTCATAGCAACCCGATATATGTTTATAGCAACCAGACACATGATAATAGCAATAGGAAATATGTTTATATCAACCGGTGTTATGCTTTTAGTAACTGAAGAAATGTGTATAATACCCAGTGAAATGTTCATAGCAACTGGCTTAATGTTTATAGCAACCAGAGGTATGTTTATAGCAACATGAGTGTGTTTATAGCAACCAGATATATGTTTATAGCAACCAGAGACATGATAATAACAATAGGAGATATGTTTATATCAACCGGTGATATGCATTTAGTAACTGCAGAAATGTTTATAATACCCATTGGAATGTTTATAGCAACTGGCTTAATGTTTATAGCAACCAGAGGTATGTTTATAGCAACAGGAGTGTGTTTATAGCAGCCAGATATATGTTTATAGCAGCCAGACACATGATAATAGCAATAGGAGATATGTTTATATCAACCGGTGATATGCATTTAGTAACTGCAGAAATGTGTATAATACGCATCGGAATGTTTATAGCAACTGGCTTAAGGTTTATAGCAACCAGTGGTATGTTTATAGCAACAGGAGTGTGTTTATAGCAAGCAGATATATGTTTATAGCAGCCAGACACATGATAATAGCAATAGGAGATATGTTTATATCAACCGGTGATATGCATTTAGTAACTGCAGAAATGTGTATAATACCCAGTGAAATGTTCATAGCAACTGGCTTAATGTTTATAGCAACCAGAGGTATGTTTATAGCAACAGGAGTGTGTTTATAGCAACAGGAGTATGTTCATAGCAACCAGATATATGTTTATAGCAACCAAAGACATGATAATAACAATAGGAGATATGTTTATATCAACCAGCAATATGCATTTAGTAACTGAAAAATATTTATAACAACCAGTAAAATGTTTATCGCAACCTGCTTAATGTTTATAGCAACCAGAGGTATGTTTATAGCAACAGGAGTGTGTTTATAGCAACCAGATATATGTTTATAGCAACCAGAGACATGATAATAGCAATAGGAGATATGTTGATATGAACCGGTGATATGCTTTTTGTAACTGAAGAAATGTGTATAATACCCATTGAAATGGTTATAGCAATAGGCTTAATGTTTATAGCAACCAGAGGTATGTTTATAGCAACATAAGTGTGTTTATAGCAATCAGATATATGTTTATAGACACCAGAGACATGATAATAACAATAGGAGATATGTTTATATCAACCGGTGATATGCATTTAGTAACTGAAGAAATGGTTTAACACCTAGTGAAATATTTATAGCAACCGGCTTAATGTTTATAGCAACCAGAGGTATGTTTATAGCAACAGGAGTGTGTTTATAGAAACCAGATATATGTTTATAGCAACCAGAGACATGATAATAACAATAGGAGATATGTTTATATCAACCGGTGATATGCATTTAGTAACTGCAGAAATGTTTATAATACAAATTGGAATGTTTATAGCAACTGGCTTAATGTTTATAGCAACCAGAGGTATGTTTATAGCAACATAAGTGTGTTTATAGCAACCAGATATATGTTTATAGACACCAGAGACATGATAATAGCAATAAGAGATATGTTTATATCAACCAGGGATATACTTTTTGTAACTGAAGAAATGTGTATAATACCCAGTGAAATGTTTATAGCAACCGGCTTAATGTTTATAGCAACCAGAGGTATGTTTATAGCAACAGGAGTGTGTTTATAGCAACCAGATATA
Source organism: Pelobates fuscus (assembly GCF_036172605.1). NCBI lineage: Eukaryota > Metazoa > Chordata > Amphibia > Anura > Pelobatidae > Pelobates > Pelobates fuscus. The sequence continues at coordinate 254,291,146 of NC_086318.1, forward strand.
TGTTTATAGCAACCAGAGACATGATAATAACAATAGGAGATATGTTTATATCAACCGGTGATATGCATTTAGTAACTGCAGAAATGTTTATAATACCCATTGGAATGTTTATAGCAACTGGCTTAATGTTTATAGCAACCAGAGGTATGTTTATAGCAACAGGAGTGTGTTCATAGCAACCCGATATATGTTTATAGCAACCAGACACATGATAATAGCAATAGGAGATATGTTTATATGAACCGGTGATATACTTTTTGTAACTGAAGAAATGTGTATAATACCCATTGAAATGGTTATAGCAACAGGCTTAATGTTTATAGCAACCAGAGGAATGTTTATAGAAACATAAGTGTGTTTAAAGCAACCAGATATATGTTTATAGACACCAGAGGCATGATAATAGCAATAAGAGATATGTTTATATCAACCAGGGATATACTTTTTGTAACTGAAGAAATGTGTATAATACCCAGTGAAATGTTTATAGCAACCAGAGGTATGTTTATAGCAACTGGAGTGTGTTTATAGCAACCATATATATGTTTATAGCAACCAGAGACATGATAATAACAATTGGAGATATGTTTATATCAACCGGTGATATGCATTTAGTAACTGCAGAAATGTTTATAATACCCATTGGAATGTTTATAGCAACTGGCTTAATGTTTATAGCAACCAGAGGTATGTTTATAGCAACAGGAGTGTGTTTATAGCAGCCAGATATATGTTTATAGCAGCCAGACACATGATAATAGCAATAGGAGATATGTTTATATCAACCGGTGATATGCATTTAGTAACTGCAGAAATGTGTATAATACCCATTGGAATGTTTATAGCAACTGGCTTAATGTTTATAGCAACCAGAGGTATGTTTATAGCAACAGGAGTGTGTTTATAGCAACCATATATATGTTTATAGCAACCAGACACATGATAATAGCAATAGGAGATATGTTTATATCAACCGTTGATATGCTTTTAGTAACTGAAGAAATGTGTATAATACCCAGTGAAATGTTCATAGCAACTGGCTTAATGTTTATAGCAACCAGAGGTATGTTTATAGCAACATGAGTGTGTTTATAGCAACCAGATATATGTTTATAGCAACCAGAGACATGATAATAACAATAGGAGATATGTTTATATCAACCGGTGATATGCATTTAGTAACTGCAGAAATGTTTATAATACCCATTGGAATGTTTATAGCAACTGGCTTAATGTTTATAGCAACCAGAGGTATGTTTATAGCAACAGGAGTGTGTTTATAGCAGCCAGATATATGTTTATAGCAGCCAGACACATGATAATAGCAATAGGAGATATGTTTATATCAACCGGTGATATGCATTTAGTAACTGCAGAAATGTGTTTAATACCCATTGGAATGTTTATAGCAACTGGCTTAATGTTTATAGCAACCAGATGTATGTTTATAGCAACAGGAGTGTGTTTATAGCAGCCAGATATATGTTTATAGCAGCTAGACACATGATAATAGCAATAGTAAATATGTTTCTATCAACCGGTGATATGCTTTTAGTAACTGCAGAAATGTGTATATTACCCATTTGAATATGTATAGCAACTAGCTTAATGTTTATAGCAACGAGAGGTATGTTTATAGCAACAGGAGTGTGTTCATAGCAACCAGATATATGTTTATTGGAACCAGAGACATGATAATAGCAATAGGTGATATGTTTATATTAACCGGTGATATGCATTTAGTAACTGAGGAAATGTTTTTAACACCTAGTGAAATGTTTATAGCAAATGGCTTAATGTTTATAGCAACCAGAGGTATGTTTATAGCAACAGGAGTGTGTTTATAGCAACCAGATATATGTTTATAACAACCAGAGACATGATAATAACAGTAGGAGATATGCTTATATCAAACGGTGATATGCATTTAGTAACTGCAGAAATGTGTATAATACGCATTGGAATGTTTATAGCAACTGGCTTAATGTTTATAGCAACCAGAGGTATGTTTATAGCAAAGGGAGTGTGTTTATAGCAAGCAGATATATGTTTATAGCAACCAGACACATGATAATAGCAATAGGAAATATGTTTATATCAACCGGTGATATGCTTTTAGTAACTGAAGAAATGTGTATAATACCCAGTGAAATGTTCATAGCAACTGGCTTAATGTTTATAGCAACCAGAGGTATGTTTATAGCAACAGGAGTGTGTTTATAGCAACCAGATATATGTTTATAACAACCAGAGACATGATAATAACAGTAGGAGATATGCTTATATCAACCGGTGATATGCATTTAGTAACTGCAGAAATGTGTATAATATGCATTGGAATGTTTATAGCAACTGGCTTATTGTTTATAGCAACCAGAGGTATGTTTATAGCAACAGGAGTGTGTTTATAGCAACCAGATATATGTTTATAGCAACCAAAGACATGATAATAACAGTCGGAGATATGCTTATATCAACCGGTGATATGCATTTAGTAACTGCAGAAATGTGTATAATACGCATTGGAATGTTTATAGCAACTGGCTTAATGTTTATAGCAACCAGAGGTATGTTTACAGCAACAGGAGTGTGTTTATAGCAACAGGAGTATGTTCATAACAACCAGATATATGTTTATAGCAACCAAAGACATGATAATTACAATAGGAGATATTTTATATCAACCAGTGATATGCATTTAGTAACTGAAAAATATTTATAACAACCAGTGAAATGTTTATCGCAACCTGCTTAATGTTTATAGCAACCAGAGGTATGTTTATAGCAATAGGAGTGTGTTTACAGCAACCAGATATATATTTATAGCAACCATAGACATGATAATAGCAATAGCAGATATGTTTATTTCAACCGGTGATATGCTTTTAGTAACTGAAGAAATATTTATAACAACCAGTGAAATGTTTATAGCAACCGGCTTAATGTTTATAGCAACCAGAGGTATGTTTATAGCAACAGGAGTGTGTTTATAGCAACCAGATATATGTTTATAGCAACCAAAGACATGATAATAGCAATAGGAGATATGTTTATATGAACAGGTGATATGCTTTTTGTAACTGAAGAAATGTGTATAATACCCATTGAAATGGTTATAGCAACAGGCTTAATGTTTATAGCAACCAGAGGTATGTTTATAGCAACAGGAGTGTGTTTATAGCAGCCAGATATATGTTTATAGCAGCCAGACACATGATAATAGCAATAGGAGATATGTTTATATCAACCGGTGATATGCATTTAGTAACTGCAGAAATGTGTATAATACCCATTGGAATGTTTATAGCAACTGGCTTAATGTTTATAGCAACCAGAGGTATGTTTATAGCAACAGGAGTGTGTTTATAGCAGCCAGATATATGTTTATAGCAGCCAGACACATGCTAATAGCAATAGGAGATATGTTTATATTAACCGGTGATATGCATTTAGTAACTGCAGAAATGGTTTAACACCTAGTGAAATGTTTATAGCAACCGGCTTAATGTTTATAGCAACCAGAGGTATGTTTATAGCAACAGGAGTGTGTTTATAGCAACCAGATATATGTTTATAGCAACCAGAGACATGATAATAACAATAGGAGATATGTTTATATCAACCGGTGATATGCATTTAGTAACTGCAGAAATGTGTATAATAACCAGTGAAATGTTCATAGCAACTGGCTTAATGTTTATAGCAACCAGAGATATGTTTATAGCAACAGGAGTGTGTTTATAGCAACAGGAGTATGTTCATAGCAACCAGATATATGTTTATAGCAACCAAAGACATGATAATAACAATAGGAGATATGTTTATATCAACCAGCAATATGCATTTAGTAACTGAAAAATATTTATAACAACCAGTAAAATGTTTATCGCAACCTGCTTAATGTTTATAGCAACCAGAGGTATGTTTATAGCAACAGGAGTGTGTTTATAGAAACCAGATATATGTTTATAGCAACCAGAGACATGATAATAGCAATAGGAGATATGTTGATATGAACCGGTGATATGCTTTTTGTAACTGAAGAAATGTGTATAATACCCATTGAAATGGTTATAGCAATAGGCTTAATGTTTATAGCAACCAGAGGTATGTTTATAGCAACATAAGTGTGTTTATAGCAATCAGATATATGTTTATAGACACCAGAGACATGATAATAACAATAGGAGATATGTTTATATCAACCGGTGATATGCATTTAGTAACTGAAGAAATGGTTTAACACCTAGTGAAATATTTATAGCAACCGGCTTAATGTTTATAGCAACCAGAGGTATGTTTATAGCAACAGGAGTGTGTTTATAGAAACCAGATATATGTTTATAGCAACCAGAGACATGATAATAACAATAGGAGATATGTTTATATCAACCGGTGATATGCATTTAGTAACTGCAGAAATGTTTATAATACAAATTGGAATGTTTATAGCAACTGGCTTAATGTTTATAGCAACCAGAGGTATGTTTATAGCAACATAAGTGTGTTTATAGCAACCAGATATATGTTTATAGACACCAGAGACATGATAATAGCAATAGGAGATATGTTGATATGAACCGGTGATATGCTTTTTGTAACTGAAGAAATGTGTATAATACCCATTGGAATGTTTATAGCAACTGGCTTAATGTTTATAGCATCCAGAGGTATGTTTATAGCAACAGGAGTGTGTTTATAGCAGCCAGATATATGTTTATAGCAGCCAGACACATGCTAATAGCAATAGGAGATATGTTTATATTAACCGGTGATATGCATTTAGTAACTGCAGAAATGGTTTAACACCTAGTGAAATGTTTATAGCAACCGGCTTAATGTTTATAGCAACCAGAGGTATGTTTATAGCAACAGGAGTGTGTTTATAGCAACCAGATATATGTTTATAGCAACCAGAGACATGATAATAACAATAGGAGATATGTTTATATCAACCGGTGATATGCATTTAGTAACTGCAGAAATGTGTATAATACCCAGTGAAATGTTCATAGCAACTGGCTTAATGTTTATAGCAACCAGAGATATGTTTATAGCAACAGGAGTGTGTTTATAGCAACAGGAGTATGTTCATAGCAACCAGATATATGTTTATAGCAACCAAAGACATGATAATAACAATAGGAGATATGTTTATATCAACCAGCAATATGCATTTAGTAACTGAAAAATATTTATAACAACCAGTAAAATGTTTATCGCAACCTGCTTAATGTTTATAGCAACCAGAGGTATGTTTATAGCAACAGGAGTGTGTTTATAGAAACCAGATATATGTTTATAGCAACCAGAGACATGATAATAGCAATAGGAGATATGTTGATATGAACCGGTGATATCATTTTTGTAACTGAAGAAATGTGTATAATACCCATTGAAATGGTTATAGCAATAGGCTTAATGTTTATAGCAACCAGAGGTATGTTTATAGCAACATAAGTGTGTTTATAGCAATCAGATATATGTTTATAGACACCAGAGACATGATAATAACAATAGGAGATTACTTATATCAACCGGTGATATGCATTTAGTAACTGAAGAAATGGTTTAACACCTAGTGAAATATTTATAGCAACCGGCTTAATATTTATAGCAACCAGAGGTATGTTTATAGCAACAGGAGTGTGTTTATAGAAACCAGATATATGTTTATAGCAACCAGAGACATGATAATAACAATAGGAGATATGTTTATATCAACCGGTGATATGCATTTAGTAACTGCAGAAATGTTTATAATACAAATTGGAATGTTTATAGCAACTGGCTTAATGTTTATAGCAACCAGAGGTATGTTTATAGCAACATAAGTGTGTTTATAGCAACCAGATATATGTTTATAGACACCAGAGACATGATAATAGCAATAAGAGATATGTTTATATCAACCAGGGATATGCTTTTTGTAACTGAAGAAATGTGTATAATACCCAGTGAAATGTTTATAGCAACTGGCTTAATGTTTATAGCAACCAGAGGTATGTTTATAGCAACAGGAGTGTGTTTATAGCAGCCAGATATATGTTTATAACAGCCAGACACATGATAATAGCAATAGGAGATATGTTTATATCAACCGGTGATATGCATTTAGTAACTGCAGAAATGTGTATAATATGCATTGGAATGTTTATAGCAACTGGCTTATTGTTTATAGCAACCAGAGGTATGTTTATAGCAACAGGAGTGTGTTTATAGCAACCAGATATATGTTTATAGCAACCAAAGACATGATAATAACAGTCGGCGATATGCTTATATCAACCGGTGATATGCATTTAGTAACTGCAGAAATGTGTATAATACGCATTGGAATGTTTATAGCAACTGGCTTAATGTTTATAGCAACCAGAGGTATGTTTACAGCAACAGGAGTGTGTTTATAGCAACAGGAGTATGTTCATAACAACCAGATATATGTTTATAGCAACCAAAGACATGATAATTACAATAGGAGATATTTTATATCAACCAGTGATATGCATTTAGTAACTGAAAAATATTTATAACAACCAGTGAAATGTTTATCGCAACCTGCTTAATGTTTATAGCAACCAGAGGTATGTTTATAGCAATAGGAGTGTGTTTACAGCAACCAGATATATATTTATAGCAACCATAGACATGATAATAGCAATAGCAGATATGTTTATTTCAACCGGTGATATGCTTTTAGTAACTGAAGAAATATTTATAACAACCAGTGAAATGTTTATAGCAACCGGCTTAATGTTTATAGCAACCAGAGGTATGTTTATAGCAACAGGAGTGTGTTTATAGCAACCAGATATATGTTTATAGCAACCAAAGACATGATAATAGCAATAGGAGATATGTTTATATGAACAGGTGATATGCTTTTTGTAACTGAAGAAATGTGTATAATACCCATTGAAATGGTTATAGCAACAGGCTTAATGTTTATAGCAACCAGAGGTATGTTTATAGCAACAGGAGTGTGTTTATAGCAGCCAGATATATGTTTATAGCAGCCAGACACATGATAATAGCAATAGGAGATATGTTTATATCAACCGGTGATATGCATTTAGTAACTGCAGAAATGTGTATAATACCCATTGGAATGTTTATAGCAACTGGCTTAATGTTTATAGCAACCAGAGGTATGTTTATAGCAACAGGAGTGTGTTTATAGCAGCCAGATATATGTTTATAGCAGCCAGACACATGCTAATAGCAATAGGAGATATGTTTATATCAACCGGTGATATGCATTTAGTAACTGCAGAAATGTGTATATTACCCATTGGAATATTTATAGCAACTAGCTTAATGTTTATAGCAACCAGATGTATGTTTATAGCAACAGGAGTGTGTTCATAGCAACCAGATATATGTTTTTTGGAACCAGAGACATGATAATAGCAATAGATGATATGTTTATATTAACCGGTGATATGCATTTAGTAACTGAGGAAATGTTTTTAACACATAGAGAAATGTTTATAGCAAATGGCTTAATGTTTATAGCAACCAGAGTTATATTTATAGCAACAGGAGTGTGTTTATAGCAACCAGATATATGTTTATAATAACCAGAGACATGATAATAACAGTAGGAGATATGCTTATATCAACCGGTGATGTGCATTTAGTAACGGCAGAAATGTGTATAATACGCATTGGAATGTTTATAGCAACTGGCTTAATGATTATAGCAACCAGAGGTATGTTTATAGCAACAGGAGTGTGTTTATAGCAACCATATATATGTTTATAGCAACCAGACACATGATAATAGCAATAGGAGATATGTTTATATCAACCGGTGATATGCTTTTAGTAATTGAAGAAATGTGTATAATACCCAGTGAAATGTTCATAGCAACTGGCTTAATGTTTATAGCAACCAGAGGTATGTTTATAGCAACAGGAGTGTGTTTATAGCAACAGGAGTATGTTCATAGCAACCAGATATATGTTTATAGCAACCAAAGACATGATAATAACAATAGGAGATATGATTATATCAACCAGTAATATGCATTTAGTAACTTAAAAAATATTTATAACAACCAGTGAAATGTTTATTGCAACCGGCTTGATGTTTATAGCAACCAGAGGTATGTTTATAGCAACAGGAGTGTGTTTATAGCAACCAGATATATATTTATAGCAACCATAGACATGATAATAGCAATAGCAGATATGTTTATTTCAACCGGTGATATGCTTTTAGTAACTGAAGAAATATTTATAACAACCAGTGAAATGTTTATAGCAACTGGCTTAATGTTTATAGCAACCAGAGGTATGTTTATAGCAACAGGAGTGTGTTCATAGCAACCCGATATATGTTTATAGCAACCAGACACATGATAATAGCAATAGGAGATATGTTTATATGAACCGGTGATATACTTTTTGTAACTGAAGAAATGTGTATAATACCCATTGAAATGGTTATAGCAACAGGCTTAATGTTTATAGCAACCAGAGGAATGTTTATTGAAACATAAGTGTGTTTAAAGCAACCAGATATATGTTTATAGACACCAGAGGCATGATAATAGCAATAAGAGATATGTTTATATCAACCAGGGATATACTTTTTGTAACTGAAGAAATGTGTATAATACCCAGTGAAATGTTTATAGCAACCAGAGGTATGTTTATAGCAACATAAGTGTGTTTATAGCAACCAGATATATGTTTATAGACACCAGAGACATGATAATAGCAATAGGAGATATGTTTATATCAACCGGTGATATGCATTTAGTAACTGCAGAAATGTTTATAATACCCATTGGAATGTTTATGGCAACTGGCTTAATGTTTATAGCAACCAGAGGTATGTTTATAGCAACAGGAGTGTGTTTATAGCAACCAGATATATGTTTATAGCAACCAGACACATGATAATAGCAATAGGAGATATGTTTATATCAACCGGTGATATGCTTTTAGTAACTGAAGAAATGTGTATAATACCCAGTGAAATGTTCATAGCAACTGGCTTAATGTTTTTAGCAACAGGAGTGTGTTTATAGCAACCAGATATATGTTTATAACAACCAGAGAAATGATAATAACAGTAGGAGATATGCTTATATCAACCGGTGACATGCATTTAGTAACTGCAGAAATGTTTATAATACGCATTGGAATGTTTATAGCAACTGGCTTAATGTTTATAGCAACCAGAGGTATGTTTATAGCAAAGGGAGTGTGTTTATAGCAAGCAGATATATGTTTATAGCAACCAGACACATGACAATAGCAATAGGAAATATGTTTATATTAACCGGTGATATGCTTTTAGTAACTGAAGAAATGTGTATAATACCCAGTGAAATGTTCATAGCAACTGGCTTAATGTTTATAGCAACCAGAGGTATGTTTATAGCAACAGGAGTGTGTTTATAGCAACCAGATATATGTTTATAGCAGCCAGACACATGCTAATAGCAATAGGAGATATGTTTATATCAACCGGTGATATGCATTTAGTAACTGCAGAAATGTGTATATTACCCATTGGAATATTTATAGCAACTAGCTTAATGTTTATAGCAACCAGAGGTATGTTTATAGCAACAGGAGTGTGTTCATAGCAACCAGATATATGTTTTTTTGGAACCAGAGACATGATAATAGCAATAGATGATATGTTTATATTAACCGGTGATATGCATTTAGTAACTGAGGAAATGTTTATAATACCCATTGGAATGTTTATGGCAACTGGCTTAATGTTTATAGCAACCAGAGGTATGTTTATAGCAACAGGAGTGTGTTTATAGCAACCAGATATATGTTTATAGCAACCAGACACATGATAATAGCAATAGGAGATATGTTTATATCAACCGGTGATATGCTTTTAGTAACTGAAGAAATGTGTATAATACCCAGTGAAATGTTCATAGCAACTGGCTTAATGTTTTTAGCAACAGGAGTGTGTTTATAGCAACCAGATATATGTTTATAACAACCAGAGAAATGATAATAACAGTAGGAGATATGCTTATATCAACCGGTGACATGCATTTAGTAACTGCAGAAATGTTTATAATACGCATTGGAATGTTTATAGCAACTGGCTTAATGTTTATAGCAACCAGAGGTATGTTTATAGCAAAGGGAGTGTGTTTATAGCAAGCAGATATATGTTTATAGCAACCAGACACATGACAATAGCAATAGGAAATATGTTTATATTAACCGGTGATATGCTTTTAGTAACTGAAGAAATGTGTATAATACCCAGTGAAATGTTCATAGCAACTGGCTTAATGTTTATAGCAACCAGAGGTATGTTTATAGCAACAGGAGTGTGTTTATAGCAACCAGATATATGTTTATAGCAGCCAGACACATGCTAATAGCAATAGGAGATATGTTTATATCAACCGGTGATATGCATTTAGTAACTGCAGAAATGTGTATATTACCCATTGGAATATTTATAGCAACTAGCTTAATGTTTATAGCAACCAGAGGTATGTTTATAGCAACAGGAGTGTGTTCATAGCAACCAGATATATGTTTTTTTGGAACCAGAGACATGATAATAGCAATAGATGATATGTTTATATTAACCGGTGATATGCATTTAGTAACTGAGGAAATGTTTTTAACACATAGAGAAATGTTTATAGCAAATGGCTTAATGTTTATAGCAACCAGAGTTATATTTATAGCAACAGGAGTGTGTTTATAGCAACCAGATATATGTTTATAATAACCAGAGACATGATAATAACAGTAGGAGATATGCTTATATCAACCGGTGATGTGCATTTAGTAACGGCAGAAATGTGTATAATACGCATTGGAATGTTTATAGCAACTGGCTTAATGATTATAGCAACCAGAGGTATGTTTATAGCAACAGGAGTGTGTTTATAGCAACCATATATATGTTTATAGCAACCAGACACATGATAATAGCAATAGGAGATATGTTTATATCAACCGGTGATATGCTTTTAGTAATTGAAGAAATGTGTATAATACCCAGTGAAATGTTCATAGCAACTGGCTTAATGTTTATAGCAACCAGAGGTATGTTTATAGCAACAGGAGTGTGTTTATAGCAACAGGAGTATGTTCATAGCAACCAGATATATGTTTATAGCAACCAAAGACATGATAATAACAATAGGAGATATGATTATATCAACCAGTAATATGCATTTAGTAACTTAAAAAATATTTATAACAACCAGTGAAATGTTTATTGCAACCGGCTTGATGTTTATAGCAACCAGAGGTATGTTTATAGCAACAGGAGTGTGTTTATAGCAACCAGATATATATTTATAGCAACCATAGACATGATAATAGCAATAGCAGATATGTTTATTTCAACCGGTGATATGCTTTTAGTAACTGAAGAAATATTTATAACAACCAGTGAAATGTTTATAGCAACTGGCTTAATGTTTATAGCAACCAGAGGTATGTTTATAGCAACAGGAGTGTGTTCATAGCAACCCGATATATGTTTATAGCAACCAGACACATGATAATAGCAATAGGAGATATGTTTATATGAACCGGTGATATACTTTTTGTAACTGAAGAAATGTGTATAATACCCATTGAAATGGTTATAGCAACAGGCTTAATGTTTATAGCAACCAGAGGAATGTTTATAGAAACATAAGTGTGTTTATAGCAACCAGATATATGTTTATAGCAACCAGACACATGATAATAGCAATAGGAGATATGTTTATATCAACCGGTGATATGCTTTTAGTAACTGAAGAAATGTGTATAATACCCAGTGAAATGTTCATAGCAACTGGCTTAATGTTTTTAGCAACAGGAGTGTGTTTATAGCAACCAGATATATGTTTATAACAACCAGAGAAATGATAATAACAGTAGGAGATATGCTTATATCAACCGGTGACATGCATTTAGTAACTGCAGAAATGTTTATAATACGCATTGGAATGTTTATAGCAACTGGCTTAATGTTTATAGCAACCAGAGGTATGTTTATAGCAAAGGGAGTGTGTTTATAGCAAGCAGATATATGTTTATAGCAACCAGACACATGACAATAGCAATAGGAAATATGTTTATATTAACCGGTGATATGCTTTTAGTAACTGAAGAAATGTGTATAATACCCAGTGAAATGTTCATAGCAACTGGCTTAATGTTTATAGCAACCAGAGGTATGTTTATAGCAACAGGAGTGTGTTTATAGCAACCAGATATATGTTTATAGCAGCCAGACACATGCTAATAGCAATAGGAGATATGTTTATATCAACCGGTGATATGCATTTAGTAACTGCAGAAATGTGTATATTACCCATTGGAATATTTATAGCAACTAGCTTAATGTTTATAGCAACCAGAGGTATGTTTATAGCAACAGGAGTGTGTTCATAGCAACCAGATATATGTTTTTTTGGAACCAGAGACATGATAATAGCAATAGATGATATGTTTATATTAACCGGTGATATGCATTTAGTAACTGAGGAAATGTTTATAATACCCATTGGAATGTTTATGGCAACTGGCTTAATGTTTATAGCAACCAGAGGTATGTTTATAGCAACAGGAGTGTGTTTATAGCAACCAGATATATGTTTATAGCAACCAGACACATGATAATAGCAATAGGAGATATGTTTATATCAACCGGTGATATGCTTTTAGTAACTGAAGAAATGTGTATAATACCCAGTGAAATGTTCATAGCAACTGGCTTAATGTTTTTAGCAACAGGAGTGTGTTTATAGCAACCAGATATATGTTTATAACAACCAGAGAAATGATAATAACAGTAGGAGATATGCTTATATCAACCGGTGACATGCATTTAGTAACTGCAGAAATGTTTATAATACGCATTGGAATGTTTATAGCAACTGGCTTAATGTTTATAGCAACCAGAGGTATGTTTATAGCAAAGGGAGTGTGTTTATAGCAAGCAGATATATGTTTATAGCAACCAGACACATGACAATAGCAATAGGAAATATGTTTATATTAACCGGTGATATGCTTTTAGTAACTGAAGAAATGTGTATAATACCCAGTGAAATGTTCATAGCAACTGGCTTAATGTTTATAGCAACCAGAGGTATGTTTATAGCAACAGGAGTGTGTTTATAGCAACCAGATATATGTTTATAGCAGCCAGACACATGCTAATAGCAATAGGAGATATGTTTATATCAACCGGTGATATGCATTTAGTAACTGCAGAAATGTGTATATTACCCATTGGAATATTTATAGCAACTAGCTTAATGTTTATAGCAACCAGAGGTATGTTTATAGCAACAGGAGTGTGTTCATAGCAACCAGATATATGTTTTTTTGGAACCAGAGACATGATAATAGCAATAGATGATATGTTTATATTAACCGGTGATATGCATTTAGTAACTGAGGAAATGTTTTTAACACATAGAGAAATGTTTATAGCAAATGGCTTAATGTTTATAGCAACCAGAGTTATATTTATAGCAACAGGAGTGTGTTTATAGCAACCAGATATATGTTTATAATAACCAGAGACATGATAATAACAGTAGGAGATATGCTTATATCAACCGGTGATGTGCATTTAGTAACGGCAGAAATGTGTATAATACGCATTGGAATGTTTATAGCAACTGGCTTAATGATTATAGCAACCAGAGGTATGTTTATAGCAACAGGAGTGTGTTTATAGCAACCATATATATGTTTATAGCAACCAGACACATGATAATAGCAATAGGAGATATGTTTATATCAACCGGTGATATGCTTTTAGTAATTGAAGAAATGTGTATAATACCCAGTGAAATGTTCATAGCAACTGGCTTAATGTTTATAGCAACCAGAGGTATGTTTATAGCAACAGGAGTGTGTTTATAGCAACAGGAGTATGTTCATAGCAACCAGATATATGTTTATAGCAACCAAAGACATGATAATAACAATAGGAGATATGATTATATCAACCAGTAATATGCATTTAGTAACTTAAAAAATATTTATAACAACCAGTGAAATGTTTATTGCAACCGGCTTGATGTTTATAGCAACCAGAGGTATGTTTATAGCAACAGGAGTGTGTTTATAGCAACCAGATATATATTTATAGCAACCATAGACATGATAATAGCAATAGCAGATATGTTTATTTCAACCGGTGATATGCTTTTAGTAACTGAAGAAATATTTATAACAACCAGTGAAATGTTTATAGCAACTGGCTTAATGTTTATAGCAACCAGAGGTATGTTTATAGCAACAGGAGTGTGTTCATAGCAACCCGATATATGTTTATAGCAACCAGACACATGATAATAGCAATAGGAGATATGTTTATATGAACCGGTGATATACTTTTTGTAACTGAAGAAATGTGTATAATACCCATTGAAATGGTTATAGCAACAGGCTTAATGTTTATAGCAACCAGAGGAATGTTTATAGAAACATAAGTGTGTTTAAAGCAACCAGATATATGTTTATAGACACCAGAGGCATGATAATAGCAATAAGAGATATGTTTATATCAACCAGGGATATACTTTTTGTAACTGAAGAAATGTGTATAATACCCAGTGAAATGTTTATAGCAACCAGAGGTATGTTTATAGCAACATAAGTGTGTTTATAGCAACCAGATATATGTTTATAGACACCAGAGACATGATAATAGCAATAGGAGATATGTTTATATCAACCGGTGATATGCATTTAGTAACTGCAGAAATGTTTATAATACCCATTGGAATGTTTATAGCAACTGGCTTAATGTTTATAGCAACCAGAGGTATGTTTATAGCAACAGAAGTGTGTTTATAGCAACCAGATATATGTTTATAGCAACCAGACACATGATAATAGCAATAGGAGATATGTTTATATCAACCGGTGATATGCTTTTAGTAACTGAAGAAATGTGTATAATACCCAGTGAAATGTTCATAGCAACTGGCTTAATGTTTTTAGCAACAGGAGTGTGTTTATAGCAACCAGATATATGTTTATAACAACCAGAGAAATGATAATAACAGTAGGAGATATGCTTATATCAACCGGTGACATGCATTTAGTAACTGCAGAAATGTTTATAATACGCATTGGAATGTTTATAGCAACTGGCTTAATGTTTATAGCAACCAGAGGTATGTTTATAGCAAAGGGAGTGTGTTTATAGCAAGCAGATATATGTTTATAGCAACCAGACACATGACAATAGCAATAGGAAATATGTTTATATTAACCGGTGATATGCTTTTAGTAACTGAAGAAATGTGTATAATACCCAGTGAAATGTTCATAGCAACTGGCTTAATGTTTATAGCAACCAGAGGTATGTTTATAGCAACAGGAGTGTGTTTATAGCAACCAGATATATGTTTATAGCAACCAGAGGCATGATAATAACAATAGGAGATATGTTTATATCAACCGGTGATATGCATTTAGTAACTGCAGAAATGTTTATAATACCCATTGGAATGTTTATAGCAACTGGCTTAATGTTTATAGCAACCAGAGGTATGTGTATAGCAACAGGAGTGTGTTTATAGCAGCCAGATATATGTTTATAGCAGCCAGACACATGATAATAGCAATAGGAGATATGTTTATATCAACCGGTGATATGCATTTAGTAACTGCAGAAATGTGTTTAATACCCATTGGAATGTTTATAGCAACTGGCTTAATGTTTATAGCAACCAGATGTATGTTTATAGCAACAGGAGTGTGTTTATAGCAGCCAGATATATGTTTATAGCAGCCAGACACATGATAATAGCAATAGTAAATATGTTTCTATCAACCGGTGATATGCTTTTAGTAACTGCAGAAATGTGTATATTACCCATTTGAATATGTATAGCAACTAGCTTAATGTTTATAGCGACGAGAGGTATGTTTATAGCAACAGGAGTGTGTTCATAGCAACCAGATATATGTTTATTGGAACCAGAGACATGATAATAGCAATAGGTGATATGTTTATATTAACCGGTGATATGCATTTAGTAACGGAGGAAATGTTTTTAACACCTAGTGAAATGTTTATAGCAAATGGCTTAATGTTTATAGCAACCAGAGTTATATTTATAGCAACAGGAGTCTGTTTATAGCAACCAGATATATGTTTATAACAACCAGAGACATGATAATAACAGTAGGAGATATGCTTATATCAACCGGTGATATGCATTTAGTAACTGCAGAAATGTGTATAATACGCATTGGAATGTTTATAGCAACTGGCTTAATGTTTATAGCAACCAGAGGTATGTTTATAGCAAAGGGAGTGTGTTTATAGCAAGCAGATATATGTTTATAGCAACCAGACACATGATAATAGCAATAGGAAATATGTTTATATCAACCGGTGATATGCTTTTAGTAACTGAAGAAATGTGTATAATACCCAGTGAAATGTTCATAGCAACTGGCTTAATGTTTATAGCAACCAGAGGTATGTTTATAGCAACAGGAGTGTGTTTATAGCAACCAGATATATGTTTATAGCAACCAGAGACATGATAATAACAATAGGAGATATGTCTATATCAACCGGTGATATGCATTTAGTAACTGCAGAAATGTTTATAATACCCATTGGAATGTTTATAGCAACTGGCTTAATGTTGATAGCAACCAGAGGTATGTGTATAGCAACAGGAGTGTGTTTATAGCAGCCAGATATATGTTTATAGCAGCCAGACACATGATAATAACAATAGGAGATATGTTTATATCAACCGGTGATATGCTTTTAGTAACTGCAGAAATGTGTATAATACGCATTGGAATGTTTATAGCAACTGGCTTAATGTTTATAGCAACCAGAGGTATGTTTATAGCAACAGGAGTGTGTTTATAGCAACCAGATATATGTTTATAGCAACCAGACACATGATAATAGCAATAGGAGATATGTTTATATCAACCGGTGATATGCTTTTAGTAACTGAAGAAATGTGTATAATACCCAGTGAAATGTTCATAGCAACTGGCTTAATGTTTTTAGCAACAGGAGTGTGTTTATAGCAACCAGATATATGTTTATAACAACCAGAGAAATGATAATAACAGTAGGAGATATGCTTATATCAACCGGTGACATGCATTTAGTAACTGCAGAAATGTTTATAATACGCATTGGAATGTTTATAGCAACTGGCTTAATGTTTATAGCAACCAGAGGTATGTTTATAGCAAAGGGAGTGTGTTTATAGCAAGCAGATATATGTTTATAGCAACCAGAGGCATGATAATAACAATAGGAGATATGTTTATATCAACCGGTGATATGCATTTAGTAACTGCAGAAATGTTTATAATACCCATTGGAATGTTTATAGCAACTGGCTTAATGTTTATAGCTTCCAGAGGTATGTGTATAGCAACAGGAGTGTGTTTATAGCAGCCAGATATATGTTTATAGCAGCCAGACACATGATAATAGCAATAGGAGATATGTTTATATCAACCGGTGATATGCATTTAGTAACTGCAGAAATGTGTTTAATACCCATTGGAATGTTTATAGCAACTGGCTTAATGTTTATAGCAACCAGATGTATGTTTATAGCAACAGGAGTGTGTTTATAGCAGCCATATATATGTTTATAGCAGCCAGACACATGATAATAGCAATAGTAAATATGTTTCTATCAACCGGTGATATGCTTTTAGTAACTGCAGAAATGTGTATATTACCCATTTGAATATGTATAGCAACTAGCTTAATGTTTATAGCAACGAGAGGTATGTTTATAGCAACAGGAGTGTGTTCATAGCAACCAGATATATGTTTATTGGAACCAGAGACATGATAATAGCAATAGGTGATATGTTTATATTAACCGGTGATATGCATTTAGTAACTGAGGAAATGTTTTTAACACCTAGTGAAATGTTTATAGCAAATGGCTTAATGTTTATAGCAACCAGAGTTATATTTATAGCAACAGGAGTGTGTTTATAGCAACCAGATATATGTTTATAACAACCAGAGACATGATAATAACAGTAGGAGATATGCTTATATCAACCGGTGATATGCATTTAGTAACTGCAGAAATGTGTATAATACGCATTGGAATGTTTATAGCAACTGGCTTAATGTTTATAGCAACCAGAGGTATGTTTATAGCAAAGGGAGTGTGTTTATAGCAAGCAGATATATGTTTATAGCAACCTGACACATGATAATAGCAATAGGAAATATGTTTATATCAACCGGTGATATGCTTTTAGTAACTGAAGAAATGTGTATAATACCCAGTGAAATGTTCATAGCAACTGGCTTAATGTTTATAGCAACAGGAGTGTGTTTATAGCAACCAGATATATGTTTATAACAACCAGAGACATGATAATAACAGTAGGAGATATGCTTATATCAACCGGTGATATGCATTTAGTAACTGCAGAAATGTCTATAATACACATTGGAATGTTTATAGCAACTGGCTTAATGCTTATAGCAACCAGAGGTATGTGTATAGCAAAGGGAGTGTGTTTATAGCAAGCAGATATATGTTTATAGCAACCAGACACATGATAATAACAATAGGAGATATGTCTATATCAACCGGTGATATGCATTTAGTAACTGCAGAAATGTTTATAATACCCATTGGAATGTTTATAGCAACTGGCTTAATGTTGATAGCAACCAGAGGTATGTGTATAGCAACAGGAGTGTGTTTATAGCAGCCAGATATATGTTTATAGCAGCCAGACACATGATAATAACAATAGGAGATATGTTTATATCAACCGGTGATATGCTTTTAGTAACTGCAGAAATGTGTATAATACGCATTGGAATGTTTATAGCAACTGGCTTAATGTTTATAGCAACCAGAGGTATGTTTATAGCAACAGGAGTGTGTTTATAGCAACCAGATATATGTTTATAGCAACCAGACACATGATAATAGCAATAGGAGATATGTTTATATCAACCGGTGATATGCTTTTAGTAACTGAAGAAATGTGTATAATACCCAGTGAAATGTTCATAGCAACTGGCTTAATGTTTTTAGCAACAGGAGTGTGTTTATAGCAACCAGATATATGTTTATAACAACCAGAGAAATGATAATAACAGTAGGAGATATGCTTATATCAACCGGTGACATGCATTTAGTAACTGCAGAAATGTTTATAATACGCATTGGAATGTTTATAGCAACTGGCTTAATGTTTATAGCAACCAGAGGTATGTTTATAGCAAAGGGAGTGTGTTTATAGCAAGCAGATATATGTTTATAGCAACCAGACACATGACAATAGCAATAGGAAATATGTTTATATTAACCGGTGATATGCTTTTAGTAACTGAAGAAATGTGTATAATACCCAGTGAAATGTTCATAGCAACTGGCTTAATGTTTATAGCAACCAGAGGTATGTTTATAGCAACAGGAGTGTGTTTATAGCAACCAGATATATGTTTATAGCAACCAGAGGCATGATAATAACAATAGGAGATATGTTTATATCAACCGGTGATATGCATTTAGTAACTGCAGAAATGTTTATAATACCCATTGGAATGTTTATAGCAACTGGCTTAATGTTTATAGCAACCAGAGGTATGTGTATAGCAACAGGAGTGTGTTTATAGCAGCCAGATATATGTTTATAGCAGCCAGACACATGATAATAGCAATAGGAGATATGTTTATATCAACCGGTGATATGCATTTAGTAACTGCAGAAATGTGTTTAATACCCATTGGAATGTTTATAGCAACTGGCTTAATGTTTATAGCAACCAGATGTATGTTTATAGCAACAGGAGTGTGTTTATAGCAGCCAGATATATGTTTATAGCAGCCAGACACATGATAATAGCAATAGTAAATATGTTTCTATCAACCGGTGATATGCTTTTAGTAACTGCAGAAATGTGTATATTACCCATTTGAATATGTATAGCAACTAGCTTAATGTTTATAGCAACGAGAGGTATGTTTATAGCAACAGGAGTGTGTTCATAGCAACCAGATATATGTTTATTGGAACCAGAGACATGATAATAGCAATAGGTGATATGTTTATATTAACCGGTGATATGCATTTAGTAACTGAGGAAATGTTTTTAACACCTAGTGAAATGTTTATAGCAAATGGCTTAATGTTTATAGCAACCAGATATATGTTTATAACAACCAGAGACATGATAATAACAGTAGGAGATATGCTTATATCAACCGGTGATATGCATTTAGTAACTGCAGAAATGTGTATAATACGCATTGGAATGTTTATAGCAACTGGCTTAATGTTTATAGCAACCAGAGGTATGTTTATAGCAAAGGGAGTGTGTTTATAGCAAGCAGATATATGTTTATAGCAACCAGACACATGATAATAGCAATAGGAAATATGTTTATATCAACCGGTGATATGCTTTTAGTAACTGAAGAAATGTGTATAATACCCAGTGAAATGTCCATAGCAACTGGCTTAATGTTTATAGCAACCAGAGGTATGTTTATAGCAACAGGAGTGTGTTTATAGCAACCAGATATATGTTTATAACAACCAGAGACATGATAATAACAGTAGGAGATATGCTTATATCAACCGGTGATATGCATTTAGTAACTGCAGAAATGTGTATAATACGCATTGGAATGTTTATAGCAACTGGCTTATTGTTTATAGCAACCAGAGGTATGTTTATAGCAACAGGAGTGTGTTTATAGCAACCAGATATATGTTTATAGCAACCAGACACATTATAATAGCAATAGGAGATATGTTTATATCAACCGGTGATATGCTTTTAGTAACTGAAGAAATGTGTATAATACCCAGTGAAATGTTCATAGCAACTGGCTTAATGTTTTTAGCAACAGGAGTGTGTTTATAGCAACCAAATATATGTTTATAACAACCAGAGACATGATAATAACAGTAGGATATATGCTTATATCAACCGGTGATATGCATTTAGTAACTGCAGAAATGTGTATAATACGCATTGGAATGTTTATAGCAACTGGCTTAATGTTTATAGCAACCAGAGGTATGTTTATAGCAACAGGAGTGTGTTCATAACAACCAGATATATGTTTATAGCAACCAAAGACATGATAATAACAATTGGAGATATTTTATATCAACCAGTGATATGCATTTAGTAACTGAAAAATATTTACAACAACCAGTGAAATGTTTATCGCAACCTGCTTAATGTTTATAGCAACCAGAGGTATGTTTATAGCAATAGGAGTGTGTTTACAGCAACCAGATATATATTTATAGCAACCATAGACATGATAATAGCAATAGCAGATATGTTTATTTCAACCGGTGATATGCTTTTAGTAACTGAAGAAATATTTATAACAACCAGTGAAATGTTTATAGCAACCGGCTTAATGTTTATAGCAACCAGAGGTATGTTTATAGCAACAGGAGTGTGTTTATAGCAACCAGATATATGTTTATAGCAACCAAAGACATGATAATAGCAATAGGAGATATGTTTATATGAACAGGTGATATGCTTTTTGTAACTGAAAAAATGTGTATAATACCCATTGAAATGGTTATAGCAACAGGCTTAATGTTTATAGCAACCAGAGGTATGCTTATAGCAACAGGAGTGTGTTTATAGCAGCCAGATATATGTTTATAGCAGCCAGACACATGATAATAGCAATAGGAGATATGTTTATATCAACCGGTGATATGCATTTAGTAACTGCAGAAATGTGTATAATACCCATTGGAATGTTTATAGCAACTGGCTTAATGTTTATAGCAACCAGAGGTATGTTTATAGCAACAGGAGTGTGTTTATAGCAGCCAGATATATGTTTATAGCAGCCAGACACATGCTAATAGCAATAGGAGATATGTTTATATCAACCGGTGATATGCATTTAGTAACTGCAGAAATGGTTTAACACCTAGTGAAATGTTTATAGCAACCGGCTTAATGTTTATAGCAACCAGAGGTATGTTTATAGCAACAGGAGTGTGTTTATAGCAACCAGATATATGTTTATAGCAACCAGAGACATGATAATAACAATAGGAGATATGTTTATATCAACCGGTGATATGCATTTAGTAACTGCAGAAATGTGTATAATACCCAGTGAAATGTTCATAGCAACTGGCTTAATGTTTATAGCAACCAGAGGTATGTTTATAGCAACAGGAGTGTGTTTATAGCAACAGGAGTATGTTCATAGCAACCAGATATATGTTTATAGCAACCAAAGACATGAAAATAACAATAGGAGATATGTTTATATCAACCAGCGATATGCATTTAGTAACTGAAAAATATTTATAACAACCAGTAAAATGTTTATCGCAACCTGCTTAATGTTTATAGCAACCAGAGGTATGTTTATAGCAACAGGAGTGTGTTTATAGCAACCAGATATATGTTTATAGCAACCATAGACATGATAATAGCAATAGCAGATATGTTTATTTCAACCGGTGATATGCATTTAGTAACTGAAAAATATTTATAACAACCAGTGAAATGTTTATCGCAACCTGCTTAATGTTTATAGCAACCAGAGGTATGTTTATAGCAACAGGAGTGTGTTTATAGCAACCAGATATATGTTTATAGCAACCATAGACATGATAATAGCAATAGCAGATATGTTTATTTCAACCGGTGATATGCTTTTAGTAACTGAAGAAATATTTATAACAACCAGTGAAATGTTTATAGCAACTGGCTTAATGTTTATAGCAACCAGAGGTATGTTTATAGCAACAGGAGTGTGTTTATAGCAACCAGATATATGTTTATAGCAACCAGAGACATGATAATAGCAATAGGAGATATGTTTATATCAACCGGTGATATGCATTTAGTAACTGCAGAAATGTGTATAATACCCATTGGAATGTTTATAGCAACAGGCATAATGTTTATAGCAACCAGAGGTATGTTTATAGCAACATAAGTGTGTTTATAGCAACCAGATATATGTTTATAGACACCAGAGACATGATAATAGCAATAAGAGATATGTTTATATCAACCAGGGATATGCTTTTTGTAACTGAAGAAATGTGTATAATACCCAGTGAAATGTTTATAGCAACCGGCTTAATGTTTATAGCAACCAGAGGTATGTTTATAGCAACAGGAGTGTGTTTATAGCAACCAGGTATATGTTTATAGCAACCAGAGACATGATAATAACAATAGGAGATATGTTTATATCAACCGGTGATATGCATTTAGTAACTGCAGAAATGTGTATAATACCCATTGGAATGTTTATAGCAACTGGCTTAATGTTTATAGCAACCAGAGGTATGTTTATAGCAAAGGGAGTGTGTTTATAGCAAGCAGATATATGTTTATAGCAACCAGACACATGACAATAGCAATAGGAAATATGTTTATATTAACCGGTGATATGCTTTTAGTAACTGAAGAAATGTGTATAATACCCAGTGAAATGTTCATAGCAACTGGCTTAATGTTTATAGCAACCAGAGGTATGTTTATAGCAACAGGAGTGTGTTTATAGCAACCAGATATATGTTTATAGCAACCAGAGGCATGATAATAACAATAGGAGATATGTTTATATCAACCGGTGATATGCATTTAGTAACTGCAGAAATGTTTATAATACCCATTGGAATGTTTATAGCAACTGGCTTAATGTTTATAGCAACCAGAGGTATGTGTATAGCAACAGGAGTGTGTTTATAGCAGCCAGATATATGTTTATAGCAGCCAGACACATGATAATAGCAATAGGAGATATGTTTATATCAACCGGTGATATGCATTTAGTAACTGCAGAAATGTGTTTAATACCCATTGGAATGTTTATAGCAACTGGCTTAATGTTTATAGCAACCAGATGTATGTTTATAGCAACAGGAGTGTGTTTATAGCAGCCAGATATATGTTTATAGCAGCCAGACACATGATAATAACAATAGTAAATATGTTTCTATCAACCGGTGATATGCTTTTAGTAACTGCAGAAATGTGTATATTACCCATTTGAATATGTATAGCAACTAGCTTAATGTTTATAGCAACGAGAGGTATGTTTATAGCAACAGGAGTGTGTTCATAGCAACCAGATATATGTTTATTGGAACCAGAGACATGATAATAGCAATAGGTGATATGTTTATATTAACCGGTGATATGCATTTAGTAACTGAGGAAATGTTTTTAACACCTAGTGAAATGTTTATAGCAAATGGCTTAATGTTTATAGCAACCAGATATATGTTTATAACAACCAGAGACATGATAATAACAGTAGGAGATATGCTTATATCAACCGGTGATATGCATTTAGTAACTGCAGAAATGTGTATAATACGCATTGGAATGTTTATAGCAACTGGCTTAATGTTTATAGCAACCAGAGGTATGTTTATAGCAAAGGGAGTGTGTTTATAGCAAGCAGATATATGTTTATAGCAACCAGACACATGATAATAGCAATAGGAAATATGTTTATATCAACCGGTGATATGCTTTTAGTAACTGAAGAAATGTGTATAATACCCAGTGAAATGTTCATAGCAACTGGCTTAATGTTCATAGCAACCAGAGGTATGTTTATAGCAACAGGAGTGTGTTTATAGCAACCAGATATATGTTTATAACAACCAGAGACATGATAATAACAGTAGGAGATATGCTTATATCAACCGGTGATATGCATTTAGTAACTGCAGAAATGTGTATAATACGCATTGGAATGTTTATAGCAACTGGCTTATTGTTTATAGCAACCAGAGGTATGTTTATAGCAACAGGAGTGTGTTTATAGCAACCAGATATATGTTTATAGCAACCAGACACATTATAATAGCAATAGGAGATATGTTTATATCAACCGGTGATATGCTTTTAGTAACTGAAGAAATGTGTATAATACCCAGTGAAATGTTCATAGCAACTGGCTTAATGTTTTTAGCAACAGGAGTGTGTTTATAGCAACCAAATATATGTTTATAACAACCAGAGACATGATAATAACAGTAGGATATATGCTTATATCAACCGGTGATATGCATTTAGTAACTGCAGAAATGTGTATAATACGCATTGGAATGTTTATAGCAACTGGCTTAATGTTTATAGCAACCAGAGGTATGTTTATAGCAACAGGAGTGTGTTCATAACAACCAGATATATGTTTATAGCAACCAAAGACATGATAATAACAATTGGAGATATTTTATATCAACCAGTGATATGCATTTAGTAACTGAAAAATATTTACAACAACCAGTGAAATGTTTATCGCAACCTGCTTAATGTTTATAGCAACCAGAGGTATGTTTATAGCAATAGGAGTGTGTTTACAGCAACCAGATATATATTTATAGCAACCATAGACATGATAATAGCAATAGCAGATATGTTTATTTCAACCGGTGATATGCTTTTAGTAACTGAAGAAATATTTATAACAACCAGTGAAATGTTTATAGCAACCGGCTTAATGTTTATAGCAACCAGAGGTATGTTTATAGCAACAGGAGTGTGTTTATAGCAACCAGATATATGTTTATAGCAACCAAAGACATGATAATAGCAATAGGAGATATGTTTATATGAACAGGTGATATGCTTTTTGTAACTGAAAAAATGTGTATAATACCCATTGAAATGGTTATAGCAACAGGCTTAATGTTTATAGCAACCAGAGGTATGTTTATAGCAACAGGAGTGTGTTTATAGCAGCCAGATATATGTTTATAGCAGCCAGACACATGATAATAGCAATAGGAGATATGTTTATATCAACCGGTGATATGCATTTAGTAACTGCAGAAATGTGTATAATACCCATTGGAATGTTTATAGCAACTGGCTTAATGTTTATAGCAACCAGAGGTATGTTTATAGCAACAGGAGTGTGTTTATAGCAGCCAGATATATGTTTATAGCAGCCAGACACATGCTAATAGCAATAGGAGATATGTTTATATCAACCGGTGATATGCATTTAGTAACTGCAGAAATGGTTTAACACCTAGTGAAATGTTTATAGCAACCGGCTTAATGTTTATAGCAACCAGAGGTATGTTTATAGCAACAGGAGTGTGTTTATAGCAACCAGATATATGTTTATAGCAACCAGAGACATGATAATAACAATAGGAGATATGTTTATATCAACCGGTGATATGCATTTAGTAACTGCAGAAATGTGTATAATACCCAGTGAAATGTTCATAGCAACTGGCTTAATGTTTATAGCAACCAGAGGTATGTTTATAGCAACAGGAGTTTGTTTATAGCAACAGGAGTATGTTCATAGCAACCAGATATATGTTTATAGCAACCAAAGACATGAAAATAACAATAGGAGATATGTTTATATCAACCAGCGATATGCATTTAGTAACTGAAAAATATTTATAACAACCAGTAAAATGTTTATCGCAACCTGCTTAATGTTTATAGCAACCAGAGGTATGTTTATAGCAACAGGAGTGTGTTTATAGCAACCAGATATATGTTTATAGCAACCATAGACATGAT
Organism: Pelobates fuscus; assembly: GCF_036172605.1. Taxonomy (NCBI): domain Eukaryota; kingdom Metazoa; phylum Chordata; class Amphibia; order Anura; family Pelobatidae; genus Pelobates; species Pelobates fuscus. Next base: position 254,317,676 of record NC_086318.1, read on the forward strand.
AATAGCAATAGCAGATATGTTTATTTCAACCGGTGATATGCATTTAGTAACTGAAAAATATTTATAACAACCAGTGAAATGTTTATCGCAACCTGCTTAATGTTTATAGCAACCAGAGGTATGTTTATAGCAACAGGAGTGTGTTTATAGCAACCAGATATATGTTTATAGCAACCATAGACATGATAATAGCAATAGCAGATATGTTTATTTCAACCGGTGATATGCTTTTAGTAACTGAAGAAATATTTATAACAACCAGTGAAATGTTTATAGCAACTGGCTTAATGTTTATAGCAACCAGAGGTATGTTTATAGCAACAGGAGTGTGTTTATAGCAACCAGATATATGTTTATAGCAACCAGAGACATGATAATAGCAATAGGAGATATGTTTATATCAACCGGTGATATGCATTTAGTAACTGCAGAAATGTGTATAATACCCATTGGAATGTTTATAGCAACAGGCATAATGTTTATAGCAACCAGAGGTATGTTTATAGCAACATAAGTGTGTTTATAGCAACCAGATATATGTTTATAGACACCAGAGACATGATAATAGCAATAAGAGATATGTTTATATCAACCAGGGATATGCTTTTTGTAACTGAAGAAATGTGTATAATACCCAGTGAAATGTTTATAGCAACCGGCTTAATGTTTATAGCAACCAGAGGTATGTTTATAGCAACAGGAGTGTGTTTATAGCAACCAGGTATATGTTTATAGCAACCAGAGACATGATAATAACAATAGGAGATATGTTTATATCAACCGGTGATATGCATTTAGTAACTGCAGAAATGTGTATAATACCCATTGGAATGTTTATAGCAACTGGCTTAATGTTTATAGCAACCAGAGGTATGTTTATAGCAACAGGAGTGTGTTTATAGCAGCCAGATATATGTTTATAGCAGCCAGACACATGCTAATAGCAATAGGAGATATGTTTATATCAACCGGTGATATGCATTTAGTAACTGCAGAAATGTGTATAATACCCATTGGAATGTTTATAGCAACTGGCTTAATGTTTATAGCAACCAGAGGTATGTTTATAGCAACAGGAGTGTGTTTATAGCAGCCAGATATATGTTTATAGCAGCCAGACACATGCTAATAGCAATAGGAGATATGTTTATATCAACCGGTGATATGCATTTAGTAACTGCAGAAATGGTTTAACACCTAGTGAAATGTTTATAGCAACCAGCTTAATGTTTATAGCAACCAGATGTATGTTTATAGCAACAGGAGTGTGTTTATAGCAACCAGATATATGTTTATAGCAACCAGAGACATGATAATAACAATAGGAGATATGTTTATATCAACCGGTGATATGCATTTAGTATCTGCAGAAATGTGTATAATACCCAGTGAAATGTTCATAGCAACTGGCTTAATGTTTATAGCAACCAGAGGTATGTTTATAGCAACAGGAGTGTGTTTATAGCAACAGGAGTATGTTCATAGCAACCAGATATATGTTTATAGCAACCAAAGACATGATAATAACAATAGGAGATATGTTTATATCAACCAGCGATATGCATTTGGTAACTGAAAAATATTTATAACAACCAGTAAAATGTTTATCGCAACCTGCTTAATGTTTATAGCAACCAGAGGTATGTTTATAGCAACAGGAGTGTGTTTATAGCAACCAGATATATGTTTATAGCAACCATAGACATGATAATAGCAATAGCAGATATGTTTATTTCAACCGGTGATATGCTTTTAGTAACTGAAGAAATATTCATAACAACCAGTGAAATGTTTATGGCAACCGGCTTAATGTTTATAGCAACCAGAGGTATGTTTATAGCAACAGGAGTGTGTTTATAGCAACCAGATATATGTTTATAGCAACCAGAGACATGATAATAGCAATAGGAGATATGTTGATATGAACCGGTGATATGCTTTTTGTAACTGAAGAAATGTGTATAATACCCATTGAAATGTTTATAGCAATAGGCTTAATGTTTATAGCAACCAGAGGTATGTTTATAGCAACATAAGTGTGTTTATAGCAATCAGACATATGTTTATAGACACCAGAGACATGATAATAGCAATAGGAGATATGTTTATATTAACCGGGGATATGCTTTTTGTAACTGAAGAAATGTGTATAATACCCAGTGAAATGTTTATAGCAACCGGCTTAATGTTTATAGCAACCAGAGGTATGTTTATAGCAACAGGAGTGTGTTTATAGCAACCAGATATATGTTTATAGCAACCAGAGACATGATAATAACAATAGGAGATATGTTTATATCAACCGGTGATATGCATTTAGTAACTGCAGAAATGTTTATAATACAAATTGGAATGTTTATAGCAACTGGCTTAATGTTTATAGCAACCAGAGGTATGTTTATAGCAACATAAGTGTGTTTATAGCAACCAGATATATGTTTATAGACACCAGAGACATGATAATAGCAATAAGAGATATGTTTATATCAACCAGGGATATGCTTTTTGTAACTGAAGAAATGTGTATAATACCCAGTGAAATGTTTATAGCAACCGGCTTAATGTTTATAGCAACCAGAGGTATGTTTATAGCAACAGGAGTGTGTTTATAGCAACCAGATATATGTTTATAGCAACCAGAGACATGATAATAACAATAGGAGATATGTTTATATCAACCGGTGATATGCATTTAGTAACTGCAGAAATGTTTATAATACCCATTGGAATGTTTATAGCAACTGGCTTAATGTTTATAGCAACCAGAGGTATGTTTATAGCAACAAGAGTGTGTTTATAGCAGCCAGATATATGTTTATAGCAGCCAGTCACATGATAATAGCAATAGGAGATATGTTTATATCAACCGGTGATATGCATTTAGTAACTGCAGAAATGTGTATAATACCAATTGGAATGTTTATAGCAACTGGCTTAATGTTTATAGCAACCAGAGGTATGTTTATAGCAACAGGAGTGTGTTTATAGCAGCCAGATATATGTTTATAGCAGCCAGACACATGCTAATAGCAATAGGAGATATGTTTATATCAACCGGTGATATGCATTTAGTAACTGCAGAAATGTGTATATTACCCATTGGAATATTTATAGCAACTAGCTTAATGTTTATAGCAACCAGAGGTATGTTTATAGCAACAGGAGTGTGTTCATTGCAACCAGATATATGTTTTTTTGGAACCAGAGACATGATAATAGCAATAGATGATATGTTTATATTAACCGGTGATATGCATTTAGTAACTGAGGAAATGTTTTTAACACATAGTGAAATGTTTATAGCAAATGGCTTAATGTTTATAGCAACCAGAGTTATATTTATAGCAACAGGAGTGTGTTTATAGCAACCAGATATATGTTTATAACAACCAGAGACATGATAATAGCAATAGGAAATATGTTTATATGCTTTTTGTAACTGAAGAAATGTGTATAATACCCAGTGAAATGTTTATAGCAACCGGCTTAATGTTTATAGCAACCAGAGGTATGTTTATAGCAACAGGAGTGTGTTTATAGCAACCAGATATATGTTTATAGCAACCAGAGACATGATAATAACAATAGGAGATATGTTTATATCAACCGGTGATATGCATTTAGTAACTGCAGAAATGTTTATAATACAAATTGGAATGTTTATAGCAACTGGCTTAATGTTTATAGCAACCAGAGGTATGTTTATAGCAACATAAGTGTGTTTATAGCAACCAGATATATGTTTATAGACACCAGAGACATGATAATAGCAATAAGAGATATGTTTATATCAACCAGGGATATGCTTTTTGTAACTGAAGAAATGTGTATAATACCCAGTGAAATGTTAATAGCAACCGGCTTAATGTTTATAGCAACCAGAGGTATGTTTATAGCAACAGGAGTGTGTTTATAGCAACCAGATATATGTTTATAGCAACCAGAGACATGATAATAACAATAGGAGATATGTTTATATCAACCGGTGATATGCATTTAGTAACTGCAGAAATGTTTATAATACAAATTGGAATGTTTATAGCAACTGGCTTAATGTTTATAGCAACCAGAGGTATGTTTATAGCAACATAAGTGTGTTTATAGCAACCAGATATATGTTTATAGACACCAGAGACATGATAATAGCAATAAGAGATATGTTTATATCAACCAGGGATATGCTTTTTGTAACTGAAGAAATGTGTATAATACCCAGTGAAATGTTTATAGCAACCGGCTTAATGTTTATAGCAACCAGAGGTATGTTTATAGCAACAGGAGTGTGTTTATAGCAACCAGATATATGTTTATAGCAACCAGAGACATGATAATAACAATAGGAGATATGTTTATATCAACCGGTGATATGCATTTAGTAACTGCAGAAATGTTTATAATACCCATTGGAATGTTTATAGCAACTGGCTTAATGTTTATAGCAACCAGAGGTATGTTTATAGCAACAAGAGTGTGTTTATAGCAGCCAGATATATGTTTATAGCAGCCAGTCACATGATAATAGCAATAGGAGATATGTTTATATCAACCGGTGATATGCATTTAGTAACTGCAGAAATGTGTATAATACCCATTGGAATGTTTATAGCAACTGGCTTAATGTTTATAGCAACCAGAGGTATGTTTATAGCAACAGGAGTGTGTTTATAGCAGCCAGATATATGTTTATAGCAGCCAGACACATGCTAATAGCAATAGGAGATATGTTTATATCAACCGGTGATATGCATTTAGTAACTGCATAAATGTGTATATTACCCATTGGAATATTTATTGCAACTAGCTTAATGTTTATAGCAACCAGAGGTATGTTTATAGCAACAGGAGTGTGTTCATAGCAACCAGATATATGTTTTTTTGGAACCAGAGACATGATAATAGCAATAGATGATATGTTTATATTAACCGGTGATATGCATTTGTAACTGAGGAAATGTTTTTAACACATAGTGAAATGTTTATAGCAAATGGCTTAATGTTTATAGCAACCAGAGTTATATTTATAGCAAAAGGAGTGTGTTTATAGCAACCAGATATTGTTTATAACAACCAGAGACATGATAATAGCAATAGGAAATATGTTTATATCAACCGGTGATATGCTTTCAGTAACTGAAGAAATATTCATAACAACCAGTGAAATGTTTATAGCAACCGGCTTAATGTTTATAGCAACCAGAGGTATGTTTATAGCAACAGGAGTGTGTTTATAGCAACCAGATATATGTTTATAGCAACCAGACACATGATAATAGCAATAGGAAATATGTTGATATCAACCAGGTGATATGCTTTTAGTAACTGAAGAAATATTCATAACAACCAGTGAAATGTTTATAGCAACCGGCTTAATGTTTATAGCAACCAGAAGTATGTTTATAGCAACAGGAGTGTGTTTATAGCAACCAGATATATGTTTATAGCAACCAGAGACATGATAATAGCAATAGGAGATATGTTTATATGAACCGGTGATATGCTTTTTGTAACTGAAGAAATGTGTATAATACCCATTGAAATGGTTATAGCAACAGGCTTAATTTTTATAGCAAACAGAGGTATGTTTATAGCAACATAAGTGTGTTTATAGCAACCAGATATATGTTTATATACACCAGAGACATGATAATAGCAATAGGAGATATGTTTATATCAACCGGGGATATGCTTTTTGTAACTGAAGAAATGTGTATAATACCCAGTGAAATGTTTATAGCAACCGGCTTAATGTTTATAGCAACCAGAGATATGTTTATAGCAACATGAGTGTGTTTATAGCAACCATATATATGTTTATAGTAACCAGAGACAAGATAATAACAATAGGAGATATTTGTATATCAAACCGTGATATGCATTTAGTAACTGAAGAAATGTTTTAACACCTAGTGAAATGTTTATAGCAACCGGCTTAATGTTTATAGCAACCAGAGGTATGTTTATAGCAACAGGAGTGTGTTTATAGCAACCAGATATATGTTTATAACAACCAGAGACATGATAATAACAGTAGGAGATATGCTTATATCAACCGGTGATATGCATTTAATAACTGCAGAAATGTGTATAATACGCATTGGAATGTTTATAGCAACTGGCTTAATGTTTATTGCAACCAGAGGTATGTTTATAGCAACAGGAGTGTGTTTATAGCAGCCAGATATATGTTTATAGCAGCCAGACACATGATAATAGCAATAGGAGATATGTTTATATCAACCGGTGATATGCTTTTAGTAACTGCAGAAATGTGTATAATACCCATTGGAATATTTATAGCAACTAGCTTAATGTGTATAGCAACCAGAGGTATGTTTATAGCAACAGGGGTGTGTTTATAGCAGCCAGATAAATGTTTATAGCAGCCAGACACATGATAATAGCAATAGGAGATATGTTTATATCAACCGGTGATATGCTTTTAGTAACTGCAGAAATGTCTATAATACCCATTGGAATATTTATAGCAACTAGCTTAATGTTTATAGCAACCAGAGGTATGTTTATAGCAACAGGAGTGTGTTCATAGCAACCAGATATATGTTTATTGGAACCAGAGACATGATAATAGCAATAGGTGATATGTTTATATTAACCGGTGATATGCATTTAGTAACTGAGGAAATGTTTTTAACACCTAGTGAAATGTTTATAGCAAATGACTTAATGTTTATAGCAACCAGAGTTATATTTATAGCAACAGGAGTGTTTTTATAGCGACCAGATATTTGTTTATAACAACCAGAGACATGATAATAACAGTAGGAGATATGCTTATATCAACCGGTGATATGCATTTAGTAACTGCAGAAATGTGTATAATACGCATTGGAATGTTTATAGCAACTGGCTTAATGTTTATAGCAACCAGAGTTATGTTTATAGCAACAGGAGTGTGTTTATAGTAACCAGATATATGTTTATAGCAACCAGACACATGATAATAGCAATAGGAAATATGTTCATATCAACCGGTGATATGCTTTTAGTAACTGCAGAAATGTGTATAATACCCATTGGAATATTTATAGCAACTAGCTTAATGTGTATAGCAACCAGAGGTATGTTTATAGCAACAGGAGTGTGTTTATAGCAGCCAGATATATGTTTATAGCAGCCAGACACATGATAATAACAATAGGAGATATGTTTATATCAACCGGTGATATGCATTTAGTAACTGAAGAAATGTTTTAACACCTAGTGAAATGTTTATAGCAACCGGCTTAATGTTTATAGCAACCAGAGGTATGTTTATAGCAACAGGAGTGTGTTTATAGCAACCAGATATATGTTTATAGCAACAATTGACATGATAGTAGCAATAGGAGATATGTTTATATCAACCGGTAATATGCTTTTTGTAACTGAAGAAATGTGTATAATACCCATTGGAAGGTTTATAGCAACGGGCTTAATGTTTATAGCAACCAGATGTATGTTTATAGCAACAGGAGTGTGTTTATAGCAACCAGATATATGTTTATAGACACCAGAGACATGATAATAGCAATAGGAGATATGTTTATATCAACCGGGGATATGCTTTTTGTAACTGAAGAAATGTGTATAATACCCAGTGAAATGTTTATAGCAACCGGCTTAATGTTTATAGCAAACAGAGGTTTGTTTATAGCAACATAAGTGTGTTTATAGCAACCAGATATATGTTTATAGACACCAGAGACATGATAATAGCAATAGGAGATATGTTTATATCAACCGGGGATATGCTTTTTGTAACTGAAGAAATGTGTATAATACCCAGTGAAATGTTTATAGCAACCGGCTTAATGTTTATAGCAACCAGAGATATGTTTATAGCAACATGAGTGTGTTTATAGCAACCATATATATGTTTATAGCAACCAGAGACATGATAATAACAATAGGAGATATGTTTATATCAAACCGTGATATGCATTTAGTAACTGAAGAAATGTTTTAACACCTAGTGAAATGTTTATAGCAACCGGCTTAATGTTTATAGCAACCAGAGGTATGTTTATAGCAACAGGAGTGTGTTTATAGCAACCAGATATATGTTTATAACAACCAGAGACATGATAATAGCAATAGGAAATATGTTTATATCAACCGGTGATATGCTTTTAGTAACTGAAGAAATGTGTATAATACCCAGTGAAATGTTCATAGCAACTGGCTTAATGTTTATAGCAACACGAGTGTGTTTATAGCAACCAGATATATGTTTATAACAACCAGAGACATGATAATAACAGTAGGAGATATGGTTATATCAACCGGTGATATGCATTTAGTAACTGCAGAAATGTGTATAATACGCATTGGAATGTTTATAGCAACTGGCTTAATGTTTATAGCAACCAGAGGTATGTTTATAACAACAGGAGTGTGTTTATAGCAGCCAGATATATGTTTATAGCAGCCAGACACATGATAATAGCAATAGGAGATATGTTTATATCAACCGGTGATATGCTTTTAGTAACTGCAGAAATGTGTATATTACCCATTGGAATATTTATAGCAACTAGCTTAATGTTTATAGCAACCAGAGGTATGTTTATAGCAACAGGAGTGTGTTCATAGCAACCAGATATATGTTTATTGGAACCAGAGACATGATAATAGCAATAGGTGATATGTTTATATCAACCGGGGATATGCTTCTTGTAACTGAAGAAATGTGTATAATACCCAGTGAAATGTTTATAACAACCGGCTTAATGTTTATAGCAACCAGAGATATGTTTATAGCAATAGGAGTATGTATATAGCAACCATATATATGTTTATAGCAACCAGAGACATGATAATAACAATAGGAGATATGTTTATATCAACCGGTGATATGCATTTAGTAACTGAAGAAATGTTTTAACACCTAGTGAAATGTTTATAGCAACCGGCTTAATGTTTATAGCAACCAGAGGTATGTTTATAGCAATAGGAGTATGTTTATAGCAGCCAGATATATGTTTATAGCAGCCAGACACATGACAATAGCAATAGGAGATATGTTTATATCAACCGGTGATATGCTTTTAGTAACTGCAGAAATGTGTATAACACCCATTGGAATATTTATAGCAACTAGCATAATATTTATAGCAACCAGAGGTATGTTTATAGCAACATGAGTGTGTTCATAGCAACCAGATATATGTTTATTGGAACCAGAGACATGATAATAGCAATAGGTGATATGTTTATATTAACCGGTGATATGCATTTAGTAACTGAGGAAATGTTTTTAACACCTAGTGAAATGTTTATAGCAAATGGCTCAATGTTTATAGCAACCAGAGTTATATTTATAGCAACAGGAGTGTTTTTATAGCAACCAGATATATGTTTATAACAACCAGAGACATGATAATAACAGTAGGAGATATGCTTATATCAACCGGTGATATGCATTTAGTAACTGCAGAAATGTGTATAATACGCATTGAAATGCTTATAGCAACTGGCTTAATGTTTATAGCAATGAGAGGTATGTTTATAGCAACAGGAGTGTGTTTATAGCAACCCGATATATGTTTATAGCAACCAGACACATGATAATAGCAATAGGAAATATGTTTATATCAACCGGTGATATGCTTTTAGTAACTGAAGAAATGTGTATAATACCCAGTGAAATGTTCATAGCAACTGGCTTAATGTTTATAGCAACAGGAGTGTGTTTATATCAACCAGATATATGTTTATAACAACCAGAGACATGATAATAACAGTTGGAGATATGCTTATATCAACCGGTGATATGCATTTAGTAACTGCAGAAATGTGTATAATACGCATTGGAATGTTTATAGCAACTGGCTTAATGTTTATAGCAACCAGAGGTATGTTTATAGCAACAGGAGTGTGTTTATAGCAACCAGATATATGTTTATAGCAACCAGACACATGATAATAGCAATAGGAAATATGTTTATATCACCCGTTGATATGATTTTAGTAACTGAAGAAATGTGTATAATACCCATTGGAATGTTTATAGCAACTGGCTTAATGTTTATAGCAACCAGAGGTATGTTTATAGCAATAGGAGTATGTTTATAGCAGCCAGATATATGTTTATAGCAGCCAGACACATGATAATAGCAATAGGAGATATGTTTATATCAACCGGTGATATGCTTTTAGTAACTGCAGAAATGTGTATAACACCCATTGGAATATTTATAGCAACTAGCTTAATGTTTATAGCAACCAGAGGTATGTTTATAGCAACAGGAGTGTGTTCAGAGCAACCAGATATATGTTTATTGGAACCAGAGACATGATAATAGCAATAGGTGATATGTTTATATTAACTGGTGATATGCATTTAGTAACTGAGGAAATGTTTTTAACACCTAGTGAAATGTTTATAGCAAATGGCTTAATGTTTATAGCAACCAGAGTTATATTTATAGCAACAGGAGTGTTTTTATAGCAACCAGATATATGTTTATAACAACCAGAGACATGATAATAACAGTAGGAGATATGCTTATATCAACCGGTGATATGCATTTAGTAACTGCAGAAATGTGTATAATACGCATTGAAATGTTTATAGCAACTGGCTTAATGTTTATAGCAGCGAGAGGTATGTTTATAGCAACAGGAGTGTGTTTATAGCAACCCGATATATGTTTATAGCAACCAGACACATGATAATAGCAATAGGAAATATGTTTATATCAACCGGTGATATGCTTTTAGTAACTGAAGAAATGTGTATAATAACCAGTGAAATGTTCATAGCAACTGGCTTAATGTTTATAGCAACAGGAGTGTGTTTATAGCAACCAGATATATGTTTATAACAACCAGAGACATGATAATAACAGTTGGAGATATGCTTATATCAACCGGTGATATGCATTTAGTAACTGCAGACATGTGTATAATACCCATTGGAATGTTTATAGCAACTGGCTTAATGTTTATATCAACCAGAGGTATGTTTATAGCAATAGGAGTATGTTTATAGCAGCCAGATATATGTTTATAGCAGCCAGACACATGATAATAGCAATAGGAGATATGTTTATATCAACCGGTGATATGCTTTTAGTAACTGCAGAAATGTGTATAACACCCATTGGAATATTTATAGCAACTAGCTTAATGTTTATAGCAACCAGAGGTATGTTTATAGCAACAGGAGTGTGTTCATAACAACCAGATATATGTTTATTGGAACCAGAGACATGATAATAGCAATAGGTGATATGTTTATATTAACCGGTGATATGCATTTAGTAACTGAGGAAATGTTTTTAACACCTAGTGAAATGTTTATAGCAAATGGCTTAATGTTTATAGCAACCAGAGTTATATTTATAGCTACAGGAGTGTTTTTATAGCAACCAGATATATGTTTATAACACCCAGAGACATGATAATAACATAAGGAGATATGCTTATATCAACCGGTGATATGCATTTAGTAACTGCAGAAATGTGTATAATACGCATTGGAATGTTTATAGCAACTGGCTTAATGTTTATAGCAACCAGAGGTATGTTTATAGCAACAGGAGTGTGTTTATAGCAACCAGATATATGTTTATAGCAACCAGACACATGATAATAGCAATAGGAAATATGTTCATATCAACCAGTGATATGCATTTAGTAACTGAAAAATATTTATAACAACCAGTGAAATGTTTATCGCAACCTGCTTAATGTTTATAGCAACCAGAGGTATGTTTATAGCTACAGGAGTGTGTTTATAGCAACCAGATATATGTTTATAGCAACCATAGACATGATAATAGCAATAGGAGATATGTTTATATCAACCGGTGATATGCTTTTAGTAACTGCAGAAATGTGTATAACACCCATTGGAATATTTATAGCAACTAGCATAATATTTATAGCAACCAGAGGTATGTTTATAGCAACATGAGTGTGTTCATAGCAACCAGATATATGTTTATTGGAACCAGAGACATGATAATAGCAATAGGTGATATGTTTATATTAACCGGTGATATGCATTTAGTAACTGAGGAAATGTTTTTAACACCTAGTGAAATGTTTATAGCAAATGGCTCAATGTTTATAGCAACCAGAGTTATATTTATAGCAACAGGAGTGTTTTTATAGCAACCAGATATATGTTTATAACAACCAGAGACATGATAATAACAGTAGGAGATATGCTTATATCAACCGGTGATATGCATTTAGTAACTGCAGAAATGTGTATAATACGCATTGAAATGCTTATAGCAACTGGCTTAATGTTTATAGCAATGAGAGGTATGTTTATAGCAACAGGAGTGTGTTTATAGCAACCCGATATATGTTTATAGCAACCAGACACATGATAATAGCAATAGGAAATATGTTTATATCAACCGGTGATATGCTTTTAGTAACTGAAGAAATGTGTATAATACCCAGTGAAATGTTCATAGCAACTGGCTTAATGTTTATAGCAACAGGAGTGTGTTTATAGCAACCAGATATATGTTTATAACAACCAGAGACATGATAATAACAGTTGGAGATATGCTTATATCAACCGGTGATATGCATTTAGTAACTGCAGAAATGTGTATAATACGCATTGGAATGTTTATAGCAACTGGCTTAATGTTTATAGCAACCAGAGGTATGTTTATAGCAACAGGAGTGTGTTTATAGCAACCAGATATATGTTTATAGCAACCAGACACATGATAATAGCAATAGGAAATATGTTTATATCACCCGTTGATATGATTTTAGTAACTGAAGAAATGTGTATAATACCCATTGGAATGTTTATAGCAACTGGCTTAATGTTTATAGCAACCAGAGGTATGTTTATAGCAATAGGAGTATGTTTATAGCAGCCAGATATATGTTTATAGCAGCCAGACACATGATAATAGCAATAGGAGATATGTTTATATCAACCGGTGATATGCTTTTAGTAACTGCAGAAATGTGTATAACACCCATTGGAATATTTATAGCAACTAGCTTAATGTTTATAGCAACCAGAGGTATGTTTATAGCAACAGGAGTGTGTTCAGAGCAACCAGATATATGTTTATTGGAACCAGAGACATGATAATAGCAATAGGTGATATGTTTATATTAACTGGTGATATGCATTTAGTAACTGAGGAAATGTTTTTAACACCTAGTGAAATGTTTATAGCAAATGGCTTAATGTTTATAGCAACCAGAGTTATATTTATAGCAACAGGAGTGTTTTTATAGCAACCAGATATATGTTTATAACAACCAGAGACATGATAATAACAGTAGGAGATATGCTTATATCAACCGGTGATATGCATTTAGTAACTGCAGAAATGTGTATAATACGCATTGAAATGTTTATAGCAACTGGCTTAATGTTTATAGCAGCGAGAGGTATGTTTATAGCAACAGGAGTGTGTTTATAGCAACCCGATATATGTTTATAGCAACCAGACACATGATAATAGCAATAGGAAATATGTTTATATCAACCGGTGATATGCTTTTAGTAACTGAAGAAATGTGTATAATACCCAGTGAAATGTTCATAGCAACTGGCTTAATGTTTATAGCAACAGGAGTGTGTTTATAGCAACCAGATATATGTTTATAACAACCAGAGACATGATAATAACAGTTGGAGATATGCTTATATCAACCGGTGATATGCATTTAGTAACTGCAGACATGTGTATAATACCCATTGGAATGTTTATAGCAACTGGCTTAATGTTTATATCAACCAGAGGTATGTTTATAGCAATAGGAGTATGTTTATAGCAGCCAGATATATGTTTATAGCAGCCAGACACATGATAATAGCAATAGGAGATATGTTTATATCAACCGGTGATATGCTTTTAGTAACTGCAGAAATGTGTATAACACCCATTGGAATATTTATAGCAACTAGCTTAATGTTTATAGCAACCAGAGGTATGTTTATAGCAACAGGAGTGTGTTCATAACAACCAGATATATGTTTATTGGAACCAGAGACATGATAATAGCAATAGGTGATATGTTTATATTAACTGTTGATATGCATTTAGTAACTGAGGAAATGTTTTTAACACCTAGTGAAATGTTTATAGCAAATGGCTTAATGTTTATAGCAACCAGAGTTATATTTATAGCTACAGGAGTGTTTTTATAGCAACCAGATATATGTTTATAACACCCAGAGACATGATAATAACATAAGGAGATATGCTTATATCAACCGGTGATATGCATTTAGTAACTGCAGAAATGTGTATAATACGCATTGGAATGTTTATAGCAACTGGCTTAATGTTTATAGCAACCAGAGGTATGTTTATAGCAACAGGAGTGTGTTTATAGCAACCAGATATATGTTTATAGCAACCAGACACATGATAATAGCAATAGGAAATATGTTCATATCAACCAGTGATATGCATTTAGTAACTGAAAAATATTTATAACAACCAGTGAAATGTTTATCGCAACCTGCTTAATGTTTATAGCAACCAGAGGTATGTTTATAGCTACAGGAGTGTGTTTATAGCAACCAGATATATGTTTATAGCAACCATAGACATGATAATAGCAATAGCACATATGTTTATTTCAACCGGTGATATGCTTTTAGTAACTGAAGAAATATTCATAACAACCAGTGAAATGTTTATCGCAACCTGCTTAATGTTTATAGCAACCAGAGGTATGTTTATAGCAACAGGAGTGTGTTTATAGCAACCAGATATATGTTTATGGACACCAGAGACATGATAATAGCAATAGGAGATATGTTTATATCAACCGGGGATATGCTTTTTGTAACTGAAGTAATGTGTATAATACCCAGTGAAATGTTTATAGCAACCGGCTTAATGTTTATATCAACCAGAGATATGTTTATAGCAACATGAGTGTGTTTATAGCAACCATATATATGTTTATAGCAACCATAGACATGATAAAAGCAATAGCAGATATGTTTATATCAACCGGTGATATGCTTTTAGTAACTGCAGAAATGTGTATATTACCCATTGGAATGTTTATAGCAACGGGCTTAATGTTTGTAGCAACAGGAGTATGTTTATAGCAACCAGATATATGTTTATAGCAACCAGAGACATGATAATAACAATAGGAGATATGTTTATATCAACCGGTAATATGCTTTTAGTAACTGAAGAAATGTGTATAACATCCAGTAAAATGTGTATAGCAACTGGCTTAATGTTTATAGCAACCAGAGGTATGTTTATAGCAACAGGAGTGTGTTCATAGCAACCAGATATCTGTTTATAGCAACCAGAGACATGATAATAGCAATAGGAGATATGTTTATATGAACCCGTGATATGCTTTTTGTAACTAATGAAATGTGTACAATACCCATTGAAATGTTTATAGCAACCGGCTTAATGTTTATAGCAACCAGAGGTATGTTTATAGCAACATGAGTGTGTTTATAGCAACAGGAGTATGTTTATAGCAACCAGATATATGTTTATAGCAACCAGAGACATGATAATACCAGTAGGAGATATGTTTATTTCAATCGGTGATATGATTTTAGTAACTGAAGAAATGTGTATAATACCCAGTGAAATGTTTATAGCAACCGGCTTGATGTTTATAGAAACCGGCTTGATGTTTATAGCAACCAGAGGTATGTTTATAGCAACAGGAGTGTGTTTATAGCAACCAGATATATGTTTATAGAAATCAGAGACATGATAATAACAATAGGATATATGTTTATATCAAACAGTGATATGCATTTAATAACTGTGAAATGTGTATAATACCCATTGGAATGTTTATAGCAACTGGCTTAATGTTTATAGCAACCAGAGGTATGCTTATAGCAACAGGAGTGTGTTTATAGCAACCAGATATATGTTTATAGCAGCCAGACACATGATAATAGCAATAGGAGATATGTTTACATCAACCGGTGATATGCTTTTAGTAACTGAAGAAATGTGTATAATACCCAACTGCATGTGTATAGCAACCGGATTAATGTTTATAGCAACCAGAGGTATGTTTATAGCAACAGGAGTGTGTTTAGAGGAACCAGATATATGTTTATAGCAACCAGAGACATTATAATAACAATAGGAGATATGTTTATTTCAACTGGTGATATGCTTTTGTTACTGAAGAAATGTGTATCATACCCATTGGAATGTTTATAGCAACCGGATTAATGTTTATAGCAACCAGAGGTATGTTTATAGCAACAGGAGTGTGTTTAGAGGAACCAGATATATGTTTATAGCAACCAGAGACATTATAATAACAATAGGAGATATGTTTATTTCAACCGGTGATATGCTTTTAGTTACTGAAGAAATGTGTATCATACCCAACTGCATGTGTATAGCAACCGGATTAATGTTTATAGCAACCAGAGGTATGTTTATAGCAACAGGAGTGTGTTTATAGCAACCAGATATATGTTTATAGCAACCATAGACATGATAATAGAAATAGGAGATATGTTTATATCAAATGGTAATATGATTTTTGTAACTGAAGAAATGTGTATAATACCCATTGGAAGGTTTATAGCAACGGGCTTTATGTTTAGAGCAACCAGAGGTATGTTTATAGCAACAGGAGTATGTTTATAGCAACCAGATATATGTTTATAGCAAGCAGAGACATGATAATTGCAATAGGAGATATGTTTATATCAACCGGTGATATGCATTTAGTAACTTAAAAAATATTTATAACAACCAGTGAAATGTTTATTGCAACCGGCTTGATGTTTATAGCAACCAGAGGTATGTTTATAGCAACAGGAGTGTGTTTATAGCAACCAGAGGTATGTTTATAGCAACATGAGTGTGTTTATAGCAACCAGATATATGTTTATAGCGATCAGAGACATGATAATAACAATAGGAGATATGTTTATATCAAACGGTGATATGCATTTAGTAACTGAGGAAATGTTTTAACACCTAGTGAAATGTATATAGCATCCGGCTAAAAGTTTATAGCAACAGGAGTGTGTTTATAGCAACAGGAGTGTGTTTATAGCAACCAGATATATGTTTATAGCAACCAGAGACAGGATAATAACAATAGGAGATATGTTTATATCAACCGGTGATATGCATTTAGTAACTGCAGAAATGTGTATAATACCCATTGGAATGTTTATAGCAACTGGCTTAATGTTTATAGCAACCAGAGGTATGTTTATAGCAACAGGAGTGTGTTTATAGCAACAGGAGTATGTGTATAGCAGCCAGACACATGATAATAGCAATAGGAGATATGTTTATATCAACCGGTGATATGCTTTTAGTAACTGAAGAAATGTGTATTATACCCATTGGAATGTTTATAGCAACCGGATTAATTTTTATAGCAACCAGAGGTATGTTTATAGCAACAGGAGTGTGTTTAGAGGAACCAGATATATGTTTATAGCAACCAGAGACATTATAATAACAATAGGAGATATGTTTATTTCAACCGGTGATATGCTTTTAGTTACTGAAGAAATGTGTATCATACCCATTGGCATGTGTATAGCAACTGGATTAATGTTTATAGCAACCAGAGGTATGTTTATAGCAACAGGAGTGTGTTTAGAGGAACCAGATATATGTTTATCACAACCATTGACATGATAATAGCAATGGGAGATATGTTTATATCAACCGGTTATATGCTTTTATTAACTGCAGAAATGTGTATAATACCCATTAGAATGTTTATAGCAACGGGCTTAATGTTTATAGCAACCAGAGGTATGTTTATAGCAACAGGAGTGTGTTTATAGCAACCAGATATATGTTTGTAGCAACCATAGACATGATAATAGAAGTAGGAGATATGTTTAGATCAAATGGTAATATGATTTTTGTAACTGCAGAAATGTGTATAATACCCATTGGAAGGTTTATAGCAACGGGCTTTATGTTTAGAGCAACCAGAGGTATGTTTATAGCAACAGGAGTATGTTTATAGCAACCAGATATATGTTTATAGCAACCAGAGACATTATAATAACAATAGGAGATATGTTTATTTCAACCGGTGATATGCTTTTAGTTACTGAAGAAATGTGTATCATACCCATTGGCATGTGTATAGCAACCAGATTAATGTTTATAGCAACCAGAGGTATGTTTATAGCAACAGGAGTGTGTTTAGAGGAACCAGATATATGTTTATCACAACCATTGACATGATAATAGCAATGGGAGATATGTTTATATCAACCGGTTATATGCTTTTAGTAACTTAAAAAATATTTATAACAACCAGTGAAATGTTTATTGCAACCGGCTTGATGTTTATAGCAACCAGAGGTATGTTTATAGCAACAGGAGTGTGTTTATAGTAACCAGATATATGTTTATAGACACAAGAGACATGATAATAGCAATAGGAGATATGTTTATATCAACCGGGGATATGCTTTTTGTAACTGAAGAAATGTGTATAATACCCATTGAAATGGTTATAGCAACAGGCTTAATGTTTATAGCAACCAGAGGTATGTTTATAGCAACAGAAGTGTGTTTATAGCAACCAGATATATGTTTATAGACACAAGAGACATGATAATAGCAATAGGAGATATGTTTATATCAACCGGTGATATGCTTTTAGTAACTGCAGAAATGTGTATAATACCCATTGGAAGGTTTATATCAACGGGCTTTATGTTTATAGCAACCAGAGGTATGTTTATAGCAACAGGAGTGTGTTTATAGCAACCAGATATATGTTTATAGCAACCAAAGACATGATAATAGCAATAGGAGATATGTTTATATCAACCGGTGATATGCATTTAGTAACTGAAAAATATTTATAACAACCAGTGAAATGTTTATAGCAACCTGCTTAATGTTAATAGCAACCAGAGGTATGTTTATAGCAACAGGAGTGTGTTTATAGCAACAAGATATATGTTTAAAGCAACCATAGACATGATCATAGCAATAGCAGATATGTTTATTTCAACCGGTGATATGCTTTTAGTAACTGAAGAAATGTGTATAATACCCAGTGAAATGTTTATAGCAACCAGAGGTATGTTTATAGCAACAGGAGTGTGTTTATAGCAACCAGATATATCGTTATAGCAACCAGAGACATGATAATAACAGTAGGAGATATGTTTATATCAACCGGTGATATGCTTTTAGTAACTGCAGAAATGTGTATAATACCCATTGGACTATTTATCGCAACCTGCTTAATGTTTAAAGCAACCAGAGGTATGTTTATAGCAACAGGAGTGTGTTTATAGCAACCAGATATATGTTTATAGCAACCATAGACATGAAAATAGCAATAGCAGATATGTTTATTTCAACCGGTGATATGCTTTTAGTAACTGAAGAAATGTGTATAATACCCAGTGAAATGTTTATAGCAACCGGCTTAATGTTAATAGCAACCAGAGGTATGTTTATAGCAACAGAAGTGTGTTTATAGCAGCCAGATAAATGTTTATAGCAACCAGAGACATGATGATAACAATAGGAGATATGTTCATATCAACCGGTGATATGCATTTAGTAACTGAAAAAATATTTATAACAACCAGTGAAATGTTTATCGCAACCTGCTTAATGTTTATAGCAACCAGAGGTATGTTTATAGCAACAGGAGTGTGTTTATAGCAACAGGAGTATGTTCATAGCAACCAGATATATGTTTATAGCAACCAAATACATGATAATAACAATAGGAGATATGTTTATATCAACCAGTGATATGCATTTAGTAACTGAAAAATATTTATAACAACCAGTGAAATGTTTATCGCAACCTGCTTAATGTTTATAGCAACCAGAGGTATGTTTATAGCAACAGGAGTGTGTTTATAGCAACCAGATATATGTTTATAGCAACCATAGACATGATAATAGCAATAGCAGATATGTTTATTTCAACCGGTGATATGCTTTTAGTAACTGCAGAAATGTGTATAATACCCATTGGAATGTTTATATCAACGGGCTTAATGTTTATAGCAACCAGAGGTATGTTTATAGCAACAGGAGTGTGTTTATAGCAACCAGATATATGTTTATAGCAACCAGAGACAGGATAATAACAATAGGAGATATGTTTATATCAACCGGTGATATGCATTTAGTAACTGCAGAAATGTGTATAATACCCATTGGAATGTTTATAGCAACTTGCTTAATGTTTATAGCAACCAGAGGTATGTTTATAGCAACAGGAGTGTGTTTATAGCAACAGGAGTATGTTTATAGCAACCAGATATATGTTTATAGCAACCAGAGATATGATAATAACAATAGAAGATATGTTTATATCAACCGGTGATAGGCATTTAGTAACTGCAGAAATGTGTATAATACCCATTGGAATGTTTATGGCAACTGGCTTAATGTTTATAGCAACCAGAGGTATGTTTATAGCAACAGGAGTGTGTTTATAGCAGCCAGATATATGTTTATAGCAGCCAGACACATGATAATAGCAATAGGAGATATGTTTATATCAACCGGTGATATGCTTTTAGTAACTGAAGACATGTGTATAATACCCAGTGAAATGTTTATAGCAACCGGCTTAATGTTTATAGCAACCAGAGGTATGTTTATAGCAACAGGAGTGTGTTTATAGCAACCAGATATATGTTTATAGCAATCAGTAGCATGATAATAACAATAGGAGATATGTTTATATCAACCGGTGATATGCTTTTCGTAACTGCAGAAATGTGTATAATACCCATTGGAAAATTTATAGCAACTAGCTTAATGTTTATAGCAACCAGAGGTATGTTTATAGCAACAGGAGTGTGTTTATAGCAACCATATATATGTTTATAGCAACCAGAGACATGATAATAGCAATAGGAGATATTTTTACATGAACCGGTGATATGCTTTTTGTAACTGAAGAAATGTGTATAATACCCAGTGAAATGTTTATAGCAACCGGCTTAATGTTTATAGCAACCAGAGGTATGTTTACAGCAACAGGAATGTGTTTATAGCAACCAGATATATCTTTATAGCAACCAGAGACATTATAATTACAGTAGGAGATATGTTTATATCAACAGGTGATATGCTTTTAGTAACTGCAGAAATGTGTATAATACCCATTGGAATGTTTATATCAACGGGCTTAATGTTAATAGCAACCGGAGGTATGTTTATAGCAACAGAAGTGTGTTTATAGCAACAGGAGTGTGTTTATAGCAACCAGATATATGTTTATAGCAACCATAGACATGATAATAGCAATGGGAGATATGTTTATATCAACCGGTGATATGCTTTTAGTAACTGAAGACATGTGTATAATACCCAGTGAAATGTTTATAGCAACCGGCTTAATGTTTATAGCAACCAGAGGTATGTTTATAGCAACAGGAGTGTGTTTATAGCAACCAGATATATGTTTATAGCAATCAGTAGCATGATAATAACAATAGGAGATATGTTTATATCAACCGGTGATATGCTTTTCGTAACTGCAGAAATGTGTATAATACCCATTGGAAAATTTATAGCAACTAGCTTAATGTTTATAGCAACCAGAGGTATGTTTATAGCAACAGGAGTGTGTTTATAGCAACCATATATATGTTTATAGCAACCAGAGACATGATAATAGCAATAGGAGATATTTTTACATGAACCGGTGATATGCTTTTTGTAACTGAAGAAATGTGTATAATACCCAGTGAAATGTTTATAGCAACCGGCTTAATGTTTATAGCAACCAGAGGTATGTTTACAGCAACAGGAATGTGTTTATAGCAACCAGATATATCTTTATAGCAACCAGAGACATTATAATTACAGTAGGAGATATGTTTATATCAACAGGTGATATGCTTTTAGTAACTGCAGAAATGTGTATAATACCCATTGGAATGTTTATATCAACGGGCTTAATGTTAATAGCAACCGGAGGTATGTTTATAGCAACAGAAGTGTGTTTATAGCAACAGGAGTGTGTTTATAGCAACCAGATATATGTTTATAGCAACCATAGACATGAAAATAGCAATAGCAGATATGTTTATTTCAACCAGTGATATGCTTTTAGTAACTGAAGAAATGTGTATAATACCCAGTGAAATGTTTATCGCAACCTGCTTAATGTTTATAGCAACCAGAGGTATGTTTATAGCAACAGGAGTGTGTTTATAGCAACCAGATATATGTTTATAGCAACCATAGACATGATAATAGCAATGGGAGATATGTTTATATCAACCGGTTATATGCTTTGAGTAACTTAAAAAATATTTATAACAACCAGTGAAATGTTTATTGCAACCGGCTTGATGTTTATAGCAACCAGAGGTATGTTTATAGCAACAGGAGTGTGCTTATAGCAACCAGAGGTATGTTTATAGCAACATGAGTGTGTTTATAGCAACCAGATATATGTTTATAGCGATCAGAGACATGATAATAACAATAGGAGATATGTTTATATCAAACGGTGATTTGCATTTAGTAACTGAGGAAATGTTTTAACACCTAGTGAAATGTATATAGCAACCAGCTAAAAGTTTATAGCAACAGGAGTGTGTTTATAGCAACAGGAGTGTGTTTATAGCAACCAGATATATGTTTATAGCAACCAGAGACAGGATAATAACAATAGGAGATATGTTTATATCAACCGGTGATATGCATTTAGTAACTGCAGAAATGTGTATAATACCCATTGGAATGTTTATAGCAACTGGCTTAATGTTTATAGCAACCAGAGGTATGTTTATAGCAACAGGAGTGTGTTTATAGCAACAGGAGCATGTGTATAGCAGCCAGACACATGATAATAGCAATAGGAGATATGTTTAGATCAACCGGTGATATGCTTTTAGTAACTGAAGAAATGTGTATTATACCCATTGGAATGTTTATAGCAACCGGATTAATGTTTATAGCAACCAGAGGTATGTTTATAGCAACAGGAGTGTGTTTAGAGGAACCAGATATATGTTTATAGCAACCAGAGACATTATAATAACAATAGGAGATATGTTTATTTCAACCGGTGATATGCTTTTAGTTACTGAAGAAATGTGTATCATACCCATTGGCATGTGTATAGCAACCGGATTAATGTTTATAGCAACCAGAGGTATGTTTATAGCAACAGGAGTGTGTTTAGAGGAACCAGATATATGTTTATCACAACCATTGACATGATAATAGCAATGGGAGATATGTTTATATCAACCGGTTATATGCTTTTAGTAACTGCAGAAATGTGTATAATACCCATTAGAATGTTTATAGCAACGGGCTTAATGTTTATAGCAACCAGAGGTATGTTTATAGCAACAGGAGTGTGTTTATAGCAACCAGATATATGTTTATAGCAACCAGGGATATGTTTATAGCAACCAGAGATATGATAACAATAGAAGATATGTTTATATCAACCGGTGATATGCTTTTAGTAACTGCAGAAATGTGCATAATACCCATTGGAATGTTTATAGCAACTGGCTTAATGTTTATAGCAAACAGAGGTATGTTTATAGCAACATGAGTGTGTTTATAGCAGCCAGATATATGTTTATAGCAGCCAGACACATGATAATAGCAATAGGAGATATGTTTATATCAACCGGTGATATGCTTTTAGTAACTGAAGACATGTGTATAATACCCAGTGAAATGTTTATAGCAACCAGAGGTATGTTTATAGCAACAGGAGTGTGTTTATAGCAACCAGATATATGTTTATAGCAACCAGAGACAGGATAATAACAATAGGAGATATGTTTATATCAACCGGTGATATGCATTTAGTAACTGCAGAAATGTATATAATACCCATTGGAATGTTTATAGCAACTGGCTTAATGTTTATAGCAACCAATGGTATGTTTATAGCAACAGGAGTGTGTTTATAGCAACAGGAGTATGTTTATAGCAACCAGATATATGTTTATACCAACCAGAGACATGATAATAAAAATAGGAGAAATGTTTATATCAACCGGTGATATGCATTTAGTAACTGAAGAAATGTTTTAACACCTAGTGCAATGTTTATAGCAACCGGCTTGATGTTTATAGCAACAGGAGTGTGTTTATAGCAAAAGGAGTGTGTTTAGAGCAACCAGATATATGTTTATCGCAACCAGAGACAGGATAATAACAATAGGAGATATGTTTATATCAACCGGTGATATGCATTTAGTAACTGCAGAAATGTGTTTAATACCCATTGGAATGTTTATAGCAACTGGCTTAATGTTTATAGCAACCAGAGGTATGTTTATAGCAACAGGAGTGTGTTTATAGCAACCAGATATATGTTTATAGCAACCAGGGATATGTTTATAGCAACCAGAGATATGATAACAATAGAAGATATGTTTATATCAACCGGTGATAGGCATTTAGTAACTGCAGAAATGTGCATAATACCCATTGGAATGTTTATAGCAACTGGCTTAATGTTTATAGCAAACAGAGGTATGTTTATAGCAACATGAGTGTGTTTATAGCAGCCAGATATATGTTTATAGCAGCCAGACACATGATAATAGCAATAGGAGATATGTTTATATCAACCGGTGATATGCTTTTAGTAACTGAAGACATGTGTATAATACCCAGTGAAATGTTTATAGCAACCAGAGGTATATTTATAGCAACAGGAGTGTGTTTATAGCAACCAGATATATGTTTATAGCAACCAGAAGCATGATAATAACAATAGGAGATATGTTTATATCAACCGGTGATATGCATTTAGTGACTGCAGAAATGTTTATAATATTCATTGGAATATTTATAGCAACTAGCTTAATGTTTATAGCAACCAGAGGTATGTTTATAGCAACAGGAGTGTGTTTATAGCAACCAGATATATGTTTATAGCAGCCAGACACATGATAATAGCAATAGGAGATATGTTTACATCAACCGGTGATATGCTTTTAGTAACTGAAGAAATGTGTATAATACCCATTGGAATGTTTATAGCAACCGGATTAATGTTTATAGCAACCAGAGGTATGTTTATAGCAACAGGAGTGTGTTTAGAGGAACCAGATATATGTTTATAGCAACCAGAGACATTATAATAACAATAGGAGATATGTTTATTTCAACTGGTGATATGCTTTTAGTTACTGAAGAAATGTGTATCATACCCATTGGAATGTTTATAGCAACCGGATTAATGTTTATAGCAACCAGAGGTATGTTTATAGCAACAGGAGTGTGTTTAGAGGAACCAGATATATGTTTATAGCAACCAGAGACATTATAATAACAATAGGAGATATGTTTATTTCAACCGGTGATATGCTTTTAGTTACTGAAGAAATGTGTATCATACCCAACTGCATGTGTATAGCAACCGGATTAATGTTTATAGCAACCAGAGGTATGTTTATAGCAACAGGAGTGTGTTTATAGCAACCAGATATATGTTTATAGCAACCATAGACATGATAATAGAAATAGGAGATATGTTTATATCAAATGGTAATATGATTTTTGTAACTGAAGAAATGTGTATAATACCCATTGGAAGGTTTATAGCAACGGGCTTTATGTTTAGAGCAACCAGAGGTATGTTTATAGCAACAGGAGTATGTTTATAGCAACCAGATATATGTTTATAGCAACCAGAGACATGATAATTGCAATAGGAGATATGTTTATATCAACCGGTGATATGCATTTAGTAACTTAAAAAATATTTATAACAACCAGTGAAATGTTTATTGCAACCGGCTTCATGTTTATAGCAACCAGAGGTATGTTTATAGCAACAGGAGTGTGTTTATAGCAACCAGAGGTATGTTTATAGCAACATGAGTGTGTTTATAGCAACCAGATATATGTTTATAGCGATCAGAGACATGATAATAACAATAGGAGATATGTTTATATCAAACGGTGATATGCATTTAGTAACTGAGGAAATGTTTTAACACCTAGTGAAATGTATATAGCAACCGGCTAAAAGTTTATAGCAACAGGAGTGTGTTTATAGCAACAGGAGTGTGTTTATAGCAACCAGATATATGTTTATAGCAACCAGAGACAGGATAATAACAATAGGAGATATGTTTATATCAACCGGTGATATGCATTTAGTAACTGCAGAAATGTGTATAATACCCATTGGAATGTTTATAGCAACTGGCTTAATGTTTATAGCAACCAGAGGTATGTTTATAGCAACAGGAGTGTGTTTATAGCAACAGGAGTATGTGTATAGCAGCCAGACACATGATAATAGCAATAGGAGATATGTTTATATCAACCGGTGATATGCTTTTAGTAACTGAAGAAATGTGTATTATACCCATTGGAATGTTTATAGCAACCGGATTAATGTTTATAGCAACCAGAGGTATGTTTATAGCAACAGGAGTGTGTTTAGAGGAACCAGATATATGTTTATAGCAACCAGAGACATTATAATAACAATAGGAGATATGTTTATTTCAACCGGTGATATGCTTTTAGTTACTGAAGAAATGTGTATCATACCCATTGGCATGTGTATAGCAACCGGATTAATGTTTATAGCAACCAGAGGTATGTTTATAGCAACAGGAGTGTGTTTAGAGGAACCAGATATATGTTTATCACAACCATTGACATGATAATAGCAATGGGAGATATGTTTATATCAACCGGTTATATGCTTTTAGTAACTTAAAAAATATTTATAACAACCAGTGAAATGTTTATTGCAACCGGCTTGATGTTTATAGCAACCAGAGGTATGTTTATAGCAACAGGAGTGTGTTTATAGCAACCAGAGGTATGTTTATAGCAACATGAGTGTGTTTATAGCAACCAGATATATGTTTATAGCGATCAGAGACATGATAATAACAATAGGAGATATGTTTATATCAACCGGTGATATGCATTTAGTAACTGCAGAAATGTGTATAATACCCATTGGAATGTTTATAGCAACTGGCTTAATGTTTATAGCAACCAGAGGTATGTTTATAGCAACAGGAGTGTGTTTATAGCAACAGGAGTATGTGTATAGCAGCCAGACACATGATAATAGCAATAGGAGATATGTTTATATCAACCGGTGATATGCTTTTAGTAACTGAAGAAATGTGTATTATACCCATTGGAATGTTTATAGCAACCGGATTATTGTTTATAGCAACCAGAGGTATGTTTATAGCAACAGGAGTGTGTTTAGAGGAACCAGATATATGTTTATAGCAACCAGAGACATTATAATAACAATAGGAGATATGTTTATTTCAACCGGTGATATGCTTTTAGTTACTGAAGAAATGTGTATCATACCCATTGGCATGTGTATAGCAACCGGATTAATGTTTATAGCAACCAGAGGTATGTTTATAGCAACAGGAGTGTGTTTAGAGGAACCAGATATATGTTTATCACAACCATTGACATGATAATAGCAATGGGAGATATGTTTATATCAACCGGTTATATGCTTTTAGTAACTGCAGAAATGTGTATAATACCCATTAGAATGTTTATAGCAACGGGCTTAATGTTTATAGCAACCAGAGGTATGTTTATAGCAACAGGAGTGTGCTTATAGCAACCAGATATATGTTTATAGCAACCAGGGATATGTTTATAGCAACCAGAGATATGATAACAATAGAAGATATGTTTATATCAACCGGTGATAGGCATTTAGTAACTGCAGAAATGTGCATAATACCCATTGGAATGTTTATAGCAACTGGCTTAATGTTTATAGCAAACAGAGGTATGTTTATAGCAACATGAGTGTGTTTATAGCAGCCAGATATATGTTTATAGCAGCCAGACACATGATAATAGCAATAGGAGATATGTTTATATCAACCGGTGATATGCTTTTAGTAACTGAAGACATGTGTATAATACCCAGTGAAATGTTTATAGCAACCAGAGGTATGTTTATAGCAACAGGAGTGTGTTTATAGCAACCAGATATATGTTTATAGCAACCAGAAGCATGATAATAACAATAGGAGATATGTTTATATCAACCGGTGATATGCATTTAGTGACTGCAGAAATGTTTATAATATCCATTGGAATATTTATAGCAACTAGCTAAATGTTTATAGCAACCAGAGGTATGTTTATAGCAACATAAGTGTGTTTATAGAAACCAGATATATGTTTATAGCAACCAGAGACGTGATAATAGCAATAGGAGATATGTTTATATCAACCGGTGATATGCTTTTAGTAACTGAAGAAATGTGTATAATACCCATTGGAATATTTATAGCAACTGGCTTAATGTTTATAGCAACCAGAGGTATGTTTATAGCAACAGGAGTGTGTTTATAGCAACCAGATATATGTTTATAGCAGCCAGACACATGATAATAGCAATAGGAGATATGTTTACATCAACCGGTGATATGCTTTTAGTAACTGAAGAAATGTGTATAATACCCATTGGAATGTTTATAGAAACCGGATTAATGTTTATAGCAACCAGAGGTATGTTTATAGCAACAGGAGTGTGTTTAGAGGAACCAGATATATGTTTATAGCAACCAGAGACATTATAATAACAATAGGAGATATGTTTATTTCAACTGGTGATATGCTTTTAGTTACTGAAGAAATGTGTATCATACCCATTGGAATGTGTATAGCAACCGGATTAATGTTTATAGCAACCAGAGGTACGTTTATAGCAACAGGAGTGTGTTTAGAGGAACCAGATATATGTTTATCGCAACCATTGACATGATAATAGCAATAGGAGATATGTTTATATCAACCGGTTATATGCTTTTAATAACTGCAGAAATGTGTATAATACCCATTAGAATGTTTATAGCAACGGGCTTAATGTTTATAGCAACCAGAGGTATGTTTATAGCAACAGGAGTGTGTTTATAGCAACCAGATATATGTTTATAGCAACCATAGACATGATAATAGAAATAGGAGATATTTTTATATCAAATGGTAATATGATTTTTGTAACTGAAGAAATGTGTATAATACCCATTGGAAGGTTTATAGCAACGGGCTTTATGTTTAGAGCAACCAGAGGTATGTTTATAGCAACAGGAGTATGTTTATAGCAACCAGATATATGTTTATAGCAAGCAGAGACATGATAATTGCAATATGAGATATGTTTATATCAACCGGTGATATGCATTTAGTAACTTAAAAAATATTTATAACAACCAGTGAAATGTTTATTGCAACCGGCTTGATGTTTATAGCAACCAGAGGTATGTTTATAGCAACAGGAGTGTGTTTATAGCAACCAGAGGTATGTTTATAGCAACATGAGTGTGTTTATAGCAACCAGATATATGTTTATAGCGATCAGAGACATGATAATAACAATAGGAGATATGTTTATATCAAACGGTGATATGCATTTAGTAACTGAGGAAATGTTTTAACACCTAGTGAAATGTATATAGCAACCGGCTAAAAGTTTATAGCAACAGGAGTGTGTTTATAGCAACAGGAGTGTGTTTATAGCAACCAGATATATGTTTATAGCAACCAGAGACAGGATAATAACAATAGGAGATATGTTTATATCAACCGGTGATATGCATTTAGTAACTGCAGAAATGTGTATAATACCCATTGGAATGTTTATAGCAACTGGCTTAATGTTTATAGCAACCAGAGGTATGTTTATAGCAACAGGAGTGTGTTTATAGCAACAGGAGTATGTGTATAGCAGCCAGACACATGATAATAGCAATAGGAGATATGTTTATATCAACCGGTGATATGCTTTTAGTAACTGAAGAAATGTGTATTATACCCATTGGAATGTTTATAGCAACCGGATTAATGTTTATAGCAACCAGAGGTATGTTTATAGCAACAGGAGTGTGTTTAGAGGAACCAGATATATGTTTATAGCAACCAGAGACATTATAATAACAATAGGAGATATGTTTATTTCAACCGGTGATATGCTTTTAGTTACTGAAGAAATGTGTATCATACCCATTGGCATGTGTATAGCAACTGGATTAATGTTTATAGCAACCAGAGGTATGTTTATAGCAACAGGAGTGTGTTTAGAGGAACCAGATATATGTTTATCACAACCATTGACATGATAATAGCAATGGGAGATATGTTTATATCAACCGGTTATATGCTTTTATTAACTGCAGAAATGTGTATAATACCCATTAGAATGTTTATAGCAACGGGCTTAATGTTTATAGCAACCAGAGGTATGTTTATAGCAACAGGAGTGTGTTTATAGCAACCAGATATATGTTTATAGCAACCATAGACATGATAATAGAAGTAGGAGATATGTTTAGATCAAATGGTAATATGATTTTTGTAACTGCAGAAATGTGTATAATACCCATTGGAAGGTTTATAGCAGCGGGCTTTATGTTTAGAGCAACCAGAGGTATGTTTATAACAACAGGAGTATGTTTATAGCAACCAGATATATGTTTATAGCAACCAGAGACATTATAATAACAATAGGAGATATGTTTATTTCAACCGGTGATATGCTTTTAGTTACTGAAGAAATGTGTATCATACCCATTGGCATGTGTATAGCAACCGGATTAATGTTTATAGCAACCAGAGGTATGTTTATAGCAACAGGAGTGTGTTTAGAGGAACCAGATATATGTTTATCACAACCATTGACATGATAATAGCAATGGGAGATATGTTTATATCAACCGGTTATATGCTTTTAGTAACTTAAAAAATATTTATAACAACCAGTGAAATGTTTATTGCAACCAGCTTGATGTTTATAGCAACCAGAGGTATGTTTATAGCAACAGGAGTGTGTTTATAGTAACCAGATATATGTTTATAGACACAAGAGACATGATAATAGCAATAGGAGATATGTTTATATCAACCGGGGATATGCTTTTTGTAACTGAAGAAATGTGTATAATACCCATTGAAATGGTTATAGCAACAGGCTTAATGTTTATAGCAACCAGAGGTATGTTTATAGCAACAGAAGTGTGTTTATAGCAACCAGATATATGTTTATAGACACAAGAGACATGATAATAGCAATAGGAGATATGTTTATATCAACCGGTGATATGCTTTTAGTAACTGCAGAAATGTGTATAATACCCATTGGAAGGTTTATATCAACGGGCTTTATGTTTATAGCAACCAGAGGTATGTTTATAGCAACAGGAGTGTGTTTATAGCAACCAGATATATGTTTATAGCAACCAGAGACATGATAACAATAGGAGATATGTTTATATCAACCGGTGATATGCATTTAGTAACTGAAAAATATTTATAACAACCAGTGAAATGTTTATAGCAACCTGCTTAATGTTAATAGCAACCAGAGGTATGTTTATAGCAACAGGAGTGTGTTTATAGCAACAAGATATATGTTTAAAGCAACCATAGACATGATCATAGCAATAGCAGATATGTTTATTTCAACCGGTGATATGCTTTTAGTAACTGAAGAAATGTGTATAATACCCAGTGAAATGTTTATAGCAACCAGAGGTATGTTTATAGCAACAGGAGTGTGTTTATAGCAACCAGATGTATCGTTATAGCAACCAGAGACATGATAATAACAGTAGGAGATATGTTTATATCAACCGGTGATATGCTTTTAGTAACTGCAGAAATGTGTATAATACCCATTGGACTATTTATCGCAACCTGCTTAATGTTTAAAGCAACCAGAGGTATGTTTATAGCAACAGGAGTGTGTTTATAGCAACCAGATATATGTTTATAGCAACCATAGACATGAAAATAGCAATAGCAGATATGTTTATTTCAACCGGTGATATGCTTTTAGTAACTGAAGAAATGTGTATAATACCCAGTGAAATGTTTATTGCAACCGGCTTAATGTTAATAGCAACCAGAGGTATGTTTATAGCAACAGAAGTGTGTTTATAGCAGCCAGATAAATGTTTATAGCAACCAGAGACATGATGATAACAATAGGAGATATGTTCATATCAACCGGTGATATGCATTTAGTAACTGAAAAAATATTTATAACAACCAGTGAAATGTTTATCGCAACCTGCTTAATGTTTATAGCAACCAGAGGTATGTTTATAGCAACAGGAGTGTGTTTATAGCAACAGGAGTATGTTCATAGCAACCAGATATATGTTTATAGCAACCAAATACGTGATAATAACAATAGGAGATATGTTTATATCAACCAGTGATATGCATTTAGTAACTGAAAAATATTTATAACAACCAGTGAAATGTTTATCGCAACCTGCTTAATGTTTATAGCAACCAGAGGTATGTTTATAGCAACATGAGTGTGTTTATAGCAACCAGATATATGTTTATAGCAACCATAGACATGATAATAGCAATAGCAGATATGTTTATTTCAACCGGTGATATGCTTTTAGTAACTGCAGAAATGTGTATAATACCCATTGGAATGTTTATATCAACGGGCTTAATGTTTATAGCAACCAGAGGTATGTTTATAGCAACAGGAGTGTGTTTATAGCAACCAGATATATGTTTATAGCAACCAGAGACAGGATAATAACAATAGGAGATATGTTTATATCAACCGGTGATATGCATTTAGTAACTGCAGAAATGTGTATAATACCCATTGGAATGTTTATAGCAACTTGCTTAATGTTTATAGCAACCAGAGGTATGTTTATAGCAACAGGAGTGTGTTTATAGCAACAGGAGTATGTTTATAGCAACCAGATATATGTTTATAGCAACCAGAGATATGATAATAACAATAGAAGATATGTTTATATCAACCGGTGATAGGCATTTAGTAACTGCAGAAATGTGTATAATACCCATTGGAATGTTTATGGCAACTGGCTTAATGTTTATAGCAACCAGAGGTATGTTTATAGCAACAGGAGTGTGTTTATAGCAGCCAGATATATGTTTATAGCAGCCAGACACATGATAATAGCAATAGGAGATATGTTTATATCAACCGGTGATATGCTTTTAGTAACTGAAGACATGTGTATAATACCCAGTGAAATGTTTATAGCAACCGGCTTAATGTTTATAGCAACCAGAGGTATGTTTATAGCAACAGGAGTGTGTTTATAGCAACCAGATATATGTTTATAGCAATCAGTAGCATGATAATAACAATAGGAGATATGTTTATATCAACCGGTGATATGCTTTTCGTAACTGCAGAAATGTGTATAATACCCATTGGAAAATTTATAGCAACTAGCTTAATGTTTATAGCAACCAGAGGTATGTTTATAGCAACAGGAGTGTGTTTATAGCAACCATATATATGTTTATAGCAACCAGAGACATGATAATAGCAATAGGAGATATTTTTATATGAACCGGTAATATGCTTTTTGTAACTGAAGAAATGTGTATAATACCCAGTGAAATGTTTATAGCAACCGGCTTAATGTTTATAGCAACCAGAGGTATGTTTACAGCAACAGGAATGTGTTTATAGCAACCAGATATATCTTTATAGAAACCAGAGACATTATAATTACAGTAGGAGATATGTTTATATCAACAGGTGATATGCTTTTAGTAACTGCAGAAATGTGTATAATACCCATTGGAATGTTTATATCAACGGGCTTAATGTTAATAGCAACCGGAGGTATGTTTATAGCAATAGAAGTGTGTTTATAGCAACAGGAGTGTGTTTATAGCAACCAGATATATGTTTATAGCAACCATAGACATGAAAATAGCAATAGCAGATATGTTTATTTCAACCAGTGATATGCTTTTAGTAACTGAAGAAATGTGTATAATACCCAGTGAAATGTTTATCGCAACCTGCTTAATGTTTATAGCAACCAGAGGTATGTTTATAGCAACAGGAGTGTGTTTATAGCAACCAGATATATGTATATAGCAACCATAGACATGATAATAGCAATAGCAGATATGTTTATTTCAACCGGTGATATGCTTTTAGTAACTGCAGAAATGTGTATAAAACCCATTGGAATGTTTATATCAACGGGCTTAATGTTTATAGCAACCAGATGTATGTTTATAGCAACAGGAATGTGTTTATAGCAACCAGATATATGTTTATAGCAAGCATAGACATGATAATAGCAATAGCAGATATTTTTATTTCAACCGGTGATATGCTTTTAGTAACTGCAGAAATGTGTATAAAACCCATTGGAATGTTTATATCAACGGGCTTAATGTTTATAGCAACCAGATGTATGTTTATAGCAACAGGAATGTGTTTATAGCAACCAGATATATGTTTATAGCAAGCATAGACATGATAATAGCAATAGCAGATATTTTTATTTCAACCGGTGATATGCTTTTAGTAACTGAAGAAATGTGTATAATACCCAGTGAAATGTTTATTGCAACCAGAGGTATGTTTATAGCAACAGGAGTGTGTTTATAGCAACCAGATATATCTTTATAGCAACCAGAGACATGATAATAACAGTAGGAGATATGTTTATATCAAACGGTGATATGCTTTTAGTAACTGAAGACATGTGTATAATACCCAGTGAAATGTTTATAGCAACCGGCTTAATGTTTATAGCAACCAGAGGTATGTTTATAGCAACAGGAGTGTGTTTATAGCAACCAGATATATGTTTATAGCAATCAGTAGCATGATAATAACAATAGGAGATATGTTTATATCAACCGGTGATATGCTTTTAGTAACTCAAGAAATGTGTATACTACCCAGTGAAATGTTTATTGCAACTGGCTTAATGTTTATAGCACCAGGAATATGTATATAGCAACCAGATATATATTTATAGCAACCAGAGACATGATAATAGCAATAGGAGATATGTTTATATCAACAGGTGATATGCTTTTAGTAACTGAAGAAATGTGTATAATACCCAGTGAAATGTTCATAGCAACTGGCTTAATGTTTATAGCAACCAGATGTATGTTTATAGCAACAGGAGTGTGTTTATAGCAACAGGAGTATGTTTTTAGCAACCAGATATATGTTTATAGCAACAGGAGTGTGTTTATAGCAACAGGAGGATGTTTTTAGCAACCAGATATATGTTTATAGCAACCAGAGACATGATAATAACAGTAGGAGATATGTTTATATCAACCGGTGATATGCTTTTAGTAATGGAAAAATATTTATAACAACCAGTGAAATGTTTATAGCAACCTGCTTAATGTTTATAGCAACCAGAGGTATGTTTATAGCAACATGAGTGTGTTTATAGCAACCAGATATATGTTTATAGCAACCATAGACATGATAAAAGCAATAGCAGATATGTTTATTTCAACCGTTGATATGCTTTTAGTAACTTAAGAAATGTGTATAATACCCAGTGAAATGTTTATAGCAACAGGCTTAATGTTTATAGCAACAAGAGGTATGTTTATAGCAACAAGAGTGTGTTTATAGCAACAGGAGTATGTTTATAGCAACCAGAGACATGATAACAAAAGGAAATATGTTTATTTCAACCGGTGATATGCTTTCAGTAACTGAAGAAATGTGTATAATACCCAGTGAAATGTTTATAGCAACCGGCTTAATGTTTATAGCAACCAGAGGTATGTTTATAGCAACATAAGTGTGTTTATAGCAGCCAGATATATGTTTATAGCAACCATAGACATGATAATAGCAATAGGAGATATGTTTATATGAATCGGTGATATGCATTTAGTAACTGAAGAAATGTGCATAATACCCAGTGAAATGTTTATAGCAACCAGAGGTATGTTTATAGCAACAGGAGTGTGTTTATAGCAACCAGATATGTTTATAGCAACCATTGACATGCTAATAGCAATAGGAGATATGTTTATATCAACCGTTGATATGCATTTAGTAACTGAAAAATATTTATAACAACCAGTGAAATGTTTATAGCAACCTGCTTAATGTTTATAGCAACCAGATGTATGTTTATAGCAACAGGAGTGTGTTTATAGCAACAGGAGTATGTTCATAGCAACCAGATATATGTTTATAGCAGCCAAAGATATGATAATAACAATAGGAGATATGTTTATAGCAACCAGAGGTATGTTTATAGCAACAGGAGTGTGTTTATAGCAATCAGATAAATGTTTAAAGCAACCATAGACATGATAATAGCAATAGCAGATGTTTATTTCAACCGGTGATATGCTTTTAGTAACTGAAGAAATGTGTATAATACCCAGTGAAATGTTCATAGCAACTGGCTTAATGTTTATAGCAACAGGAGTGTGTTAATAGCAACCAGATATATCGTTATAGCAACCAGAGACATGATAATAACAGTAGGAGATATGTTTATATCAACAGGTGATATGCTTTTAGTAACTGAAGAAATGTGTATAATACCCAGTGAAATGTTCATAGCAACTGGCTTAATGTTTATAGCAACAGGAGTGTGTTTATAGCAACCAGATATATCGTTATAGCAACCAGAGACATGATAATAACAGTAGGAGATATGTTTATATCAACCGGTGATATGCTTTTAGTAACTGCAGAAATGTGTATAATACCCATTGGACAATTTATCGCAACCTGCTTAATGTTTATAGCAACCAGAGGTATGTTTATAGCAACAGGAGTGTGTTTATAGCAACCAGATATATGTTTATAGCAACCATAGACATGAAAATAGCAATAGCAGATATGTTTATTTCAACCGGTGATATGCTTTTAGTAACTGAAGAAATGTGTATAATACCCAGTGAAATGTTTATAGCAACCGGCTTAATGTTTATAGCAACCAGAGGTATGTTTATAGCAACAGGAATGTGTTTATAGCAACCAGATATATCTTTATAGCAACCAGAGACATGATAATTACAGTAGGAGATATGTTTATATCAACAGGTGATATGCTTTTAGTAACTGCAGAAATGTGTATAATACCCATTGGAATGTTTATATCAACGGGTTTAATGTTAATAGCAACCGGAGGTATGTTTATAGCAACAGAAGTGTGTTTATAGCAACAGGAGTGTGTTTATAGCAACCAGATATATGTTTATAGCAACCATAGACGTGAAAATAGCAATAGCAGATATGTTTATTTCAACCGGTGATATGCTTTTAGTAACTGCAGAAATGTGTATAAAACCCATTGGAATGTTTATATCAACGGGCTTAATGTTTATAGCAACCAGATGTATGTTTATAGCAACAGGAATGTGTTTATAGCAACCAGATATATGTTTATAGCAAGCATAGACATGTTAATAGCAATAGCAGATATTTTTATTTCAACCGGTGATATGCTTTTAGTAACTGAAGAAATGTGTATAATACACAGTGAAATGTTTATTGCAACCAGAGGTATGTTTATAGCAACAGGAGTGTGTTTATAGCAACCAGATATATGTTTATAGCAACCAGAGACATGATAATAACAGTAGGAGATATGTTTATATCAACCGGTGATATGCTTTTAGTAACTGCAGAAATGTGTATAATACCCATTGGAATGTTTATATCAATGGGCTTAATGTTTATAGCAACCAGAGGTATGTTTATAGCAACAGGAGTGTTTTTATGTCAACCAGATATATGTTTATAGCAACCAGAGACATGATAATAACAATAGGAGATATGTTTATATCAAACGGTGATATGCTTTTAGTAACTGAAGACATGTGTATAATACCCAGTGAAATGTTTATAGCAACCGGCTTAATGTTTATAGCAACCAGAGGTATGTTTATAGCAACAGGAGTGTGTTTATAGCAACCAGATATATGTTTATAGCAATCAGTAGCATGATAATAACAATAGGAGATATGTTTATATCAACCGGTGATATGCTTTTAGTAACTCAAGAAATGTGTATACTACCCAGTGAAATGTTTATTGCAACTGGCTTAATGTTTATAGCACCAGGAATATGTATATAGCAACCAGATATATATTTATAGCAACCAGAGACATGATAATAGCAATAGGAGATATGTTTATATCAACAGGTGATATGCTTTTAGTAACTGAAGAAATGTGTATAATACCCAGTGAAATGTTCATAGCAACTGGCTTAATGTTTATAGCAACCAGATGTATGTTTATAGCAACAGGAGTGTGTTTATAGCAACAGGAGTATGTTTTTAGCAACCAGATATATGTTTATAGCAACAGGAGTGTGTTTATAGCAACAGGAGGATGTTTTTAGCAACCAGATATATGTTTATAGCAACCAGAGACATGATAATAACAGTAGGAGATATGTTTATATCAACCGGTGATATGCTTTTAGTAATGGAAAAATATTTATAACAACCAGTGAAATGTTTATAGCAACCTGCTTAATGTTTATAGCAACCAGAGGTATGTTTATAGCAACATGAGTGTGTTTATAGCAACCAGATATATGTTTATAGCAACCATAGACATGATAAAAGCAATAGCAGATATGTTTATTTCAACCGTTGATATGCTTTTAGTAACTTAAGAAATGTGTATAATACCCAGTGAAATGTTTATAGCAACAGGCTTAATGTTTATAGCAACAAGAGGTATGTTTATAGCAACAAGAGTGTGTTTATAGCAACAGGAGTATGTTTATAGCAACCAGAGACATGATAACAAAAGGAAATATGTTTATTTCAACCGGTGATATGCTTTCAGTAACTGAAGAAATGTGTATAATACCCAGTGAAATGTTTATAGCAACCGGCTTAATGTTTATAGCAACCAGAGGTATGTTTATAGCAACATAAGTGTGTTTATAGCAGCCAGATATATGTTTATAGCAACCATAGACATGATAATAGCAATAGGAGATATGTTTATATGAATCGGTGATATGCATTTAGTAACTGAAGAAATGTGCATAATACCCAGTGAAATGTTTATAGCAACCAGAGGTATGTTTATAGCAACAGGAGTGTGTTTATAGCAACCAGATATGTTTATAGCAACCATTGACATGCTAATAGCAATAGGAGATATGTTTATATCAACCGTTGATATGCATTTAGTAACTGAAAAATATTTATAACAACCAGTGAAATGTTTATAGCAACCTGCTTAATGTTTATAGCAACCAGATGTATGTTTATAGCAACAGGAGTGTGTTTATAGCAACAGGAGTATGTTCATAGCAACCAGATATATGTTTATAGCAGCCAAAGATATGATAATAACAATAGGAGATATGTTTATAGCAACCAGAGGTATGTTTATAGCAACAGGAGTGTGTTTATAGCAATCAGATAAATGTTTAAAGCAACCATAGACATGATAATAGCAATAGCAGATGTTTATTTCAACCGGTGATATGCTTTTAGTAACTGAAGAAATGTGTATAATACCCAGTGAAATGTTCATAGCAACTGGCTTAATGTTTATAGCAACAGGAGTGTGTTAATAGCAACCAGATATATCGTTATAGCAACCAGAGACATGATAATAACAGTAGGAGATATGTTTATATCAACAGGTGATATGCTTTTAGTAACTGAAGAAATGTGTATAATACCCAGTGAAATGTTCATAGCAACTGGCTTAATGTTTATAGCAACAGGAGTGTGTTTATAGCAACCAGATATATCGTTATAGCAACCAGAGACATGATAATAACAGTAGGAGATATGTTTATATCAACCGGTGATATGCTTTTAGTAACTGCAGAAATGTGTATAATACCCATTGGACAATTTATCGCAACCTGCTTAATGTTTATAGCAACCAGAGGTATGTTTATAGCAACAGGAGTGTGTTTATAGCAACCAGATATATGTTTATAGCAACCATAGACATGAAAATAGCAATAGCAGATATGTTTATTTCAACCGGTGATATGCTTTTAGTAACTGAAGAAATGTGTATAATACCCAGTGAAATGTTTATAGCAACCGGCTTAATGTTTATAGCAACCAGAGGTATGTTTATAGCAACAGGAATGTGTTTATAGCAACCAGATATATCTTTATAGCAACCAGAGACATGATAATTACAGTAGGAGATATGTTTATATCAACAGGTGATATGCTTTTAGTAACTGCAGAAATGTGTATAATACCCATTGGAATGTTTATATCAACGGGTTTAATGTTAATAGCAACCGGAGGTATGTTTATAGCAACAGAAGTGTGTTTATAGCAACAGGAGTGTGTTTATAGCAACCAGATATATGTTTATAGCAACCATAGACGTGAAAATAGCAATAGCAGATATGTTTATTTCAACCGGTGATATGCTTTTAGTAACTGCAGAAATGTGTATAAAACCCATTGGAATGTTTATATCAACGGGCTTAATGTTTATAGCAACCAGATGTATGTTTATAGCAACAGGAATGTGTTTATAGCAACCAGATATATGTTTATAGCAAGCATAGACATGTTAATAGCAATAGCAGATATTTTTATTTCAACCGGTGATATGCTTTTAGTAACTGAAGAAATGTGTATAATACACAGTGAAATGTTTATTGCAACCAGAGGTATGTTTATAGCAACAGGAGTGTGTTTATAGCAACCAGATATATGTTTATAGCAACCAGAGACATGATAATAACAGTAGGAGATATGTTTATATCAACCGGTGATATGCTTTTAGTAACTGCAGAAATGTGTATAATACCCATTGGAATGTTTATATCAATGGGCTTAATGTTTATAGCAACCAGAGGTATGTTTATAGCAACAGGAGTGTTTTTATGTCAACCAGATATATGTTTATAGCAACCAGAGACATGATAATAGCAATAGGAGATATGTTTATATCAACCGGTGATATGCTTTTAGTAACTCAAGAAATGTGTATAATACCCAGTGAAATGTTTATTGCAACTGGCTTAATGTTTATAGCACCAGGAATATGTATATAGCAACCAGATATATATTTATAGCAACCAGAGACATGATAATAGCAATAGGAGATATGTTTATATCAACAGGTGATATGCTTTTAGTAACTGAAGAAATGTGTATAATACCCAGTGAAATGTTCATAGCAGCTGGCTTAATGTTTATAGCAACCAGATGTATGTTTATAGCAACAGGAGTGTGTTTATAGCAACAGGAGTATGTTTTTAGCAACCAGATATATGTTTATAGCAACAGGAGTGTGTTTATAGCAACAGGAGGATGTTTTTAGCAACCAGATATATGTTTATAGCAACCAGAGACATGATAATAACAGTAGGAGATATGTTTATATCAACCGGTGATATGCTTTTAGTAATGGAAAAATATTTATAACAACCAGTGAAATGTTTATAGCAACCTGCTTAATGTTTATAGCAACCAGAGGTATGTTTATAGCAACATGAGTGTGTTTATAGCAACCATAGACATGATAAAAGCAATAGCAGATATGTTTATTTCAACCGTTGATATGCTTTTAGTAACTTAAGAAATGTGTATAATACCCAGTGAAATGTTTATAGCAACAGGCTTAATGTTTATAGCAACCAGAGGTATGTTTATAGCAACAAGAGTGTGTTTATAGCAACAGGAGTATGTTTATAGCAACCAGAGACATGATAACAAAAGGAAATATGTTTATTTCAACCGGTGATATGCTTTCAGTAACTGAAGAAATGTGTATAATACCCAGTGAAATGTTTATAGCAACCGGCTTAATGTTTATAGCAACCAGAGGTATGTTTATAGCAACATAAGTGTGTTTATAGCAACAGGAGTATGTTTATAGCAACCATAGACATGATAATAGCAATAGGAGATATGTTTATATGAATCGGTGATATGCATTTAGTAACTGAAGAAATGTGCATAATACTCAGTGAAATGTTTATAGCAACCAGAGGTATGTTTATAGCAACAGGAGTGTGTTTATAGCAACCAGATATGTTTATAGCAACCATTGACATGCTAATAGCAATAGGAGATATGTTTATATCAACCGGTGATATGCATTTAGTAACTGAAAAATATTTATAACAACCAGTGAAATGTTTATAGCAACCTGCTTAATGTTTATAGCAACCAGAGGTATGTTTATAGCAACAGGAGTGTGTTTATAGCAACAGGAGTATGTTCATAGCATCCAGATATATGTTTATAGCAACCAAAGACATGATAATAACAATAGGAGATATGTTTATATCAACCAGTGATATGCATTTAGTAACTGAAAAATATTTATATCAAGCAGTGAATCGTTTATCGCAACCTGCTTAATGTTTATAGCAACCAGAGTTATGTTTATAGCAACAGGAGTGTGTTTATAGCAACCAGATATATGTTTATAGCAACCAGAGACATGATAATAGCAATAGGAGATATGTTTATATCAACCGGTGATATGCTTTTAGTAACTCAAGAAATGTGTATAATACCCTATGAAATGTTTATTGCAACTGGCTTAATGTTTATAGCACCAAGAATATGTATATAGCAACCAGATATATATTTATAGCAACCAGAGACATGATAATAGCAATAGGAGATATGTTTATATCAACAGGTGATATGCTTTTAGTAACTGAAGAAATGTGTATAATACCCAGTGAAATGTTCATAGCAACTGGCTTAATGTTTATAGCAACCAGAGGTATGTTTATAGCAACAGGAGTGTGTTTATAGCAACAGGAGTATGTTTTTAGCAACCAGATATATGTTTATAGCAACCAGAGACATGATAACAAAAGGAGATATGTTTATTTCAACCGGTGATATGCTTTCAGTAACTGAAGAAATGTGTATAATACTAAATTAAATGTTTATAGCAACCGGCTTAATGTTTATAGCAACCAGAGGTATGTTTATAGCAACAGAAGTGTGTTTATAGCAGCCAGATATATGTTTATAGCAACCAGAGACATGATGATAACAATAGGAGATATGTTCATATCAACCGGTGATATGCATTTAGTAACTGAAAAAATATTTATAACAACCATTGAAATGTTTATAGCAACCGGCTTAATGTTTGTAGCAACCAGAGGTATGTTTATAGCAACAGAAGTTGTTATGGTACTTTTTCAGGAAACCAAAATGTTTAAATGTCTATCTGTTCCTGTCCGAATTAAAGAGAATTGAATTGCGTATATACGCTGAAGTAATTCAGTCTGACACACGGAGTTCAGGTTAAAATAACTTCGAGGAAATTTATTGGCAAGTCCAGCAGAGCGGGCGCGCAGGCCCTTTTAAGAGGCATTTTGCGTCATCATTGATTATCAAGATATCAGTGAATAAACATCATTAATTGGATTAATTGTTAAGTGTCTGGATTAGTGTCCACCTATCAGTATAATTAATTGGCTCAAAAATTAAGTGGTTAGCTTCGTGTCCACCCACCAAGAGGTGGTATTGTTTTGGACACGGGTGGGGACAAGGGGGGGGCTTGAGCGTCATTTTACACGGTCAGTGATGTCAGGTCTTGTGGTTAGGTGCAAGGTCTCTTATGAATAGAACATTTCATTACTACTGTGTTCTCATGGCCTTTAAATTATACTATGTTGCGAGTTAGGGGAAATTCAACAGTTCCTGGGTTAGTCATGTCCTTATGGAGAATACAGTCTTTGTCTATTGTGTTAGATGTGCTGAGAAATTCTGTCATGTAATGTAGTTTTCAAATGGAGAAGTCAGGTTATGAGGACAAAATGGAGGATTTGTCACAGTATCAGGTTAAAATGGAGTAAGTGCAATAAATCAATACAAGTTCAATAAAGATTTTTTAATAATTCTACATCAGTCCCCCCTATGAAATGTTAGATTCTAAGAGATAAAACTTTATTTGTTAATACCAGAAGACGTGTTAGCCCAAAGGCACAGAAACCCCGTGGCCGCTAGCTAGGTGTTAATGCAAAGTGCAAGTCTGTCCCTAATTCTGACCCTAATAGGCTAACTCATCGACAGTATGGCTCTCGAACACTTCACACCCATGGGTGGCCCATCTCGGCTAACCCACCACTTCTCCACACGGGGCCTTTACCATTCACTGACAGATGCTGTCCCTAAGGTGGTCCCTTCCTAGAACTCTCGCACTTTATCATCAAAAGGGATAGATTGCAGCGGCAAACAGGGTGAGTTGAGATCCTGGAAATCTTGGTCATCAACTTCAAGATGTGTGAAAGTGGGTGCCGCTTGGTCAACAGTCTTCGTGAGGGCTTTCCTCAGACAAGGGAAGACACAACAAAAGAGAAGAGCAAAGATAAAAAGAAAAATTAGTATTGCCATACCAATATGCATTAGAGCCTTTTACCAACCCGTCATCCAACCAAACCATCTGTCCCAGTGATCTTTTATCCCAGAATTCCTTTTCAACTCTTCTGAGAGGTCATTTAATTTTGCTATGGCTAATGTAACTTTACCATTAGGGCCTGTGTTTTCTGGGATGTAGGTACAACATGTCATGGTGTCGGGCAAAATTTTACATACCCCTCCTTTTTCGGCTAGGATCATATCTAGGGCCATTCTATTCTGGAAGGCCATTTGGGATGTGGCCTGCAACTGTTCGGCTAATCCCTGGAGGGCATCTCTGGTGTAATTAACAAAACGCTGTTGGTTGTAATAAATGTAATTTATCCA
This sequence comes from Pelobates fuscus, assembly GCF_036172605.1. Lineage (NCBI taxonomy): Eukaryota > Metazoa > Chordata > Amphibia > Anura > Pelobatidae > Pelobates > Pelobates fuscus. The sequence goes on from NC_086318.1 coordinate 254,362,108, forward strand.
GTTTAAATTCTTGTTTGCGGTAACTATGGTGAAAATTGATTCAAACCCTGCAGCAACTTCATCTCTTGCTTTAAACTCATTGGGTACCCCCCTAGGCACCCCAATGGCATCAATGTAAATGTGAGGGTCACGCTTCACGCTTAACCTTAGTGTGGCTGGACTCATGGGTGTTGAGGTGTGTGTCAGAGATAATGTGTATAGGCATAATGGCCTTGACCAAAGTACACTCCCCCCACCACTCCGTGTCCATTCTGGATCTTAGCTGTAAATCCCCACACAACCAGTAAATGTCTCCCAGTGACCTAGTGTGATGCTGCAGCAAACGTACAGGAACAGTTCTGTATGTAGCACAATAACCTTCAGGAAAGTTACCCACAAATTTACCAATCCCATCGTGCATGGCATAGCAAGTATAATTACCTTTATATACGGTAATACCATTAGGGGGTTTGACACCTTTGGCTAGAAGAGGATACTCTGCTGTCCATGCTTGACATATGGACCTATTAACATTGTATTGGTAGGCAAAAAGACTTAAAACACAATTTTCTACATCTACTGGCAGGGTCAAAGGCACAGTACCCAGATGGGGCCGGGCACCACCACACACATAGCATGCGGTTTTGTTATGTTTGTTGGCATTGTATTTCATCCATTCTAACCATAGGTTAACATCATTAAAACCTGTTTCAGCGGCCATGGTATCTTCGAAAGTGGGGTTAGCAATGGCCATCATGTCCTTAAAGGACTGGACGTGTGGTTTTAATGGGTTTGTGACCATGTGAGTAGCTCCTCGCCACTCAGGGGAATTACACATATCTTTAAGGTAGAAATGCCCTAATTTAGTATAGGAACCCTTTTTCCAATACATTCCCAATACATATCGGTCTGCATCTGTTGGGCTTGGATGCTCAATATTAAGAATTAATTTCATTGGTGTGCCTCCTCCAGGCTTTCTCAGAGTCATTCTTTGAAGGAGGGACCTACCATGATCATCTACTTTAGATAAGGCACTTTTTGGCTTGTAACCCCAGGAAGGCCCGGCATTCCATCCCGCCGCCCCCCAATGGCCACAATTGTGCCCCCATTGTCTGTCAACTACACAAACATATGGGTCTTTTGCATGAGGGATATCTCTATAGATATTCTGGATTTGTGCTGTAGAGAATGGGCATTCTACGATGTCACAATAATCAAAGGTATAGGTAGCCACACGGGTACATGATGAATTATACCAGAAGGTGTACCCACTAACATCTTTAGTGATGGCTACCTGCTGGGCCTTAATTAAACTAATTAAGGAGACAATGTACCAGAGGTACATGGTTGTGCGGTATCTGCTTCCTCTGGGGCAGGAGACTTCTTGCAGTGGGAAGCGTGGATCCAATGTGGCCTGCCGGCCAATTTGACGGAGGTTGCGGTGATCAGGAGAACTTGGAATGGCCCGTCAAATCTTGGTTCCAGGGTACTTTTCCGCACGAACTTCTTAACCAGAACCCAATCTCCGGGAAGCAGGTTGTGGGTACCTGTGTCCAAATCAGGATCTGGAATTGAAGAGAAAACTTGGGCATGTATTTTGTTCAAGGCACTTGCAAGTTCAGTTACATAGTCTACTAAAACATCTGATTGAAGCTGTAACTGCTGCGTATAATAACAACCTAGTCTGGGTGCTGTCCCAAATAGAATTTCATATGGGGATAACGAATGCTTCCCACTCGGTGTGTGCCTAACGCTGAATAAAGCTATTGGCAGGCTTTCTGGCCAGGGCATCTTTGTTTCTTGTGACATTTTTAACATTCTGGCTTTTAGAGTGCCGTTCATGCGCTCTACTTTACCACTACTTTGTGGGTGGTAAGGGGTGTGAAAGGCTAGGGTCACCCCCAGAGCAGTCCAAATTTCTTTAGTCACTGTTGCTGTAAAGGCTGGGCCCTGATCACTTTCAATGACTTCTGGAAGTCCAAATCTACATACAATGTCTGTAAGTAGGTGTCTTGCGGTTGTTTTTGCAGTGATATTGGTCACAGGGTAGGCTTCTGGCCAGCCTGAGAACATGTCCACTATTACTAGTGCATATTCATGAGGCCCACTCTTGGGCATTTGGATGTGATCAATTTGAATTCTCTGGAATGGGTACATGGGTTTTGCTAGGTGCTTTGCAGGCACCTTGATTGGTTTTCCTGGGTTGCATTTTGCACAAATGACACAGGCCTTGCAGAAACTGTTAATCAGGGTTGTGATTCCAGGTGCTTCATAATACTTTTGAATGAGGGCGGCCATTAAGTCTTTTGACAGATGTGCAGGTCCATGTGCCCATTGGACAACTGCTGGATATAAATTTCTTGGAAGGCAAAATTTAGAGTTGTTGTAGTAAATTCCGTCCTTTAGGACAGCTCCTTTCTTCTTCCATTTCTGGATTTCTTCAGGGGTAATTGCAGCTTGCTGTTCTCGCAAAATTCTCAGATCAGTAGGAAGAGTTTGCAAGGTAAAGATAGGAACTTCTTCTTCTTGTCCGGACACTTCTTCATCCACTTCCTGCAAATCTCTGGCTGCTTGCTTAGCAGCCTGATCAGCCAAATGGTTGCCCTTTGCTTCATCTGTATCCAACTTCCCATGTGCCTTGACTTTCAAAACGGCCACTTCTTCAGGGAGTAGGAGGGCATCCATTAGTTCCTTGATTGCAGAGCTGTGTTTGACTGGTGTACCGGCAGTGGTAAGAAATCCCCTTGCCAAATGAAGCCGAAGTCATGTGCCACACCCAGAGCATATCTCGAATCTGTATAGATGTTGGCACGCTTTCCTTCTGCAATTTTGCATGCTGAAGTCAGGGCTTGTAATTCAGCTTCTTGCGCAGACATCGCTGGCGGTAAAGATGATGACTTGAGAACTTCCTCTGTTGTGGTTACGGCATATCCTGTGTGGTATTTTCCTTCTTCATCAGCATACCTTGAGCCGTCCACAAACAGGGTGAAATCCGGATTTGGTAATGGATTCTCATGCACAGTTGGTAAGTGCACTGTTTCCATTTTCATCTGTTCAAAACAGTCATGAGGAGTTTCTGCGTCATAGTCATTCACTATGACCAGGTCTTTAAATTCTTTTTCCAGGAAATGGCGTGGACATGCTTCAAGAAGATCAGTTGTTGTGTATTTGGCAATGCCATTTTCCTGTAGCTGTGATTCATCCATGGTGGCCCATAATTTTGCCATAGGCCCAAGATCATTCCATGATCTTGTTTTCAACTTGGTAACAGGGATATGTGGAATAGCAGTATCCCAATGGCGGTACAGGTAATGAGGGCAGTTGGATCAGGACCATGCTATTGCCTTCGGAGTCACAATAGAAATCCTGAGCAGTGAGCTTCACTTCAATCCAGTGGTAAAGCTCATCTTCGTAGCAAGGTTCAGGAGTAATGTTTGGCTTGTACCACATGGTACAGAAGGCATAATCCGGGCCTTCACAGAGAGGTGTTTTGCCTTTGTAAAATGTTAAATGTGGATGCATTATTTTCTTGATACATCCACAGAGAAGGTATATGTAGGTTTCATCCGTGACAAACCCATAGTAGATACGCCCCTCAGGGAGTGGAAGAAGAGTGGATGGGTTAAGAACTTGACATCTTTGTATAGAAATGTTGTCAGGCAGAAGAAGATGACATTGTAGACGCAAGTGTCTAGCAGGAGACACGTGCTTGAGCTGTACTTGGTTGATAATGGCAGAGATGTCATGAGGGGCCAAAACAACCAGAGGGTGGCCAAGGACCAGATCAGAAGTTCTTTCAATGAGTTCTCTTGCAGCAAAAACAGCCCTAAGGCAGGAAGGGGCACCTCTGGCCACAAGGTCCAGCTGGCACGAGAAGTATCCAATAGGCCTCTGGCGGCCTCTTAAGTCATTAGTTTGGGTAAGAACTCCTGTAGCATGGCCTTGTCTTTCAGAGACAAATAATTTGAAAGGTTTGGTATAGTCTGGTAGGCCCAAGGCAGGAGCAGAAGCTATGGCACGTTTAAGAGATTTGAAATTGTCCAGAGCTTCATTGGTCAGGCCGAATGGGTCTGACTTGAGTGCATCATAGAGAGGTTGCATAAGCAGAGAGGCTTCTGGGATCCATGCTCTGCAATAGGAAATGAGGCCTAAGAAGGCATGAAGAGATTTTGAAGTCCTTGGGGGAGGAATGTCCAGAACTGCTCTGACTCGGTCCCGAGTGAGATGTCTGGTACCTTGAGATAGGCAATGTCCAAGGAAAATTACTGAAGGTTGGCAGAATTGCAGCTTGAGAAGTGAAGCCTTGCATCCTTGTTCTGCCAAATAACAAAGTAGACTAATTGAACACTTTTCAGTAGTGGGTATATCATCTCCACAGAGCAGTAAATCATCCACATACTGGAGCAAAACAACTTCTGGGTGTTCAGCTTGCCATGGGTCAAGGATGGTACACATGGCCTTTGCAAATTGACTTGGAGAATTTTGTGCTCCCTGGGGCATGACAGTCCATGTGTACTGTTGCATTTCATGGGTGAAAGCAAACAGGTATTGACAGGATGGATCCAGTGGAACACTGAAAAAGGCATTAGCCAGGTCAATGACTGTGAAGTACTTTGCAGATGGAGGGACTCCTGAGAGCAGAGTGTGAGGGTTTGGCACAAGAGGGGTGTCCAGAACAGTTGCTTCATTGACAGCACGGAGA